>NC_090172.1:49016809-49755559 GCF_024679245.1 Pseudorasbora parva
ATAGACAAATAATATTGAAAGGGGCATCACCAACGTATGCATATGCAGATGTGATGGAGAAACATCTGAGATGCTGCGTCCCAATTTACATACGTAACACTACGTCCTAAAAGTATGTACTCTCTTTTTTTGTGAAGAAAAAGTACTTTTGAGCGTGTAGCAGAAGAGTATGCAAGCTTTGGGACATACTACTTCGTCATCTATAACGGACTTTGTCGCTTAGTTACGTGCATCCCATCACCATTTAAACTGCCCTCTTAGTCATAGTCACAGTTAAAATCCTCCACATTCAGTTTCATTTCCTACCGTATGGGAGAGAAATATAGTAGCACATTATTTGCATGTGTGGGATGCATTTAAAAGTTAATGGCCAAACGTGTCATTACAAAAGTTCATGCTGCTGCAGGTGAAATATAATGTGGGTTACTCGAATAAATATCTTTTAGTCAGGTTAAATACTGATAATTGAAATCACTCAAGTCCTAAATCTAAACCCTCTCTACTTAACCGCCGGACTCACACATCCATCATGGTTGTAGCCTAACACTTTTTTTCAGCCTTTGTAGTTCTAATCGAATCCTCGTCCAAGTTGCAATGTTTGGGCAATATCAATCGTTGTGTGTCGATTTGTACTTCAAATTCTGACCGGAAATAGTAAACCATCCGGGAATCTTTAGAATACTCTTTGAGTATACTGATTTGGGCCATACTTATTCTATTTTCGAATATTATTTAGTATGGATAGTATGCGAATTGGGACGCAGGGTCTGTTTGTGATTTCGAGGAAGATGTTGCAGTGGCTTCTCACGACTTTTCCATTGTTGTAAAATAAATATGATAATACCTGGTGTCCACCGGCACACCATCAACATTTTTGCAAAATTTGGAAAATCCTAATAGTATCTCAGACCGACTGAAACATCTCGGATTGATAGTCAAAAAGAAAACAGAGCTCTGATCGCATTTGCCCCCGTTGTAAGGCATTTGTATTACGATTAGAGTGCGTTTTGCAATATTGTGAAAATAAAATAATATGAGTTTTTGGAAAATTGTCTCACAAACTTTATTCAAATTCAGTCATTTCAGATGCGTTTCTGAAAAAAATTTTTCTGAAAAAAATTTCAGAATTGAGCATAGTTATGCTAATTATTTATGTACATGATTACCAGATCTAGTGTGAGCAAATAAGCACAGAAAGGCCAGATCCAGAGCTGCTGTGTAGTGTTAGCACATGATCACACTCCTCATCCTCCTCATCAAAGTAGCCGGTGTAATCCACATCTGGCAGCCGGGTGTTGTTCTTTGCTCGGGTTTTAACGAAAAGGAAAAGTTTAAATCGCTATAGCTGATTCGAACGAGTGATGTTCCATGGCATTATCCATTTTTGTAATGTACAAAATCTGCTTACAGTCACAACGTTTCTGATTGGTGCCACAATTTCGACGAATTAGAAATGGGTTTGAATGGGCTCTTTACCAGACTTTCAGAGCAAATCTAAATTTGCCGGAAGTTGTCTGGGTTTTCCCAGGCTAAGTTACAGCAGCATTCTTGGACATATTTGACATAGTTTAGCAGGTGATACTAAAAAACAACTGCAGCAATTGCTTCAGTAAGAATAAAGGCACAGACATTGAATCCCCCAAATTAACTATGAAATCCCTTGTTACCCAAACCATTAAATAGCCATTAGTGGGTTGAGACTGAACACACTGTGGTTTACTCTCAGTCAACACATAAGGTTGACTTCTGGGAAATGCAACAAAGAGAAAAACACAGGGTCATTCCTAGACATATGAGACTACCCATTGCTTCAAGTAATTCTACAGGGGTTTTACACACACAACATGACCCTTGACCTCCTCCTCCGACTGAATACAGTTGGTCTTCAGTGTCATCTACATGACTGTCCAAACTAAAACAGAGAGGAGCACACGAAAGCTTCTCAAGATACCTCGGAAAACATTCCCGCTTTGCTACGGTCTTCTTGGAAGTTTTTAAATGCAAACCAACTAAAAACAGGTAGAAGTACAGTGATCTGTGGCATAGTGGTAATGTGTCTGCTTGTGACAAGTAATTCACCGTTATTAATACACTGATAACTGATAAATGACGAATATTAAAATTCTGTACTAGTGAATCAAAAATAAAACACTTCACATTAAAATCTGTAGTTTTAAGTGAAATTGTGTAACAATGTATAGCATTACAATGGACAAATGGTCATTTTATGATCAAAATTAAAGTTTTTTTTTTTTTTTTTTTTTTTGCATTTAGTTATTATAAAGGCTTACATAATGGTTTTCAGTAGTGTGTAAAGACCTTACATAATGTACCGTTATGTTTTTATCACCTTAGAATGAGCCATTTCGGTCTCCATACACCACGAGTCCCCTTACAATGAAATCGCCATTTTGCACCCTAATGTTTCTACAGTAGCCCTAAACGGACAGACTTCTCTACAGGCTAGTCACTCTTTGATGTTTCAGACAATTACTTTTTTTTTCTGTGTCGGCCACCATAACTATATGTGCTTCGAAAGAGAGGGGTGAGCACTGAGTGATTGCATTTCACAACCTCACCACTAGATGCCGCTAAAATTTACACACTGCACCTGTAAGTAATCATTAGGTGACAGCAAAAATTAAATATCCCATATCTGCCATACTGTAAAATGCCCCTTTGAAGAAAAATAAAATTATTAAAAATGAATACAAAAAATAATTTTCCTTTTTATTTGGCAACGGTGGTTCCAATGGCAAATAATCACCATTAACAACATCAACCGAAAAAAAGAAGCTATATTTACTATACCTCAGTGTCACACCCACCGTCACAGTGAGAGCACTCTTCACTTCTCTTTTTCTACCCTTATCCATGCTTTCGATATTTTTACATCTTACTAGAATGTTGTTTTTCAAAATGTTTTGCTCCTTGACCAAATTTTGTTACATCAGTTTAGTCACCTTGCTACTCACCTTGCATTTCCTGCTCCTCCTTAAGAGACCTTCTCTCATACATTTACAGCTTTTCAAACTCTTAATATGAAGTGTTGATTTTGTATCAGATCTCTATCTTTAGAAAACAAAATAGCTTGACACCAGTCTGTTGGGGTCACATCCTCGAAATGGCTAATTAGTTGTCATGTAATTTTACCCTTTCTGAATTTGTCTGGTGTCATTATGCCTCTCAGCAAATGGACTGAATGTGTCTTTCAGCTAACACACATAAAACACAGCAACACACATTCTTTTTCTTGCCTGCCTCCAGTTGCACACCAGTCTGCACACAAAATTAATGAGGGCACTAACAAAAAGGGCAGAGAGAGAGAGAGAGCAAGAGAGACGGAGTCTTATGTAATTCTTTACCCCTTGGAGAGCAAGAAGGAGAATAAGGCCATCTAACACAAAAAGAGTATTGACACTGTGCACTGATAAATGAGACCCTCAGAGGAAACCTGTTACAGGATAAACCTACACATAACACTGTTACTCTCTTTATTTTCCTAATTCACAAACACATATATGAGTTCCTAGCATGCTTTCTCCTCTTTCTACATCTTATTTTGTCTCTAGTTTTTTCTCTCTTCACACCAGAGTTCAGCAAAATATAGCAAAATATTTACATCAGCACAATTGAGCAGAATTACTGTTTTTGAGCGCTGCACACATTATTTTGTGTATCTCCTCATATTGACTAATCCTGTCATCATTAACATAAGCATAGATAGAAACACAGAGCATGTTTGGACTGGCATATTACCTACTATTTTGTAACCAAAGTAGTGTGCATGTATACTGTGCAGTGTGCACAGTATCTGAAATAAAATGTGCTCAGCTTGACCTTCAAGGATAATGATTTGAGTATGTCTGTAGTAATTATAACCTTAAGAAATGAAGGCCAGTGGACAACACACACACACCATTTCAAAAGTTTAGGCTCAGTGAGATTTTTTTCCCAATGTTTTTGAAAGAAGTCACCAAGGCTGTATTTACTTCAGCGAAAAGTACCCTAAAAACAGCATTATTGTGAGATATTATTACAATTTAATATTTAATATATTCTAAAGTGTAATTTATTTCTGTGATGTCAAAGCTGAATTCTGCATCATTATGCTGCGTTAATGCCATGTCATAATTTCCATAATCTTGGGATTACTAAATGTCTATACTAAATGTCTAGGCTAAAATTAATCATTTTATTGTATTATGTATACATTACATTTATCAAAAGTGACCGTAAATTGACTGCTTTTCGCATTACAATGTTATTTTAAATCAGTTATTTTAAATTGTAATAATATCTCACAATAATACTGTTTTTAGTGGACTTTTCATTAAATAAATACAGCCTTGGTGACTTCTTTCAAAAACATTTTTAAAAAATCTCACTGAGCCTAAACTTTTGACATGGTGTGTGTGTATTCCACTGGCTTTCATTCTTAATGTTATAATATATATTTGTTTTGAAAAATATACGAATGCTTGTGATGTCTAAGATAAGTTTATGTATTTTTGTAGAGCATTAATTGAAACAACACAAGCAACAAACAAACATTTGTAATTAAGTGTGTGTATGTATGAATTTATGCAAGTATGTATGTATATGAGTATATATTTAGAATGTGTATATGATTATGTTTGCATGTATGCATATTATTATACATGTATATTGTTATTATGTTTAAATTTTGATGGCTAGATGTTGTTTTGTAAATAGGGTAGGCGTAATAAGCCATGGTTTCAGCCTACACCTTTTCGGTTATTCTCCTTGTTTGTAATGAATTTGCTGTACATACATTTTGTTCCATGTTTAGCCGAATAAACTTTCTTTCATTCATTCATACTAACTTAAAATACAGATTTATTTTGTTATATCCAATAAATTTCAGTCACTCCTCACTTTTCTATTTAAAGGTGATTATCAAACCTCTCATATGAGGTAACTCTCTAAGACATCTACAAAATGTACAACACGTTACGCTACATGTAAATGTCAGTGTGTGCAAGCTAACAACAAGTAATAAATGAACTCAGTCAGGCTGAAATGACAGAACGCTTAGCAGGGTTTAACAAGTATGCTAATGAAGGGGAAATCACTAATGAGCAAAAGGAAGAAGCATGCAGTGTTTGCTGACACCAGTCTAAGCACACACACAAACAGACAATTACGTTTTCATCAGGCACATACTGTACTGAATTTCAAAGTCTGCTAAGCAGCATTAGCCTGTCATTAGACTCAACGTCTGATGACCCTACACCAAACCATCAGCAGTCCGTTCATTGACTGTCTAGCGCTGACTGAAATCGCCATATCTGGTCTGATTGACTGGTATGCAACCTCAGGGTGCAAGTCCACACAGGTTTTTTGATTAGTGCTGTAACAATGAGCACATCACAGGAAGCATTCATTACTGTGGCATAATCTATTGAAGGTAAACTTGCCCGGCCTTGTGTAGCTTGTCATAGAGCTTGTCAATGAGTCTGTCATTTGAATTGTTTCACAGACTAAAATACATGTTTTAACTGAAAGCAGCTTGCACTGATATATCTTAAAAATGTCACTGCCATTGTTTTGTCTCAATATGCATACCAGTAATGTTTTACTGGTTGTACCTAATCCTGGCTTAATCTAAGCCCTGTCTGTGAAACCAGGCCTACGTGCTCTGTCCAAATCATCAGGTCCAGATAATGTACAAAACAGTGAAACGACAGCTGTCAGACAAATCTATCCAAAGCTATGCCTTTATCTCAATTAATAAGGTGAGGGCTTGTACTGTAAACATCCCAGCAAAAGTGTATGTGCATGTGGAAAAAATGAAAATAAAAAGACAACATTTTGTGACATAAGTCAGCATTAAGTGACAGTGAAGATTTTCACATTGTTACAAAAAAAAATATTTTAAAATGATTTATTTTTAACCTCCTATTCTTCAAAGAAACCTAAAAAAAATCACATTGTCTACAAAAGTATTAAGCAGCACAACTGTTTTCGACATTGTTAAAATAATTCATGTTTCTTGAGCAACAAATCAGTATATTATAATGATTTCTGAAGGATCATGTGACACTGAAGACTGTGATGCTGAAAATACATTAAGCCTTATTACACATTTGCTGTATTTTTGATCAAATAAATGCAGCATTGGTGAGCATAACATACTTCTTTCAAAACATAAAAAAATTCTTCCAGGCTTCCAGGTTGTAAGAATAGAATTATCAAAGAATTTCTACATAAAGAATTAGTGATGTGTTAGACATTCATTGACAAAATGAAAACGTCAACTTAATTGGCATCTATGTAATTGCCTGATTCAATTAGTTCAGCTTCATTGGCTTGCTGATACTGACTAATATTCTGCTAATTTCATCAACCACACAGTCAAGATAAACATGACTGACATGCGCTGATCTGGGATCAGGTTCATCTTATTATAGCTATGATTTAAATGTTCACATACACAAAGCCATTGCTTATTTGAGATCTGCTTACTCTAAGCAGATCAGATGGCTAAACTGATCTGAGGTCAGTTTTCAGCTATTTAGCAGAACGGAAGCACGTCCAGATAAAGCCCTGATCTGAGATCTGTTTTAAAGAAAGCTTCTAGAAATGAATAGACAAAGCTGATGTGATTGATTTGTTATGGTGGCACTCCAATAAACCTTTGAACTTTGTGAGTAGCAATATGGAGTGTTAAATGTAAAAAAAGGTGTTTAATGGGCCTGGTTACTAAGTTACTGCTAAGCTCAACTGTGGACGAAAGAGCAATCTACAACATTACATTGTTGTGTTTCAATGACACCCGACTTTCATGCAACAAAACAGATGGCCTCACAGTAGCAGTCACATTTAACACTCAGGATCTCAAATGGGTCAAAGGAGAAAGGTCACCTGACACATGAATACTGAATTGTTGGGGGTGGGAAGCACAGGTGAGACACTAAATTCTGCTACACTTTTTGTCTGCAGGGTATGTCATGAACATGGAGCATACACACACACACACACACACACACACACACACACACACACACACACACACACACACACACATGTTGGTCTATGTGGTTTACAGGGACTCTCCATAGGCGTAATGGTTTTTATACCGTACAAACCGTATTTTCTATCCCCTTACACTGCCCCTGCCCCTAAACCTACCCTTCACAGGAAACATTCTGCATTTTTACTTTCTCAAAAAAACATCATTTAGTATGTTTTTAAGGCCATTTGAATTATGAGGACATTTGATATGTCCTCATAAACCACATTTATAGTGTAATACCAGTGTAATACCCATGTAGTTATACAAATTTTTGTCCTCATAAACCACATAAACAGGCTCACACACACACACACACACACACACACACACACACACACACACACACACACACACACACTCACTCACTCACTCACTCACTCACTGCACTGTCTGTTCAACAATTCAAACAATTCTTCTGTCCTCATCCTATCACAATGCAACACAAAGCTGACACAATAAACAAGAATGTGTGAGGGGTCAAGGGTCACAGTAGCCCTCATTGTGTTCATGAACAGACTGACCTCTACACCAAAATGCCAAAATCATTCTGCAAGGAAGAATCTATTTTAAAATGAGCTCAATTGATCAACTGCATGTGCATCCACGTTATGTGAAACACAATAAGCTTCCTAATGACCATCTCATATCCTTTTGCCATTCAGGAATAAACATTAGTCCAAACTGACATTGATATTGTACATACACTGTACTACTCATCATGGCATGCTAAGTATCGACTGAGTCTGAGCCATCAGTGACTGTCCCCTGGATCAATATGCACTCCAGCTACAACCATACAACGTGTGTGTGTGTGTGTGTGTGTGTGTGTGTGTGTGTGTGTGTGTGTACACATTAGGGCTGTCATCTTTAAAAAAAAATCTAATTCGAACGGATATCAAATATCAACCAATATATTCGAATATCTACGACCCCATAGAAAAAAAAAAAAAATGGACACCGCCGTTGGGGAGATTCAATCACAAATGCATTTACAGTCTGACAGTCATAAACAGGACTCAGGCCACAGCCTGTATGGAAAAATAAATTGTTAACTAAAAGTTTGAAACAGCAGGTTATCAACTTAAGTGTAAATTAAGATATGAAGTGCCTTCAGTTTGATTATTCAGTTTGTCTACCGCATCATATGTCGACGCCGTCCTCTCCAGCATCTGGAATTTGTTTACGGATGTCATAGCAACTCTCAATGGCCACCAGGACTTATACGGTTTTATAAAAGCTATTTATTTGTTGTAAACTGTATTAATCATCTCAGAAAAAAAATTAATTCTAATGTCGGGCGCAGTTTAAGTAGTTGATTGTTTGCTAGGTTTAGGGACAGTGTCATTATGCCAAAATTATCTTCATAAACTTTTACGAAATAAAAAGTTTATCCCTCAGAAATATGTACTTTCCTCACTTGTCAACATGCTTGGTGCATGTGAGCGCGGCGCGTGCTCTTCAGTGGTGAAAGCGTGCTGTGTACGTCATGTAAGGATGCACACTCAAAAGTAATCCGGTCAGGTCGTTTACATGGTGAAATGTTTCGTTTGATCGATTCATGAAAAAGTTTATCCCACCCATCTCAAAACGATTACAATTTCATTCAGATTGAACTTTTAAACCGATTACAGTGCTCCATGTAATCCCACCGACAGTAAAAAATTGCGCTACATGGCACTTTAAAAAACGGATAGTTTATTTATAGTTCGATTACGGATATTTCACGTCATGTTCGAATGCATATTCGAATATCGAATAAAAAGTGACAGCCCTAGTACACATGGGTATTGAATATCTCACAGAATAACTCCTCTACTTAAAATAAAATAATAAATATTTGGGTGGTTAAAAAAAGGGATCAAAACCAATGCTCCACGTGCAAATGATCGTTTTCTCTCTCAAATCCCTGAATCCTACCTTGGCTCGAATCTGACCAGACGTGGACACTTTTCGGATGAGTTTATGTGAGGTCTCCTCAGGCTCCCCGTCACTGTCCGATGATTCATCACCCGCCTCGGCCTGAGGGTCCGGAGAGGTCAGGGACTCCCGGGGCTCCCGGACATAAAGGACATTTGGATTGAACTTCGAGGCCATGACTGTGCAGGCGACAGGATTTTCACTGCACTTGTCTCCTCCTTTGTGCCAAGTCAGCTCTGAAACAGAGAAGGCATTGCTCAATGGTAGCTAACAGTATTGATTCCCAAAGAGACCTCTTCTGCTTTCATTTTAAAGACCAATGAAGCTCTAGGAACCACAGTGTTCATTGCAAATTCAGTTCCTCTATTGTTTTGAGGCCAAAACCAAACATCAACGTGTGTAACGCTGGCCACGGACTTGTGTGGAATTTTCTTCTGATTGCTTTCAGAGGGAAGTGCTGCCCATAACAGCTGATCTAGGATAAGTTGTCTCCATAATAACAGCATATTGCCGATGAAACTGTTTTTGGTGTTTGTGATCTTGAGAGCATCAAAGGTTTCTATTTACAACATGTTTTCCAGAGTTGAGTAATGTAGCCAATCACAAACATATCTGATGATTTCTTGAACGTAATAGCCAATCAGACATTAAGTTACAATCAATCCACTGTGACTCACCTCTCAAAACACAGAGTTTTTGTCCAATGCCAAGTCCTGCATGCTCACAAATCCTCACGTTATAACTTAACTTATAAAGTGTTGATATTATGTAGGCTAAATAAGAGATTAATTGTGCAGTCAGCTTCACAGATTAATTTTGTGAGATTGCGATAAATTGAGACGAGAGACTAGGGAGCACTGTGATATTTATAATCCATTTAGAATTATTTTAATAAAACGTTTGTTTTGCTACATTAGGTATGCAATGTTTATTAACTGTTCAAATTGGCTGCCATGCCAAATACATTATGCTTGCTTTTCTTTTCTAATTATAGCAGTTTGCAAAATAATTTTAGAGCGTTTATGCAAGGCGACATGTAACTTGAAACTATTTTATGACATCTATTTAAATGTGTTTTTAAAGAGGAAGAGCATCTAGCCGCTGCCTTACCCTAGAGTTGGTTCACCCTCCGCCTATGAATAGGGGATTATTTTGTCTATTGCACAATAGCATTATGAGTCATTGAAAAAAAGGGGGATATGCAAGATGATAAAAAAGGACAAAGCTTCTATAACAGAAGATTGTGATCTTTGTATGCTGGTTTCGTGCATAAAAATATATTTTTTTTAGAGTTGTGTAACTACAGAGTACAAGTACTTCCTGCACTTCGGTTATGCCGCAGACAAAAGTTTCTATATTAAATATTATAAATATAAAAATAAAAGATATAAATATTAACAAATAAGATTAAAATATATATATATATATATATATATATATATATATATATATATATATATATATATATATATATATATATATAAAGTGTATATAAGTGTATATATATATATATATATAAGTGTATATAAGTGTATATATATATATACACTTTTAAATCACATTTTTTTTATTCACAGAGTAAAAACATTTTCATCAGAATGTATTCAGGTAATTTTATGAAATTATTTTAATAAAAATAGATCCAGACAAAATAACGAGCGACACGCCATTGACCCTCATGCAGACGGTGAAGCCCATTAGCGCTCAGAATCGATTCAAGCCCATCTGACATAATCCACAGACGGTCGCTGTCAGAGCTTTGAGAGATACATGAACTCGCTGACTGTTGCGAGTGTGTTCACAGCTGCGCATTCGTTGCGCTCACAATCATTCGATTCGCCGACACTCCGTTATCACCTTCCTGTTAATAAAATTGAATCGGCTCTTGCCCCCAAAACATTGCCTCAACGTGTCTCCATGTATAAAACACGACGCTTCCTGCAACAGACTTTATAGTTTATAGCACACACATCTCCTGTAACATGAAATAACTACCTGTTATGATGTCGCGCTTCAGCTGTCTACGTGTTGAAAGAACCAGTCGCTTTGCAGAGCAATAAAGAGACGTTCGACTCAATAACTAATATTTAAACGCAGGCGTCTAATGGGCTTTTGGTTTTGAGGAGATTATATTTACAGAGATATCTCTGACTCACTAGCACCAGCTGTGTTCTCGTGTCTTTCCAACCCAAAACAGCAGTATTACAGGCAGCATTTATGTTGTACATACACAATTTAGCGATCTCACGCGAGCAGCAATCTCCGGCTTCATCATTTGAACAAAAACGTTAACGGTTTGATTCATTTAACGCTTGCGGCGCTCGGCCATCACTTTCTGAATTGACAAATAGACTCAACTGTCACTCTCGCGCACGATTCCGTCTGTGGCGGTTGTTCCGACTGAATGAAAAGGTGGACGTGGTGTTTTACCTCAATGGTGCGTTGTCGGCTCCCGTTGACCCTCGTGTGTGTGTGTGTGTGTTCTTGTTGCTCTTGGTTGGCTTTCGCGCTACGCGGTTAGATACTGTCAAATCTGCTTCTGTCGCGCACATACGCGCGTGTACGCATAGCATCGGATAAGATTTGAATCGAATGGGAGGGGTGGACTAGAGCGCGAGAGCGTCTGTGTGTCAGCACATCTGGATGGCTTGACAACAGATGTCGAAGAAATGTTTGACAGATAAGGTTAATGCTTCTTTACCTACAATCGTTTTAATGCAGTTCTCTATGTCAGGGGTTTTCAAACTTTATGATGCCAAATAAGGACCCTCAAATATGAAGACATTTTATGAGGGACCCCCTTCAAAAAATCCATCTATTTTTAGGCATATGAAAAAACAAAACTTTGTTTTAAACTGTTAGATAAATTGACATTATAAATACAAAACATTATTTACAAACTTAATAGATTGACTAGCCTATACTTAAAGGGATAGTTCACCCAAAAATGAATATTTGATGTTTATGCTTACCCTCAGGGCATCCAAGATATAGATGTGTTTGCTTCTTTAGCAGAACACAAATTAAGATTTTTTAACTCCAACTCGTATAATTCATGTCAATTGGGTCTAATTACATATTCTCTGAAATTTTCTGGGGACCCCATAGAACATTCTGGAGGACCCCTGGGGGTCCCCAGACCCCAGTTTGAAAACCCCTGCTCTATGCAGACACGGGATCACATTAGGAACTTCAGAATAGAGGCTGTTTGGTAGTAACAAGGGGATTTTTGCAAAAGAAATGTGTGACTTGTTGCTATACGTCGAGCTGATTCACATTATTTTGACCATTCAGACTAATAACATTCAGTAATAAGTGGTCAGATAACAGGCATAATAAAGGCATATGCAATGTCTTAAACCATAAATCTATTGTGGATATTGGTTTGTGATGAGGTTTCTTAACAAAATACCTGCATTTAGAAACCCCAATAAAATTAGCTATGGTTAATGTGTTGGAGAAACTCAGGAATGGGACAGAAAATGAAAGAAAAGGTGTATGGCACTCAAATACACTAGAGTTTTCTCACTTTACTCCTACACACCATTCTCGAACATCTTATTACAACTTAATTTCACTGTTTGCAAATCACTTAAATGTGTAAAATGGACGTTTATTTCATCCATTCATGTTGAAACTCTATGAGTAGATCTTCTTTTTTCTTTCTTGTGGCATTAACTGAAAATCAGCAGGGGATTTTTGGTTCCCAGCATGCCATCTGTAGAGAGGGGACTAGATTTGAAGAATAACCGTAAATTTGTGAAAGTAAGTGTGAATTTGTGAGTGTACGTTTGTGAAGGTGTTTATTTTTTATTTTTGGAACAAGATGAAGAAATAGAGAGACATGCTAACGTTTACTAATCTGTTACAGATTAAGACCAGCTATAGTAGCATGGATTAAGACCAGTTATAGTAGCATTTTGATGGATTAAGACCAGTTATAGTAGCATTTTTGGATTAAGACCAGTTATAGTAGCATTTTGATGGATTAAGACCAGTTATAGTGGTGTTTTGACGGATTAAGACCAGTTATAGTGGCGTTTTGACGGGTTTGGTTAGTGAAGAGTGGAGCTTGTGTAGGTTGAGGATAGGTAGGGCATGAGTTGCAAATTTCAATGGTGTAAAAAGTCTCTTCTTCCTTGCAATTCCTGCTACACCATATTATTCTTTAGTGTGCTAAAGCTGTTGCTAACTGCATTACTTTGACATCTGGCCATTTAGCACCCCATTCTCAGCTCTCAGATGAAAATAGAATATATACAAAATAAAAATACATGCTGTACTGAGATCAGTTTTAGTCATTGCTCTCATACCTAAAATAAGGAAAATGTGCCAGTGCAACAACAAATTCACACTGCTTTTTTTTTCAAACACATTTTGTGAACTTTTTAAAAACTGCTCTCCCCTAACTGCTCTTATATGATTGAGCATAGCGTTAAAATCAACTGTAACAATTTTATTTTTTTATTTTTGTCCTACAATTCTTGTTTTGCATCCACATCCATAACCATAATAAGCACTAATAGCTGTAAACTCCTAGGTTGTTTTTTTTCACATCCACATACCGTAGATAGGCTAGATGCTAATTTTCTGTCATTAGAAATGTATGAAATGGCAACAAATTGATGTGTGCGCTTTCATGTTTATCACACACCTAAAGTGGCGGCCTAACTGCCAGCCTAAGTCCATTTACATTCAAGTCATGCTGCTGCCACTATCCAAACAAGGGACTTAGAAATTATTGTAAGTGCAATTGAAGTATGACATGTGTATTTATTATGCTTTACTCACATTAATGTTCTAAAAAAAAAAGAGAAAGAAACGAGAATAAATTGACCACTTACTATATTATTTCCTTAATTATGACTGCAAATTATAGTTTATATGCACCAATATTAATCAATTTTCCACTTATTATCTGGATGGCAACTTACAAACTATATCTAGGCCTATATGTATTAAAAAGTGATTCAAATATATTTTCAGAATTTTAAAGTAAAAATAATAATAATAATTACTAAAAAGGTAGAATTAAGTAAAGAGAACTGAAAAGAGCAAAAATGCACATACATTTCGTTTTCTACTATTTTCTAATTTCGAATTAACATGCAAACAAACGTTTCAATGATAGGTCCTATTGTCTATTTACTATCTCAAAGGATGAATAAAGTTGTTCATGAGTGAGGGGCACCTCCACAAACTAGCCATTATTTTGGATGTAGCTTTCTGCTGCCACCCAGCGGTATAAATTAAAACCCACTGTATGTCTAATGCTACGGGTCCCAATTAAAGAAGTATCAAGGTTTCCGTATAACTATATTCTGCGTCGATGCAGTAATGCACGACATGCAGCGTATTCTTCTTTAAAATACAGATTATTTTAAAATGTGGGGCAAGCTCAATTAGGTTTTTTTTTTTCGTGCTATGAACAATTAAGAATTGGTATGTGATCAAAGAGACGCTTTGGGGTAGATGCCACTGGATCACGGAGCTCACAGAGAATGAGTTTCGTGATCCCCGGTGAGCTGCTGTGCCCCTCAAGGTACGTCATCCTTCGTGTATCCACGCGCACTTAAACCACTGCAGAGGAACATCCTACCTGCCGTGCGCAAGCGGAGGCACGAGTGGGCTCACTGATTCAGATGCAGGAGGATTACACATGCAGGATACACTTGCGAAGAAGATTCACTCTTAAATGTGTAGATTTAATGAAATTTAATATTTAAGATATTGACACAAAAATCGTCGAAAGCTTTGTCCTGCTGGTTGCTCATGAAAAAAAGTGCAATAATCAGATGGTACAGGCAAAAGAAACGTTCCACCGTTTATCGGTTGCCATGAGAACGCGTGCAGTGAGATGGAAGTTGCCTTAGTCAGCTGAGGGATGAATGGATAGATACATAGAACGATAGATAGAACAATGTGTAGCTAGATAGAACAATAGATAGAACAATAGAACGATAGATAGAACAATAGATAGAACAATAAATAGTTAGATAGAACAATAGATAGATAGATATGTAGGTAGGTAGGTAGGTAGGTAGGTAGGTAGGTAGGTAGATAGATAGATAGATAGATAGATAGATAGATAGATAGATAGATAGATAGATAGATAGATAGATAGATAGATAGATAGATAGATAGATAGATAGATAGATAGATAGATAGATAGATAGATAATTCCATTCCTATTCACTGCTTTGTACATCATTCTCATTTAAACTACTAGACCATGAAACACTGAGCCTCTCTTTGATCTTCAGTGAAAGAAACAGTTTGTATGCTTATCTGAATATGTGAGTGTATCCCTCATACAAATGCGATTACAAATGTACAATTATTTATACCATGTAGATTGCCAGTAAAATATGCACCTGTAGTGTTTTTTTTCTTTCTTTTTTTTTCTTCTTTTTCTTTTAGTCTTCGCAAGGTGGGTTAAATAAATATTTAAAATGTGTGGATTTCTGTCTCAAAGGAACTGAATACTAATCATGCAAAAAGCACAACTGGAACAGGATTATAATTTTAACAGCAGTGCACTGGGGAAGCGTACCAGGAGAAACCGCTAATTGGTTCAACAGTTGAGGAATATTATCTAAAGATCAGTGAATCATTTAGAGCAATGCCCAATGGGCTCCTCAACAGAGCGAACAACAGCCATTGCCCTTTTGCACTGACTAGAGATCAGCGTTGCCATTTCTTCAGTTATTGTAAGATAAAGATGAGGCTAAGGGTGCTAGTTCCAGAGCAAAATAATGAAGTGCTGGAGCTGTTTTAGAGAATTAATAGCAGTACTCTGATATTGTACTGTGTAAGTACTCTGATAAAATGGTGCGTTCAAGTCCTCCTGGAAAGTTTACAAGTTGGGAAGTCATGTTTATGAAGTGCGTTCAAGTCACTTTCGTTTGAGCATAATGGCAATGTACCTTCTCTTAGCTGACTACACAAAAATATAGCAAAGTTTTTAAAGGATTAGTTCACTATAAAATCAAAATTACCCCATGATTTACTCACCCTCAAGCCATCTTGTGTATATGACAGTCTTCTTTCTGATGAACACCATCAGAGTTATATAAATCCAGACCATCCATCCATTATAAAAATTAGCGA
Source organism: Pseudorasbora parva (assembly GCF_024679245.1). Taxonomy (NCBI): domain Eukaryota; kingdom Metazoa; phylum Chordata; class Actinopteri; order Cypriniformes; family Gobionidae; genus Pseudorasbora; species Pseudorasbora parva. The sequence goes on from NC_090172.1 coordinate 49,032,876, forward strand.
TACAGCTCGGGGGGTTAAAAGAAGAATAAAGGTCTTCTGAAGTGAATCGATGGGGTTTAGTAAGAAAAATATCCATATTCGAAACTTTATAAAGTAAAATATCAGACTGCCTTCCGTATTCGACATATGCAGAAAGTGTGAAACACTTTGGCAACATTATCAATATTTTAAATACTGAAAACAAAAAACCTCCCTATTTCATTGCAGATAAAAATCCCAAAAATTGATTTACCTTCTGATTGCTATCATCTATGTTAAACTTTTAAACAAATATAATGTTAAAAAATTATAAATTGCTCAGTCTACTCAATCTCCCTTAAGCCCTACTATCTTTTCTTTCTGGCTGGCCTTTGCCTCATCTGACCTGCTATCAGCTTCCGTCTTCCTCTATCATCTTCACACTTTCCGTAAATAAACAATTGCCCAAATCCCTGCTGTCTCCCTCTTAGGTCTAATATGAAATGACATGCTCTCATCAATCAGAGAAGCTGTGGGTGAAAGCTATGGAAAAGTCTGTCCTGAGTGGATGCTAACACTTGTCTCTGACCCCCCTTAGGATTACTCTTTCACACATGGTCACCTGCTGCTCCAAAAGCCAGCCGGACCCCAATGGGCACGAGTTAACTGCTCCAGACTAATCCAAAATCGAATGAAAAAAGGCTCTTGACAAAAGAGAGAGGGAGAGAGAGAGAGAGAGAGAGAGAGAGAGAGAGAGAGAGAGAGAGAGAGAGAGAGAGAGAGAGATGCAAAAAAGAAGAAGGGGAGTGATAAATATCTGTGCCTTTAGGTATTATACCTTTATTAGACGGAAAAACTGACCCAGTTAGACCCATGGTATTACCAGCTCCAGCTTGGGGCAGCCTCTGCAAACAGTCCTGAGTGCGTTCATGGCAGTCTGGAGAGCGAGTTTCCAGTCATATAATAACAGCTCAAGTGTTGTTAAGTCTTCCTGACTGAGATTGAGCAAGTAAACGTAATCTTATTTTATATATACAAGCCAAAAGTATTAGGACACCCCTCCAAATCAATGAATTCAGGTTCTCCAATCACATCCATGACCACACATGTATAAAATAAAGCACCTAGGCATGCAGACTGATTCTACAAACAGGGTTTGTTAGTGGAGGTATAAAGAAGTGGAAGCAATTGGGAACAACAGCAACTCAGCCATGAGGTGGTAGGCCACGTAAAATCACAGAGCGGGGTCAGCGCATGCTGAGGCGCACAGTGCGTACAAGTTGACAATTTTCTGCAGTCAATAGTTACAGACCTCCAAACTTTGTGTGGCCTTCAGGTTAGCTCAAGAACAGTGCGTAGAGAGCTTCATGGAATGGTTTTCCATGGCTGAGCAGCTGCATCCAAGCCTTACATCACCAAGTGCAGTGCAAAGCATCAGATGCAGTGGTGTAAAGCATGCAGGTACATGGACTCTAGAGCAGTGGAGGCATGTTCTCTGGAGTGACCAATCATGCTTCTGTATGTAGCAATTTGATGGATGAGTCTGGTTTTTGGCGGTTGCTATAAGAACGGTATATGCTTTACTGAATTGTGCCAATCATTATGTTTGGGTAGAGGAGGGTTGTGGTTACTATGTGGAGTGGGTTTTTTTTTCAGGGATTGGGCTTGGCCCCTTAGTGCCAGTAAAATTAATTCTTAAAGGGATACTTCACCGCTTTTCATATTAAACCATGTTATTCCCTTAACGAAAACAAGTTGATACATACATCTCTCTATTGACAGAAATGAGAGAGGGAGGGGGAGATGTGAGGGAGGATTTTTCAGCCGGGACTTTTTACTGCACCGAGTCGAAGTACTCTCAGAAGTGCTATTCCGCCATACATTATAGTTCTCCTTTTTAATCCACTTATAAGCGCCATCATACTTGATAGTTCAACTATTCGTGCAACTGTATTTAAATAGGGGAAACGTGGAGGTGTTTGGTCGCTTCTAACTTGATCTCTGTTTGGTACCATAGTGAATGAACTGGGCTTAGTGGGCTAAGCTAAATGCTATCAGAACGTCACCGCACGTCAGAGAGATTAAGTTCATGCACTGAGATGAGAGAGGTATGTATCAGCTCGTCTTAGTTAAGGAAAGAACATAGTTTTATATGAAAAAGCGGTGAAGTATCCCTGCTTCAGCATACCAAGATGTTATGGACAATTTCATGCTCCCAACTTTGTGGGAACAGTTTGGGGATAGCCAGTGCACAAAGCAAGGTTCATATAGACATGGTAGAGCGAGTTTGGTGTGGAGGAACTTGACTGGTCCAGTGGAGTCCCAGTGGTGTAATGTAACAAAGTAATAATACTTTGTCACAGTTCTCTAAAATGTATTGGGAGAATCTGTCATTTCTTTGAGTTTTTATATTTCTGTCAACTTCACTCATTTCTTGAAATAAAATGTATAATTTTACTTCAATACATTTACCGCTCAATCCGCAATGACATCATTTTTGCTGTTCACACCTTTTTTATCAAATCTGTATTCAGGAAATATTCCACAGTCAAATGTTAGTGGAGGTATAACGAAGTGGAAGCAACTGGGAACAACAGCAAGTCAGCTAAGAAGTGGTAGGCCACGTAAAATCACAGAGCGGGGTCAGTGCATGCTGAGGCGCACAGTGCGTACAAGTTGCCAATTTATTGCAGTCAATAGTTACAGACCTCCCAATTTTTTTAAATGAAAGACGGGGTCTGTATAGATTTGTGTTAGTGAGCACTTTTCCTCTGCCAAAATAATCCATCCACCTCACAGGTGTGGCATATCAATATGCTGATTAGACAGCATGATTATTGCACATGTGCCTTAGGCTGGCCACAATAAAAGGCCACTCTAAAATTTGCAGTTTTATCACACAGCATAATGCCACAGATGTCATAAGTTTTAAGGGTGCGTGTAATTGGCATGCTGACAGCATGAATGTCCACTAGAGCTGTTGCCCATGAATTGAATGTTCATTTCTCTACCATAAGCCATCTCCAAAGCTGTTACAGAGAATTTGGAAGAACCATCCAACCGGCCTCAAAATCGCAGACCACATGTAACCACACCAGCCCAGGACCTCCACATCCAGCACCTTCATCTCCAAGATCGTCTGAGACCAACCACCTGGACGGCTGATGCAACAATTGGTTTGCATAAACAAAGAATTTGATCCTGAGGCCCATTGTTGTGCCATTCACCCACGAGCATCACCTCACGTTGCAGCATGATAATACACAGCGCCATGTTGCAAGGATCTGAACACAAATCCTGGAGGCTGAAAACATCACAGTTCTTGCATGACCATCATACTCACTGGACATGTCACCCATTGAGCATGTTTGGGATGCTCTGGATCAGCGTATACGACAGTGTGTTCCAGTTTCTGCCAATATCCAGCAACTATGCACAATCATTGAAGAGGAGGGGACCAACATTCCACAGGCTACAATCAACAACCCGATCAACTCTATGCAAAGGAGATATGTTGCACTGCGTGAGGCAAATGGTTGTCACTCCAGATACTGGCAGGAGTGGCCTTTTATTGTGGCCAGCCTTAGGCACACCTGTGCAATCATGCTGTCTAATCAGCAGGTAGAGCTCACAAATTTAGACAATGTTGTGAACAATATTTGAGGGAAATAGGCCTTTTGTGTATACTTCATGTATATTTCCACCATGTATATTTCCTTGTCCGCTGTAGAGTAATGCAGTGAGTCTTGTTATAGGTTGTTAAGCCAGCCAATCAGAATTTAGCAGTCTCATCTCTGATTGGTTGGAATTATGTCATATTGTAACATTGAATTGTGTTGAGCAAGCGAGCCATCTGAGCAGTCTGAGCGGGTATTGGAGCGCAAGAAACCGAGATGTTGCACATGTGAAAGAGAACATCGGCGCACATACAAACAAGCTTATTTTAAATGCAAATTTGATTTTCGTTCGCTCAAAATATTTTCTTATTTGCGAGACAAACATTTCTCCGTAAAACTCAGTTCACGCGTGTGCGACGTCCTTTTGCCCTCTCAAAATATGATCTTGCACGTGCATTAATTGTGGCATAATTGTAATCCCATACTATAACTTCAGCCTACATGTGAACTAGCACATAACATTAACTTTACACGTTAACTCATAAGGGGGTCACACACCAGACACGAAGCTCAGCGCAGCGCCGCGCCAAGTCTCTAAAATTCTCTGCAGGGCCCTGTGCCCGGTTGCATAAAACACCTTAAGTGAAATTTTCCCTTAATCCCATACGATTCAAAGATCATATATACGGCGTCAGATTACTATTGTTCAACATTCACTGCTCATTAATCATCACACGATTACTTTATCTGGACAAACTCAGTATCATCAGAAAGATTAAAGACTCCAGCTTCAATATTTGAACACTGTTTATGATAAAACTGGGTTGTAGTGACATTAAATTCTTAATTTATGTCAGGAGTGCATTATTATCGATCCATTATGAACCTTAAATTATCGATCGGTTAGTTTCCGTTAAACTTAAGGGTGTTGCAGAAAATAGTGTCACTTAAGGGTTTCTTACACTGAAACATCATAAACCCTTAGAATTACCCTCAAGTGTCTATTTTTCACTTAAGTAAGCCCTTAAAAACCATTAAGTGTTGCATAAAGCCCCTTAACTGTCATTTTCCTAAGTAAAGTTTAAATTACAACTCCGATGAGAAATGACTGTAATTAACAGATGTTTACAGAGTAGATCATTCTCTGGGATGCGTTTTTATGAAAATCGAATGTAAAGAGTTTTATCTTTAAAAACAGATTAGCTTATAGCGCTTGTCTATGGGGCACAGGTTAGACACAGGGTAGTAAAATTAAATCGCTAGTTAATACCACTAACAAGGCTCAAAATAGCCTCACACTAACACAGTAGCATAATGAGGGTCCCTACATGCAAAGCGAAGCATTGAGAACTTTGTAAGTGTACAAACAGTTTAATAAGAAGATACTTTATAAACACAGTGCATTACGCATTCACGGACAGGCGCCATATCTTGGAAAACAGTCTCGACGAATCGATCCACGAGTGCTGTTCTAAGTGAGCTGCTAGGAATTAAGTTTGTGAAATGTTATAACATGGACATTTTTATTTTTATTAACTTATTTTCTCTGTGGTGTTCAGTGTTTTCTTCCGGAGACAACGGACCAAATGAGATTCTAAGTCACAGTTCATCACTTAGCAGAGCTCTCGTCGCTCGATGAGTCGAGACTGTTTTCCAAGATGGCACCTGTCCGTGAACGCATAATGCACTGTTTTTATAAGGTTTATAAGGTATCTTCTTATTAAACAGTTTGTACACTTACAAAGTTCTCAATGCTTCGGTTTGCATGTAGGGACCCTCATTATGCTTCCGCGTTAGTGTGCGGCTATTTTTAGCCTTGTTAATGGTATAAACTAGCGATTTAATTTCACTACCCTGTGCCGCATAGACTAGTGTTATAAGCTAATCTGTTTTTAGAGATAAAACTCTTTACATTCAATTTCCTTGAAAACGCATCCTAGAGAACGATCTACTCTGTAACCTTCTGTTAATTACACCTAGGTTCATTTCTCACCGGAGTTGTCCTTTAAGGTTAGGAAAACATTACTTTACTTACTATTGCCTACTTACAAACTTACTATTTCCTTTCTCTCCCTCTCCCTCTCCCTCTCCCTCTCCCTCTCCCTCTCCCTCTCCCTCTCCCTCTCCCTCTCTCTCTCTCTCTCTCTCTCTCTCTCTCTCTCTCTCTCTCTCTCTCTCTCTCTCTCTCTCTCTCGTATGTATTTCATTGATCCCTTACCTTGTATAAGCTATTATTTTGTCAATTTGCAATTTTGCTCAATTAAAAAATAAAAAATAAAATAAGGAAAATGTTACCTTAAGAGTTTACGAACATAAATGAGGGAAACATTAATGAGTTTATGGATACTGTTGAAGATATAGATGTGCCAAGGCAAATATTTTGCAATAGGGAGAACCCTTTGGACCATCTTAGCGATTGAAAACAGCTTCGAGATTATCTTTAATCGCCACAGGAATGAGATCGTTAAAAAAAATGGAATTCCACATAAACATTGATCAATGGAAGTGCATAATGTACAGTCCCTGACAAAAGTCTTGTCGTTTGTGTACAAATTGACCTAAAGTGCCGCTGAAATATATTTCTAATCAAGATTTTTTTACAAGAAATGGCTCATTTTAATCCCACCAGCTTTTGTGATAATGTTTCAGTGAAAAACTAAACTTTCAAAAAGTATTCTAATATTCACAGCTTGGTAAAGCCCATTGAGTCAATTTTTGCAAAGACATAAGTGTTGTCACCTTGTCATATGAGCTTCCCCTGTGACTAATAATGGATCAATTAGGTCTCAAGTGTGTATAAAAAGAACCCCAGTACACTAGACCTTCACATCAACTGCAACTAGACCTCTGCAAACATGCCTAAGATTCACCCTGAGACTAAAGTTTTGATTATCAAGAGGCTGAAGACCAGATCCACTGCTGATGTGGCAGACACCTTCAATGTGTCTCAGCGACAAGTACAGAGGATAAAAAAAAGATTTGAAGAGACTGGAGACGTTTTTGACAAGCCCAGGTCAGGCAGACCCCACAAGACAACTGCTCGAGAGGACCGTTTGTTGGCTCGAAAATCCAAGGCCAGCCCATTTTCCACTGCAGAAGAGCTCCACGAGACCTGGTCACCTGAAGTCCCTGTGTCAACCAGAACAGTTTGTCGGATTCTGTCTCAAAATGGTCTCCATGGTCGAATCAGTGCCCAGAAGCCAGCACTAAACAAAAGACAATTGAAAAACCGTGTGGCATTTGCCAAGGCCCACAGCCTGCTAAAAGGATGGATGCTGGAAAAGTGGCAGAAGGTGGATTTTTCAGATGAATCTTCTGTTGAATTACACCACAGTCGCCGCAAATATTGCAGGAAACCTACTGGAGCCAGAATGGATCCGAGATTCACCCAGAACACAGTGAAGTTTGGTGGCGGAAAAATCATGGTCTGGGGTTACATCCAGTATGGGGGTGTGCGAGAGATCTGCAGGGTGGAAGGCAACATCAATAGTCTAAAATACCAAGAAATCTTAGCTACCTCTTATATTCCCAACCATAAAAGAGGTCAAATTCTGCAGCAGGACGGTGCTCCATCGCATACTTCCACCTCCACATCAAAGTTCCTCAAGGCGAAGAAGATCAAGATGCTCCAGGATTGGCCAGCCCAGTCACCAGACATGAACATCATTGAGCATATGTGGGGTAGGATGAAAGAGGACGCATGGAAGACGAAACCAAAGAATATTGATGAACTCTGGGAGGCATGCAAGACTGCTTTCTTAGCTATTCCTGATGACTTCATCAATAAATTGTATGAATCCTTGCCAAACCACATGGATGCAGTCCTTCAAGCTCATGGAAGTCATACAAGATATTAAATTTGGATCTCACAGCACCACAACTTAATTTGCTGACATATTTTTGTATTTGCAGTAAATTTGTTCCATTTCTGTATAGGCGACAAAACTTTTGTCTTGCCAAAATTTGACCTTTCTGTCTTGATTAAATGATTAAAAAAAATTCTGTGAAAATTATTTATTTCAGTGCATTAAACATCATTTGGGAGGGTTTTAGCTTTTCATATGAGCTATTTCTAACACCAATGAATTAATTAAAAGTCAGGTTAATATCAGGTATTTCTAGAAAATAGATAAGCGACAAGACTTTTGTCAGGGACTATATGCATCACACATAATGATTGGTCCTTGAACGTGCGAGCGTTTGACCTACTAAAATAGCCTGAATCATATGGATTACTTTGATATCTTTAGAAGAATGGACATACGTGGAAAAGAATGTTAAAAATTGACATAAGTGGAAGAGAAAGTAAAAAAAAAAAAAAAAAAAAAAAAAAAAATCTTTGTTTTCCAAAAAAGTCTTATGGGTTTTGAACTACATGAGGGTGAGTAAATGATGGCAGAATTTCTATAAACATATCTATTTTCATATTTGGTTTTCTCTTTTATTTTCCTTATTCACGTTATGTTGTTTTCTGTGAAAACATACCGCTATCCGTAGTGACAAATACCGTGTCCATGGCAACAATAGAATTTTAGAACGGCAAAACCTGGATTGCTGTCCTGAAATACTTAACAGTTTCCCTTACCTAAGAGAACCGTTTAATGGATTATGCAACACTCTTTAGTTATTCCCTTAGTTAAGGGGAAATCATTCCTTAAAGGTCCCGTTCTTGGCGATTCCATCTTTCAAACTTTAGTAAGTGTGTAATGTTGCTGTTAGAGCATAAATAATACCTGTAAAATTATAAAGCTCAAAGTTCAATGCCAAGCGAGATATTTTATTTCCCTTTCAAGTTCAAGAAGTTCCCTTTCAAAGCCTACAGCGAACGGCCGGTTTGGACTACAGCAGGAAGTGCAGGGATGTAATGACGTCACTAGAACCATTTGTTGACTAACCCTCCGCCCACATGAACACGCAAAAAAGGGGGTGTGGTCTTGTTGCTCTCCCACGTGGAGAAAAGCACGCATTCAGCGCTTGCATCTCCCCGTTATGGTAAGAGGCAGGACCTTTCCGGGCAAAGTGCGCTAAGCTGCTGTCCAATCACAACACGGGAAGCGCTGGCCCAATCAGAACTCGTTACGTATTTCTGAAGGAGGGACTTCATAGAACAAGGAAATCATCAGGCCGTTTTTAGGACAGAGGAAACAGCGCTGTACAGATAAGTAAATTGTGTGAAAAATACTGTGTTTTTTTACACGCGAAACATGAACTCATGTTATATTGCACACTGTAAACATAATCAAAGCTTCGAAAACACGCGAAGAATGGGACCTTTAAGTATCATACTTAAGGGAAAAACTGGAATGAATGGAATGTCATTAAACTTCATGTGCATGTAAAGGCAGGTATCCCAAAACTTTTGGCAATATAGTGTTGGTTGCAGCATCCAGGATAAACACAAGTACAACTTAGATGATCAAAACAACACGTCTTCAATCTTAGTTGTTAAAGGTGTCATGAACTGTTTAAAAACAGTCTACATTCAAAATCATAACTAATAAGTAATAGGCTGTTTTCTACACTGGTTTTGAGGCTCTCTCCTGCATGCTCGGTTTTGATCAAGGGGGTAATCTAGTACTCGGAAAGCGTACCACCCAAAGGAGCGGCCATTGCTAACCAAGCCATCACCTGCTGTTAGCATCCCATTGACTCCCATTCATTTTTGTGTCACTTTGACAGTGAATAACTTTACATCTGAGGCGTTTAAAGACTCCATTTGTCCACTGTTTATTTCTAAAGAAACGCGACAATGTATAAAAGGCTCTATTACTTATTATATACACTATCGCCCCGTAGAAGCTGTTTTTATAAAAATAGGCTGATGATTGCGTCATAACCAACGCGACTGTTGCACAGTAGAGAAAGTACTGTATAGACAGGAGGAGATGCTCACAGGCAATCTTTTACTGTCTATCAGACAGTCAGGGGGACGTGGAGACATAAAATCTGATAAAGTCAAGGGAGAAGAATGGAGAGAAGCCGATAGTGAGCCAAAAGCAACGCGACAAAACACTTAAACAACATGATTCAGATTTCCATTTCCACAACTACTAGAAGACTTATAACTGTCAGACAGGTTGCTCACGTCACATCTCTGTCTTCAAGCTCAGTCTGAGGTTGCGCAGTATGCTCAGCCATCAGGAAGTGAGTGCTTCTAATTGACTTCACTCAGTTGAAGTCTATGGGGTTGCTGTGTCCATTTCTTTTACTGTCTATAGTTTTGATAGGTTTGCCGCAGTGGAGACTTGAAGTAAACGCCCATAGGTAGGATTTGATAAGATTTGCATATTTAATGAGCTTCAACTCCCTTGTCAGTTCACGGGAGGGATTGTTTTGAAAGCAGCAACCAGAGTGATTCTCTTGCAGGGCTCTCAAAATGTATATTTATCAAACAAACGCAATTATTTATCTCTCATCCACCTGTGATTCATTCATTTTTTTATTACTTGGCCCGCCCGATCTGTGGATTAGAGGTCTTCACGGGTCCAAAAATTCGCACCCGAACCCGAAGAGACCCGCAATGTTCAACACAGACCCGACCCGGACCCGTCTATTATTTCAAAAACTGGACCCGGACCCGTGCAGATCCGAAAAATGCCAAAAATATATTACCCGGAACCGACATGGACCCGTCTATTATTTGATAGCTGGAACCGAACCCGCCGGGAAGACACAGACGCGACTGGACCCGATTGTCTCATATTACACAATATAACGTTACTGCTGTTAACAAGTTAATGAACAAGCTGCGAACAATAACTTTGTCTCAGTCAGCCTACCTAACGATATAGCCGTTGTCTCCCTTGTACCTTGATTGTGATGTATTACAATATTCCTCATTAATTGTTCCAAGCATGCTTAATTCACTCATTTCAGCTGTAAAAGTCAATTTTATTTCACAGTGACGGATTTATGAGTTAATTCGCATAATAACTTTGACTGTTTGCCCTTTTGAACTAATAACTATTGCTCGTTTAGTGCCATGGCCGCCTGCGTTACCATTATTTATTTGCCATAATCTCTCTGAGTCTGACTAGCAGAACTTTAAGATTAAACAAGACGGTTCATTCATATTATTTTTAAAGTCATTACAGTCACTGCGGTCTGCGGAAGCTCGGGTTGCCATAGAAACATGACACGCGCTTGAGACTGCACTCGCGCGTCAGCTGGAGCAACCTGAAATATGAGCCTTTTTTTACGCAATTTGAGCATCACAGAAAACATTTATGTGACAGTTCACCTGAGGTCTTGTTGCTGATTTGAAATATATTCTTGAGTACATTATTACCGCGCGCATGCATTAAATCTGCCCGCTTTCTAAAAGGCTGAGAGAGCGCGCGAGAGAGAGAGAGAGAGAGAGAGAGAGAGAGAGAGAGAGAGAGAGAGAGAGAGAGAGCGCGCGCGCGAGAGAGAGCGCTTGTGTTTTTGTTGTTGTTGTGTATTTCTAAACCTCATTTCCCGGCTCACACTTTTCTTATCCTAATTTAGCAATTTGTAAGTTACACAAAACACACAAGCCGCGCTGACTCTCACGGCCAGGTGTTCTCCGAGTCCGATTGACGTATTACATAGGCTACAACATTAACAGACCCGGGAACCGAAGTAATAGATAAGGACCCGACCCGGACCCGGCTGACCATTTAAAAAATAGACCCGAACCCGTACGGGTCCCGGGTCGGATCCCAGGTCCACGGGTCTCGGGTGCCCCGTGAAGACCTCTACTGTGGATATGCACGGGGGTCAGGAGAGAGAGTGAACAATGCAGATCAAGCAATTAATGTTATTTCACTATTAAAAATTCACTGGCTTGCCGATGGGCTTACATTTTGGTAGCCGTCTGTAAAACATATAGCCCCGGGATGTTGGGCTTTGCGAGCCCTGGCCCAAAGCTACATGTCCGAGTCTGATCTCGAATCGCAATGAACCAACAAATAAAAGATCCTTCAGCCTGTGACAGTGTGCTAAGGTATGTTCTGTTAGACACATACACATAATCAATGCGATCTGTAACAATAGAAAAAAACTATCACATACAACAAAATAAACATGCTTTACTCACATAAGTGTGTTGCACCATTCACGTCGGATCCAATATAGAAGGCACAGCATTGTGTTTTAATCTCAATATGTCTGCAAATCCAGTGTCGAATTGTGTCTTGTTTACAAATGATTATCTTGCTATCTTCGGCGTGTTTATTGCTTGTTTAGTTCCATGAGTCGGTAGGTGGGGCTACAGAAGGAGGCGTACACATTTATTTGTAGAGGAGGGGTTTCTCTGTTCTATTATGTCATTGATCAATATATATTTGAGAGTTCTCGTTTTCTGGACCTGGTGTCTATAAAAGTTTTTCTTTGACTAACAAGGAAGTTTTCAGCTCCGAAACTTACAGGATATTCTTATATTACCAAAGCATTTTATATCAAAGGCTCAAGGGAAAGTTGATTTCTAATTCATCACCATTTGCTCCCACACATACATCATGCGACAAGAAGGTTGTGCTTCAGACTTTAGTGCAAATGCTAAGGACCGTTTGACGAGGATGTACATTACAGGTAATAATGTTGTAAATGATGTTCAGTTTCTTGCACAGACCAATCATTTCGCTTCATAAGACCTAAATATATCATCAGGAGCTCCCTGATGATATTTTAATTTTATTTGGCCTATATGTTTTTTGACTCTCAAAGTGAAAATAATGCCATTGACTTGCATTACTTCTTTACATTTCAATTGAAGAAAAACAAGACACCTACTGTACTTCACGAGTTCACACTTACATCAAATTAAATAGAGTAAAGATAATGCATATTTGGCGTGCTGTCCAGGGGAGGGCTCCGGGCTCTGAATTTTTTGACTGAACCCAGAGAATACTGGTCCGCTGGTCGACGCCTGCTTGTGCTTTCAAACGAACGCTCCCGCTCCCAATTTCAAAACACTTTTCAAACACTTCCGTGTTGTTTCAAACCGCTGCCGTGCATTGATCATTGTAGCCAATAACAGGCACATCCGATGAGCGCGTGAGCACAATGACCGTTAGCACAATGATTGGGGCGGCAGTGGCTCAGTGGTTCATGTGGGTTGTCTACAAACCGAAAGGTTGGTGGTTCAATCCCCGGTTCCACCTGACCAAGTGTCGAAGTGTCCATGAGCAAGACACCTAACCCCTGCTGCTCCCGACGAGCTGGATGGCGCCTTACATGGCTGACATCGCCGTCGGTGAATGAATGGGTGAATGTGAGGCAAAAATGTAAAGCGCTTTGGATGGCCATAGGGTCTGTTAAAAGCGCTATATAAATGCAGTCCATTTACCATTTACCATGGTATCGCGGTCGGTACTTTTGACAACACTAATATGTACACCTCTTATCGTTGATTAGATTGATTAGCTTACCATGCTCCACTTTAATTAGGTTTAATTATCTGACGTGCTCCACTTGTTTAAATAGGTTACGTTATCTGACATGCTCCCCTTGTTAATTAGGTTTGATTAGCTGACGGCTCAGTTGTTTAATTATCTGTATGTGCTCCTCCCAAAATTAGTTAATAAAACTTCACATCTTGGATGGTCTAAGGGTGAATAAATGAACTGCAATTAATCATTTTTGGGTTAACTATCCCTTTAAGTCTGCTTTAGACACGGTCTTGCAAGTCACGTTTATCTATCTCACATCACAAAACCCAATCAATAACTAATGCATATATCCATGTCCCTGTTCTGCATTTTTTATTTTTCAATAAAGGCCTGTTTAAACCAATAATGATGACCATAATGATCGAAAAATCGAAGAATAGAAACATCACCAAAACTAAACTGATAATGACAGAGAAACAATATTGTTGGAATCACTTATAATGCTGATAAGTGATAAAAACACTGACAGCCAATCAGAATCCATCCTTCTTTAAAGAACTTGAGTATTTAAAGTGGCAGACAACTTAGCAGTGCATGCTTAAAATAAACAGAATGATATCACCTACTGGTGTGGATGCTTACAATTCTCGTTCTTGGTATGAACACAATGGATACATTTCTTATAATGTGAAATAAAATTAAATCCAAATGTTTGCTCTCTCTGTCCATCTGATGAATTCACAATCACCTCACTACAAAACAAGAAATTTTTACACATGGATATGGAGGAAACTTGAAGTTGAAAGGCATACAAAAAGGGAGAAATTAAGAGGAAAAGAAAAGTTTGCGCCTCTGTCTGGCAGACTGTCACCGTCGGACGGAGGAAGATGGCCTCTGAAAAGCTTGACTGGAAACAGCTTTTTTGCATGTGACATTTTATACAAATTTCACCCATGCTTACTCCATAAATCATCCATCAATCAATAGCACTACAATTAACTGCTATTATCCGCTCAATACACCATTACAAATCACAAAACCGTAGCATTTTGCAGTAACTAAGCTAAATGATGACATTTCATAGTCAATTCCTATATAATTGACCTTTCTACTAATCAGCCATCAGTAGTCTTGTATCACAGACTATACTAACTATAATACTGATTATTGTAATCTGATGAAATTGATAGTGCCATTGTTTAAAGCAGTGTTTTATGAGAGACCACATCAAAAGTGAAACAAATCCTCTAACAGATCTGCAGATCCTCTAACATCCTGAATCTGGAAACCACTGCACCACTTATATCAGACATGCTAAAATAACTTTACTTCAACTACTTCTTAACCTAATTTTTACTTTCGGTCGGTCGGTCTGTCTATCTATCTATCTATTTTGCTGTTTGTAAACCTCAACAACTGTACCACTTCTCATCATCATCCTCATCTTCCCTTTTTTAACTGTAGTGGTGTAACTTGCTCCACCCACTCACTCAAGAGATATAAAAGCAGTGTTATTAAGACAGGAAGCAAAAGAGCCTGAAAAAACAAGAGTGCTGTGCATTAAAGAGCCGCTCTCGCTGGAGACTGAAAACAGTTTGAAATGGGAGACTGAGAAAATCACAGTAAATAAAAACTTCATACTACGAGTGTTTAAGCTGCTGCTGTCAAACAGACAGTGAATAGAAGCACACTGGCATGCTCACAGCAGATAAATACATTTGATGAGGCAGTCACATGCACACATACTCACGCACACAATGCTACAGCATCTGCTGACGAGCGAGTTCCAGCGTTTGGAAAGCATCAGCAGGTTTTTGCACGGTCGACATGGGTTCAGTAATAGTCTTCTCAGCTGAAAGGAGGGATTGCAATGCATTTATTTAATCATCAATACAGTATCTCAAGACAACTTAAGCACTATATTGACATGCACTTGTTTATTTAGATGGTCTAACAGCAAGTGAATTGATCTTGGCATTTGCTGCTTACACATAATACTAAGATAAACAGAGCTAAGAAACATAATAGGGCAAATAGTGATGCAATAAGTTGATTTAAATTAGTGGATTTTAAAGAGACAGATAAATAGCTCTGTCTATTCAACTACCAACCATGTGAGTGTGCATTGATTTAACTGCATTGCTAATTGACAAATGCACATCAAAATGTGTTCAAATACTTGTAAAAATTAATCAGATAATGTGTTTGTGGGTGTGATAATAATGCAGAAAGGTGTTGAAGAATATTGCTATAACAGTGCATGCATACTTGTGAGAAAGGTATGAAAGAGTGTGATGTAATAGCTTACCCACAATGCTGAGCAGAGAAGATGAATGGAGGAGTGAGAGTGAAGGTGATTGGTGGGAGCTCCCATCAATGAATAGGCATTGCAGGGCCAATGCTCAACCAATGTTGAGACTTATTGTAATTCAGATCACAGCTACTTATTCATAAGATTGTCTGTCAGGGAAAACACAATGAAAAAACAGCATTCCTTAAAACAGTTCAATGCTCTCCCTTCTCACTGTGTGTCTCTATTTTCAGCACACACAAACAAAAGCCACCTGCAATGTATTGTTTGTCTGATCCTGTACAGTACCTTGTCCATTTTCTTCTTTTGCACGTGGTGACTAACAAGTTTCTGTGAAGTATAAGAACAAGTGTCACAGCAGGTAAAACCTGGATGCCATTTACAGGTGCAAAATAATTATCATGACCGTCTGCCAGTATTTGCAGATGCACAATTCAAGGAAAATACGACTTTCTAAAAATAAACAGCCTCGTGAAGACATCTGTTGTTGGGAGTATTTGAAAGTGTCCTCATGGTGAGAGACGCACGAGCCACTGAAAACTCATTCTTCCCTCTACAATTAGTCTTAAAAACAAAAACAACGACTAAATTAGATATCTGAATCGAGATAAAAATCATCACGATTATAAATATATACGTTTAGAATTTCCAGGTGCCAATATGTTGTGTAATATCACGCAATTAAGACACGTGAAAGTCATACGAGGGAGTTAAGGCTACAACAACATCAGAGACGCGAAAAGTATCGATTTGATTTATTTAAAACAAGTGACAGTAATGTTTTGGCTTTGTGTGAGTGAGCAGGACAGTTTGGTGTGTTTGTTAATCTTGGAGAAAGAATCGAGTTGTTCTGAGCAAAGCGGCAGCAGCTGCCGGCGACGTTGGGTCCGGTACCGGGGGAATGACACACACCGAGACGCGCTTGTCTCGTGTACCTTATAGTTGGATTCGTGTTGTCTGAACGTGTTTTATTATTAATATTCCGTCCACAGCATCTCTGATTCACAGACTCGATCATGACTGTTGTGAGGACTCTTGACGTCAGAGGGGAGAATCATCGCTGAGGTCCAATGGGGGGAATATCAAGCGAGGCAGAGCTATCGTCCTACCAACAGTATTGGCCATGTTAACCGACGGGCACCTCGCTTTTCCACAGGACTTAACCCGCCAAAGATGACGGTTTTACTCAACTACGTGAAACAAATGGCATTTTAGTTCTTCTTTTATGTTGTTCTCCGTCTCTTTCTGGGTCCTCCATCTCCCCTCTCATCTCCATCTCCTCTCGTATGACAGGCACGGACTGCGCGCGAGCTCGGGGGAGAAAAAGGCATTGCAGCTTCATGGCACTGAGGTACCGTATGCTGATGCGCACTTGTGCTTTCTTTTGTAAGGAAATGCCTTAGTTAAACGTGTCATTGAATTGCAATGATTGGTTTTCTACGGGAACCATGCAGTGTATTTAAACAAATTGCCGGGGGCTTGACCTCTCCGAGTCCTTTGCAGTCTTTTCTTGGTCAGTTTATATATAGTCAGGTCTGTGAGATGGAAATTTATGAATGAATGAGTTTCAAATGTGTCTGCGTCTATGGCGTCAGTCAAAAGCGCATCATTGTGGATTCTGGGAGCATAGGCTATACACGATGCCTTCATAAGAGACCGTGCACTGAGGTGGCGCGTCTTATTTTTAGACAATTACTAAAAATAGAAACAAAGTGAAGTGCGTGCGTTTTGTCGGGACTGGTGCTTGATTAATAGCCTTTTGCGATGAAATGCACATGCAGCAGTAAACTAAGCAAAATAATGCATATTAACAGCTAGTCCGGATGCATTTTGCTACATTGTTTTGGTGGTTCAAAATGTGCTCATTGCGCCTGGCAAGTGCTGAACGACTATATGATTTCTAATGAACCACAAATCAACACTTTGCCAGCAATAGTTATAAAATCAGAAAATTCTAGCTGATGACAAAATTTGTAAACACATATACTACTTAACCTAGTAATTGTATTCTTTACTGCCCCAAGAATAAGAGACTGTGTCATCAGGTTCAGAAGCTTCAGGCATATTTATTTTGACAGATATCCTATTTCCACTGCCTTTCCACTGACATACACATTCTCTCTTATCTTCACTACCGCACCCCTCTCTCTCTCTTTCTCTCTCTCTCTCTCTCTCTCTCACCCCCTCCCTCCCCCCACCATCAGCTATGATTCACTCTCTTGCAGCAGCAATGAGCAACCAACTTCAAAACACCTCTTCCCTCTCCACGGCGGGCACGTGGAATCTCCTAGATGTGCGGAACTCATCACCGGTGCGGACGGCGGAGCTGAGGCCGCTTCCCGTTAGCCCGTGGGACATTGCGCTGTGTGTGACAGGCACGCTCATCTCCTGCGAGAATGCAATCGTGATTGCCATCCTGTTCTACACGCCCACCTTGAGAGCCCCCATGTTCATTCTGATAGGGAGCCTCGCGTTCGCGGACCTGCTCGCAGGACTCGGCCTCATTCTCAACTTCGTTTTCATCTATATGCTGAACACAGAGTTTGCCACTCTGATCTCTGTCGGCTTGCTGATCGCCGCCTTCTCCGCGTCAGTGCTCAATATCCTGGCCATCACAGTGGATCGCTACTTGTCCCTCTACAACGCTCTGACCTACCACACAGAGCGCACGGTGACGTTCACCTATGTCGTGGTGGTTCTCATTTGGCTGGTGTGCATAATCCTGGGCCTACTGCCAGTGCTCGGCTGGAACTGCCTCCGAGACGAGGCCAGCTGCAGTATCTGCCGGCCGGTCACCAAGAACAATGCTGTGGTGCTTGCTGTGACGTTCTTGCTGGTGTTTGCCCTCATGATGCAGCTTTACCTACAGATCTGTAAGATTGCCTTCCGCCATGCACAGCAAATCGCTGTTCAGCACCAGTTCATGGCCATTTCCACCACAAAAGGTGTATCCACGCTCTCCGTCATCCTCTGCACTTTTGCCGCATGTTGGATGCCCTTCGCCATGTATTCAATCGTGGCAGATTCCAGCTACCCAATGATCTACACGTATGCAACAGTGCTGCCGGCAACATGCAACTCGGTCATAAACCCAATCATATACGCTTACAGAAATCCGGACATCCAGAAATCCCTGTGGCTAGCCTGCTGCGGATGCGTGCCGTCCAACTTCTCCTTGCGGCCAAGGACATCAAGCGACGTATAGGTCGGACTTCTTATGTCTATCTCAAATAATTGGTTTGTACCGTGTCAGTGTTAATGATATGATGTTTTCCCTTGATGGGATCCCAGTCAAACGTCGCGGGTTGTGCAGTAGCTGTTGCGATCCAAGATGTCAACCTGCAAATGTATAATTAGATGTCTTTAATGCATAGTACAGCTCAATGCACAAAATATAAAATTGCATCAGACATGATACGATTAATCTGGAAATTCTAAGATGGGCCGTACAGGCCCAGTGACAAAACAATCTATATATCTAAAAAACAACATTAACATTAAAAACCTGATTTGTTTAAAAGAAGAAAAAAAAGCTGTAAACTGTGGACAGCTTACATGTACACATTCATGCTATATGGAGTGCTTCAGAACCATGGACAGTGGCAGGTACAATGAGGCTAATCCCTTGCAAACCCGCCTCTAACACTTATATCTGTGTTCACTTAAAAATTTATGAATGACAAAGAAAACACAGTCCCGCGAGTGAAAAATTGTGCCACTTCTGGCATCTGTCGCTTTACAGCCAGTTCTATGAAATCCCGTTTTTATAGATCATCTCGCTAAATGAAATTATGATGCAAGAAAAAAAAAAAAAACCTCTTTCCATTTAAAGCGTGGTTTATTTGTTACCACACGCGATTTACCGTGAAACTTTAAGATTCCCTGCCAATTTGTTTAGAATTAGTTGTCTAACGTCCCCCAATGACAGCAAAATATCTGCTGCCACAAAGGTGTGAAGCAAATCATATTTTTCACACATTTTTGATCTCTGGAATCTGAGCACACGTTTTGGTTTGGGTGCATAATGGCGGTATAATTAAGGTTTAAGCGTGAATGACGTGTCAGCTTCAAATTCGACGAAGACAACATCTTTCAAAGCAATTTCGCAAAAGACCAATCGGGACAGGAACGCTTAAACGAGACAAATGCTTTGGGTCTGTGCAGCAAAATGATGCAAGCGATTATCAGATATAATTAAGTGTGTGGACTGTACAATTAGTCTGGCAGATCAGAGATCAGTGTTAGGGGCAGGCTTGTGTGTAAATAGATCTACAAGCAGGCCTATTAAAATACCAGGTAACTAGGCCGAAATGGGACAGAAGTGACTTAAGTTAGGATTCAGCCAAAAAAGACCATGAAATAGCATGAGATTTGAAAAACACATTACTGAATCTTCCAAATTGGATTTATATTATGCTGTACAACCAAAAAACACAGAAGAAACTTAAAGAACAAATCCGAGAAACACTATGACCCTCAATATGGCGCAAATGAAACAGAACTAACGGAACTAATCCTTCATTAGTTGTAATATTTTATATGCAGATATTTGTGGAGCTTGAAATACGACCATAACAAAGCCTTGTGTTTTCGAGGGGGAATGAATGTCGCAGCTGTTCTTTGACGACCCCTCATTTGCAGCAAGGAATCTTAATTTAGGCCTTACCTTTTCTCTTCTGCAATAATGAATCAGCGTGTACCGTTCATCGATAGAGCTACAATCACAACGAGGCCATCAACAGAGCTAATTTTACTTCCTTGAACATATAAAAAGATTTTGAGAAAAGGTTAGTGAGAACAGGGTGTTTCAGCTCTTTAAATCAAATGTACTGTTTTCTAGGATGCGTTTTCACATTGTAGAAAAAGTATTCAAAGTAGGCCTTGAGAGCCCATCCAGATGCCCTCTGACTAACCTCAGTACTCTTAGTGACCTGTACGAAACCTGATGGACTTTTACATGGAGATATTACACAGTCTGGACACTGTGGAACAATTCTCCAGTCTTTTTTTGTGTGTGTGACCGTGTGATGCGCCTGATGTTTTGTGTGTCTGCGTGCGAGAGCGAGAGGACCATTTGTTTATATGCCACTCACTTATGTCAGGAGTGGGGTTCAGTGACCTGTCACACTGTGCCCTCTTAAAAAATAACCCACCCCACATAATACACAACACCTGGCAAATATAAATGTTTTTCAGCAAATCTCTATCGTTATGTAATGCATCTCCACTACAATGTACTCAATTGGATGCCATAGATTCAGTTTGTTCAGGGGTTCAGCCGCAGCGGTTATTTTTCTTATGCAATGCTGTATGAAAACGTATATTTTTATACACATCAGGGCATGAGTTTTATGATGTCGTTTTGGTGTGTGCGTGTGTATATGTGCGTGTGTTCAGTACCTGTATTCTTATCGATGGTTTCCTAGAAAAAGCAAAAACTGAAAACTAAACAAAAATCAAACAAATGAAAGAAAAAAGAGTGTTGGCAAGGTAGAAAGTGCCATAATTTCACATACTAGTGTCTTACTGAGTTCATGCATTAATCAGTAAAAACAAGGATTATGATATCACCTGACTGTTGGCGGTACCATTCACCTTCAAACCTGCTGTGGTCGAAGTAAAGCTTTGTCCCCAGATTAAAGGCAGCTTGACTACTGAAGACAGACAAGATATAGTTTGTATAGTAGTGGATAGTTAAAAAGCTAAGAAACAGGAACCAGGTGGCACGCACGTTCAACGCCAAGGGAACGGCTGCATTCCACCCTCCCTCTTGGAAACCGGAGCCCAGTACGGCTTCCGACAACGCAGTCCTCTCTTTAGCATTCTGTTGGACTGGGACAGCCCTTTCACGTGCCAGACTACAGGCAGATGGTCCACCCCCAGCCTCATGCTCAAAAGTGACCTATCTAATTACTAAAACCACAGATATCATCACTGAAATTGAAGTATGTCAGGCAGCCGGCCATCCAGAATTTGAAATATCTTCAGTCAGTAGTGGATAAAATAGAAGCTGACTGCATTCCTCTAGAGCTACAGCACAGGCGATAGGGGCTGATTTTGAGAGAGAAAGAAGAAAAGAAAAAAAACTAGGGTGAGACTAGCGTACCTTAGTCCTTTGTCATGACGTCACTGCTGGCGTACATAAACGGAGAGAGGTCGTCTGAATGACGGCACCTTACCGCATGGAAGCTCTATTACCACTAAATCTAGCCCGGCTAAAAATAACCTTGAAGAGCATGAAATGTTACATTTATCTAGGGTACTTGAAATCCGTTTTCTGGGCCATTAAGCGGAGCTCTGTGTTTCCCATCAACAGCTACATTAGAGTAAGAAGGCGCCTTCCTAAAATAAGAAAGGGGAGAGAGAGAGTAAGCCTTTAGAAGAGCCTCTGGGGTTATGTAACCACTGCACCCAAATGTAGCCCATTCTCCAAAATCCAAATCTTTTGTTACTGATGATGTCTCACTATGATCCACAGTCACTTTTGTAATCATTTATAGAGCTAAAGGAAAGTTCTTGTGTAGGTAAACTGTCAGCACAATTATGTGGCCCTTATTAGCAAGCGGTCAGAGATGTGGACGGGTGCTCTGATACTGTGATGTAATCGTTGTTGATCATTTTCTTGCTTTGTTTGTTTCTATTTGTATTGTGAACTGAAATCTGACAAATATGATGCACTTTATGAAAGGAACATGCTACACATTGCAATGTAAGTGTGGAATGTAATCCTTCCTAAAAATGATTTATTTTTTATTACTGTAAATATAACAATATCGAGACAAAAAGAGAGTGGGTGAGGAAAAAACAAAACAAAAGGAGGAGAATACTTTGTCAAATAAAATTCAGCAAACTCAATCCTGCCTATGGTTGTTTGGTTTCTTTATCGCCTGTCTGTCTCAGTGTGTGTATCTGTTTGCGAGTGTGTGTGTTTGAGGGGGAAGGACAGACTCACATCGGTGCGGGTCATCGTTTGAAGGCGGCTTAGCTTTAAAAGGGTTGCATATGAATTATTGAGCCGTTCCATTTTACGTAACGCGCGCGCTGTCAGGCTCACGGTGAGTGTGGGATCTGAACGCCCGAGATCTTGCCGAGCCCACGCTGCGAGGTGATGGGCAATTCGCGCCTTTTTGAAGAGGCGATCAACCCTGAAGCGCCTGCGCACTGCTATAAATCCATAATGGAATAATAGGACAGCTCATCAAAACTTTTAAGATTTCAAAATTTCTATATGTATTTATTTTTTGATATGCTCAGTTGTTACATAGTCTATGTTACTCCCTTATTTTTAACAATAATCTTGGTGACATAACCCGTTCTGAGAGCCAAATATCAATGTTTAAAATTGTACTCTAAATGCAGCAGTAAAATAATTTAGCCTATAGGCTATATTAGCTTTATAATATTTTAATCTTTAGATGCTAGTTAGTATACCTCAAATGACAACATCCAGATAAATAGCCTACGCTACACATTACTGATGTTGAAACTGTTAATTTTGAAGTGAAATTCAATATTGACACAATTTGTTGAAGCAAATAGGCATAAAACTAAAAGGTAATTAGGCTAGCCAATAACAAAAACAACTGTAAAAGGAAAGTGTAGCTAGATTACAAACTTATGATGATAAAAATAAACTGACCAAGGATGTAGGCCTACTTAAGGGTCCCTTAGTAGCCTACAAAATGATATGATTTAATATGATATTAACAGTTGGCTAGCTTTAAACATTGCTACATATAGCCTTACTTTTGATTAATTACTGACCGCCATGATTCACCTTCAAAAAGGATTTTCAACAATAGATTGGCAGCATCAAATAAATTGAATTTAATGCTATGTGGGTGGCTCAGAATGACAACAACTCTTTAAAAAAAAACCCCAGAGAAATGTGATGTCCTAAAACGGACGTTTAATGGCCGTTGAAAAGAATCAATGTTGCAGCAATGTTATTATTACCTCAGCAGCAATGTTGTTAACTCTTGCCCATGTTATTTCACACACACACGCACACAAGTGGGAGAAAGAAAATGTTAGTGGACAGTGGTTAATGGAGTTCAGCTGTATAGGCTATTAGACACAAAGAAAACACTGAAATTGATGTACCAAAACGACGAACTCACCCTCAAATTAAAGTGAGAAATTGCGCATCCTGCTGGTAATTTGGATGAATCACAACCAATGAATGCGCGAAGAGGCAGGACAGTAAGGTTTACCCACATAACCTGCCTACTCATTCACTCACTCACACGCTCACGAACACGCACACGGTGAAAAGCAGGGATGAGTCACCGGGCGCGCGCCCACGCATGCGGACAGAATCTGAGAGGTGACAGTATCACCGCCTCAACAGCACTGAGTCACACTACAGCACTACTGAGACAGTCACCACGAGAACTGCTCCAGGAGGACACAAACATATAGAAAGTCACATAATATATCCTCTTTGTATACACTGTTAATACACTTTTAAATAAGACAATAAAGTCAAATTCTTGAGAGCCACCAAACTAAACGACACTCAACACTCTCGACTGTGAGCTAGTTCATTTGGGGTGTGACTACAAGCTCATCTGCTTCCGTTTTGCCCCATAATTGTCTCTGAACCCTACTGAGTCTTCTTTATGGTCTCCTTTTCTTTATTAGATACACACACAAACAATTTAAACAAAAAGAAGACCTTCTAAAACATTATGTAATAACTCCCTAATAGCTATTTCCAGCATCCCTAAAAACATTTGTAAGGAAACAGCTGGAAACAGCACATTTGCTTTAAAAACTTAATTTGGCAGCTATGAAGGAGACAATGAGGACAGTGTAACAGGAGAGAGATGCGTCACCGATTCACACAGTTGATCAGTCCTGCTGTAAGTCACGACTGTGACGGAGGCGCACCAGACGCTCCTCAAAGTTAAGATCAGGTGAACAAGACCCTCAGGATGAGAAAGCATAATAGAAAAACTTGAATGATGGAAAAAAGGGGAGAAGGTACACTAAATGTCTATAAGGATAATATAGAAACAAGGAAGGCTTCTCAATAAGAAGTGTATTAAAGCACTGACCGCCCGCCTCTGAAGTAACCTGATCTAGAATGTATCCTGATAGGGATAAATTGAAGGATACAATCCATAAATCAACAGATAGAGAGTTTAAGGAACAGATGGACAGGCAGCGAAATTAAGAACGAGGTAATGGTTGTGTAATATAAGAAAAGGTAACTGATGTTTGTTGTATTTTTCCCCACACAATATGGCCAATCAATGTCCTCTTCTATAGTAGATTACTGTTATTACTGCATGATAAAAATTAAATTAAAAAAAGTTAAATACTGAATACCAAATTACCAATAGTTTTAATTTATTCATATTAGATAACATATGTAAAAAATTAAGAAAAGTAAATAAATACTCATAGATTTGAATGTGACTCTGTAGGGGAAACAAATGGAATATTTTAGATATTATTCACACTTTAAGAAATTAGAAATTTCCATAACGCCTAAATATTTTATTTCTAGAAAAAAAAGGTCCAGGCTTTCTATGATCGCAGGAGCGTTTCTTTGATTATGGAAAACCTGGATATTAAAAATAAAATATAAAATGTAATTGAATATCTCTCTCACACACAAAACAAGCTGCCTTTAAGCATTATTGCTTTGAGCTTAGCATATGCATTAAAGTAAACTGATTTATAAATAGATTGAAATGGAAATATTAAATGTGCAAACAACACAAGAATGTTTTAAGAAGCACTTTAATGGCAGTTCATACATACATGCATCATTTGCCTACATTATATTTTTTGTGATACACTGATTCTCATACTGTTTCTTATCTATATAAATCAAAGTTCCGCCATTTTAACCAAGTTCTTTACATCACATTGTTTAAAACACAAAGGACTTCATTCTTTACATACAAAACACAGGCTAAACACACAGCTCACGACGGCTGTTAAGTTGGGAGAGTTTAAACTCGAAGCCTCTCCATTTGTGCAGTGATTGACACATTTAAGCAAATAAATAGAAAATAAAAGCTGAAATACTGAAGTGCTCTTATTCTGTACAAATTAGCATATTTAACATTTCAAATGCCCTAGGGGGCAAGGTGATTCAAAATTAAAACACTCGCAAATAAAACAAAAATAAAAAAATGACCCCAAACCAGCTGTTGATCAATTACACTGAATTTATATTTGTGTTAGATACACATTACCAGGACGAACAGGTAAGAGCACAGCTGTCTTCGCTGTTGTCTGCTTAGTTATGGTGCGCTTGTTGCCTTGGTAATGATGCAGTGACATCTACTGTGGCTATAGTGAGATGACTGACAAGTGAATGGTTTGTTCCTGTAGGGAACAGACGGCCATGAACTGTATCCATTTAAAAACAGAAAACACAGAAAACTATTTTTTTTGTCTTTTTCTTTTCCCATCCTTGAAAAGACCAGGTGGAAAACAAAAGAGAGAGAGAGAGAGATCCTGACACAGCAGATACAGATACAATTCATAACTACTAACACAGCACCACTTGAACCTCAAAACAAAGTATTAAAGTATTGTTTAATGAGCCTGTAGATGAACCAAAGCCCAGTTCTGTTGTCTAAATTCATTTGTAGTTGCACTACCTGTAACAGCAATCACAATTTGTGACTTTAATGTATTGGTGGATTCAGAATGCACCAATTTACTATTAAAGTCCTTTAAAAGTTTGACTTGTAGTTAAGAAGAACGCAAATAAAACCCTAAAACTCATTCCAATCCATCCAAACGAGTTAAATTATTTAATTAAATTTGGGGAAATAGCATCGCCAATAATGTATGTAAAACATCATCATTAAGCTGTCTGCCATACCATAGATACAGAAAATATGTTATATTTCCAACAGAATTTGATTATATCTTACATACACATTTTCAGATTGTCCATCCATACTGGGATGTAAACATTAATAACTTTTATACAATTTAATTCACAAACGAAAATCCAACTAAACATCTACTGTGTATTTGTGCTCTATTGGAGCGATTCGCTCGAGAATATTGCCATTTAGACTTTCAACTGGTTTGTTATCTGCTTGATACTTGGTCAACATGCATTCAAGAGGTCAAAATGCAGCCGTTTCTTTGGGCTTGAACACGAAAATGTTTACATAAACTTTTAGTATATTAGCCTCAAATATATTTCTGACCATTTCTTGTCTTTCAAGCTAAAATGAACATTGCATGATCATCCAGCTGGCTGTTCTAATAATCATGAGGTCATGTTCTAAGGTTAGAGAGAGAGAGAGAGAGAGAGAGAGAGAGAGAGAGAGAGAGAGAGAGAGAGAGAGAGAGAGAGAGAGAGAGAGAGAGAGAGAGAGAGAGAGAGAGAGAGAGAGAGAGAGAGAGAGAGAGAGAGAGAGAGAGAGAGAGAGAGAGAGAGAGAGAGAGAGAGAGAGAGAGAGAGAGGAGTGTAGGAGAGAGGACAGATGGCAGGACCACCACACTCAGAGTAAGTGATGAATAGTCTCAGCCAGAGGACTCGAGCCGATCTCTAACAGACATTGTTCCATGGGGTCAAAACTCTCATTAAATTTCACCGGCAAGGCTTCAATTTAAGATGTACAATCTAAAATTCAAAAGTTTCCGGTTTTGTCTCTTTGAGACTTTGTAGTTACGCAGCCCTTTTTTTTAAAACACAGGAGCAATGCTATATTAGTGCAGACAGACACCGACATGCTACATTAGTTGTGATAAATCTGTTCTCTGAAACCTACACTCTAATGCTTACTTCATTTTTTTTTTTTTCCTCTATTGTCATTTTGTTGTGTCTCAGTCTGACCACTCATTTTCATCCAGCTCAGAGTCTTCGTCAGATTCACTGTACTCCACGGCGATGCGACGTGATAATATAGTGGCCACGTCGTTCCCAACTGGCTCCTTCTTCGCTTCTTGCTCCCGCTGTTCCTGCACCTTACGCAGCTGGATCCCTATAAGACAAAGCAAAAAAGATGCTTTAACATGAATTCAATGAATCCTTTAATACAAGTCATTTAACTCGGCAGTCATCTTTGAAATGCCTCTTG
Organism: Pseudorasbora parva; assembly: GCF_024679245.1. Lineage (NCBI taxonomy): Eukaryota > Metazoa > Chordata > Actinopteri > Cypriniformes > Gobionidae > Pseudorasbora > Pseudorasbora parva. The sequence goes on from NC_090172.1 coordinate 49,060,177, forward strand.
GGCAACTATTTCAATGCAAGTGCAGCTCCTATCTCTTTGAATGGGGAAAAACAAATTGTTCAAAGTTTTTCACAAAGCGTGCGATTAAATTTCATATTTGAAATCACCAATGAAATCTGACATCAATTGTCTCATAAATTTTGTTTCTAAACACTGAAATCCCAGTAACAACCATTGCCATGCACATTTGCCATGTGCAATCCAAAGCGTGTCTCAAAATACCACATTGCACATTTTTCAATTCAAAAGTAATATAAGTACACTGTTTTAAATAGTTCTTTGATTTTTACCCTAAAAAACATGGTGGTGGTGGTGGTATCTCTTATGCTCACCAAGGCTGCATTTATTTAATCAAAATACAGTAAGAACAGAACTGTGAAATATAATTGCAATTAAAAAGAACTTTTTTATTTTTTACTTTTTTATTTTCTATTTTATGTAATTTATACTTATCATGCAAACCTGAATTTTCAGCAGCCATTATTTTTAACATTACTTTTATATTATAATTATACTTTGTAATATTATAATTGTCTTTATTCTGTCACTTTTTTTTATCAATTTAAAACATCCTTGCTTAAATAAAATATTAATTTCTTAAAAACAAAAACCAAACAAAAAAACAAAAACAAATGTACACTCATGTAGAAATGTAAACAAATGTAAATGGTAGTCTATTATATTAGATTAATTATAATATATTATATAAGAATTTATCATAAATAATTTTTACATTGTGACATCATTTTTCCACCAATTCTCACTATTGCATTAAAAAGAAAAAAGTTGATTGCAGTCCCCATCTGACATCTCAACACCTAAAACCCACTTTATGCGTGAGCTCTCACCTCGTCGGATGGCTGCTAGCAGGTCGCTGCGCGCATCGCTCATTGGGATTAGAGGTACCTGGCCCTTCCTGGGGACAACCGGTGCTTCCACAGGGGCAGTGGGCATGGTGTGGGAGTGAGGGTGCGGGTGGGGGTGTGTGGGTGGCCCAGGTGGAGGTGGAGGGGGGGCTGCGGGGGGAGGATGGGTTGGGGAAGGGGTGTAGGAAGCAGGTAGAGCAGGAGTCGGAGGAGAGGGATTGTAAGTCTGGGAAAGAGATGGCATGGCACTGGCCGGGGCAGAGGAGGGGCCAGTGGGACTGTCAAAGGCAGTCTGGGCAGAAGGAATGAGAGGTGGAGGAGGCGGAGGAGCAGGAGGTACGAAATACTCTCGATGCTGAGACTGCTGACCACTGAGATACAAAAAGAGACAGAAATTATTCAGACAAACTACTTCACTCAAGAGATGAGATTTAAGCTTAAAGCACACTACAAGATGGAAACAGATGGATACTTTTTTTTCACATGCCAATTATTTTTGTCTAATGCTAAAAATAATTAAAAACCCTCCCTCCATATTGTTTTGATGTAAAATAAAAATAAATAAAAAAATTACTCTTGCAATATTATTAAACTAGATATAAAACAGAATATGAAAAAAATCTAATGCTAATAAAATTAAAATAAGAAATATACTAACTAATAAACTAAAATTAAAATTGAAAATATAAAATGTATATATTAGTTAAAGGGTTACTTCAGCGATTAGCATATGGCTTTGTATCAGTACAAACCCTGGAGTATATTCAAATGATTGTGCTTTCCCCCCTCATATCACCCTGAGACAAGAGATTTATGCATTTTATTTCTGGAAAAATTCCTCCTATGACGCAAATTGACGATTTTTGCATCACAAGAGGAATGTTTGGCCAAAGGCTAAAGACTACAGCCAGCAGAGGGAGCCATTTCCATTATTTAGGTTTTTTTTTCGCACAAAAACTATTCTCGTCGCTTCATATGATTATTGTAGAGCCTCTGTGAGATGGGCTTTGTAACGACGTCTTTAGTGCCTTTTATGGGTCTTGAGAGAGGAAATGACATTGGTGTCAATGAAGGCCTTTCTGACCCATGGGATTTCAACAAAAATATCTTCATTTGTGTTCTGAAGACGAACGGAGGTTGTTGAACATTAGAGTAAGTAATTATTGACAGACTTTTCATTTTTGAGTGAACTAACCCTGTTATGTGTATATATAAAAGTATAGTCTTGCATTTATGTGTGGGGGAGTTCATTTAATTATAAATAGCTAGTGATAAAAGATACAGTCGAGAGGAAAATGAATTTGTAGATGACACAGCTAATCTACAATGTGTTGTGTAAAGTTGCATAACATTATCAACACAAAAAAATTAAATCTGTACAACGAGACCACAGACATGATTGCTAGCTAGCTACACATGACTACACATGATTGTATGTGTATTTTGTACATTATTCAGACTCTAAACAAAAATACTGAATGAAACAGCTTTAGAGTAGGGTTTTGCAACCCCTAGGGGTTCATGAAGGAACTGCAGGGTGTTCACGAGAGTAAAAGAAATGCAAAAGAAAACACACATACATATATATATATATATATATATATATATATATATATATATATATATATATATATATATATATATATTATTATTATTATTTTTAAATAAGTGAAATACCAAATTTCATTCTACTCTAGTAACATTCTATCTAAACTAACATACAAATTCTACAAATAACATTCTACTCTAAACTAACATACAAATTATTCATAATATTCAATGTATGTGTAATCTTAATCTTGGGTATTTCACGTAAATAATTTAATTAAGGATTTGGTTTATTAAAAAAAGTTAGGAAACTGCTTTAGACATTTATATTACAAAGATTTAAATAGGAGAAAGTGTATTAAGAGAAGCCAAAGAATAACAGACCTGTAGTCTTTAGCCTGCAGGGGGCGAGGCCCGTTGAGAGCGGGGTCTGTGACTGGTTGTCCGTGGGAGGTCTGAACCCTGCCAATGGTCTGTCTCCCAGGTGGAGCGGAGGAGGAAGGGGCCGGTCGGTAACCGCGGTCCAGGGACTGAGTCTGAACATGAGAGGGGGCCATGAGGTGATCTTTGCCATCAGCAGCAGAGTAGGCGCTGGTCGCAGCCATCTGTTGAGCCGGGTGACTGGGGCTGCCTGGGTAAGAGTGCTCACCCATGTCTGAGGCAACCGACCTGATGACGGAAAAGAGAGAGACAAGTGAGAGAGTGTAGGGGAAAATGACATGAAGAGAAAAAAAAAAAGCGTAAAACAAATGTTTTGGGTTCCAAACTACAGCTCAATTAAAGGCATCTGTGTGGCATACTGTTATTTATCATGACAGATAATAATTTTGACTTGATTTTTGACTTAGGCAAGCCAAAACACCACATTAAAATGTTAAAAAAACATTTGGAAAGTATAGTCAAAAACATGCCACTTCTTTTACTGAAATGTACTTTTTCATTCATTCAGAGAAACCATCAACTCAACCAAACAGTTTTTGAAAGTGTCACCAAGGCTGCATTCATTTGAAAAAAAAAACACACAGAAAAGCAGTAATACTGGGAAATATTGATACAATTTAAAATAACCATTTTCTAATTAAATATATATATGAAACGTAAATTATTCCTGTGATGACAACACTGCAATTGTCAGTGTCGGTAGTGTACAGTATATGGTTAAATTTTTTAATTTTTTTTCAATAAACAACATTATTCCTTTCATTTCTACATGCAACAAAACAACAAACAGCAAAATTCTTAATCTACAGAACATAATAAATACATAACAAACATGCAATATATGAAACATAATTACGCAGAGATTCATAGCTGAATTATTGTAACAATCTAAACCAATGACAACCAGTACACAATATTCACTTCAGGAGGTTTTATTATTAGTATTGAATTATTTCTTATCATATACCTTATAGAAAAGAGAAGAGCCACATTTTTTTTCTATTGAGCCTGATTACTCAAAATGTTGAGTGTGTGTACTTAGCTTGGGTGCCAAGACAACAGTGCGTGAGCATGAGAGCCGCGCCTGCTGACGGTTCGAACGAGCCATTACAGAAACGCGCGTGCACAGAGTAACGGCCGAACGGCTCAGTGTTTTGACTGAAGTATAGTTTATTTCTCGCACCTTATTATTATATGCCTCCTGGACACTTTCCATAGATGGCGTGTCTCATCTGTATCATTGTGTCATCTGTCTGTGTCATTGCGTCATACTTTTGTATAATTTTTTTAATGTTTTAACCTGGTCGCTATCCACTGCCATTATAGGAAGGAACGCATGCAGGTATATTTTTTCAATTTCTGCTTTTGAGGTCCAAACGGGAGAGAAAGACATTGGGCATTGAATCAACAGCAAGGTGAGTAAAAGATGGCTTTAATTTCATTTCAGGGTGAACTATCCCTTTAAATGTGGCATATGTCTCTAATATAAACCTCTTTCTAAACTAAACGGTGAACGAAGAAAAAATTAAAAGCAAATTGAAAACATTGCAATATTCACAATTGACAAAGATGAAAACAGACAGCTACTAGAAGTCCTACTATTTATCTCCTGCTTGAACCTAATACAAGTATTTTTAAAGTGCAGACAATTTTTGCATTTTAATATTTGCAATGTAAAATAGCTTAATATTCAATATATCACCTACCCAAATCATCTTATTCTTTAACTTGACTATAAAAAATTAAAAAAAACTGTATAAAGATGTGATGCCTTAGAGTGTCAGGTGAGTGCTCTGGCGTCTCTATAAAAGCAAACAGATGTTGGAAGCTTAAAGATGTCAACAGATGGCAGTACTGAGCTATGCTGAACTGCCGCCCACTTTGATGACCATGAACTGTCAAGAAAAAGACTAAAAGTGAAAGAGACCACCAACCTGTTATCCGGTGAGAGGGAGCCTTCAGAGGACATGCCATGGTACGGAGAAGGTGTGAAGCGAGCATCTGGGCGGAACTCCTTATCATACGCCATTACATTCCACTCCTGTCTGCGATTTCGAGCCTTACGAACCTTTTTCACCTCGCGACTGGGGTCTTCTACCTGCTTCTGCTGCTCCTGAGTGAGTGAGAGAGAGAGAGAGAAAGAGAGAGAGATCAAATGAAGAGAAAGAGAGGCTAGTGTTGCAGAAAGCCCAGGGATTCATCACAAATCACATTGGGTGAAAAAGAGTTTTAGACTGTCAAGCAAGCTAAGTAGTGTCCACATCTTTCACTGAAAATGCTGTGAAGAAAGTTTTCTACATAATTCAGCGAATGCATTAAACACACACACACACACGCACGCACGCACGCACGCACGCAATCAGTAGAAAAGCTAGTGAAGAGACTGTAGGGAAAGAAAGTGAATGCACAAACAGGAGTCAGCATAGTGAGGGATTGACGGATGAATAGAAGGACTGACAGAAATGCAGGTCTCTTACGGAGGACAGGAGGGGGCTTCTGAGTAGGGCCTGCCTGGAGTGGGACTTAGTCTGGTCTGAGTGAGTCTGGCCTGAGCCGCTGGTCTGGAGAGAAGGGGCAGAGTCTGGGGGTGTTAGAGCTCTCATTCATGCACACATAAAGACACGTCCACTGACGTGATTCTTTCTGCTTTTTTTTGCATTTAAACACACTGGCTTCTGGTTTTTAGAGAGGAAATTCATCTAAGAAACTGGTTTTACCGGGGACCCGGAAGTGCCATGGAATCCAGGGTGGGTTGTCTGATGTGCTAAGCATTGTTCCAGCTCTTGTTGATAAGTTAAAGTCAATCTTAACCATGTTAGTAACATACAACATTTATTTTAGTACAAACTTGGTACTAAAGTTCCAGTATTTTTGACATCACAAATGCAATACACGATTGTGGACAGATAGTGAAACAGGACATAAAGTGCGCACGTAGTAGATACAAACCTTCTGTCTCCTCTTTTCTTTTCTCTTGTCCTCTGTGGCTTGCAGCATTTTCTCCCTCCAGAGGTTAAAGAAGTAGGAGGGATCTGTGTAAAACTTCAGTGCATCCTTCTTATCATCTCTATATAAAGAAAGAAAGGAATGGACATATTATGGTTGCAGAAGTGTTGTATGGAGAGTGGCAACTGTTTGAACAAACTAATTTGCTGAAAGAAAATTGGGCTTCCAGACACTACTTGAGATTGAGAACATTCTAGGAGAGTGAACTACATTTGCAGCAAGCAATTTATCATTTGGTCACACTTCAGCAGAGATACACAATCCAGGGACACAGTCTAATCTGTCCCACCACAGTTTCAAAATTGACTGAAAATCTATTTAGACTTCACATTATAGCATAAAACATCTCTAGTGTTGTGTTTTGCCCCAGTGTTTTTGACAAAGTTTCTGTCAATTGAACTAAAATCTAACAGCAAATGCAGTAATTTGGGAAAACAATGTAATAATTAATAGTATACACAGTATTAAATAATAGTATACACTTATTATTATATTTAAATAGTTTGGCTTCCAAAAACACCAGTGTGGATGTGATGTGGACTAAAACACGTCAACTAAAAAAATTCCAGGTACAAGACTTTGATCGATTTTGGTAACTAAAAATGGGTTGGAATTCTTCATTTTGCTCCCAAAGTGCACAAGGGCAGAGCATATCTTCATTTCTAATGTAGAGAATATAAGTGAATTTCATTTTTCCAAAAATACAGTAACACAATAATTGGATATCCCTAACGAAACAAAAATATATTGCAGTATATTGGAAAATATCATGTAATACATTAGGCAATATATTCACATAATGGGATTTAATATTTATATTCTCCAATATATAGCAATATATGAAAGCGGCAATCATTTGTATATTTTGCAATATATTACATGAATATATAATATATTGTATAATACCATCAATATATTATTCCATGTATTTACAATATATTATAATATATTTCAAGTAATATATTGGTAAATATATTTTCCTTTCGTAAGGGATAATGCAATATTTTCTTTTCACCCACGGGCCTCAATCAGGTTTTTTTTTTGGCCCTTTGTCATAAAAGCTTGGGTATCTCTGCATTACTTGTCTGAAAATCAGTTGTTGCTGGATAAGATGAATATTAAACAACATGGAAATGTATCTTATAAGCCCCTTTCACACTGCAAGTCGGAACCGCAATTTCCCGGAACATTGCCGGGTCGCCTTCTGTGTGAAAGCAACCACGTCCCGGAATTGATTACCGAATTGAACCCGGGTCGGGGACCTAGTAACATTCCGGGATTTGACCCGGGACGAGCGCTGTGTGAACAAAAGCCAAAACTAATGCCGCAACGTGTACGTAGTTATTGTGCGACTCCTAGAGCTTGTTTTTTTCAAAAATACAACCCTGCAGTGCCAGAAGAGCTAGTCGGTGTTTTAAATGCAGAGAGTGTTCGTATACAAAATAAACTAAAATTAGACAAGCAGAAATGTGCGCAAACTGGACACAAGTTGAGACCACGGCGCTCCTTACGATCCACGCTGAAGCTGAGATCGCTCGCCATTATACGTCACATCAGGATGTCACGTGTCAACTCGATCCGGGACCGTTACAGGTTGTGTGTTAAAGCGCACATATTACGGTATTTCGCTGGCAGTGTGAATGGACCAAATCTAGCAGCCCGGGAACAAATGCCGGGTCGCATTATCCGTGTATTTGCCGGAATCGCAGTGTGAAAGGGGCTATAGTAGAATGTTAGCTGGAAGTGAGGATGATGGTGTCACCTGTAAGGGCTGAGAATATTGAGAGGGGGAGGTTTGTCTCCACGGTGGTAGAGCTCCAGAACAGGATTAGGAATGGAGTTCCTGGAAACCACCTGTTGGTCCTGAATGGTGGAGCTCTTGAAGGCCTTTCTCATGTTGATATCTTGCAGAGAGACTGAAGATGGGGGACAGAGGCAGAGTTCAGTTTTATACATACATTTTTATTGCGTCTCAATTTAAAAACTATTCTTGCTATAGTGGTCTTATTTTTTTTTAGTAAAAAGAAAATTCTTGATATATTTTCACCAGAGAATAAAAAGTGCATACGATATTAAATGGTTAGATTACCCAAAAAATGTTTTATTCTGGGCCTTGAAAGTGGTCACTGTTGGACCTTTGTTCAACTTCGGAACACACATTAAGACATTTTGGATAAAATCTGAGAGCTCTCTGACCCCCCATAGACAGCCATTTAATTAACCATGAAATAGTCCATGTGACCACAGCGGTTCAACTGTAATGTTATGACATGACGTGAATACTTGTGTGCAAAAAACAAACAAAAATAACTTTATTCAACAATCTCTTCTCTTTTGTCTCACTCTCCTATGCGATTCACGTAAGCACCACAACTCATGCAACCCATTCTGACGTAGAACTAGGAAGCACTGCACTGTTTGAATAGCCCAACAATGTGAATAGCATAAGAGAGTCAAAGGGAGAGAAGACTGTTGAATAAAGTCGTTATATTTGTTTTGTTTTTAAGCACGAAAAGTGTTCTCGTCGATTCATCACATTAAAGTTGAACCACTTCAGTCACATGGACTCAACAATGTCTTTATTACCTTTCTTGGCATTTAAAGTGGTCGTTGTGTTGCTGTCTATGTGGGATCAGAGAGCTCTCAGATCAAAATAATAAGGTCATGGTTCTTGGGTGAACTAACCCTTTAAGATTGAATAGAATGAATGAAGAACCAACTAAACAAGACAAAATACACTTATATGAAGGTAAGATCAAATCAAGGATAAATGGATCATCATCTTCATAATGGGTCCACAATAAAATCCATGCTTGGTTAAGTGCAGTGGGCCACAAGACAGCCAGTTATCCGCCACTCATTGAGGACTGGACGATGAGAAGGCAATATTTACGGCCCATTACCCAATAATACTGATCTAAGATCAGTGCAATGTTTACCATTATGGTGATTAGAGTTGTGGTTTGACTAAGACAAGCTGTCTCTTGATCAGCATAAAGGGCCTTAAAGCAGAGCTGTGTGAAATCCCTGCTTAAGTCTCTTAAGGAGAGGATAGAGCTATCCAGGAGACAGCAGATGGTCATTCTCCTATTGACACACTCTGCTTCTTACCCTGGACTAATCTAGAATGGCACAGATGCATATGATAGATCAGCTGCACATTTATGAGCAACATTGCGTTGCTGCTGTGTCTGCCAGCTCAGAAAAGTTGAAAAGAAAACATGCAGCCAGTTTGTTATAAACTGCTTGAGTTTGAAAATGTGTCATTTGGTGAGTCGTTTCAATTTATTAGTGTTTTAACTAGTTATTTGAATATATGACCACCCCATTTAATTCTAGGGACAAATCTTAGGGTTGTAAAAGAACCTGTCAAACCGTATCTGGAGAATTTTAGCCCTTACCTAAGCCACATACCTTATATGTAGATATCAGAGAACAATTTAAAATATTGTATCATTACATTCTATGGCACCTTTAAGATGTTCGGTTTACCCCACAATCCAAATCAAAACCAAGGATCTTTACACAGTTTATGAAATATGGAAAAAGGGATTCATCTCTATTCTCAAATCATAATAATGTTCACAGAAATCCTTTTCTGAAGAGAATCAGATTAGATGTCTTTGACAGAGAGTCTGCAGATGGCAGATTTGTTTTCTTAATTTTGCAAGAAGCACAACAATTAGTTTTATTGTGACTTTACTCAAAAAATAATAGAAACATAATAGATTATAATGATGTATAACTTGCCTGAATGATAAAAACAGAGCTATTTGAGTCTCTTTGGCACTGATAAGAAAAAACGCGCGCCGGCACGATAGAGGACTCCTGGGGGTTAAAATTGGCTTTTCAGAATCGACAATTTCACAATAAATATACATTTAAATATATACAAATTTAAAGGACATCAAAAGTAGTATACAAGAAGATAAAACATCTATAAAAAACTATTTTTCTCATAGACAGTAGTGCACAGCAGTGGAAAAGAGCCATTTAGATATATTGTCCAACAAAGTCATGAAGTGACATGGTGTGGAAATTAATGTCTTGGCTCTGGTCCAAAACTAAATCATTTATTAGGATCTTCTACATGTCTCGGAGCTGTCTGTCATCGAGGGGGTTGGGCTTGTTTTGATGTAAAGAATGATGGATTAGCTCAATCGTCCTCTAATTATGTATAACACAGGAGAACACTCAACATTAAAGCAATGGCTGTGCCTCAGGGGCCACTGTACTACTTTATTGAACATTAATAATTCAAGTTTCAGCATACTGACTGATCTGGAGTAGGGTATATAAGGTCAAACCTGGGACACCTTATAAAATAAGGTGGTTCTGCTTAAAAAAAAAAAAGTATTATGATTTATTATGAGCCACAAGGCTGTGCTGTACCAACAGATATCAAATAATATATAAATATAATATGTATAGGCCTTAGCTATCAAAATGGTTGTCATTTTTATTGAGAAATCAGTCCACCTGTAATCAGAGTGTTATACAAAAATGGCTGCTCTGAGCAGTTATTTTATTATCATTGACATACTATTATAGTTAATTATTTTTAGATTTTTCATTTTTATTGTCCTTTTATTTAAAGTTTTAGTAATTCATATTTGTGGGTTTGTCATTTTTATTCTTTTCAAAATTTCTATATAGTTCTTATTCATTTGTATTTCTAGCTGAAACAAAATAACAAATAAGTGTTTTTTATATTTTATTTCAGTTACCGTTTATTTTATTTAAATGAACAACATGTTTTTATATTTTTGCTTTAGTTTTAGTTAACTATAAGTATCCTGGCTGTGAGACATTAATATCCAACAATGTACTTGAGAATGAGAGACATACATGCGCGAGAGATCCACTTCCGGCGCTTTCCGCGCTTGCGCAGACTAAAGCCAGAACACGTGAATGTCACAACAGGAAACACGCACGCGCGACCTCAGATCAGTCGGACGTAGTGGTGTACAAGAGGTAAAAACAATATAAATACTGTTAGTTTTCTCACACAAACCGCTCGTTTCGTGTCTTAGGCCATCAGTGTGTACTTACGACGGGGGATTGTTTAATTTGGACTTCTCTGTGTATGCTCTTTGAGGTGGTGACCATAGAGCTGCATTATGTGAGGCACAGACAAGAACGGTTTGACCTAAAATGATCAAAATTGAAACTACTGGGGAAACAAATACTCTACATCTACATCTACAGATGCCCATGAGGTACATGGTTTGACCTAAAATGATCAAAATTGAAACTACTGGGGAAACAAATACTCTACATCTACATCTCAGATGCCCATGAGGTAAGCTAAAACATATCAAAATTTAATTTCAAAGTGAACTATCCCTTTAAGTGTGGATGGCTGGTTATAAATAAATAATTAGAATGGATGTTAAGAGAGGAGGGGATGGGGTGACATTTTTGGATCAGACACAGCCATGAACGCCAGCAAACCCCATCACCCTTTCTGCTAACACACACTATCTTTGTGATCTACCCATCACAGGAAACATTCTGCATTTTTATCTTCTCAAAAAACTAATCCTGTATGATTTATAAGCCTTTTGAAAATGTAGATGATCTTAGGTTTTACTTGTTCCCCACAATGTAACATAAACAAGGACACACACACACACACACACACACACATTTTTTTTTTTTGTGAAATGTGGGGACATTCCATAGGCATAATGGTTTTTATACCATACAAACTGTATTTTCTATCCCCTTACACTGCCCCTGCCCCTAAACCTACCCATCATAGGAAACATTCTGTATTTTTACTTTCTCAAAAAAAAAAAAAAAACTCATCCTGTATGATTTATAAGCATTTTGAAAAGTGGGGACATGGGTAATGTCCTCATATTTAACCCTCTCCTTGTAATACCTATGTCATTATACACATTTGTGTCCTGATATTTCACAAAAACAAGCACACACAGACACACAGACACACAGACACACAGACACACAGACACACACACACACACACACACACACACACACACACACACACACACACACACACACACACACACACACACACACACACACACACACACACACACACACACACACACACAAACACAAACACAAACACAACTCCTTCCCAGCCTTTAATTCTGCATGCAGCACACATAAAAGCCCAGATCACCATTGGGCCAGACAGACACACACATTAGAGAGCTATAAACACACACACACAATCCAGAAACTGCACTGTGTGCATTCCCAGCAGGCCTTGGCTCTCAGCACGGGTATGGTTGAGAGGTCATCACTCACTGAGAATCAGGTGATAATGGAACGCTCAGACTTTAAAAGAAACATCAATGTTTCTTCTCCCTAAATGAGGGATCACAGGGGAGCTGGAACATATTAAACCCTCTTTATCGGCTCTCCAGTTATCGATCACAGCTGGGTGGAATGTTTTAAATAGACAAGGACATTGTTAGAACATGTAACGTGGCCCTAAAGTTGATTTTAAATGCGTACAGGGTGTTTACAGATAAATAAATACAAATTCTGTGATGGGCATCAAACATATAGCCTGACATCAGGGAGTCGTGCTGAGCTTTGCTGTCTGTTTAATTTATTGAGACAAAAGACAGTGCCACCAGGCACTGGATTCTTCCATTCCATAGGGAGAAGAACAAAAGAAAGAGATGAGAGGAGTAGAGGGAGGAGTAAAGTGATACAGTACAATTTCTCTCTTTCATGGCAGAGAAAGCTGGGTCATCCCTTTAACTACAGGCTAAAAGAAGACCATTATAGAGGACAGCACTTGAAGGCAAACACACTCTCACTCAGCCTCTCTCCAGATGCTACCTGCTACAGATGAAAGCTAGATAAGATCTAGAGATGATGTGGAGATTAAGCTTAATGCTTGGTGTTACCCTCTTCCACGGTGGAGTCCAGCTGAGTGACTTTGATAGCCAGCAGGTCCACTCTCTCCTGCAGGTTATTCATACGCATGTAGAAACTGTTGGCTTCATTAAACAGCTCTCCGAAGATGTCCTCTGCATGACGACCTGCAAGACAAATGGCGACAGAAGCTAAGAGAATGCCATGCTGAAAAGATCAACTGAATTTCAATGCTGGTCTAGTGGACCAGCACACCAATACTGTTCATCAGCAAAATTTGATCAAGCTGGTATTTCCTGAATAAGCAGGTTTACATGCTGGTAAAACTACATAAATACCCTGGTTAGGAAACAATTAGCTTGTCATCACAGTCTGGGTTTAATCATATTTAAAGGGTTAGTTCACCCAAAATTGAAAATTCTGTCATTAATTATTTACCCTAATTCAACTCGGATTAGGGTAGCAGACTCGCTGAACTTCATCAAGGAAACGGACCTGTTTCCGACTACATCAATGACTTTCGAACTTTGGCCGCAGAGTGCAGGTGGAACGAGGAGGCGCAAGTGGGATAGATTCCTGCATGGGCTGGCTGACCGTGTACAACAAGAGGTATACACTCTCGACCTCCCCTCCAGTCTGAAAGCTCTCATAGAGCTGGCGCCACGAGTGGACTCACGATTGGAGTTACGAGATCAATGCACTCGCACAAGAAGAATCCCTGAGGTTCGCAAGCACTACAGATCTGTCACGGTCAGGCCACCCAACGATCCCGAGTCCATGCAGGTGGGATGAGCTTGGCTTTCCCAGGAGGAGAGGGAGCTTCATTGGACTGGAGGACTGTGTCTGTGTTTGTTTACGCCCCTCAATGGTCAAACTCTCCCCACCATCACCCACATCACATACAATATCACAATCACCATTTCAGGCAATCACACAGAGACAATCGCATTTCTGCTCACAGACTCACCCCACACCCCGATTGTCCTCGGTCATCCCTGGTTGGTCAAGCACAACTCCAGGGTTGACTGGGGACACGGTTCGGTTGCGGTTTGGAGCAATCTGTGCTACGCGTCTTGTCTTGTGTCTGCCCGTTCATCTGTGTCTGGTTGTGTTACAGGAGGAGATAGTGAATTTATTTCTAGCCTCTGACCACTTTGACCTCTCCCCGAACGGCGTTCAGGTCTGGTGCAGCCAAAACTACATTTACCAACCTCAAGAGCTGCTTTGTTTTGGCTCCCATTCTCATCACCCCTGATCCTTCATGCCAGTTCATGGTGGAGGTGGGGGTAGGTGCAGTTCTTTCCCAGCGCTCTTCATTGGATGACAAGATGCATCCATGCGTGTTTTCTCATTGATTATCATCAGCCGAACGCAATTACGAAATTGGTAACAGGGAATATTTGACAGTCAAGTTTGCATTGGAAAAATGGCGTCATTGGTTAGAAGGATCGGGGAAACCTTTTATCATATGGACCAATAATAAGAACTTAGATTATATCAGGTCTGCTCAAAGACTTAACTCTAGGCAGGTTTCGTGGTCCCTTTTTTCAGACGTTTTGACTTTTCTCTTTTGTACCGCCCAGGTTCTAAAAATATACCAGAGAGTCTCTATCTCCACACTCATATGGGAGGTTGAGTCGAAGGTTAAAACAGCCTTAGAAGGGGTAACGCCTCCTCCCGGAGGACCACAGAGTCGGTTATTTGTGCCAGAGGGAGTCAGGTCCGATGTAATACGATAGGGTCATTGTTCCAATGTAGCTTTTCACCCAGGGGTTAATATAACCAAGTTTTTGATTAAGCAACGATTCTGGTGGACTGGGATGGCTTGTGACATTCGTGATTTTGTTTTGGCCTGCTCAGATTGTGCCATGGGGAAGACGTCTAATCGTCCTCCTGATGGGTTATTCCAACCGCTCTCAGTTCCTTCGAGACCTTGGTCCCATATCACTCTAGATTTTATAACCGCCCTTCTGCCCTCCCAGGGCAAGACAGTTGTTTTGACTGTCGTGGACTGATTCTCAAAAATGGTTCATTTTATTCCCTTGCCTAAATTACGATGTTACGAGATACGATGTTTGGTTTCCAAGAATCCTTCCTCCTGGAGTAAGCGAATCTCATGTATTGAATACGCTCATAATTCTTTACCAGTATCGGGTACGGGCCTTTTGCCATTTGAGTGTAGCCTAAGGTACCAGGTACCAGCCACCAATTTTTCCCAGTCTGGAATCTGAAGTCGTGGTTCCCTCTACCCATGCCTTCGTGCAGAGGTGTCGTGACACCTGGAGCAGAGCCTGGGAGACTCTGCTTCAAGTGGACATTCACACCAAGCCCCAAGCCGATCGCCACTGGTCTAAGCCTCCCGTCTACGTCATGGGTCAAAAAGTGTGGCTTTCATCTAAGAACATTCGTCTCCGTTCTATAAGTAATAAGTTAGCTCCAAAATTCATTGGCCCGTTTACTGTCACCAAGATTCTGACTGTGGTGGCAGTCCGCCTCAAACTACCTCTTGCATACGGGAGAATTAACCCTGGTTTCATGTTTCCAAATTAAAACCATGCTCGTATTAATCCGCCTGTCCCGTTTCCTCCACCGCCGCGTCTCGTAGATGGGGAACCCACTTTTACGGTTAATCGCATTCTGGACTCGAGGCGGAGACGTGGATTCCAGTACTTGGTGGACTGGGAAGGTTACGGTCCGGAGGAGAGAAGTTGGGTTCCTGCCAGGGACATACTGGATCACTCCTTTATTGATGATTACAATCAACCGGTAGGTCCTCCTGGGAGCTCCAGGAGGCGCTCCTAGGGGATGGGTACTGTCACGGTTCATCAATTCATTGTCTCCTTCTGTTGTGTTGTGTAGTGGTGTTGGAGGTGTGGTCAATGATTGTGGAGCTCATCGTCTCCACCTGCTACACTCATTACCAAGCCTATATCAGCGTGTCTCTCACCTGCACTCATTGTCAGATCGTTTCATGCAGTTCCTGGTGATGTTCCATGTGTCTTCGTCTCTCGTGTTCCCTGGGTGTCCCGTTCCGATTCCAGGAGGATCGTCGGCTGTGATCTCACTGCTTTCCCTGCATCACTGCCGTCTCCCCTGCCTGTCGGCTTCCCTTACCTTAGCTGCGGTAGTTAATCTCGGTGTTCACCATCTGCTCTGCTTGCTGATTCCTGCCTTGTTTGCGAGTGACTTTCTGTGGTCCTAGGACTTTTCACTTTTCCTAGGAGTATTGTTGCAGACTTGTGTGTGCTGAATAAACCGTGATTCATTGCTATTGGATTCTCCTGTCTCTCTTTATAGTGTGTGACAAATGGCTTCTGATGACTTAAGTATGGATAGTGTGCGAATTGGGACGCAGTGTCTGTTTGTGATTTCGAGGAAGATGTTGCAATGGCTTCTGATGACTTTTCCGTTCCGTTGATATATGATAATAGCTGGTGTCCACCGGCACACCATAACATTTTTAGCAAAATTTGGAAAACGTAATAGTATCTCAGACTGACTGAAACATCTCTGATTGACGGTAGAACAGAAAACATCGAGCTCTGATTGTATGCCCCCGTTGTAATGCATTTGTATTGCGATTAGAATGCAATTTGCAATATTTTGAAAATAAAATAATATTCTTTGGAAGTCATTGTCTTTGTAAAACTGTCTCACAACCCTTATTCAAATTCAGTAATTTCAGATGTTTTAGAACATTTTCAGACTTGAGCATAGTTACTTTAGTTATATATTTACAACTTTTTTTCCCCACATGATTATCAGATCTAGTGTGAGGAAATAAGCACAGAAAGGAAAAGAACAAACTCAAGACAGAAAAGAAAAGCAGGGTGCAACTCACTCAAGCTGCCCAGTTGTTTGATGATGGCCGCCAGGGTGCTGTTGGTGACACACTCCAGCTCACTAGGCACTCCATCAGGCAGAGCTCCTCGACACAGGTGCTTGGGCTCAATGCTCCTCTTCACCAGCGGCATGGCTGACTATTGCTGAGACAGAGAAGCAGGGAGACATGTTAAGACACAAATCAACCACCTATTGATCTCAAACACCAAATTAGAAATTGCGTGTCATTTTCACACACACGCATGCACGCACGCAAGCACGCACGCACACACAGAGTTATAAAATAAACATTAATTTAAAATGAACAGCCTCTGATCGCTTTGACCTCTCCCCGAACGGCATTCAGGTAGTCTGGTGCAGCCGAAACTACATTTACCAACCTCAAGAGCCGCTTTGTTTCGGCTCCCATTCATAGTTGGGGCTCCTTTTGCCTGAATTACTGCAACAATGCAACGTGACATGGAGTTGATCAGTGTATGGCACTGCTCAGGTGTTAGGAGAGCCCAGGTTGCTCTGATAGTGGCTTTCAGCTCTTCTGCATTGTTGGGTTTGGCATATCGCATCTTCCTCTTCACAATACCCCAATTAAGAACAGGGATACCATGATCCTTAAACTGGTTGCTTTGGCACTGTGTGCAGGTGCAGATTTTCTAAGGCGTTAAGGTCAGGTGAGTTTGCTGGCTAATTAAAGGGGTACTTCAGCACTGGGAAGATGAATCTGTATTTAAACTGGGTCATTAATGTAGTAGAAATTTGAAATTATTTTTGAATTTGGTGCTTTCTAGACTGAGATGAGTGAGACAGAAAATTTAGTTTTGTCTCATGGGGATTGCTTCGCTGCCCTACGAGGCCACTCCGAAAGCCACCACTACTGAATCACTGGATCACTTTCCCCACTGTTTTTTTTTCCACAAAATTTGTTCAGTTAGAGAACAGACACTACAATTAAAAACTGAAAATGTCTGTTCAATATAATGTGATTTAGCCTCTGAAGGATTGTCACAGCACAAATGTAGCAAAAGTCAGGTTACATTCACCGTGATGAATGACCTCTTGTGATGAGAGCTGAGGTAAACCGTGCTCACGGTATACATTCACAGCACATGTTCAGTCTGACATGTTTTCAGTTCATGGCTTTGGAAGCTTAACTTTTAATAGGAATTAATTTGAGAAGTTAAAACACTCCCTTTGCTCCACCGGCTGCTCCGATTACATAAATGCCTGCAGCTGCGAGCTGAGCAGTGAGTGCGATTTTCCCTTCCCCCATGTGCGGGTTGAAAACATGGCAAAAATTGCTCCGATGACACAAATTGACGGGGGGTATATCGAATATACTCCAGTATATATCGAATATACTCCAGGGTTTCTACTGATAGAAAGCCATATGCTAATCGCTTAAATAACCTTTTAAGAACAGGGATACCATGGTCCTAAAACCAGGTACTGGTTGCTTTGGCACTGTGTGCAGGTGCCAAGTCCTGTTGAAAAATGAAATCTGCATCTCCATAAAGGTGGTCTGCAGCAGGAAGCATGAAGTGCTCTAAAGCTTCCTGGTATATGTCTGTGTTGACCTTGGACCTCAGACAACACAGTGGATCAACACCAGGAGATGACATGGCACCCCAAACCATCACTGACTGTGGAAACTTTACACTGGACCTTAGCAATGTGGATGGTTTGTCTCTCCTCTCTGCCTCTTTTCCTCCAGACCCTGGGACCCTGCTAAATTTAATAATAATAATAATAATTATTATAATTATATAGCGCTTTTCTAGACACCCAAAGCGCTTTACATATAGAAGGGGGAATCTCCTCAGCCACCACCAATGTGCAGCACCCACCTGGATGATGCGACGGCAGCCATTTTGCACCAGAACGCTCAACACACATCAGCTGATTGATGGAGAGGAGACAGAGTGATTAAGCCAATCAGGATATGGGGATTATTAGGAGGCCATGATGGACAGAGGCCAATGGGGAAATTTGGCCAGGATGCTGGGGTTACACTCCTACTCTTTATCGAAGGAAATCCTGGGATTTTTAACGACCACAGAGAGTCGGGACCTCGGTTTAACGTCTCATCTGAAGGACGGAATTTGCTTTCATCAGAGAACATAATTTTAGACCACTCAGCAGCACTCCAGTCTTTTTTGTCTTTCACAAGGACGCTTCTGTTGCGGTCTGTTGTTCAAGAGTGGCTTGACATAAGGAATGCGACAGCTGAAACCCATGTCTGCGCGTAGTGGTTCTTGAAGCACTCACTACAGCTGTAGTCCACTCTTTGTGAATCCCTCCACATTTTTGAATGGGTTTTGTTTCACAATCCTCTCCAGGGTGTGGTTATCCCTAATGATTGTACAGTTTTTTTCTACCACATCTTTTCCTTCCCATCACCTCTCTATTAATGTGCTTGGACACAGAGCTCTGTAAACAGCCAGTCTCTTTTGCAATGACCTTTTGTGTCTTGCCCTCCTTGTGCAAGGTGTTAATGGTCGTCTTTTGGACAACTGTCAAGCCACCAGTCTTCCCCATGATTGTGAAGCCTACATAACTAGACTGAAAGACAATTTAAAGGCCTCTTCAGGTGTTTTGAGTTAATTAGCTGATTAGATTATGGCACCAGGTGGCTTCATTATTGAACCTTTAACTGAATTTGGGACATTCCTTATTTGTCAGCTATAATCATTAAAATTAAAAGAAATAATATATCAGTCTGTGTGTAATTAATTAATATAATATACGATTTTCACTTTTTGAATGGAATTAGTTAAATAAATCAACTTTTTGATGATATTCTAATTATATGACCAGCACCTGTATAGGTTTCTCAAGGAAAATAATAAATTGTGACAATATTAAAATGTGACAATATTTCATGAAAGAGATGAAAGCTGTCTCGCGATATCAGCATTAAAGAGTTGAGTTTGTGGTAAAACCTTTTTCTTGAATTATTTTGTTCTGTCTCATACTCAGTGTTGGGCTCATTGCTCAAAAATGTCACACCATCTCAGATATTTGACTAAGTGAGGTATCTAGCATCAGACAAATAATATTCATTGTATTATACAAAACCAAATGTTCAAGTTTTGCAAGGAATAATAAAAACATCAGGTTTAAAGGTAAAAAGCAGCTCAACCAGACAAGCGATCTGTCCAAAATTCACATGGCCCTGGGTTTTAATCACTGGTTCCCCATACAAATGAAAATTCTAAGGTAAAAGTTACTATAACATAAAATCAGTTCTATAACATCGACTGTCACAACCTGATATGCTTACATTGTATAGAAAAAAAAAATACTATGGAAGCCAATGGCGCCTCATCACCTGTTTGGTTACCAACATTCTGCAAAATATGATCTTTTGTGTTCAGCAGAAGAAAGAAATTTATACAGGTTTGTAACAACTTGAGGGTGAGTAAATGATGACAGAATTTTCATTTTTAGGTGAACTATCCCTTTAAGTGTGTTGTGCTGAATAATCATTCGCCTGTATTTAATACAGGATTCTCTAGCAGGACACACTGTAGTCTGCTCATGTTCACAGACCACCAAAGACCACAGACAAACACTAATAAAAACAGTCACTGGCATCACACACAGTGATGCAGGCGCAACGGTTCAGTGACCTGGGCACGCAGACAGCATCGCCTGGCAAAAAAAGCGGACTAGTATGCTGCTAATGAGACGTGAAAAAGAGTGCTGTTATAGCCCAGTGGGACAGCAGACGAATGTGTGAGTGCTTCTGCTTTCTTGTGTCTAATCGAAGCTATTATTTTGGTCTGAAAGTGAATGGAAAAAACATCTACCGGTATATAGTAAATGTTAAACATTGAAATACTACCATTCATGTCAATTTTATAAAGAAATTAATACTATTTCTATTTTAAATGCAGTTCTTTTGAACTTTTTTATTCATCGTTTTTTGTGATAATAATAAGACATTTCTGATGGACCATGTAACACTGAAGACTGGAGAAATGGCTGCTAAAAATAAATAAAGCATTGAATAACTCTCAGATTTCATAAAGAATATCTGTGTGTATATAACTTCTTTTGTGTTTTAAAGATGAACGTTTAACAGGTTTGGAGCGACATGTCCATGCATTCAGAGTATAATTAATGATATATTTTTGTTTATCATTTTTGTTTAAACTAACCCTTTACAAAACAAATATGCAATCCCACCCCAGGTGAGAAAAAGTAACACAAAATTACTTTCCATAAAAAGTAAAAGTTATTTTTTTAGAGAGTAGAGTAATAGAATATTGTAATTGATTCCTTTTTAAAGTAACTTTCCTCAACACTGGTGACAACTGCATTCTATAGCCGAATAAACTCAGGTAGTGACAACCAGATTTTCTATTTTGTGTTCAGATTACACAACGCTAGTCTGTTGAAGCATGTTTTCTCAGGTTACTGATGCACTTGCAGTTTTATGCACTTTTGTTACCTAATTTTCCTGACATGCTCATTATTGAGATTATATATTTTATTTTTTGAAAAGTTAATGCACTTTAAAAAGTGAATGTCATTTCATTTCTTAAGATGCGATGCTTGATTTTGTTTCAATTTGCTTGTTGCGCTCGTTTGCTACCTCTTGTGGGCATAGGAGACAATACCATAGTTTTTCCCTCTAACATTAAGTATTGCCTTAAGAATTTGAATACAATTTGAATTTGAATGTGTGTGTGTGTGTGGCAGTTGTCCGTGAGAGGCTGCCCACATTACTTTCGTTCTGTTTGGTTAAAGTCTTTTAAATGTTCACCGGTTCTCGCCTCCTTCTTCCCCCTCGAACATACTGTATTACAATTTGTCCAAATTACTATTACACGCAACAACGATATGACATTTGACCATCACGTCACCACCATGGTGCAACTTCTGTGCCTCTCGTAGCCCAGATGGAGCAAGCGTTGCAGGAGTAGCAATGAATATAGCACTTTCGGCATCCATTTCGTGATTGTAATAAATGTTAAATGTTAACTAAAAGTAAAGTTGGTGAGTGGAGTATATGAAATTGTTGACAACAAGTCTTTAAAGGCAGAGCCTCTTTCATTAGCCCACTCACGACGCTGTTGATGTTGAGAGAGGTGCAAGATAAAAATAAAGCATTTTAATCTGAATGATTTTAATGTGTGATTTATCACGGGCAGGGGTCGGGTAACGGTCCAAATATTAACGGGTCTGGGAGGGTGCGGATTTAATTTTGAGATTTTCAAAATCGAATCGTTTTGAATCGAAAATCGATTATGAATCAAATCGTGGCCTCAAAAATCAGAATCGAATTGAATCGTGAGCTGGTACACATTTTTTATTTTTACAATAGCGCAGCGTTAATTGTATTTGTTTCCATTTCTCCTCACGAGACTGCGCGAGCCTTAGCACAAGCTTGTTACCGTCAGTACATCAAATATTATTATTATCAATCGCCACTAAATTAATGTTTTTTTGTTACTGATGTTTTTAATCAGGATACTTGTCCAATCAGGCAAACCAAATTTTCTTTCACTTGCCCCTTCAAAAAAAAAATCCACTTGTCCCGAACAAGCGTTAATGCCGAGTCCTGTAGGGGATTCACTCCAGTATTTAAATGCGGTAGTCACTCCTGAAACGTTAGTGTGTACGTGGCCAATAACTGCAGCAAGAGCTTCTTTAGTCTTAACAATCACAGGTTGTGAGTATTTTTTTCCTTTATTTGATTTTGCTCTTGAAATGTGAAGCAGGCACTGCGGTACTGTGATCTGGTCATCCAATTTAATGAACAGCACCCCATGAATTATTCCACTGGAATACACCTGACATCTCGTTTCTCTTCCCAAATCCTAACACAGAGGCACTTCAGAAATTGTATTTTCTCCCCTATTCTAATCCCTATTAACATGTTAATAACGTGGTGATGTTTATTAAGTAGAGAAATGCAATAGACAATTTTATCTGTCAATGGCAGAAGGAAATTAGAATGAAATCTGTCACTGTTTTTCACAATGTAAAAATGATGAAGAATATTGCTAGGCTGATAATCAAGTGCTGGCCTGATTTCTTTTAAACACAGTATCATAATTATAAACCAGTTCAAAAACAGATCACACTGCGCTGAAATGTTCACACTCTTTTTCAGTCTTCTCTCAGTCTGGGTCTGCTCATGAATAAAGCAGTAGAGATGAGTGAGACCAAAGAGACGCGGGGCTGTAATCCTCACTCCCTCGAGCGCTTGGCAGGACTGTGTGAAGTGTAAGTAATAAAAGGATGGGTTAATGGAGAGAGAGAGAGAGAGAGAGAGAGAGAGAGAGAGAGAGAGAGAGAGAGAGAGAGAGAGAGAGAGAGAGAGAGAGAGAGAGAGAGAGAGAGAGAGAGAGAGAGAGAGAGAGAGAGAGAGAGAGAGAGAGAATATCTGTCTGTGTTTTAGGGGAATTAAAGGACACATCAGACTGCAAAATACTCAGAAGCTGGACAGTTCATCATTGTTGTTCATCATTGCGTTGCTTTTTTCCAGTGGCTTTCAAAGAATTCATGATGTGCATTTTATCAGTACGTCCCTGGGAATCAAATCCATGACCTTGGCATTGCTAGTGCTCTGCTCTGGCAGTTGAGCTATAGGAATGTTACCTACCAAAACTGTTTTTGTTTGCTGTGGACTCGGGACACATCTATGATTCACTAAATGCTGTTTAGATGGACAGATCTTGGAGATTTGAAAAACAGACACTAATGAAAATCAAGTAGATTTTGGAACAATGAGATTTCATTCTGTGTAGAATTGCCTGGCTCAATCGTGTAAAAACAGAAACCAAGCAATATTTTTTTCCCCTATTTTTGTGGTTGGTTGCAGCTGGTTAAGAGATAAAAAAAACAAACATTTTACATTCTGCTAGTTGCCATAGCAATGTTTCCATTTATTTTAACTTGTATGGAAAAGTACAGTGTAAATAGTATAATATTATAATAATATTTTGAACTTGAACGCTTGGACAGAAACTGTCAAAACTTGTGATGATGGTAAGAATGGACCATTTGGAATTGCAGTAAGAATTACATTACAGAATTACAGGAAGCACACACAGAGAGAATGAAAAGGAATGAATGAGAGGGAGAGCCAAAAAAAAAAAGTGCCACCTTGCCAGGAGGGGCCTTCGTGGTGTTGCCATGGAAACAACACTGAAATGGCTTCTGAGAAAGGATTGAATTAGAGAGGGAGAATGCGAGAAGGAGAAGAGTGAAAAATGGTGCAGAGAATCCCTTCTATACATCTCAACAAGATGTCAGAAACGCAGCAGAGCCCCACCCACTCCTGTAAGCCACTCCCTGTGATATACAGACATTAGCAGAGAGATCTGGGAACCTTCCATGATTTTTATACTATACAAATTGTGTATCATATACCCTAGTTACAACCCTACTCATCGCAGAAAACGTAATGCCTTTTTACATTTTCAACACAAAAAAACACCAAATAACAAAAACATCACCTAAAACAGCACTAGGTAACTTTTCAACCTTCATAATATATTTTCAAGACTCTTGTGATGATACATCGACTTACAATAGGTTGAATGACACGTCTGCCATAGCCTGACGGGGTCTGTATCGTTTTTAATCATACTTTTAAACTTCGGGTTTCGAGTAGTAACCTGAGAACAAAAAGAACTACAAAATTTGACTGCTTTACGGCATATACGTCGCTTCCACCAACACCCACACTTCTTTAAATTCGGACGTGCAAGCCCAACTTTGTTTGTCGGATAATATAGTCATGTCCGAAGCAGCAGAGACAAATAAGAAAGAAAAGTTGGAGGAAAGCAATAAGAGGAAACAAAAAAGTGATGTCATGTCAACAAATGCATGCGCGATGGCATCCCTTGTTGTAGGATGACAGATCTTACGACAGCAGTTGAGGACATTATTTTTTCCCAACTGTAGAGAGACACCGAGAGCAAGTTACCCAGTGCTGCTTTACTATGATTTATAATAGGGATGCACGATATTTGATTTTTGCCGATATCCGATATGCCGATATTTTTCAGCTCATTTTGCCCGATGCCGATACGGATACACGTTTTTTATTTCCCTTTGTTTGGAAACAACACCATTTTGAGCAAAAAATATATATTTTTTTCATTCTGGTTTCAGATTTCTGAGGTCTCCTTACTAAAAGGATTCTTTCTGAAGATAAATAAAAGTTAATAAAGTTTTTTATGATAAGAGTATATTAAAAGAAAATAATAATAAAAGTCAGTAATTTTTCAGCTGTAACCTAAATATTGTATTTTTGGATTTAACGTTTGTGCACATGAAGTGGGGGTGGCATGACATCTGTTGATGCTGTCTTTCAATTCTACAATTATTTTAGAGCTCCTTGGATTATTTTTCATCATCCATTTACTAAAATTGTATTACAGATTAATACACTGTATGGTCCCGTTCTTAGCGATTCCATCTTTCAAACTTTAGTTAGTGTGAAATGTTGCTGTTAGAGCATAACTGATACCTGTAAAATTATAAAGCTCAAAGTTCAATGCCAAGCGAGATATTTTATTTAACAGAAGTTCCCTTTCAAAGCCTACAGCAAACGGCCAGTTTGGACTACACCCCTGCACTTCCTGCAGGAATGACGTCACTAGAACCGCTCGTTGACTAACCCTCCACCCACAAGAACACGCAAAAAGGGGGCGTGGTTTTGTTGCTCTCCCAAGTGGAGAAGAGCGCGCATTCAGCGCTTGCATCTCCCCGTTATGGTAAGAGACGGGACCTTTCCGGGCAAAGTGCGCTAAGCTGCTGTCTAGGCATGTGCCGATATTAATTTTTCATGCTGCGATTAATTGATAAAGTTTTATCACGATATGCGATATTATCAGCTTTAAGAACTATTTTTGTAAGAACAAAAATAACTGAATGTTTAAATACAATAATGCACCAAAAATATATACAGCTCTGGAAAAAAATTAAGAGACCACTTAACATTGAGAAACAATGAGAAATCAATGTTATGTGGTCTCTTGATTTTTTTCAGAGCTGTACAAGTAAAATTTTCAAACAGATTAAAGTGC
Source organism: Pseudorasbora parva (assembly GCF_024679245.1). Lineage (NCBI taxonomy): Eukaryota > Metazoa > Chordata > Actinopteri > Cypriniformes > Gobionidae > Pseudorasbora > Pseudorasbora parva. The sequence goes on from NC_090172.1 coordinate 49,085,786, forward strand.
AAAAGAATTAGGCTATAAAGAACAACAGGTAGGCTAACAAATTACAATAATGTCTCATTAGTTTATGCATTAAGATTGAGCAACAGCTACATTTGGTACAGAAAGTATAATGTTTTTGTTAATGTTAGTTAAGAAATACTGATCATTGTTAGTTTTATCTTAGGTCCATTAAAAGTTATTTTGATTTTGATTTTAATGTTATTAAAAAGTAACTAAGAAATTAACATAGAATGATTAATTCTTTATAAGTATTTTTCAATGTCAGTTTGGTAATAATGAATTAACATGTTAACTAATGAAGTCGTATCTCAAAGTTATACTGAACAATAACAAATAATTAGAACAGTTCTAATTATTAGGGTTGTAGTCCAGATTAAAACATAAAAATGTTTAAGTTTGAAAATAAATAGCCTATTAAGTCTTTAAGTATTAAGTATTTGGTGCTGTGATGAACAACATTGAGATTACAAAAACGAATGGCTGTTTTAAAAACTACACGAGTTTTTTGTTTGTTTGCTGGTTTCCGGGGTAACCGGCTTCATTCTGCAGTTCATCAGCGCCCTCTGCTGTCACTGAGCGGCACTTCAGCAGCGCGTCTCCTTCACCAGTTCAGTCATGTGCAAACGCACGTTGGGCTTGTTTATATCTGAGCGCGTCCCTTTGACGCAGAATACAGCTGTGTTGAGCATTTATACGGTTGATGGGCAAAGTATTATTGAGTGCATTATAAAAAATTATAAATTGTTAATAAATTATTATTTACGATATTTTAAAGTGCCCACGATAACAATATCGTGCATATTCATTATCGTGATAAATCGCATTATCGAAAATCGGCACATGTCTACTGCTGTCCAATCACAACACGGGAAGCGCTGGCCCAATCAGAACTCGTTAGGTGTTTCTGAAGGAGGGACTTCATAGAACAAGGAAATCATCAGGCCGTTTTTAGGACAGAGGAAACAGCGCCGTACAGATAAGTCAATTGTGTGAAAAATACTGTGTTTTTTTACACGCGAAACATGAACTCATGTTATATTGCACACTGTAAACATAATCAAAGCTTCGAAAACACGCGAAGAACGGGACCTTTAATTTACAAGTGTCATGCTTGTGATTTATGACTTCATTAACAAGAAGTAACTTCAATTGATTTGTGTATTCTACTTTTCATTGTATTACTGTAACAACAGTGCCCCCACACTACATGTATAAATATAGAGCAGTCTGGCAGGCAGGCACTAGGACCTGGAGGAGGCTTCTGCTGCTGTGGAGGCTGCTGCATGCACTGGAGAGTGGGGAGATGCGATTGGGCTTGTTTTGTTCTGAAAAGTTGTGGCCGATTTTTATATTTTAAGTGTTTATCGGCCAATAATATCGCGCATCCCTAATTTATATTGGTTTTCTTCATAGGGCCCAAAAATATCCCCACAAGGTAAACAAACTACTGATATTAATATCTTTGTCAGGACATTATTGTTCCCACAAAGAAGGGTATACCAGGACGACACACACACACACACACCCACACACACTTTTTAATTTAGTTATTTTATATAATTAGTTTTATAAATAACTTCATTTAAAAGACATTACAAGCTTTATAAAGAGATATCGGCCGTGTCTGTGTGGCAAGTTTTCTCTGAATTCTGATTATATTTTCACACGCATTTCAGAAAGGACTTCACAGGGAGAAAGATGGAAGAACGCGCATCCTGTTTGGTTTTTTTTTATTTAGCGTAAAGCACAGGTTTTTATTTTGAGTAAAAGTAGATACTTGTTTAAGCTATGTTAAAGACATATTGTTCATATCTGTGAGGCCAAAAATGATGAAGTATTTTAAGTCGTTTTACACCGTCATGAGTAAAAAAAAAAAAAAAAAACAACAACAGCAAAACGCACGGGCGCGTTTTTCGGGTCCAGGGGGTTAATGACTATCCAAGAATGAATTTCTCCATCTCCCCAGGGAGAGCCCCCAGGACCCTGTGGAGAGCTGAAGAGTGAATTCTTGAGTTTCTATAATGTGTGTGTGTTGTGTGTGTGGGTACGTAATATGATTAATATGTAGATATTAATATGTAATATGAACATTAAGAGCAATGAGCGTATAAGGTTCACCTCATTAACCAAAACTAAACACTCTTTCACAATTACCTGATTAGAAGCAGTCATAGTACAGCAGCAGAAAAATGAGTGCATGAGTGTGTGTACTCTGTTTGCATGATATTAAATACATTAAAGTCAGTCATTTATTACGTTTGTGTGTATGTGTGTGCATAAGCATCTGCTCTGTGTGAAACAGACGGCATTTATAATGGAATTAAAGGCCCAGCTCTGACTCTCAACAGGCATGTGTTTAAAAGTCAATGTAATGCTATCAAACACTCATCTCCCACTGAGCCAAGTGCCAGCGGACTGCTTGCAAAATATCACACATACCCACTCTCATTAGTCACAAACACTAATTCTCTTAATAGGTTCCAAATGAATGCAATCCTTCTGCAGCTGCATTTATTTGATCAAAATATTGTGAACATATATTACTTTGAAATAATGTTTAATATATTTCAAAATGTAATTTATTCCTGTGATGGCAAAGCTGAATTTCATTGATAACGCCAGTCTTCAGTGTCACATGATCCTTCAGAAGTCATTATAATATGCTAATAAGGTGATCAAGAAACATTCCTATCATCATCATCATAGTCATCATCATCAGTTTAAAAATATTTTTATGGAAGCCATAATACTTTTTTTCAGGATCCCTTTAATGAATAGGAAGTTCAAAATAATTAATTTGAAATAAATATTTTGTAACATCATAAATAACTTTTTCTGTGATTTTTTATTAATTAAATGTATAGTGTTGTCATGATAATGTAATTTCTAATTTCGATACGATACCTTGCAAAATATCAATATTCAATACTATTATCGAGATCACTGATTAAAAACTACAAAATGTATATACTGCCATGTAGATATTTTAATATTAATCTCATAATTTGTCGTCCATTCACTAAAATTCTATGCAATCAACATTTTCAAACTTCAAAAAGTATCCATATGAATCAAGCAGTTTAATCAAAGTCTTCTGAGGAGCCACAATATATTTATTTATATATAGCTTGTTCAATTACAATTACATTCATCGCACAAAATGTTTGCTTAGTGTATTTGTGTTTTTACAATGGAGTAATTTTGTTGCAATAGCTCTCACACAGCACAATGAAGCTTGATTTCAAACTCTAAATTAAATGTACATAAGACAAGTAAACAGTCAGTAATAAAATAACTAAACTAGCGGTGTATTATTACTGCGGAAATGAGTATTGGAATCAGATATCGATACGTATCAGAATTTTTACACCAATATTTTAATGCAGAATAAAAATACCAGGGTTTTTCCTGCATAGAAAATTACAAGGTGGCCAAAATGTGTGATTAATATTCAAAAAAAATAAAAAATAAATAAAACGTCAAAAAGGCTGCCTGCTTTGCGAGTGGGCACGCTTGTGCGCCTGATGGTTCAGGGGCAATGTCACAGGAGTCGCCCTGTCAGTTATATGCAAGCTATATGCAAGCTATGTAAGATACAGTTAGCATACCTCATTTTATTTAACGTTAAACAGAAGCATTACTAAAGTGTAGGCTACTGTACTGACTGAAGAGATATTGCATGAATAAAGGATAAATAAACTGCTTTCACTGGTTTGATTATTTAACGTTTCATGTCAAGGAAAAGTTCTATGTTTACCACAGCACAGCTCGTTCTGAGAGTTCAATATGCTGTAAAACTTAAATGAATATTAATAATATTAATTTCAATCACTAAATGAATCCTGCTATATTTGGGACAAGAGTCGTGACCTTAAATTGCTTGCACAAAACTCGATCAGCACTCAAAGTTTGTTCATTTAAACCGTTATGCGCAGAGAGCCTGAGAGTGAGTGCGAGAGAGAGAGAGAGAGAGAGAGAGAGAGAGAGAGAGAGAGAGAGAGAGAGAGAGAGAGAGAGAGAGAGAGAGAGAGAGAGAGAGAGAGAGAGAGAGAGAGAGAATATCTGTCTGTGTTTTAGGGGAATTAAAGGACACATCAGACTGCAAAATACTCAGAAGCTGGACAGTATCGGTCTGCTCTCTGCGGTCTTGGCCATTAGTTGATTTATTTGTTTTTGTGTAAGTAATATGTTGCCAAATATGTTTAACCCTTAAATGCCAGACGTCGTTCACTATCACTTCCCTGCTCCTCATTCATTTTTTAAAGTTAGACATCAACCTTCTTAGTATTCCTCAATCAATCCATTTTAAACAATATAACAGGAAAAAAAATAATTGAATTATAATTGAATGCCTGTTTTTTCACTAGTTTAAATTGTATAGGATCGCTAACAACCCGAGGTGTGTAGGATTGTACTTATATATTTTTTGCACAATAATAAATGAATCTATAATGACGAAATATGGCGCAATTCACCTTTATTCCACAAGGTGGCAATGTCTGATACCCAATGATGAAGTGACGTTTCACTCATAGTTACCTCAGAAAACAGTTGACAGAAAACGAAACAATAATAATTATAATCTGCAAAACTTGAAATGACTCAGTGATTTACAGCAGAGAGCAAGTACTAAACACAATCATATGTTAGTGTCACTGTCTCTTGATGATGGATGTGGTCAAGAAGCTGTCAGTGATCATAATATTGATTTTGAAGACGGTGAAAAATGAGTTTGGAGAATATGCTGGAGATCGCGAATATGAACAGATGCTAAATATACTGGTAAACAAGGTCTGACGAGGACAGATGATGATGGTATTAAACATCTGCTCAAACTGAATCCTTCCAAGCTCCAAAAGGTAACGAAATAGGTTTTATTTTATTGTTCTGTAAGTGTTACTCTAATATCAGTTTTATATATTATCACGATAGGTAGAGGTCTATCCATGTTAAATATAGATCCGGGTCGCTAACGACCAGAATATGTAAGAATATTTGGCGAAACAGTCATGCATTTAAGGGTTAAACTTAAATAGACTACCTATACAAGTAGGTTCGAATAGCTTAGAGGGACTATTCGGACGTCATTTTTTTAGCAATTTTGAAAGCCCAATAGGGCAACACCTGCCTCATGCAATGGGGGAAGAGCAGACAATGAAATGACCTGGGCTCTGAAGGATGTTGAGCGCACCTTAGGCACATAGCCATGTCTTGGCTTGAGGATTACCTTAGAGTCGTTGAGGATGACCCCAAACTCGAGACAGGAAGCATTCAAGGAGAGTGCTTGTAAGTCACCTACTCGCTTAACTGATGCTAGGGCTAGCAGGAGTGCGGTCTTAAACGAAAGTGGATTTACCTCAGCCAACTGCAGCATCCCAAATGGGGGACCCCTGAAGACCGTGGATAGGTCCCACACGGGTATTGAGAGGGGGCGAGATGGGTTCAGCCTTTCTAGCCCCCTAGAGGAAGCGTATGACTAAGTTGTCTCTTCCTAGAGATTGGCCAGCCACAGGAGCATGGAAAGTGGTTATGGCTACTAGGGCAGTGACGGTGGCAGCTTTTTACCATTGCGGTGGTCTAGGGCTTTGCTGGTAGAGCGACAGAGCAGTGGCCAAGTAACACTGGAAACAAAAATGTTTTTTCTGTATATTAATTAGGAATGTGATGGCAGACCTATTATTTGTTTTGTAAATAAAGTGTTGTGCTTCATTATGATTGGCCGACCACCACCGGTGCTACTCAGCTCTACCACCACGATGGGGCTGTTCATGTTCACCGGCAGAGCCCTAGATCACTGCGGTGGTAAAAAACTGCCACCGTCACAGCTCTAATAGCTGACACACATACTTTGAGTGTGGAGGGGATATGACCTGCGTCCAGTAGCTCTTGTAAAAACAATAGTACTAGTAGTACTTCGCATAAATAGGGGTCTTGGCTACGAGCTGAACACCAGCTGGTGATCACTAACCATTTAAGGGCATAGAGCAGTGGTTTTCAAACCTGTTCTGGAGGCACCCCTGTCCTGCACATGTTGTGCGTCTCCCTCATTTATCACACCTGATTCAACTCATCAGCGCGTTAGTAGAGACTGCCGACCGGTTTTGCGAAATCGTTGACAAATGCCCGAGATCATAGGCAAAACGGTGCTCGTGCACGCGAGTGGCAGTGTGAATAATCAAAGAAGCGATCAGAGAGAAATCGCTGACAAGTCGCCGACGGCCATATGATTTTTGGCATGCTGGACCTGTCAGCGATTTAAACTCCTGCTGTGTGAACTGCGTTCTGACTGAAAATGACATCGGTGATGACCGACAACCAATGAAAGAGTGAGATACAGGGCAGCAGGAGGTTCATGGAGGAGAAATAGAGCAGAATATCAGTATTTTAATAGATATATTTACAATTCTATCAAACAGAATCAAAGCCCAAACATTTGCACATCCAGCCGGAGCAGCAGCACATTACAAAATTATTTATTTACCTCAAACTGTCTTTGCAGAACACAATCCTTGCTCCCTCTGTCTCTCCAACAATTTTTTCCACCATAATCCTCTTTCTTTTTCTCCACAAATAAGCGCACATACAATTTGAAGCAAACTTTGTGCAGTTTATCATTTTGAATAACAATTCCAAGTCTTGCGCGAGAACTCCGGTCTGATGCACGAGTAATCTCGCGTTGTTTACTTGTCACATCGCACGTGTAGTTGGGAAACGTAGTTTGCGCAATGGAGAGAGAGAGTTGTTGGAGATTCTTCCTCTTGTTCAGTCAAGCAGTGTGAACTCCTCTGTCGTCAGCCAAAGAGCTGCTTCGAGCTCTTCAACTCAGGGAACCATATCAGGGTCTACCAGAGAGGGGTAATTAGAAGGACTGCACACTTGCTCTCCCTGATCTGTTCGATGGCCTGCAGGAGCATCAATAACAGAGGGAATACATAATGGCGGAGGCTAAGGCAAAGAGGTCTACTTCTGAACTCCTGAAAATGCACCAGATTAGTTGAACCGTCTGAGGGTGGAGAGACCATTCCATGTGGGGAATGTTGTCTCAAGACAGCATGTCTGCTCCCTGGTTCAATTTGCCAGATACATGCACTGCTCTTATTAAGTGCAAGTTGGCCTGCCCTCGTACAGAGCTCCCCGACCTAGGTTGGAGGTGTCTGTTGAAATTACCTTCTTTTGAGACTAGGCCCATACTTACACCAGTCTGGTACTGGTCGGTGTCTTTCCAAGGGGCCAGAGCTTTTGATTTACCCTTATATGAAGGCGGCCAGATAGCCAAGCATGAGCCGGGACATTACCCCTCTCTCTTCCTTGTTAGAATTGGATCAGGAAGGCTTCCAAGGCTCAGGGTCCAGGGTAATCCTAGGCCGGGGTCCCTGGTGCTGGAAGCCGCTCACCATTGAGCCGTAGGGCTAAAGAGACAAGGGGGTAAAGGTTGGATTCAAGGAAGGCAGTCTTATCAGCATCCTTGATCACTGTCAAGTTGTGCCACAGCTGGCGTTCAAGCACTACCAGGCTGGCCATACTCCTCCCAATGGCCTGTGCAGAGGTTTTTATGACATGTTTGTTGAGCACAACATTATGCACATAAGCAGTTTGTGCCATGTAAGTTTTTCATATTATCATGGGTTTGTTTATGGAGTGTATATAATTATTTACATAATTACAATTATTTATATATAATTATTTACATTCACACAAACTACCGGTCACCGATAACATTTTTTTAAGACCGATTACAAATACTTACATTTGGGTAGTTGACGATACCAAGTACCGATACGAGTACTTAATAATACCAACAGCTGGACATTCACGTTCTCCAAAGGGAACTTTTCAATGCATAGTTGCACAGCGTTTAATGTTTTGCTTTATTTTTTAAATTTTTTTTTTACAAAGGCTATGTTTAAATTACAGTTGTGTTAATGTTATATCTTGAAATTAATATATTATTCTAAAAAGTGTATATCGGTAGTAAAACAAAATTTATTTTTACCTAAGGTTTTGCATGCGTTAGTTTTCTCTGGCGCTTGTAGTCATGGAAATCTCTTGGGTGAGGGAGGATTTTGAAAGCTTACACACAATTTTTCCGTTTTCTTCCATGTCATGTCAAACTAGAGCCCCGTTTCCACCAAAATTACCCGGAACAATTTGTACCAGGAACTTTTTTACAGGAACTTTTCTCCCCCCCAGACCTGCAGCTGTCTGCGTTTCGACCGCGATAAAGTTCCGAGAAGATTAGGCAAATTAGTCCGGTGATGTAGGACTGCGCGCGACTGCTCCTCCAAGCCAGTGACGGACAAGGGCTGTCACTTTTTATTCGATATTCGAATATGCATTCGAAGATGACGTGAAATATCCGTAATCGAACTATAAATAAACTATCCGGTTTTTAAAGTGCCATGTAGCGCAATTTTTTTTTTTTACTGTCGGTGCGTTTACATGGAGCACTGTAATCAGTTTAAAAGTCCAATCTGAAGGAAAATGCTCCATATAAACACCTCAATCGTAATAAAAATGGCCCAAACTGAATGAAATTGTAATCGTTTTGAGATAGGTGGATAAATCTTCTCATGAATCGATCAAACGAAACATTTCACCATGTAAATGACCTGACCGGATTACTTTTGAGTGTGCGTCCTTATGTGACAACAGCGCGCGCCCCACTGAAGAGCACACGTCGTGCTCATGCACCAAGCATGTTGACAAGAGAGGAAAATACATTTTTCTGAGGGATAATCTTTTTATTTCATAAGAAGTTATGAAGATAATGTTGGCATAATGACACTGTCCCTAAGCCTATGTAAGCAAACAATCATTAACTACTTCAACTGCACCTGACATTAGAATTAATTTTTTTCTGAGATGATTATTACACTTTACAACAAATGAATAGCTTTTTTTTTTCCTGGTGGCCGTTGAGAGTTGCTATGGCATCCGTAAACACATTCAGCTGCTGGAGATGACGGCGTTGTAGATAATTGAATATATTCGAATGCCTTGCTTGATATTTGATATCCGTTCGAATTAGATTTTTTTCAAAAATGACAGCCCTAGCGGACAGTAATCATTTTTGTGTGTACCGATTGAAAGATTTAGTGGATTTAGTTATTATAAGCTATTTATTTGTTTAAATAATCATCTCAGAAAAAATAATAATTCTTCTGTCAGGCGCAGTTAAAGTAAAAAACTGCCTGGGGCAATATACGCTGTGTCATTACTCCAACATTATCTTCATTATCTTATAACTTACGAAATAAAAAGTTAACCCCTCAGAAAAATTAACTTTCCTCTCTTGTCAACATGAGCGCGGCGTGTAAGACTTTTAAAAATGCCGAGTTGAACCTAAATGCTGCGTGAGCTCAACCAATCAGCATGTTCAGCGCCCAAGTCCCGCCCTCGAAAGTTCCTGAACTTTGAAAAAGTACCTGAACTTTGAAAAAGTACTACCCTGCGAGCAGGGCCGTTTGGAGGGGGAAATATTTACCCGGAACTTCATTTATACCCTGGTTCCTGCGGTCTAAACACACGAAGTACCACCCAAAGTTCCTAGTTCCTGGGTAAAGTTCCTGTGGTGGAAACGGGGCTTAGTATAACAATTAAGCTTGCTTAGGCTTGTTATGCTGGGACAACATGTGGTATAAAAGTTATATCAGATTAAAGTAGAAACATTATGAATTAAACTTTGCACTTGAACAGTGGCTATATCAACAACCTAAAGATATGAAAATATGGTTAAATAATGTATAGATCTCAGTACACGGCAATTTGAGGAAATATGTTTATAATATAGGCTATTAGATTTGACTCATTGGTCCTGTGGTGTCCATTGACTTTATCTATTGAAATGAATACATTTATTCAGCAAGGATGCATTCAATTTAACAAGTGACAGTATAGACATTTATAATGCTGCAAAAGCTTTATATTTCAGATAAATGCTGTTGTTTTGAACTTCCTATTCATGTTTCTTGAGCATCTTTTGACTGGTAGTGTATAAATCTAATAATATAAATAGTTTTTCATGCATTTTATAACACATAGTACTTTGTCCTTTTTATTAATATGTTAAGATTTTATAAAATGAGTCAAAAGATTTTTGTCAATAATTACTTTTTGCTGCTGTACACCCATACTATAGTTTAATATAGTATGTTATAATGTAAAATGTAATAATTTTTCAATATATATTAGTTGAATATAGGAAAAAAATAAGGAAATAGGATTACATTCTGTTCCCTTATTCTAAATATTCAGAGCTGTTCGGAACAGAACAAGAGTGTCATCAGTGCAGACTGAGAGGAAGTGTTGCCATGGTTTCCTTTCATGGCCCTGATTGTTGCTTGATCAAAAAAGAGAAGAGCAGAAGCCAAACACTACAGACAGATATTAGACAGACAGAAAGACAATAAACTGCACATTATTCACAACATAATCAAGATATTAAAATAAAATAAGTGTTAACAGGTTTACTAGCTTTGTTATAACAAAAAGAACTGATCGTTTAGCTAAATACAATAAAGCAATACACAAAAATGCATAAAGTAAACAAATATTTAAAAGTGCAAAAGAATTATAAAGAACAATAGGTAACACTTTACAATAAGGCCTTACTAATTAATGCATTAACATTAAAGATGCCCTAGAATGATTTGAAAAATTATTTTAAATTGTTCTCTGATCTCTAAATAGAGGGTATGAATATTAATGCCGAGTTTGCTCTGATTGGCTGTTTCACTGCACAGCTAACACATCTATACCATCCGTCATGACAATGATTTTACAATGATAGCTTAAACAAGGATAAAAAGGGCTTATGAAAGGTGGTGTGAACTCCGTAATTTGAGGAAATTCATATATATCGATAATAGTGGTCCTTACAACTTACCAAAGATTCAGTGATCCATGGATATTGACATGCAGCCAGGAAACGTGTTTTCCTGACATTTTTATGAGCCTCATTTTCGACATTAATATTTATAACTGTCAGTCATCACAATTTTTAAGTGAATCCCGCATGTGCGGATAGGTCAGTGTATTGAAGCATGTATGTGACCGCTTGTCAATGGAAAACAAAAGTTGTATCCCTTTATAATCACTAAAAGCTGTCACATTCAATAAACGCAATCTCACAAAGTTCAGCAGTGAAGCTGGTATACAATAAATCACTTATTTTCACAATGTCTGCACTTGCAGAGGATTGACGCATGTGTCAACTGAACTCAGCACCTGGACAAACACTCAAGCGGTGAGTGCATTCCAAATTCAACACCTGTGATCGGCCAACTGCGTTGTAGAAATCTACAAACATCATGTCTGTGATTGGCTATATTACTGACCGAAGCAAAAACACGTTAGGAATGTAATCATTTGACGAGTGCAAATACAGATACACACTGGATCCTTTGCTAGCTCCTTTTCTTTAATAATATGTCACTCACAGTCGCTCCAGCTGACGGTGACGTCATGTGCATTCCCTCTATACAGAAATAACTTAAAATGCAATTCCTCGACTGGCCATAGGGACAGGCTCCAGAAGGGAGCAGATCTCATTGAGCTCCATGTTAAAATGGCCAACTTTACAGCAGAAAAAAACATGTTTACAGCCTGGTACAAATTGTGTTTTTGATCTATAAGGCGAATTTTGCCTTTCATGACAACTGTTAGGAGGTGAATTTCTTTATAACTCATTAATTTACATTATAAGCCTTAAAGTTCTGCATAATTAAGGGTGTGGCCACTTTGATTGACAGGTGGATAGCTACTTATCTGTTGTCTTAGTCATCGCGTCAAGCTCAAAGATGTGGATTTAAATTGAACGAATAAATGTAGGCTAAAATGAAATCTACATGGTCTTCAATATACATTGATTGAAAGCTACTGTAATATACTTTATTCAAGAGCATTGAGTGATTTTTCTCTTTGTTTTTAGTTGTTTTAATAACATCATTTTAGAGGTGAACTGTCCGTTTAAAGTTAGTTCACCCAAAAATGAAATTTAAGTAATTAATGACTAATATCATTCCACACCGTAAGAGCTCCGCTCATCTTCTGAAAACAGTTTAAGATATTTTATATTTAGTCCGAAATATCTAAGTGTAGGCACACTATACTGTCCATGCCCAGAAAGGGAATAAAAACATCATCAAAGTAGTCCATATGTGACATCAGTTAGTTAATTAGAATATCTTGAAGCATTGAAAATACATTTTGGTCCAAAAATAGCAAAAACTACGACTTGTCGTTCACAATAATTAGGCTGTTGTCAAGACCTGCTCGCATCTCATATGCAGACGCACGTGATTTTACTTTCACTTTAGACATAACCGACTGTGTTTATACAGTTAACCTTGTGTGTATTTGACAGCATTAGCGCAGTAAGACTACTTAGTCCAGTAATCACGTGTGTTTGATGTTCTCAGCGCATGTAAGACGCAAATGAATTGTTTAACCGGCAAGCCTTTAAAACGCGGCTTTTCACCTAACTTTAGTTCATATGATTGGATATTTGCTCATATCAGCGCGTAGACTCACAGGCAAAATAAACTGAGAGAAATATTTCAAACAACGAGAAATAGAAATAATTAATTAAATGCAAAACCGAATAAAAAAGCAATTCACAAGCGCATATTGAACCATCAATGCCGTACTGAACGATGCTATATAGAGTGCCGAAGTCATGACGTCACTTTGTAGGCCAGCCCGGAAGTTAGCGGCGCATGGATTCCCTCGATCAAAAGCCTATGCATTTTCCCCATAGACTTTTGGACAATCGCAAAAAATAAGATCTGTGTTCAACAAAGAGATATGACCCTTACACGTTTTGTCTATCAAGATAATCTTTACAAGTGAATCCAACATGTATACCGTTTGAAGCCTAAATAAAGCCGTCAGATATAAAAGGCTAACGGTAGGCTATTAACGGACTACAGCACACAGTCGCGGATCTACGTCATCATCAATCTTCCTCAAACTTTATTTAAAAAACACGTTCGCTCATTATGATCTGCGCTGTGTATGAACACTTTTTCATGAGAAATATTCTTCATTCGTTTTTTCCAAAAATGTTAGAAACTAATTGGGGTTATGTGTGCCTCTCTGAGATGTGTTTTCTCGTTTGTTAATGTTTTATTTATTATTTTGTTATTTCATATAAAGCTTAATATTATTGTCTTTGTGATTAAGATTAGGCTATTATGCCTGATCATCGTGCCCCAAATAGACTTTAAAGAATCTTTTGAAGAATCTTTCACTGTATTGTGTTTGATTGTATGTTTGCATACCATTTGCTAATTCGCCAGAAAAAAAGTGCTTTTACCACCTCAGAAGCACTCACGACGTAAGCTAGCCGTATCAATTTACAATCGTAAGTCCTTTTTCTTAGACGATTGATCATATATCGAGGAGAGAACCACTATAAATCTGGACATGTAGAACAGCGCAGCTTTCATTCGACGACTTGTGGTTCCATCTCAGGACAAAACAAAACACTACAGTCTCTCCACAGAAATGAAGAACTGGTAACATAATCGGTTACCTTAATATCACAGATTTCTGTGTATAACAATTTGGAAGCACCACTATTTGAAAGGACTAAATATATAACTATGTATATTAACTGAAAGGTAAACTTCTAAGAACGTGAGGCTGAAACGCGGGCTAGTTTTATATTTTTATTAAACATTTACTTACAGAATTCAAAAGTGAATGAAATGCGGGCTGGTGAGAGTTCCCGTTTGTCACGATGACGTCTAAAGTCCCGGCCAAAGGATGTAGTCCCGTTTAGCAACTTGTTAGCAACCGCCGTTTTTAAGACACAATAAAGTTTAAAAAAAATCACAAGCAGGTTAGAACCAGTGTGTTTTATGTCATAGATCAAAACGTGAAAATATTTAGAGGCTTTGTTAACCACAGACCTTATTTCAGGCGATTTAGCAAAAACCCATTCAAAAACCCCATAGACTTTTGAGCGAGGGAACCGGAAGTGCTAAAATGCTAACTCACTTCCGCGTTTTGGCCTACAAAGTGACGTCAGAACTTCGGCACTCTATAATATTGAGAATTGTGACATCCCTACTGATCACATCAAAAAAATTCAGTTGGCAAAATTGAATTTCTGTGAATTGATGCAATTTAATTCACAGAAATTAAATTTGGCCAACTGAAAACTGAAACAACTGAAAATTTTCTTTTCTAATTGAAAATTTTTTTCAATTGGGGACCTGATTTTTGTTTTTATAGTGTGGCATACCCCCCAGACTTTTTAAGAAAGTTTTAAGAGTTATTGAAATGTTATTTATACAGGCCTAATTCTTATTATTGTTTTATTAATATGCTGAATTAGCTTTTTAGTTTATTTTAAGTAAGTTTAATGTGCTTTTGTATTTTCTTTTATATTACCATTAGGTTTAATTTGTTTATATATATATATATATATATATATATATATATATATATAAAGTACACTTTAGTTTATTAAGCAACATTTTTAATTTATTTAGTTTGTTTTCATCTAATGTTTATATTTTATTTCAATTAACAAACCATTAAAATATTTTAGTTTTAGTTAATGATAACAATATTTCTCCAGACAGCTCTGCCCTCATCATGTGTTCCAGCTCTTGTGAATTTGAAGACATCAGATGTGGCTTTTGCAAATCAAGTAAATTCTTTGTTGTTGTGAATTATACAACTGTAATATCAGATGAAAAGAGATATGAGTCCCTAAAGCCCAAACTTTAGCATTAAACAAGAGTGCATGTGTTAAACTAGGATAGGCTCGAGGGTTAGCAATGCTCTCACTCTCTGTCTCTCTCCCGTGAACTCTTCTCACTCCGTCACACACAATTAAATGTGCTACATTCAGCACAATTGGAACAAATCAGCCAGGACACCATGTGACCTAGCTGGAGTCCCCGTGCTGGGTAAGGCCTGGAGCAATAGGGGTCACTCCCTGGAGCCAGTTGAGGAATGCTCTGACCTGCGACCTGCTTTGTATCTGAAGTTCCAGTAGATTTATTAGGATATGGATGGGTCTTTCATCTGTGTAAATGGGGCAGGGCTAAAAGGAAAAAGAAACTGGGGTGTTTGGATTGAGAAGGCAGCGGGCTAACTGGAGAGTGAAATATGGCTGTGGGCTGAATGGAGATGGATGAAACTTTAAGCTCAGAGAAGATTCGAAACAATGATTACTTCAGTTTGAAACTCAAACAAAAACTTAAAGCGAGCATGAAATGAAAATGAATGCAATTTCATCTCTTTTTTTTAAATGCATGTTGATGTGAATGTTTGATTCATGCACACATTTCTTTCTTTTTCTTTACCTCACAATTTTTTGGTGAAACATAAGTCTTTTTTTTGATAATGTATGCTATAGTCCACTTAAAGCCTTTTTCCTTTCTTAAAACGACTGCAATCTCGCATTATGTCTCTATTCAATCAACAACTGCTGGACACCACAGAGTGTCATATATATGTCATATATTTTTCAATAAGCAGGTTCACTTAAATGTACGCCATGCAAATGATCTGTCACAACTTCCATTACATAGAGAATTCAAGAACAAATTAGAAACGTGCAAAACTAAACTAAACTAAACATTATCTAAATCAGCTAGTAGTTATCTAAATTACTAGTTGACTAGGTCCTAGACGTCCTATATAATTAGGCCGTCTAAGGGTCATTGCACAAAACTCATAATCCTCCAAAAAAAACTGAAATTACCTATTTTAATCAATAAATATGATTAAAATAAGGTGCTACATAGAGCTGTTACCAAATTAAATCATTAACAAGTAAATTTGTCTTTGCACTGCAAGGATGGTACAGAAGATGCATCTGAATTGTGAATTTACAAATGAATAAATACTGTTGAGAATAATGGGTTTATTTTTAAATGATTGAATGTTTGTATAAAAGCAATATTATGTTTGCAGTCATGCTCACATTTGTGGAAACAGTTCTCTTGCTCTGTTATAATATACAAGTCCAGATCTCATACAAGTACTTTTTTGCAACAATATTTAGAATTTTATGAGCATTTGCATTCATTTTGGTGACATTTTTTTATATAATCCTTTGATAATTTCCAACTCGGGCCCAATATATTAAATATAAAGTTACTGATTGCTCCTTTAATATCGGACATTGGTCTGGGAAGTCTGCTCTGTATTTTCTACTGCACAAGAGGCTTGATCAAGGAGCATTATTAAAATAACTCTGTATGCAATTGGATAGTCCTTCAACCAATCAAACCACAAAAGGCGTGATCAACGGGCATACGTCATAGTGTCTCTATACGTCATAGTGTTAAACCAGGCAATAGCGTGGCAGGTGGATAAGCCAGTCTGTGATTGGTTCCCGCAAAGGTGTAACAGAGGCAGTAGAAATGAATGTAAAGGTTTCCAGACTGAGTTACAAGGGTTATCAAATCGCCGGCAGATCAAGCTGGGTTTACCCAGGCTAATTAATGATGCTAAGAATGACAAATTCTCCACCAACATCTTGTCAGTCATCTCTCCGACTCTCGTCACGTGATAAGTGAATTCTGACTCCTACTGTACGGTGACTCATACTGTACTGA
This sequence comes from Pseudorasbora parva, assembly GCF_024679245.1. Taxonomy (NCBI): domain Eukaryota; kingdom Metazoa; phylum Chordata; class Actinopteri; order Cypriniformes; family Gobionidae; genus Pseudorasbora; species Pseudorasbora parva. Next base: position 49,102,366 of record NC_090172.1, read on the forward strand.
ACTCGTGCTGTATGGTGTAGAGCAGACACTTTCAGTTCATAGCCCATTTGTAGCATCCATTGTCCAACTTAACTGATAAAAATAAAACAACAGGTGTCGCAGATGGGCAATGTAATCGGTGTACGGCCGAACACCATGAAACACCAACTACTGCAGCAAACCTACATCCAGACACACCAGTCTGAGATTGATAATATTGTACAGCAGTGGATTGATTCACAACGTCGATGATGACCACCGTGACACCCATGTTAAGTAACTGCAATGACGCAGCATCGATCATGCCTACTGCCCAATATTGCTGAGCAAGCATACTGGTAAAACACTCTGTGTATGTGTGTGTGTGTGTGTGTGTGTGTGTGTGTGTGTGTGTGTGTGTGTGTGTGTGTGTGTGTGTGTGTGTGTGTGTTTGAGAAATATCAGGACACAAAACGTGTATAATGACCTGGGTATGACAAGGTATTACAAGGAGAGGGTGAAATATGAGGACACTACCCATGTCCCCACTTTTCAAAATGCTTATAATTCATACAGGTTGAGGGTTTTTTTAGAAGAAAAAAAAAAAAGCAGAATGTTTCCTGTGATGGGTAGGTTTAGGGGTAGGGGCAGTGCATGGGGAATAGAAAATACAGTTTGTACGGTATAAAACCATTACGCTTATGGAATGTCCCTATATTTCACAAAAACAAGTGTGTGTGTTTGTGTGTGTTTGTCTTTTTCAATTTGTTCACAAAACCGGAACCAAATGACAAAAAAAAAGCACCTACTTATGTTGACAACTGAATTGAAGGGAAGAGAGAAAATGAGAGGCACTGGTTTAGTCCAGCTGTCTAGTATCCTGATAGTGTGACCTGGAAAGCCCTTTTTGATGAGCTCAAAAGACAGGCCATGCTTGCATTTTCTTTTCTTTTCTTTTTTGGTGTAGGGTAACAAAAGGCAAAATAGCAGCAAACAGCACTTTTACACAGGCATTGCACACAAACAGTTTTGCACACACACAACAAAGCGGAGATGTGGCCTGCTGTACAAAAACAGACAGTATGCTAAACTGATTTTGAGATTTGACTAGGACTCTACGTTAAAGACTTGCTAACTTGTCCATATACTTACAGAATTGACATCAATACTAAAGTTCAAGTAAAAAGATCCATTCAGGCTCGTGACACAGTCACATTCAAATGGGACATTTCAAAGTTGGTAAGCACAATGAACAGTGGACACCAATCATTTACCCAGGCTAAGGTGATAACATTGACCCTCTGGATACTGAGGCATTTGAGCCCAGGAGATGTTTTGACATGCACATAAAGTGTATAAAAGTTAAAATTATATTTGTGATTTTTATTCAGAAATGTCGCCAACTAAATATTTTGGTTCATAAGAAATGCAACATTTAGGCAACAAATCTTGGTAAAGACCTCAAAGTGCAGGGTCCAACATTTACATTTACTCAAACCCAGGTAGGCCTGGACTGGAGACAATACATAACTTACATGAAAAGATAGACAGACTTTGGTGTTTAGAAAACAAACTATAACATGAAGATTGATTATGTTTATAATTATCATAGCTTGTGTGGCTTAGCCTAATGCAAGAAATACCTCATCACATACTTTATATTCTGGAGACAGCAAGCAAGCCGTTATGCATAGGCTACTAGATCGACCTATTATAAATTATGTAAATACATACATGGATGCATGTCGCAGTTCCTAATAAAGTTACCAGCCTCAACATTTCTCGCCAAAGCAAATAATAATAAAATGCCCACCCCATACTACGAATATTTTCACGGCACCACATTAATCCTCTTCACAGCCATCACACACATAACAAACACACACACACACACCACAGCCTTTTTGTGTGATCAAAACAGAGTACTTGCGCGCGATGTTAGCGTTAGCAGCTCAGCTTTGTCCAAGGCAAGCCCATGAGAGATGCAAAACCGATTAAAAGACCGTTTACCTGGGTATATCAAGCACTGGAGCGGCGTCTCTCTGATTTCGGTCCGTATGTTTCTCTTCCTCTGTATTGTTACATCGCATTCATCGCTCAACGGCTGTTATCTGCAATGGCTAATGTGAATAACCGTACGCTATTAGACAGGTTCAGTTGTTTGTAAATCTCGGAAAGATGCGCCCAGCGTGCGCGTTTCCTTGACAGCGTCGAGTCTTCTGCTAGAGCGAGATAAACGCTGTCCTGCGCGCATGCGCATACCGTAGTCTTGACCACCTCCCACCAAAATAAGGACCGAATGGAGCAGCAGAGGAAGAAGACATTTGCACTTTACCTCAGAAATCTTTACAAAAATATCAGCGAGGATGGTTCAATAAGGTAGATTATATTGCGTAGTTCTACGTAGGCTGTAGTCTGTAGTCTGATAAAGGCCATTGTTAAGGTTGAACCCATAAACACAAACAGGTAAATAGCCTACAATTGTAGAAGCTTTTATAAACAGAAATGTCCCCACTGTGGGGAGGTTAGGAATAGATTTTTGTACTGTGTAAATTTTCCCACATTTTTCAGAAGTACATTTGGATTTATATCAGTAGATGGCAGCATTGTTGATAAAATGCAATATGTAATAAATAAATAAAAAAATCTTAACAGAAATATCGAATTCTGAAGTAAAACATGCTACTTGGTTAAGTGTAAAGTACCTTACCATATATCATGGGCGAGGCTAGCCCCATTTTAGGGGTGCTTCAGCACCCCTAAAGGAGCTCAGCACCCCTAAAACTTGGAGTAAGAAATTGGGTTATTTAAAAAATTGTTTATTCTTTTACACGGTTAAATAATGTCCAAAACACACTCCGTAGTTTGTGGTTTAAAATATATGTGTTAAGGAGGAAAATGAAAACATCCCCGCATAGCAAATGGTGTCATCCTCTACTCTAACTGCCATATATGTTATATATATATAAGCCTGTATTTGAATATTAGCTTGGGCTACATTTTCTGTCAAATGTTTTTAGAAAAAAAATGTATAATATATAGGTCTAGTTAATGTATAATGCATATTTAACAAGGAAATACTTTTATTTTAAGTTTAAAAAAAGGTACGTAATCATGTGGCTTTTAATTTTACCACCTGTTTTACTGACAGCATTTTACACCACCAAACTCATTTTAAAGGGTTAGTTAACCCATAAATGAAATTTATGTCATTAATGACTCACCCTAATGTTGTTCCACACCCGTTCTTCGGAACACATATTTTATATTTAAATATAAAATATATAATATATATATTTAAATATATATTTATATATTTAAATATATAATATAAATATAATATAAAACATATTTTATATTTTTTGGTGTTTATATTTTACACCAAAATGTATTTTCAATGCTTCAAGAGATTCTAATTAACTAACTGATGTCACATATGGACTACTTTGATGATGTTTTTATTTCCTTTCTGGACATGGACAGTATAGTGTGCCTACACTTGCATACGCTCTCGGACTAAAATATAAAATATCTTAAAATGTGTTCCGAAGATGAACGGAGGTCTTACGGGTGTGGAACGACATTAGGGTCGCCATTAGTCATTAATGACATCATTTTCATTTTTGGGCGAACTAACCCTTTAAGAATGTGTAACATTATATAATGTACATACTTTACACTAATTCCATAGTACTTTTTAATTTTATTTATATAATGAATTATTTGTTCTAGTCTGAGATGAAATTCATAAACAGATGGCTTATAGATGTCATTTCCACAAAACAAATTTAAAATATATGATTGTTTAAGTCAAGATGTAAAGATTTCCCGGCCACTTATGTATCTGGTGCTGTCCGTGGTCCTGGAAGCAATTTGTATCCAATGTAGGTAGATGTACCCAAACTCTTCAACACACCGTACTGTATGCTTCAATTTACAAAACTTTATAAGCACAATGACCACCACAGCGAGGTGTATTGCAGAATGAATGATAGTCTTTTATTAAATAAATAGCAGCTTCACAAAATGATAACATTATGAGAAGGATGAGGTTTCTTTTTTAACAAATAAACAAAAAAGGATCTGGTAAAACATTCACAGGCTATGGTATAAAAATGGGAGTTTGAACAAGGGCAGGTGATACAGGAGAAATTCTAAGGTTCTACACAGGAAAACAGCAAAAATTTACAACTTTATACATTATATATTCCTAGACATCCTTAAATGAGCATTTTTGGTCTTACTGACCAACATCAGACCATCATCCATCAAAAGTTAATTGTCTTAGTACTCTTGTCTGTTGTGCAATTTCGCTTCTTCTCTCATTCTCTCATGACCACCTGATGAGACAGCACACAACAAACCTTACATTCACAGGAGAGCGAGGCTGATTACTTCAATACCTGCTGAAAAAAAAATCAAGCAGTTTGGACCGGACTAAAGCGCAACCTGCATTACATTTTAGTATTAAAGATGCTAATTGAAATTGAATAGGCATCTTTACACCATAGATTTAAGGCTGCTCATAATTCTGTGTAAAGACGTAATGCTGCATAAAATCCAGACTAATTCATGCCTGCGCTGACCCACCTGACCCACCCTAGTATAAATGTATACCATTTAAATTGCTGTGTAATGAATGCATTTATTCAACCTCTCAGCAGCATTAAACCGTCTGTGTAAAGACACTTAACTGCCACTTCAGAAGCACTTCATTACAGTGTAAATTTGGCATATGACTTATACCCCATTGTTCTGCTAGGTCTGGTTTGCTAGGTCACTGTGAGAAGTGGTTTGCAGTCATTTCCTCTCATTGTAAGGCCAGGAAATAAGACGTGACCCTCAGCTGTATTACCGTTTCACTGCCACTCAAAGGATTCAGCATGTCCTCCTGGAGGAGTTTACAAGTTACTCAAACAATGATCTGACTTGCAATTATGTTTAGACAGCATAGCTTCATCCACATTGTAATGCATCCCGTAACTTTTTTTTTTTTGGATTCACACTAGGTAATTACACTTTTTGTAATTGCTCAACTGACCACATGAGGATGCTATGACTCTATCTTGAATGAACTGCTGTCTCGTGAAGTCCAACGCTGCTTTAGTAAGAGACTGGATGCTCATGCAGTATTTAATGGCGTTCAAACATCTGAACTTGTTAACACAAACAAACTCACACACACACACACACACACACACACACACACACACACACACACACACACACACACACACACACACACACACACACACACACACACACACACACGTACATTACATTCCATCTCCCTTTTCTGACCGTAGTCAGATTATTGTTTCTGTAGCTTACATTCTGTGCTGTGATACAGCTGAGTCGATGAGAGTTACAAGTTCTTGCAGGTGTGACATCTGCTCAAGTTCTAAACATCACTTGGAGCTCGGTCACACCCTGTCCTATTTTCTCACGTCAAACTAAAAGACATTTTTCAGACACTGCTGGTGTGTTCTGTGTGACTGTGACCGCTGCTGATGGAAAGCTCTGATATTCCCGGTTTCAGCTCCAGTCCGGGGTCAGTGTCCAAGTCATGGGGCTCCAGATTTCGGATTCCGTTCCCATCCCCATTGCGGCAGTTACTGTTACGGTCCATGGAAACTTTTTCGCAGATCAGGATGGGTATGACTCCAGCGTGGGATGAACAAGGAGCGTTTATAGTGATGGGTTTAAGCCCCACCTGTCTATACTGGCAGTGCAAGTAGCTTGAAAATGCTCTTCGGTAGGTCTTGTTAAACAAAGTGTACACTAAAGGGTTGACACCCGACGAGATGTAGCCCACCCAAACAAACACATTGAGCAGTTCCGTGAGCAGAGGCTCATTACAGGCTCCACTGCAGAGGACATACATAACGTTAGTAATGAAAAAGGGACACCACATGAAAAGGAAGAGGAAGAACACTACACCCAACACTTTGGATGCTCGCCGCTCGTTCTTGATGGCCTGCATCATGCCTCGCCGCCCGCGGGCTCCACCCGGGTCCCGTCCAGAGGGCGAATTCATTTGAGACGGCGTTTCTGAATTCGGAATTATCGAGATGGTGTCCGGGGGCACGGTCAGGCCGAGCGTGTTCCCATCGCTGTTGCTGATCCGTAGACAGTTCAGACTGTTGCGACGTGATGGAGCCGACGGAGGGGCCAACTGGGAAGTAGGTGGAGCTGGTGGCTGCAGTGGCTGCTGAGAAGAGGCTTTGCCCTCGTAGAGGAAGACTGTGGCCTGACGCTGAAGTGCTTGGACGGTGAGACAATACGTGACCACCATGATGACCAGAGGAATGAAGAAGGCAACAAAAGAGCCGACCAGTATGAAGCTTTCCTCGTTCAGAGCACAGATGTCGTTTATAAAGACCTTATCTCTGTTACGCAGTCCGATCACTGGGATTGGCATTGAGATACCTGGAGTTGGGAAAAGTAAGAGAGAGAATGTTAAACAAATATACATAAACGCATGAGAAAGACAACTGGAATCCAAAATGCTGTAGACAAAAGCAAATCAACACTCAGACGAATCCTATCTCTTATCTGGCTAGATCCGTATTGCTGATGGTTGAGATAGAGGGCATCTTATTTAATTAGAGCAGATGAATCAGACTGTCAAGGCACACAGGACCCTTAATGCTGTGTTGGATCCAGAAAAGAATAAAATAAACATTGGGCTCATGTTCAAACAAGAGATAGGTTAGATGTGAACTCCCTGTTCATCTACACTGTCATAACTGTCTTTTTTTCTTGGCTGAAAAAAGATGAATTAAAATATAAATATCTAATGGAAGAACTGCAATAAAAAATACCTTTACATTACAACTAACTGAATAAATAAAAATAAATGTAATATTAATAAAAGCTAATCCAACATATTAATAAGTAATACTTAACTAACACTGCACCTGTGTGGGTGAGAGAAAGAGAGACACTATGTCCAAGAAGAGTGTGTGTAGGCTTGCATTCATTTAAAAGCAAAGCAGGGAGAGAAGAGTTTATTTTTCTAGAAAGAAGTCTTCTACAATCATTAAACCATCGAACACGACTGCGAATTGGATCAATCCAGACTATCCTCTATCCTCTTCCGTCGGAATGGATCAATCGCAGTCACTCCACATTAGAGTCACACGTCTCTAGAGGGCGCTAAAGCAGACGCATGCAAACCCTTAAGCGTTCCACACACATTGACAGACTGTGGTTTACCTTATTGAACAGTAGGTGGTGATCTTCACTGCAAGTATGTGATTACCAGACCACAAACATTCAATTAATCTACTCTGAATTTAGAGCTGGGCGATGGAGAAAATCACCACAATCACCAAACCGCATGTTATACAATGTCATTTCAAACCGTTAGCTGGAGCCTTGAAAAACACAACATAATCTGGCATTCTGAGGAATCCTGTGAGACATGAACACATTCCAGTAATAGATTCAACAGGACTGCAGTGACTTCAGTAGGTACGAATGGTACAACTGCTCAATCTAAAGACCTTGACTGACATTGGAAAATAATGTTGTGTTTGTGCTTTCTTCTGCAGGATTTTCAGGCTGCTGCTCTGCTGGTTATCTGGGATTGCTGCACCATTCCAGACATTTACATGTTTGCTTTAGTAAGAAATAACGTATTTTAATGAAATCCATCAATGTTTTTCTAACCTATTGAAATGGTCCAAACTGCAGCGATCTTCAGCATGGCCTTGGTGCGGGAGTTGAAGCGGCTGTGCTCGATCGGATTACGTATGGCCACGTAGCGGTCGAGGGAAATGGCACACAGGTGCATGATGGAAGCAGTGGAGAAAAGCACATCCAGATATATCCAAATAGGACAGAGAGCGCTGGGCAATGGCCAGGTATAATCTGTAAAGATACAGAGAAAGAGATTGCTTTGTAAACATCCTTAATGAAACATATGAAGAAGAGCTAAAAGAGACAGAAGGCCTGCATGGCAGATCACATTATAAAAGTCCAGACAACTGACTTCAGACCAAGAGCTAAAAAAGACTGTTATGTCAGCAGGCTTAAAATAACTAACATTAAGAAACAGTCAGGTTATGTAAAAAGCAAGTCATTTAGAGTTGTGTAGGCTCAAGGATGAGAGAGAGACACACACACACACACACACACACACACACACACACACACACACACACACACACACACACACACACACACACACACACACACACGCACGCATGGTCTTCAGTAATAATACCAGACTTATAAGACAGACAGTTCTGGTCCTGGTTCTGATTTGTTAGTAGGTTTCCAGTTGGCTACAATGCTCAAAAGCGTCCTTAATGTGACGTAATACAACTAGATTTTTAGAGTGGTTTCGCCTGTCACCGCCAAGATGTTGTGGTTGGTTGCCAGTGAATTGCTATGCTGTTGCTAGGATGTTTTGGGTTGTTGCCAGGACATTTGCTAGTGTGTTTCTAAGAGCTAGCCTAGGTGCTTATGTAGCCCAACTCAAAAGATCTCATCTCTAAACCCTATCATTCGAGTTAGTATTCACATTTATTCAGGGAAAGCTGCACGTCGACAACTTTAATAGTCATTAAAGTCTTTAAAGTCTTTAAAGTCATTTTTGTTAATTTTAGTTTCAGAAGACAAAGAATAAAAAATGAACAAGAGTTGACAACAAGTGGTGATACCTAAAATGAGTGTTGTAGTACTTGAGAGCAGATTTGATCTCCAACTGCAGGGATATCACCAAATTGCCAGAGCATTGTCTTATTTATTTGTTGAAAACATTAATGTGATTTGATGTAAAACTCCCTGCTTCAAATGCAATCAATTACCAACTTCTCATTTGATTTCTTTTGTGCCACATCATTAACAGGGTCAAAAATGTCACCAAAATTAATACAAATACCCATTACATTCAAGATATGATTGCAAAATAGTACTTGTGAGATCTTTTACATTATAACATGATATAATTAAGCAATATCATAAAAGTAAGTGAGTCGTTTTTCACAAATATGAGCGCGATTGCAAATGTGATTCATCATAAAATTACTTATGCAGTTGTAATTTTGTTCAATCTTGGCCTGCCTTGGTCTTTGTCTCATCAAAGGCTTGGTCTCAATACATACTGGTCTTGGTCTCAGTTTAAGTGGTCTTGTCTACAACATAATCTCTAATTCATCATTTTCTGGCTTCAATTGATAGGCTTGTGACAAAAGTGGCCAAATGAAAATGTCCCTCAGAACGGGCATGCTGTAATGCAGGGTCAGATACTCTTATAGCAAGGTCTACAGGTCTGAAGGGGCATGTCTGAGGGTTCGAAGACATTAGCGCCAAACAAGGTGTGAGTCACTGTCAATTTAACGTTTTATTGAAGCCCATGACAAGCACAGGCACTCTAATCATGGACTGAATGAGGCTGGTCCAAATCCAGACAGCATTTTAGAGCTCAGAACACCTGGACTGAAGATGAGGGGAACGTCTGATGCCAAGTTATCAAAATAAACGATAACAGAATTCTCTGCCAGCGTGGGACCAGCAAGTGTTCTGACACAGATGTCAAGTGAGGGGTTTCCTCTCCTCATTTATTTGTTCCAATCTCTGCGGTAGACCTATTCTCGTTCTGCTGTCCACAGAGCAGGCAATTACACCTGTCCTAAATGAGAAAAAATGACAGCAGCAGATCCGTGAGGTTACCGATTATAGGCTTAAATAAAGGGGGAGACAAAAAAAACTAAGTGGGATAAAGAGGAGATGGGGTATGTGGTGGAAGGTGAAAGTGAGAAGGGAAGAGATTAGGTCAGATTCAACCCCTCAACATTTTTTATTCCTGCAGGCAGAAAAAAAGTTAGACAGTGTTGTGAAGTAACTAAAAGTAGTGATCACAATACATCACCGATTTAACACTGTTTTGATACATTATGTTGCTCATTCAACCCTAACTGAAGCAATAATCAAACATATTTTCCAGTTATCAGTTAGCATTGGGAAGTTCAAATCATTCCATCCATTATAAAAGTAAGGCAGCAGCTATTTGCAGATTGTAGAATCTAATATGTAATATGTAATTGTGGTTATGGGTTTTGAATTCATTTTGAATTAGTTAATAGTCATGTGCCCCAACAAGTAAAGTCATAGCATAATGATACCTATATAAATAATTAGCTAATGATTAATTAAGCAGACAACTGGAAGTTGAAATGCATGGCTTTGACCCCTCGTGGTAATTAACACATTCATTTACATTATTAGTTAATATAATATGTTATAAAAGGGGGTGGGGGGGGGGCGGGGTGGGGGGCGGTGAAATGCTGTTTCATGCATACTGAGCTTTTTACACTGTTAAAGACTTGGATTCCAAAAACTAATGTTGGACGTTTGATGGTGCATTTCTGTGTCAAAAATACTCCTTCCGGTTTCTCACAAGTTTCGGAGAGTTTTTTTCGAGTATGGCTCGGCTTGACGTCCTTGTATGGGCCGTACGGGCTCTTCTCCCGGTAGGGTGCGCGCACGCGCGTGTGACTAGAGCAAGAGAGGAAATGCACGCCCATAAACACTCTCAGGTGCAGATCCAGTCGTCCGTGAACACTTGTATCGTTATAGTCCGCGCCGCGCCGCGCTCCACTGTACTCCTATGGGTGACATCAAGCGACTTCAACGCTTCAGCACAGCATTCCGGGAAGGCAGCGCTGCATTTGAACCGATTTGAACGCAGAAATGACGGGAAGCTTCACAACATCGCTTCAGTCCCGTCGCAAAGTGGATTTCCACGTCACTGCTGTCACAGGACTTCACGAAATCATACCAAAGAAGTGTGTTTTTGACGGAGCGGTCCCAGCGATAAAAGTTCGGTCCTGCTTTGGAAGCAGTCGGTAAGTAAAACTGCTTCAAAGCTTTTAAAACAGCCCCCCCCCCCCCTTTAAGGAATTAATACATTATGACACATTTAACTACACTCAAAAAAACTAATTGGACAAACTCAATTTAATTGAGGGCAGGTTTTCCATCCAATAAATATGTGTAGACCCAAATCATAAAAATCTTATTCATGCAATGAAATGTAATTTAGTTGGTCCAACTCAATTTGATCTAAAACAGTTTAGATTATATTTTTATACTTATGACTTTTTTTGAACGTGTCAAACTTTCATCATCATACACAATGTATATAATTAAAATTGAAGAAAAGGCTGGTGTAACACCTCATATTAGCATAGCTCACTGAGTGGCCACAGCCTAAGCCCAGGCGCCACTCTTCACCAAAATAGTAACCACAAAATAAAACATTACAGAAACTGCTCTAAATGTCCAGCATAACTGAACATTAAACACTAACATAAACTAACAACATCTTTCCCTTTACAGAAAACCATAAAATAACACTTTAATCCCTAAATTTACTCTAATTTATAATTTAGTCCCTTGCAATGCATGTTGGGAACTACATGATCCACTGCCCAGTTAGTTATGTCAACACAAATATTCCATGTAGTTTTAACACAAATTAATTAAGAAAACTTCAGTTTTAAATATATTAGGTTAACTGAACACAATTAAATTAAATTGTATCAAAAGTAGATTTGTTTAAGTAACGTGAGCATCATTGAAAAGTGTCATATCTATGAAGGACCTGAACCATTTTTTTGAGTAGATAGATTCATTAATTAATTAATTTAGATTAACTTAGAGTGAATAGATGAATAATTAGATTAAGTAATCATGAAATTGTTATTATAATAACAATTTTGTGATTACTTAATCTATTAATCATATAGAATCTTCATAGTTGTTGATGCAGTAATCATTAATAAATTGGTTAGTTCATTATTAGTAATACATGACAACTCATGATTATCTGTGTATTAATTAAGTGTGAATTAATGCATATTAGTGCACCCTTATTGTTCAGTGTTACCAGAATGTCATATACACCTAGATGGCAAACATCATCGGTTTGAACGAATACATACACAATCGAATAGTTAAAGAAGCTGTCTCCTATGCCAAGGATATATATATATATATATTCCAACCTATGTTTATATATTAGATATTTTTATTCAAAGCAACTTGATGTGTTTTTCTTGCTTTAAAGGTATATATTTTGTTAGCATCTCTGTTACCTGGTAATTAAATCCAGGACATTCCCATTAGTGCCATAATTTACCAATGATTCAGACAGCAGTTGATATGTTGTATTGTTCTGTTTTGGTGGGGCTGTATAAGAGTGAACACAAGAACTGTGGGGTTGAAACATAATTAACAGGGCATGGGGGAAACATTTCCTCACATGTCAACATTCAACTTCATCTGATTTCTGGGCTTTCTGTTGATGAGAAAAAGCCCACATGCACTCTAATTTAACTGTCTTTCATCCCTTGATTGGTCCAGCTGCCTACGGCCCTTTGCATCTTGCTTTGATTAATAGGAACAACTGATAACTCAGCCCTGATTTGCATGTTTAGTAGATACATTTCTCTCTTAGTGCAGACAGAGATAGAGTGTTGGAACACTACAGAAACATAAGAAATCAACTGTCGCTTTCACTGACATTAACTAAGGTAATGAACTCCTTAGGTTCTTTCAACGATTCACAGATATCCATGATGAAAAACTTAGCTTATAGCTTTGCACACTTTTTACACAAACATTTTTCCCTCAGTGATCCTCTAATAGTCTAATACTTATCTAATAATGCTCTTGTAGCTCAGCTAGTGGTGCTAGCAACAGCAACATTAACGGCTCGATTTCAAGGGAACATGCACGCACGCAAATATATAGAGTTTGAATGCATTTGAAGTTGCTGTCCAATGCATAAATGTAGATGTCTAATATCCCATATTTTAACATCCAAGGTCATCTCATTCAGCAAACAGCAAAATTCACACACGGTTTATAAAATAAGTATAAAACAACACACTTGAATGGCAGTTTTGAACTAATTTACATTTAGACAAATTTGTGGCCAATTTCTATGAATTATTATGATCTCATTTTCTGAGAGTTAGATTTAGTGGCACGGTTAGGCACTGACCTTTCGTACTAAAAAATAATTTAAATGTTTTTGAATGAATTCAGACAGCCGACCCCCCAGCTCGCCAAAGCATAAAATAATTACATTTTCTCTTGAGATGGTTGGATAATATTATACAGTGCAAAGGTGTTCAAACCCCTTCATTTTCTTCTTCTTCAGATTTGCCTTGTTAAACTACTTTGAATAACTTTTTCCCACATATATATTTACACTCAATTTACCATAATTGAAAAAAAAAAAAAAAACAGATTTGTGATAACTTTGCAAATGTATTAAAAATAAACAAAAAACGTTTTTTTTTAAATATTAAGGGGTTTGAATAATTTTGCAAGGCACTATACACACAAAATAGTTAACTTAATGGAAATATTAGAAAATTAACATGATATGTATAAATAAAATAATTTTGTCAAATGGGCTGGAAGAAAAACTGAGTTGATGTGCAGCATTAAAAAGAAACTTGACCTTAATACGCCCAGAACCACCTTTCAGACGTGAGACAGAATTGGTTTGTGAGATGTCTATCGCTCCAACACCATCTGAGCTGCTGACTATCAGAATTGCTCATCTTTCTAACACTGTATGTTCCCAGAGGTAATCAGTCTAATACGTCTCTCCGATTTCATTCCTACTGCACTGTCTTTGTCCGTCTTTCGCTGATCCTCAGCGATATGGTTTCTATGCTTCCTCCAGAATGTAATACATGTGAGCAGGATACGACACTCCATCATAAACCCCATATCTCACCCTCTTTTTCATCCGTTTTTGAGATGATGCACTGGAACTGAACACCCGACTCGCACAGATTAAACAGACTGAATCAAGGTCATATGGCTGAATCTTTTGAAAGTCACAAGCTAGCTCAATCACATATGTGATGCGCTCCCCTACCAAACACACGCACAATCACACACACTATTAGACACCGTAAATGAAATGAGGAGTGTGAAATTCATCATTGTCTCATCCACTGCAGTGGAAAACTATTTTATGTCAGTGTGTGTGTGTGTGTGTGCGTGTGTGTGTGTGTTTGTGTGTAGACATAGGCGTGTCTGAGTTTACGAGCGTGAGAGCATTCGTATGTGGGTGTCTGAGTGTACACGTTCACACATTCTAACGGTTGATGATATTTTGCTCTGACAGCTTGCTGGTAATGGCCATCACAGGCTTACTGTTTATGACAACAAGCAGACATGCAGCAGAATCCCTCCACTCCATCTTTATCTGTTCAATCTCTGGGTGCTTGTGTGTGCGTGTGTATCTTATCTTCTGGTTGTAAGACACTAAAACCCTAGACACATATGGGTACGGTTACACAAGGATGCTCTAATTTTGTCAGTACAGTATACTGTGTGAGAGGCTGCATGTTGTATTTAGATGTAATGCGTGTTTGAGTTTTTATAAACACTCCTCTATGTGGTCTGCATGCCAAAACAAGGTTATTGTCAATAACTAATATTAAAACAGAGTCTCTTATTCATTTGTTCCCCATTTTAGTAAATCCTGGCCACAATTTATTCATGAATTCATGAGTTTTAGTTTAAATCATGGGGCGGGAGTGGCTCAGGTAGATTGTCTACAAACCGGAAGGTTGGTGGTTCGATCCCCGGTCCACCTGACCAAGTGTCGAGGTGTCCATGAGCAAGACACCTAACCCCAGCTGCTCCCGACGAGCTGGATGACGGCTTGCATGGCTGACACCGCTGTCGGTGTGTGAATGAGAGAGTGAATGGGTGATTGTGAGGCAAGATGTAAAGCGCTTTGGATGGCCATGGGTCTGTTAAATTTACCATCATGGACAAACTAATTATTTCCCTTGTTTTAGGTAAATCAAAACAAGGAAACAAATAAGTAAAATGTGGCCATGATTTAAAGGCCCACTGATGTGCTTTGGAACGCGCAGCATTATTCAATGTGTTTACGTAATTTTCCCTGAAACGGATCCAGCTGTAGCAGCTCCTCTCCTTTTTTGAAACAGCCAATAGCGTTTCCTTTAATACACAGTTTGACTAGAGCCTCTCTGTTTGGTAAAGCCAGTTTCCTCTAACTGTTTATCATCATAATCTCCTCCATATCGCTTTGAAATGCAGCATTCTGTGCAGATATGAGCAGGCCGGTGACGAGTGGTAATGAGTACCAGCTGCGCGGCACACCGGTCTCGTCTCGCGACCAAATGACGGGAGCATAAAAGGTGAGCGAAGGCAGCGAGACGAGACCTGTGTGCCGGAGAGCTAATAAAATATTTAATCTCAAGACAATATTTTGTGTCTAATTTATTTGAGACTAGTAGCCGTGTAATAAGCGGGATAATTTACACCCAGCCGGTTGTTATCGCAGAATAAACCCCTTCTGAGTGATGCAAGACCCCTTCGCGTCGGGGTCCTGATCACTCTGTCGGGGTTTATGTAAGGGATAATGTACACCCAGACGGTTGTTATCGCAGAATAAACCCCGACAGAGTGATCAGGACGCGAAGCGGAGGGTTCTTGCATCACTCTGAAGGAGTTTATTCTGTGATAACCTGCTGGGTGTACATTATACCGCTTATTACACGGCTACTAGTCTCAAATAAATAATTATTACACACAAAATATTGTCTTTCTTGAGATTTCCTATTTTATTAGCTCTTACGCAAAGCTTCCGCGAAGAAAAACAGTTCCATCTTCTTTAAGCCTTTATCTATTGCTGAAGATTTGATGAAACCAAGCCTATGATTTACTCACCCTCAAGTTATCATAGGTGTATATGACATTCTTCTTTCAGACAAATACAATCTGAGTTATATTTAAAAAGTCCAGGCTAACGTTAATCCAAGCAGTAGTTGTGTTTGAAGCCCATAAAAAATGCAGCTGTCCGTCAAATAACGTGCTCCACATGACTCCGATGGGTTAATAGAGCCTTCTGATTCGAATCGATGCGTTTGTGTAAGAAAAATATCTATATTAAAAACGTTATAAAGGAAACCTGCCTTGAAGTCTTCCATTGTAACCCACGGCTGTTTAAGCCACAAGATGGGGCCACCGTTAAGCATAGAAGTAGTACCGGTCAAGATAACAGGTAGTACCCATATGAGCGGTTGTTATCTGGAAATAACATACCGCTGGAATGTGCGATTGACCAATCAGAATCAAGTATTTCACAGAGCTGTGTAATAATCTGCAATAACAACCGGCTGGGTGTACATTATCCCTTTACATATAACTTGCGTTAACTTGCGTAACTTGCGTTACTTTTTTGAAGAATATTTTGTACATTTGCGTTACTTTACTTGAAAAAAGTAATCTGATTATGTAATGCATTACCCCACACACTGTATATATACACCGATCAGGCATAACATTATGACCACTGATAGGTGAAGTGAATAACACTGATTAACTCTTCATCACGGCACCTGTTAGTGGGAGGGATATATTAGGCAGCAAGAGAACATTTTGTCCTCAATGTTGATGTATTAGAAGTAGGACAAATGGGAAAGCGTAAAAATTTCAGGGCATCTCCAAAACTGCAGCTCTTGTGGGGTGTTCCTGGTCTGCAGTGTCAGTATCTATCAAATGTGGTCCAAGGAAGGAACAGTGGTGAACTGACTGGGTCATGGGCAGTCAAGGCTCACTGATGTGAGTGAGGAGTCAATGCTGGCCGGTGTGGTCCGAACAAACAGACGAGCTACTGTAGCACAAATTGCTCAAGAAGTTAACGCTGGTTCTGATTGAAAGGTGTCAAAATATACAGTGCATAGTAGTTTGTTGCGTATAGGGCTGCATAGCTGTAGACCAGTCAGGGTGCCCATGCTGACTCCTGTCCACCGCTGAAAGCGCCAACAGTGGGCATCAGAACTGGACCAGAGAGCAATGGAAAAAACGTGGCCTGATCTGATGAAACATGTTTTCTTTTACAACATGTGGATGGCCGGGTGCATGTGCAACGCTTACATGGAGCTGAACAAACAAATTTAATAAAAATTATTAGTTGAACTTTAACTAAAATTAAAATATTAAAATAAAATCTAATTTAAAATATTAACAAAAACTACATAGTATGCTATAAAATAAAACTGTGCCATAGTGTCTATGTGCATGAATCCATGACATTTTGTTCTCTCCTGCCACTAAATTGCCTCTTTTCCAATGCTCTGTTTACTCTGAGGGTCTGCAGGATGCTGTACTGATCAATATCTCTTTGTGATCAATAACGTACTCTCCTCTCAAACTGACAAATGCAAGCTCATCATGTGCACTATCTACAGCTGACAAGCAACTAAGATCATTTAAAGCTAGGACAGACATCTTCCACAATCAATATGAAGGTAGTTTGAGAGAGTTCGGCTAACCCACTCATGAACAGAGATCGGCGAGGCGACGCATCCTGAAAGAGCTCCCCCATGGCTGAGGAGAAATGGACAGTATGGCTCTCTGTATGAATAGCTAGAGCCAGAAATACTCTAAAGCAGACAGCTCAGTTGCTCAGAGGCGGCTGGACTGGAAAACGATCTGAATTCTGCCACAGGCAATAGTTCTGTGAGCTTCTGAGCAAAGCAATGCCAAACAAACTCTCTTTCTCTTGCTCTGTGAAAGGAGATTTCATTGCTATATAGTGTTATAAAGCGATTAAATTTTGCCACCTCTGCCCCTTTTCCTTTCTAATGTTGTCAGTGTATTGTACTATACATAATTAAACTCATGTACAATCTCTCAACTAAATCAACCTAAACCCTAACTTTTTTTTTCTCAAAATAGAGGTTATCATCTCTTGAGTTTTGGTGGAAAGAGACCAATTAAATGTGTTATTTAACCAGGGTATATTCTCTCGTGTCATTTGTATAATGAGCCGTGTTATCTGGAGGAGAAATACCAGTGAAAAAAACCCCTGGGTTTTAAAAGGAAATGCCATTAAAGTTATATTACAGGAAGTGTGACTTCTCGCGAGGCTATATTTTGTAGGTGATGGGGGCTTTCTAATGGGATGCATTATTTTAAACTTTGCGTCACATTTGCATTTTTATACACCTTAAGTCAGTGCATATTGGCCTCCACCCAACTTGGAACATAGTCTGTACCCACAATTCACCACTCCAAACAGTGAGTCCTCCTGATTGTCCAATGCAAACGTGAGCTGTACAGTATGTTCAGTAAGGGCTTTTCAAATTATGTGTTAGAGCACCCATATGGAAGCCCATTTCCGCCACTAAATAAAAACATAAAAAGAGTTTTTTTTTCCTCACAATTGCGAGTTGTAAAGTCAAAATTCTGAGATATAAACTCACAATTGCGTGACAAAGCCAGAATCCTGGCTGAGAAAAAAAAAGTCCAAATTTTGACTTTATATCACAAAATTGTGAGTTTATATCTCAGAATTGTGACTTTATATCACGCAATTGCAAGTTTATATCTCAGAAATCTGACTTTATAACTCGCAATTGTGAGAAATTGAGAAAAGTGGCGGAAACAGGCTTCTATACTATATTTCTATTCTATATTTTGGAGTTGCTAGGCAACGTGGGGGAGAGGACGCTGGCGTCGTCTGTTCGCCGCTTCTCCACCCACAACAAATCATGTTAATGTACTATTAGATTTACATTTTATTTTATTTCCTTATGTTTGTGACTAGTCTAACAGTCAGAGCTACAATTGGGACTGTTGCTGATTGCTGGCAGCCACTGAGAAGTCGTTGTTCGTCGTTTCGCCGTTTTCAACCGCTTCTCTAATGTTTACATTTGAATTGCTGCGGTTGGTTTCTGGTTTGGAGGACATTTTATGTTTCTCGCCGCGGGTGCTCACTGGTGGTCTCCCTTGGGCTTAAGCTGCATGGTGGCTGAAGTTTGCACCGGGCTAGCGTCATCCGGGCTCTCGTCGTCGGTGTCCGGCATGATGTTGGGATGTTCTGCTTCTCGGCTGCGCCGCTGTTCCGTCCTGCATTGCGACCGTGGAGCGACATCTGCGCCGGCCCCGGTGTGTCCACAGAAGTGCCCGGAGGAATGTTCTGCCTCCTGCATGGTGCTGCAGCGATCCCCATCGTTTGAATCATCATGAAGAAGACCCATCATCTGGTCTTCAGCTGTCGTGCCTCAGCGATGTCATCGGGACACTGCCACTGGGAGAAATCTGAAACATGGAGTGGACCACAGTGTGCTGCGGAGCTAACAGAGACTTCCACCATCAGCTGTTTTCTGTTCACCATCAGCTCTGTTTCTGTTCACCATCAGCTCTGTTTCTGTTCACCATCAGCTCTGTTTCTGTTCTGTTTTCTGTGTTGGTTGATTGTTTGTAGTATTCTATATTTTTACTTGTTATTCATTTTTTTGTTGTTATTCCCCCCCCCCCCCCTTTGTTGCACTTTGAGATTCTTCGGAATGAAAAGTGCATTATAAATAAAATCTATTATTATTATTATTATTATACACCCATGGAACAGTTCAGAGTAAAATAATTTTAACATGTAAATAATAAAAATAAAAATAAAATAATTCAAGGAAAATTTACAGCAACTTGTGCATTAAAAGACAGAAATATCCAAACAGAGATCAAGTTAGAAGCGACCAAACACCTCCACGTTTTCCCTATTTAAATAAATTATACGAATAGTTGAACGATCAACTATGGTGACACAAAATAAAACGTGCTGCTTTTCTAAGCGGATTATAAAGTATGGCGGAATAACACTTCTGAGAGTACGTCGACTCGGCGCAGTAAAAAGTCATGCCTGAAAAATCCTCCCTCACATCTCCCCCTCCTTCTCTCATTTCTGTCAATAGGGGGGAGGGGGAGATGTGAGGGAGGATTTTCAGGCATGACTTTTTACTGCGCCGAGTCGAAGTACTCTAAGGGTGCGTTCACACTTGTCATGTTTGGTTCGATTAAAACGAACCCTGGTGCGGTTGCTCGGTTAGTTCGGTTCATTTGAACATATGTGAACGCTGCCACCCGAACTCTGGTGCGCACCAAACAAGCGGACCGAGACCGCTAAAAAGATGGGTCTCGGTCCGCTTCCAAACGAACTCTGGTGCGGTTCGATTGATATATGAACGCAACACGGACCAAAGACATGTAAACGGACCAAAAACCGGACGTATAATGTCACAAGATGCCACGCATAATGCAGCTGATTTGACGACGCGGTAAGATCGGTATACGTTATCCAAAATGAGTAACTTTAACGTTAGAGGGCAAACGTAGAGCAACGAGGAAGAGCCTCATCAATATTTGGTCTGACGAGCACGTTTCGAAAATGCTAGAAAAAACACACAAAAAGCATACCTGGCTCTTCTCATCAAAGTTCCTGTGTTGCCCATTATTAGCAGGTACAGACGACAGAACGGCCGTCTCTTTTGCACAACGGAGGAAATCCTGCTGCTGTTTTGAATGTTTTGAACATTTTATGAGCTCTTCATGAGTTCTCAGCAGGTAAAAATAATGCCACATGTACACGCATAAAATGATCGCGTTTAATCCAGCACACAGCGTTGTTTTGAACATTTCATGAGCTCTTCATGAGTTCTCTGGTAAAAAATAATGCCATGTGTTACACGCATAAAATGATCGCGTTTAATCCAGCACACAGCGTTGTTTTGAATGTTGTGAACATTTCATGAGCTCTTCATGAGTTCTCTG
This sequence comes from Pseudorasbora parva, assembly GCF_024679245.1. NCBI lineage: Eukaryota > Metazoa > Chordata > Actinopteri > Cypriniformes > Gobionidae > Pseudorasbora > Pseudorasbora parva. Next base: position 49,122,949 of record NC_090172.1, read on the forward strand.
GTAAAAAATAATGCCATATGTACACGCATAAAATGCCCGCGCGTGTAATCCGCACACAGCATTGTTTTGCATGTTCGGTAAACGAGCTCCTACGTCATATAAACCGACCAATCAGGTTGTGAGCGTCTCCCTGTGCCTTTGGTTCGGTAACTTTAGGTTCGCTGTTAAAAATGCCCGTGTGAACGCTAAGCGGACCAGGACTATTATGTTTGTTTTTGTTTTTTGGTCCGGACCAAACTAACCAAACGAACCGAACTACAAGTGTGAACGCACCCTAAGAAGTGCTATTCCGCCATACATTATAGTTCTCCTTTATAGAAAAGCATCACGTTTTATTTTGTGTCAATAATTCAAGGATAATTTACAGCAACTTGTGCATTAAAAGACAGAAATATCCAAACAGAGATCAAGTTAGAAGCGACCAAATACCTCCACGTTTTCCCTATTTAAATACAGTTATAGGAATAGTTGTAGTATGGTGTATGGTAATAGTTATAAGTATGGTGACACAAAATAAAACGTGACGCTTTTCTATAAAGGAGAACTATAATGTATGGCGGAATAGCACTTCTGAGAGTACTTCGACTCAGCGCAGTAAAAAGTCATGCCTAAAAAAAAATCCTCCCTCACATCTCCCCCTCCCCCCTATTGACAGAAATGAGAGAGGGAGGGGGAGATGTGAGGGAGGTTGTTTCAGGCAGGACTTTTTACAGCGCCGAATCGACGTACTCTCAGAAGTGTTATTCCGCCATACTTTATAATCCGCTTAGAAAAGCGCCATGTTTATTTTGTGTCACCATACTTGATCGTTCAACTATTCCTATAACTGTATTTAAAAAGTGAAAACGTGGAAGTGTTTGGTCGCATCTAACTTGATCTCTGTTTGGTACCATAGTGAATGAACTGGGCTTAGTGAGCTAAACTAATCCTATCAGAACGTCACCGCGTGCCAGAGAGATTAAGTGCACGTACTGAGACGAGAGAGGTATGTATCAACTCGTCTTAGTTAAGGGAAGAACATAGTTTAATATGAAAAAGAATTAGTTCACCCAAAAATGTAATTAATTACTGACCCTTGTGTCATTTCAAACCTGTAAGACGTTAATGCAAATACGTTGAAGAAAAAAAAAGTAATCCACAAATAAAAAAAACACAACAACATCTGCTCTCACGTCAACACAATACGCATGTGTTGTGGTGCTCTCATGAACGCGTTTAAAATATGTTGTTTTTTTGTGCAAACAAAGCACTTTATAAAACTGAGGTTAAACCACTGGAGTCACATGGATTACTTTAAAGATGTTTTTACTATCTTTCTGGGGCTTGAAAGTAGTAGTTGTGTAGATTGTAGGCTGTAGGGACAGATCTCTCAGATTTCATTCAAATATCTTATTTGTGTTCTGAAGATGAATGAAGTCTTCACGACATGAAGGTATGTAATTAATGATAGAAATTAAATGTTTGGGTAAACTAACCCTTAAACTCCACAATATTCCAATCCAAACTGTCAATACAGATGAAGTTGTGGAACACGAATGTGAGATATTTATGATACTAAAATGAACATTATCTTTCACAATATAAGCAGTTCTTTATATGGAAAATGTATAAATATTTTTATACTCTTTATATATAAGTGTCAGTGCATTAATGTGTGTCAACTCACCATACAGGATGTTAATGAGCGAGATGGGCATGACCAAGATTCCGACCAACATGTCCGCCACCGCAAGGGAGCGCAGGAAGAAGTTTGTTGCGTTTTGCAGCTTCTTCTCCAACGACACGGCCAAAATAACCAAAATATTTCCTCCTATCGTCAGAAAGATAATCACAAGAATCAACAGGGCTGGCCAGTTCTTTTCCTTCATCACCTCCCTTTCGACCCCACGAGGAGAAGATGAAGATGAGGAGGGCAGACTGACGCTGTAGTCGGTTCCGAAGAAGCTCTGGTTCAGACTCACGGTGGTATTACCAGGCCAGACCATCCAGCCAACGAGGTCTAGGGAGGATGTCGTAGAGCTAAACCCACCCAGAACTGGCCCGCCAGGTGCCCCCATCCTTTGATGCCGTTTCCTGTCCCCTGTATCAATCAGAGCTCCTTCCACTCATGGCCGCTGATGGCCACGTATGGAGAAGAAGAGTTTGGAAGTTCAAAAATGATGAAGCGATGCGCTCAAAATGCTATGTGAAGGAGAAATCTACTGCGCTGAGGATATCCATAGCATTTCCTGTTCCTGGTTTCTGGCTCAGGATCTTATTCATGGAAACTGAATCTGTAAAACACAATGAGAGATACAAAATAGAGCAATGAATACCCCCAAAAGATGAACTCTGAGATATTAAAAGACTAATAAGACATTGCCTATGACACATAGTTGCTCAGATAAAATAATAATAGGAATCAAAGTCACACAAAATTGGTTTTGCTGAATATCTACAGTAAATTGTCTACATGGTGAGTGAGAGCAACTTGCTGAATTTATTTTCAGATGTCACAGTAAGACTATCTCCATTGTAATATAGGAAGATGCACAAAAGATCAGTTAGATCCATCCATTTCAGGCAACCAGTGGCACCATATCTCTTTAGTAATAGAGGTTAATTGAGTTCACAAGTTAAATTGATACGCTACAATCCGAGTCTCTGCGAACCTGCTGCACTTTGCTGTACTAGCCTACATAATTCATTAAATCTGAGGTTACTCGTCATTAATTTTTTGAAATTTTGGTATTAATAACTCAAGACACCTGTCAAAGGTAATGTGATGTAATATCCTTACTATCATGATGGACAAGTGGGTAATTGTCCCTTCACATGCAGCCAGTCACTTTGCGGTAGAACCGAGCAATATCTAATAAGCTTCGGTAATTGCAGTTTTCACCACATCAGTTAGGCTGTGTATTGTAGTAGGTGTAGACCTCCGCGCCTCGATCGTCCCCCGGTTGACCGGTCCCAGTATAGCCGCACCTCCGTGTTTTTTAATGGACGCGAGGCAAACTAAACAATCAAATTACAATTCAAATATTTTTTCCCCAAACTTAGTTTATGACATTGTAGGCAGTTTTTATCACAATGATTTCATTTCAAGTGTTCATTTTTTAAATAAGTTCAGTTTTAGTTAGTTATTTGATGCTATAAAAATGAGTGTGTGACATCATGATTGACAGCTGAGATCGATGGCTTCTCTGAGTGAAGTTGTCACTGAGACACTAGCGGACTTTTTTTCTGGATTTTTGGGAGCAGATTGGAGCTTTAGCTTTAATTTCTACATTTCCATAACTGTTAATTTCACACCAACATAATTAATTGTTTTCTGTGACAGTATGAGCAGGCTTTTGATATCGCGGCTGTACTCCCTGCTCTATACTGTACAGACTCCGGTCCCAAGATGTCTGCGCCGTGCAGGCTGTCTGAAAAGCTTCAACTCTGGCCAGCGGAAACGGATGAAGTCCGTCGACTATAATTTTTTTACGGTCTATGGTGTAGACTGATGGCAAGTTACGTGTGTGGGAATAACAAGTTCCCACAGTGCTCTTTGGCACAACTAACCATTAATTAGGAGGGAACAGCTGAAATTGGGCTACATGATGAATCTCACCACTAATACGCTGATAAGTAGGTTTGAGAACTTTCCCCACTCCTCGTTCATCATGACTAATCAGTGATCATCTAAACATACATCTTTATCAGTTAAGATTATCAGAAAAGAACAACAACAAAAGTACAAATCAGTAAATCAAGTCCTCTCTAACTGCAGAGATTGTCCCCTATAGACAGAAAATGTGAAACGCAGAAATAGGTTTATTCACTGCATGGGAGGGCTGTTATCTGATATACAGACACGTTTCCCTGCATCTAAAAAGAGAGCAAAATCGTAACGTTCCCCAGACGCATGCGGAGACCGCGGTAGTTCACCTCTTCTCTGGAGACTGCAGATAAAGCAAACCACAGCAAAAAGTAAAACATCACTACAATAAATAAATCGCTGGATATTCACTTTCTGTGCATCTACCACACACTTACACATAAACACGATAGCATCTTAAATGCAATCGTACACAGGTTCAAGGAAAGTGCATAAAAGCCACAAAACTTCACATTTACAGTGAGCCCTGAATCTTAATATGACACTTCAGGTCCCATTATAAAAGAACAGAACATCTCCTTTGGGAGACATGCTGGTGGGCACAAAAATTGAACACCATGGACTGTAGCAGGCTAAAAGACATCAGCGGTATTAACAGGCTGAAATGGTCTAAAATTAGAAGTCTGTATAACTGAACTATTGGGACACCACACAGGCTGTAGGGTCATTGGGTTATTTATTTATAGAAATTAATACTTGTATTTAGCAAGGAAATGGATTTAAAATATGACAGTTAATTAAGACATTTATAATGTTACATAATATTTATTTTTCAAATAAATGCAGTTTTTTAATGTTCTATTAATCAGAAATATTAAGCAGTTTTCAACACTGATAATGAAAATATTTTTTTTCTATTACATGAATAAATTAAAATTTTAAACATTAAGTGTTCATTTGTAATACTATTTCACAGTATTTTTGATCAAATAAATGCAGCCTTGCTGGGAATGAGAGACTTATTTTTTTCATATTTAAACTTTATATATCATATAAATTATTTGATATTAGTATAATATTTTATGTGTTTAAATACTATCGGCCACAGTATCCAGTATATGTTTGCAAAGTGCAAAAACAACCAAAACCAGTTTTTTGAGAAAAAAATAATTAAATATGACTTTTTTTTAAAGATGTTTTAATCTTCGTTAATGTTAGTTCATACAAATCCCGCTATTCATTTCATGTTTGTTAACAGTGCATTAACTAATGTTTAGTAAACTAACTTAGTCTCTCCAACTCTCATTCTCTCTCTATTGCTCTCCCTCGCACACTCTCTTTTCCCTTCAGACACCTCTTCATCTTCTATTAATGAAGTAGATGAGAGTGCACTCACAAACTGAGTGAGATCCTGCATTCCAACAATGGGTAATTAGCTTCCTCAGCAGAAGCCAATCAAGTAACTGTGAATTGGGATAAATTGGCATGAAATAGAATGACTACAGAAAACAAGGACAATGCCCAAATACCCTCCAGCATTTAATCTGGTAATGATCAGCAATAGATTAAAATTTGGGTTCATTTGGAAAGGATTTCATTGGGGAAAATGTAGCCAAAGCATTCAGATATTCCCTTATGATCCACCAGAACAACAAACAAACATCCACATTTTATTTTATAATGGAATGAAAACAACAATATAAAAGGAGCACAAAATATGATTCTGAGTGTTTTAGACACTGACCTACATGAACGTGTTCTTAGAACTGGTCGTCTCATGTCATATTTGAATTGGAAAATGAAATGCTGGAATACTTTTACATGATGGGAATTGTGGGCAGGCGAATCTGCCTGAGGGGACAAAAATGTCCTCCTACTAAAAAGCCTTTTACTTCCTGACAGGAAGGTTAAATGTTCTCTTAAGCTAAATCCGAGTTAATTAGTCCTGGTGCTGTCGACCGAGATCAGCAGAGACGAATGAAGAACAGAGGAAGGTATTGTGAGACTAAGATTAGATTGAGTGACTCTGACAGCATCACTAAGTGAAGGAATCTGCAGAATTACAAATCTGACGCTACAGTCCCACTCATTTTGTTTTGGTAATGCAAATTAAATGTAAAATCAGGCGAGCGGGAATAGTCATGTGCGTGTGGGATCTGGCACAAATATATAAACAGACATACAGGGATCCCCGAGAACCCCGAAAACGCAATCCGCAGGCACTTAGCATGCACATCCAGAGTTCTCCTCAGTAAGTGCTTGCAAAACGGACTCCAATTGTGATCCCAGAAGACTCTCACGTCTCCTAATTTATTGTTCTGTTTAACTCAGCACTGCTTTTCATATCTGAGACTATCATTTTTGTCCACAGGGCCGAATAGTGGTGTATAGATTGAGAAAAAAACCCAGCAGGCTTATAGAGAGCCATTTGCTCAGTGCAGAACTTTAATAGAACAGAAAATGAGTCCCAGTCTCAATTTATCCCGGTAGGGAAAAATGGTGACATAAGACCTGAAAACTTGTTTCTACGGAACGGAAGACGTTTCTGGATTCATTTTTCAAGTGCGCCACATTTTGAACGGCAATAAAATCAAATCAAAACAAACTGCTTAAAACAAACTGCTCTGCTAACTGTCGCCCTTGAGCTTTTCTTTTCATTTTATCTTGCCGTTAGCAGGGTGAAATACTTAGGGCAGGCTTTTGAAAGAAAATTACTAAACATCCTTACCGCACCCACAAATACTTTGTCTTGTTTTTATATTAGGCTACATAATTCAATACAGTCAAATTTGCCTTATTGCAACAATACGGTGATCAATCTGCTACTTACGGTGCATTGCATTACAATCTGCTCTTGTAAGATAACCCAGACTAATGATTTGAAATCTATTCATATATGTATGTTTCGTCCTGTTCTTCACATCTCTGGAGAAGGTCATTCAGATAATAACTGAACTCGGGAGGACTGTTGCAGGAGACACTAAAACCGCTGGCGGCAAATTTATGTTCCTTCAGTATTCCGGCAATTACAAAATGGAAAAGATGGAAAAGCTTTTAAGGCAGAGGAAAAACTAAATTCAAATATTAGCATGCAGCATCCTATTCTTGCACATTGGATCTTCTGAAACAGTGACAAAGGTCTAGGTTCGTAGCCAGCGTTTTGCTCGCTCACCTGTTTTTCTTCGAATCAGAGGCTATAGTTACATGCTAGCCAAACAGCTAATGTGCATTAAACAGGCAAAAATCAATAACTAATCAATACTGTTTCATAAAGAGCTAATAATGAGGAGAATACACACACGTTCTTGCACACACAGACAAACTAAAGTATTTGGGAGCATGAGAAACTCTCTGAACCATAACACGGGGCTTTATTTGGTTGGATTAGCGTAAGTCACTCTGACACCTTTGTGAGATGAAGCTTTCAGTAATTCTTAATGTGTGATAGGGACACCAATCTCATTCATTAGATGGATTTCCTGGATGGGTGAATATGTAGACAGGATCTGATGAAGGTGACAAACACACACAAAAAACTTTTTAAAATGCATCTGCTATTGTTTACCAGAACTGGTGTGATCCTCTCATTGGGTCAACATCTCACATCTGCTTGTGCCTATTGAAAAAAGCATGTAATGTATGGAAAAAGTAGAATTCACGCAAAATCTCACCAAATACCAAAGAACAGGCCACTGCATGGCATCCTGGGATTTCTTCTTTGTCCTTTTCTGCATTCCATTTGAATCTCCGCATTTTTCTATTTCTTTTGTGGTGAAGTTACAATGGCCATTGGCATGCTTTTGAGCGGCACAGGTCTCAAAAAAAGTAAAATAAGCCGTTTGTAAATGTATGCATGATGCCAGACTGGATCTCTAATATCAGCAATCACCCGCTCATGATCAGCTATTGTAGGGTGAGGTGCAGAAATTTCAACTCATCCTACTTTGCTAAGATAGGATGAAGCTTTATCGCTTCAGTTCTAAAAAAAACTATTCTACCTATTCTTTCCATTATAAAACAGAAAAAGACAATAATGCGTAGCAGAAAAATCAATGACTATGGATTGTATAACAGTTCATTAAGGCTAAACTGCCATTTTTTAAATTTGAAAATCAAAAAGATATTGCATATACTGATTCGATATAATAATTCCATGTTCAATGATGAATTAAAAAACTGAGTTTGTGCATGTATGCACAAGTATAAAACCTCTTTTTAATTTAGGAAATTAAACATATCTGGACTTCAGAAATGCACGAATGAATGCACGAATTTTAACAATTAAACACCAGATATCTTCAATATTACTGTCTTCCTCTCTTTTTAGCATTTTATTAGTTTCCATCCATTTGTAATTTTTATTTTTTATTTTTGCAGGCCTCTGGGAGTGGGAAGGTTATATTGGCATCCAGGGAGACCTTCTATTGATTTTTATCTTTCTTTAAGTTCTTTCATGCTTTTCAATTCTCAATCTCTCTCTCTTTCTGCCACATTTCAGAAGCAGTCGGTGAAGAGCCCGTTGAGGTGCTCTATGCCCTTGACTGAGCACCATCGGCTGTAATTTCACCCCCTTCACTCTTTTTCTCTCTCTAAGTATCTTTTCCCTCCCTTTCCTTTTCTCTTCTCTTTTTCCATCAAACAGAGAAACACCTTTTGCTTCTTCTGTGGGAGAGGTGCTCTCTTTTTCTTTTAGCTCTTTCATGGTTTTACTCAACGTACGTATGAGCCAGCCTGTTTATATAACACCTGTTTTTTTATCCGAACACACTGACAAACACAATACCGCATGAAAGCGTCTTTTGCACTAAGTTCCTCCAAGGGTTTCATTAGCACCTCTTCATCCTATAATCATATCTGAGTTAGTCTTATATACCCTTCCTGACCCGCTGCATCCGTCTTCCTTTCCTTGTAAACTTCCACTTATGATAATTGCCGCTTGTCTGCTATAGCAACATTCAGATGAACAGTCACGGCATGACGCTGTATTGAAGTATTACATGAAGTACACAAAGTAGTTTGCTATGTATGATCTGCTATTAGTTTTCCACAATAAAGCACACCATCAAAGATAAATTAAAAAAAAATTCTAGTTTAATTATTGACCACTTCAGTTTCTTCACCTCCTCCCGGAGTGACCCCACGGTTCAATGCATTCCTCTATCCCTCGATCACTTTTCCGCAAAGCTGATTCAATGACACTTGAGCTGCTTGGATATTCAAGGGCAATCAGCGAGACACCATCACCCTGAGCACTACACTGGCCTCTACAGCAAGGTTTAACCGGAGGACTGGCCTAGGTTAATGTTAACGCTGCACAGATTGAAGGATCAGTGGTTTTGAGGGATGCAAGAAACCTCTGAATGCCTTCTGCCGTCCTGATTGATCCATTAAATCATCTAAAAGTGTTCGCTAGAACAAACATACAGAGGCATGTGGGGGAATGATGATGATGATCCGGGCAGAGCTGGCCTTTGAATGCAAGTCTTCGGGCTGATTGCTTTCCGAAGCACTACCTTGCAGCATATGGTGAGCAGCCAATTCTGCTTTATCAAACATTGATCAAAGAAACTCTTGAGATACTGCAAAAGAAGTGAGCTGGTGGTAGGTGATAGATCTCTATCTGTAACAATTGTTGAATTTTAATGTAAGGAAGCATAAACCATGAATTTCTGTCTCTCTCTCTCTCTCTCTCTCTCTCTCTCTCTCTCTCTGTGTGTGTGTGTGGTTTCATGCATATACAGTATATGCATTGCCGTGTGGCCAATCTTCACAGATTTTTTCATTCCATCAGGAAGTGCAGAGTGTGAAGGCTGAATTAGCCGAGCAATAGCACAGCTGTACATAAAATACTGCAATCCACACAACATAATGGGAGCCTTATCAGAGTTCAAAAGAGGACAAACCATTGGTGCGTGTCTCGCTGGCGCATCTTTGACCAGGACAGCAAGTCTCTGTGGTGTATCGAGAACTATGCGATCCAGGGTAATGTCGGCAAGTAGACATGAATTGGTGCTCTCTAGACTAAATTGGGGTGGCCTCAATTGGGGCGGCAGTGGCTCAGTGGTTCATGTGGGTTGTCTACAAACTGAGAGGTTGGTGGTTCAATCCCTGGTTCCACCTGACCAAGTGTCGAGGTGTTCATGAGCTCGACACTTGGGGGTCTGTTAAAAGCGCTATATAAATCAATCAATCAATCAATCAATCAACTTTATTTATATAGCGCTTTTACAATCACGATTGTGTCAAAGCAGCTTCACAGTGTCAAACAGGAAAATATTGCGACAAAATTAGATTTGGCTGTACAGTCGTACTGGAGAAAACAGTGATGTTATCAGCTTATTTTAATTTATCATATAGCAACAATGTTGGCAGATCAGTATTATAGTTTATAGAATTAAATAAGACCTAATTCATACATTTTATTTGTATAATAAGTTGTATAACTTTAATCATATTTTTTAGTGTCCCCAACTGAGCAAGCCAAAGGCGACAGTGGCAAGGAACCAAAACTCCATCAGGGCATGATGGAGAAAAATAAACCTTGGGAGAAACCAGACTCAGTCGGGGTGCCAGTTCTCCTCTGGCCTATTAACACACCGTGTAAGATTATTATTCTGGCAACCTTACAGGTCAGAAATCATATTAGATTGGAATATTCAAAATTTCAGGGTATAACGGAAGAGACAGATTTATTTGGAAAAAAATGATGGGATGGGGCGTCGATTACACAAGAGTATGAATACATGAAAGATCGGAATTATTGCGCCGAAGACGGGTTATGAGCATGTCATGCCAGTGAGGCAAATTCAGAGGAGACACAAATTGACACGGCTCAGCAGACACTCCAGGATGAGCTGGTCATGTCCAGGCAGGTCCACCATCCGATCTGGACAGGGCCCCAGGGATAAACCTCGGGATAAACAGAGAGACTAACATTAGCGTAGATGCCAGTCTTTTTATGATGTAACGAGTACATCAGGTGTTATGGGAAGTGTTCCCGGTTCCGGCTGACCTAGTTAATGCAGCCTAACAATCAGTCAATTGATCTGAATAATGAAAGTTAAAAATGTTCTATGTGTATGCCATAGTAAAGAGATGTGTTTTTAGTCTAGATTTAAACTGACAGAGTGTGTCTGCTTCCCGAACAATGCTAGGAAGACTATTCCAGAGTTTAGGAGCTAAATAGGAAACTGATCGACCGCCTGCAGTTGATTTAGATATTCTAGGTATTATCAACTGGCCAGAGTTTTGAGACCGCAATAGACGTGATGGAGTATAATGCGTTAAGAGCTCGCTTAAGTACCGGGGAGCTAAACTATTTAGTGCTTTGTAAGTAATAAGCAAGATTTTAAAATGTATGCGATGTTTAATAGGGAGCCAGTGCAATGTTGACAGAACTGGACTAATGATCATACTTCCTGGTTCTAGTAAGAACTCGAGCTGCTGCATTTTGGACCAGCTGGAGTTTGTTTATTAAGCGAGCAGGGCAACCACCCAGTAGAGCATTACAATAATCTAGCCTTCAGCTCATGAACGCATGTACTAACTGTTCAGCATTTTGCATTGAAAGCATGTGCCGTAATTTAGATATATTTTTAAGATGATAGAATGCGGTTTTACAGATGCTAGAAACGTGGCTTTCAAATGAAATATTGGTATCAAAGAGCACACCCAGGTTCCTCACTGACGACGAGGGCTTGACAGAGCAGTCATCAAGTGTTAGACAGTATTCTAGGTTACTACTTGTGGAGCTTTTCTGTCCAATAATTAAAAATTCAGTTTTATCTGAATTAAGTTGCAGGAAATTACTATTCATCCAATTTTTTATATCAGCTATGCATTCCGTTAATCTTGTGAATTGGTAGGTTTCGTCAGGGCGTGAGGAAATATAGAGCTGAGTATCGTCAGCATAACAATGAAAACTAATGTCATGCTTCCTAATGATATCTCCCAGTGGTAGCATATACAGGGTGAAAAGCAGCGGCCCTTGTAAATGCAGTCCACTTACCATTTAGACTGAGAAAAGACAGAAAATGTATTTTTGTCTCATGGGGATGAAAGAAAACAATTCCCACTCCCAAAGCCACCGCTACTGAATCACTGGGTCACTTTCCCACCAAATTCATTTTCATAAAATCAGTTCAGTTAGAGAACAAACACTACAATTTAAAACTGAAAGTGTCTGTTCAATATAATGTGATTAAGCCGCTTAGGGAGTGTCACAGCACCAACGCTGCAGGAGTCAGATTACATTGACAGTCATGGATGAGCTGAATGAGCTCTCATGATGAGAGCTGAGGTAAGTGCGACCGTGGTATACATTCACAACGTGTGTTCAGTCTGGCGCATTTTCAGTTCATGCTTTTGGAAGCCTAACTTTCATAGGAATTCATTTGAGAAGTTGAAACACTTTACACGACACAGCTCTGTTTAAATGAATGCCCACCGCTGCCCGAGCCGAGTGCTGTGAGTGAGATCCATCCACCTATGCGTGGGTTGACAACATGCAGAAATGGCTCTCTCTGCTGGCTGTAGTCTTTAGCCTCTGGCCAAAAATTCCTCCGATGACGCAAATTGACGATATTTGCATCATCTGAGGATTTTTTCAAGAAATACAATATCTCTATATCTATAATAAAATATAAAATAGCATAAATCTCTTGTCTCAGGGGGATATGAGGTGGTGCTGGGGGGCTATGGGGAGGAGCACGATCATTCAAATATACTCCAAGGTCCGGTATGAACCGGTATACAGCCCAGCACTACCACCACGTATGAAAAACCACCCAACAGGAGTAACTGTCGATGCAAGAGGAAGCTGACTGAAATGGATGCCCAGGTAGGAACCCAGATTGTCTCCAAATATCGCAAAACCACAGCTCATACAGAACTCACTACACAATGTAACTGTTTTCAGCCAAAGTGCAGCACCACTGAGTCAATATTCATGATCAGGGAGCTCAGACTGCTATAGCCAAACCTTTGGTCACTTGTGTCAATGTCAAATGTTGCTTTCGTTATACCCCTTTTCATTGGGGCGGCAGTGACGCAGTGGTTCATGTAGGTTGTCTACAAACCAAACGATTGGTAGTTCAATCCCTGGTTCCACCTGACCAAGTGTCGAAGTGTCCATGAGCAAGACACCTAACCCCAGCTGCTCCTGATGAGCTGGATGGTGCCTTACATGGCTGACATCCATTTTCAACCAAGGCAGTACTGGTGCTAGTTCGGCGCCAGAGCCTAGTTTTAAATCGGTTCTTTGTGTTTCCACACCCAAAGCACCAGCTCCGAGCCAGGAAAAGTGGTTCTTAAGTAGCACCAAAACACTGCTGGGCTAGAAGTAAGAACCGATTACACCAGGCGCTGGGGGCGGGGTCAACAAGCTGAACACAAACTTGAGATCTGCCATTTTTTAAATAGCAGCTAATGGAGCTAATAGCAGCTGCTCGATTGTAATCACTCTGTACACATTACTGCGAACTGCTTGAATGCGTTGGATTCATGGTGCTTAATGCCGATGATTTACGATGTCATAAAGCCACATGAATAAATAGTAACGCAACGTTCGCCATTGTTGACGGAAGGCTTGTTCGAGATGCATTGGCGCGGTGCAGACTGATTGCCATACTACAACGAGTCCAGCAAGAGCATACGACTCCTTATGCATTTGATTCATTCATGCATTTTTTTAAATATCATAAGCAGGTCAGTCTGCACAGCGTCGATGCATCTAGAACACGTCTGGTGTGTTTTTGTTTCCCGCTGCCTTACTAGTGTTGCTGAGAAAGATGAGACATATACAGAGACGTAAGACCTAGCTCTGTTGTGGCTCTCAGCATGTGGAAAAGCAAACGGTTCTTAAAATGCTCCTCATTCGAACCAACTACGAGCTGGCACTATCACTGGCTCTGAACTAGCACCCGGTTCATTCTGGTGGAAAAGGGGTATTAGTGTTAACGATGCAAATCTTGGGCTTGGGCTCAATGTGAAACATGTATTGTTTTAGTCTAGAAACTCCCTAAAGAGGCCTAGCACCTGGGCTGTTGTGAGTCCAGAGTGAAGCACGGGGGTGGATCAGTGATAGTTCGGGCTGCAATATCACAGCATTCACTACTGTGCTTGATTGGTGCTTCACTGCCAAGGACTACTGAACCATTTTGGAGGGGGTGTCGTGCCACAAAAATGCACCAAAACAGCAAGACTTGTTGACAGAAGGGTTTGATGAACATGACAGTGTTGAACAAAGTTGAACATCTCCTATGGCCTGCACAATCACCAGATCTAAATAATTTTGAGCCACTTTGGGGTATTTTGGAGGAGCAAGTCAGAAAATGTTTTCCTCCACCAGCATCACATAGTGACCATGCCACTGTTCTGGAATGGCTCAAAATCCCTCTAGCCACTGTGAAGGGCTGTTATCCGTCATTCCCAAGACAAATTGATGCTGTATTGGCCGCAAATGGAGGCCCTACAGCATACTAATAAAATATTGGTGTCTAAAACCAGGTGTTATAGTATCATTGTCCAACCCCTGTAGATAGAGTGAGAGAGAAAAACATAAAGTACCAGAAATGTCTGATAGCATATAATTTTTGAAGTGGTGGCCCGCCATCAAACTACATCCTCTAGCCCAGCCATTAGCATGTGCTGTAGGTAAGGTTGTCTTCACTTAGCGTCATTCATGCTGTCCTTGTGGACAATCCCCTGTGATTTTCCTACAACAAAGTGAGTTACTAAAGCCTCTGATATGGCCAGCAAAAGAACAGAGAATATGAATCCTCATTAGCAAAAAGCCCTTGTCGTAGGGCATCCAATGCGCCCCCTGCATACTCTCTTGGCATGACAAAATGGCAATAGGACAAGGACACCTTGCATTTCATTAAGGATACAACCTGCATTTGTGTGTCCCGGTAGAATGTCCTGGTAAATGTGAAGTTAATTTAATTTTTAAGGATATACCTAGGCGTCTATGACCATGGAAGGACTTAGAAATTTTACATGGAGAAATTTAACTGTGATTAGTTTTACACTGCAGGCTTAATCATATGCAAAACTACTGGCACGGCCACCAGAGCTGAACGCGGCCACTCTAATCAATGCTTATGTTTATACCAGCCATAACGCGGTACATTTAAGAAGCGGCACTCCGCGGTGCTTCACTAAAGATAGGAGCCCAATCTTTTGACGGACGGCTTGTCTAAGCTGCGCAGTTATACAAAAGATAATTAAGAATGTATTTCAAATGACTAAAACACAGCTACAAAGATTTTATTCTTATCATTCATTACTGGACTTTTAAAGGGATAGTTCACCCAAAAAATTTGAATTACACAGAAGCTAGATATTTTACTTTATAACATTGTTCGTTATAATCGCTTTCCTTCAGAAGGCCTTTATTAACCCTACGGAGCTGTGTGGATTACTATTATAATGGATGCACTTTTTTGGCTTTAAAAATGTCTCCTTCACTGCCATTATAAAGCTTGAAAGAGCCAGGGTATTTTTGAATATAACTCTGATTGTATTCGCCTGAAAGAAGAATGTCATATACACCTAGGATGTAGCCTGGGAAAACCCAGACAACTTCTGGCAAATTTAGATTTGCTCTGCAAGTAGTCTGGCAAAGAGCCCATTCAAACCCATTTCTAATCCGTCGAAATCGCGGAACTAATCAGAAACGTTGGGGCGCGCTTTACACGATGACGACAGCGCAGCGATGGCGAAGCAGATTTTGTACATTACAAAGATGGATGCCAGCGAGGAACATCACTCATTCGAATCAGCTATCACGTCTGTTTTAAGCATTTTAAACTTTTCCTTTTCATTAAAACCAGGTCAAAGAACAACGCTCGGCTACCAGATGTGGATTACACCGGCTACTTTAATGAGGAGGATAGGGAGTGTGATCATATGCTAACACTACACAGCAGCTCTGGATCTAACCTTTCTGTGCTTATTTCCTCACACTAGATCTGGTAACATTGTCAAAATTGTAAACAATTGTAAATAACTAGCGTAATTATGCTCAAGTCTAAAAAATTTCTAACACATCTGAAATGACTGAATTTGAATAAAGTTTCTGAGACACAGTTCTGCAAAGATTTCTCAATATTATTTTATTTTCAAAATATTCCAAATCGCGTTCTAATCGCAATACAAATGCCTTACAATGGGTCAAATGCGATCAGAACTCGATGTTTTCTGTTCGAAAGGCAATCCAATATGTTTCAGTTGGTCTGAGATGCTATTAAGTTTTCCAAATTTTGCAAAAATGTTGATGGAGTGGCGGTGGACACCAACTATTTTCATATTTCTTTTACAACAACGGCAAAAGTCGTCAGAAACCATTGCAACATCTTCCTCGAAATTACAAACAGAGAATTGCTGTCTCAGACATTTCTCCATTGCTCTGCATACGTCGTCATCGTCCGTTGGTGACGCCCCTTTGGAAATGATTTGTCTTTTTTATTCTTTTTACCCCCCCCCCCCCCAGGTAAATCTCATGGTCTTGTGAATCCAGTTACTTCTCCTCTGATATGCACCTGGTGTGAGTTGGCACCGCATGAATGCATAATCCGTAATGCGCCGCAGATGTGTGCAGTATAAATAAGGGGTTATAATATTTGGAAATATACCCATGGTACTGAATGATTACTGTGTTCATTTGATTTTATAATAGTGGTACTGTCGGGAAATACATTAACACCCACTTGAAAAACAAAGAGATGCTTCAGTTGTAGGGCTTATTGTGGTCTATAAATACTCCCCTCCCCTTTGGGTTGTCCTTACTTTTATCACAGTGCTGCCCTATCATAAAATGTGGCAGTTAAATGGTGCCTGTCAATATCATAGGAATGGGGTGATTAATGAGGGAAGAAAAATGAAATGAATCCTTTTGTAAAGAAGAGTAGAAAAAACAATAACGTCTGGAGTGGAATCCATCGATCTACTTGAAACAGACAGATGGTGCAGAAGATGACAAGTTTCATCTCCTTCTTTGACTTTCTTTCTTTCTGTGATTTATGGCGGGCATTAATTGTTGTGATAATGGTTCAAGCCTTTGTGTGAAGGTGAGAGAGAGCATGAAAGGCTTATCTAACACACATAAGTACAAGCGCACACATACAACTAATGTTGAGGGCTACATGGGTCGCAAAGCAGACCCTCCGAAAGCAGACCCTCAAAAATAAATAAAAATAACTTACTGAGGGATGGTTGAATTAACCAATAAATAACTTAAAATGATAAAACATATAATGCATTTAAAGGTGCCCTAGAATGATTTCAAACAATATGATAAATTGTTCTCTGATATCTACATAGAGGGTATGTGGCTTATTTAAGGGCAAAACTTGTCCAGATACAGTTTTACAGGTCCATTTACAACCCTATAAATTGTCCCTAGGATGTAATGCTCTGTTTTTGCCTTATTTGGAAGGGCCATGAATATTAATGTTAAGCTCTGCTCTGATTGGCTTATTTCAGCAGCTCACAGCAGTTCAGTAAAGAGGCTCGTGAGACCTGACCGGCCTGACAGAACACAGACCGACTGAATGACACTTTAAGCAGAAAATCTCAAATGGAGATTGCTGAAATGCAGCTTACTTGTTTATTGGTGTTTTCAGATCATCCGCGCGTGAGAAATATGTTCTATTTTTCAAAATGAATAGCCTTGTCAAATGACTGTCGTTTTAACTTATATGGTGGAAAAGGTGACGTTTGCTAGAAGGATCGAGTGAAGGATCTGTAAGCAATGTATCTACGGTTGTATTTTGTAATACAAAATAATATTACCCTTTGTCATTAGACACACTATTTAGTTTTGTATGGTACTTGGCGTTTCCTATTGTTACTGTACTAGCATCTTGCGTTATCTAGACAATGCGGTCTCTCTAAGAAACTTTCAATTTAATCAGAAATTGCTTAAACAGTCAATAAGTGGATAAATCACTACTTACTGCTTGCAGGAATACAGTTATAATTGGCACTTTTTTCAGGTTAAGACGCTGAGTGAAGCTTGCTTGAAATGGGCCGAACAAACCAACGATCTTGAAATAAATTGTTGTGGTTTCCGGTTATAAACATCAACCATGACTGTTGACATTTTTTATCTGTTGGAAGGGTAGAAAAGTCTCCCGCACAGCCTGGAACATGACATGGGTCCATGATAGAAGTTTATCTGCAGTCCCAGTTACCGTCATTTCCGCCTGACATTTCACATGTTTGGACAGATGCAAATGTTGGGGACGTGCATATAAATGATCCCCAACGCTTGCGTCACGGTTGGGATTATGTTGAGAGTCACTTTTTTTTTTTCTGGTGTTTTTGATTTACGGGATTTACATAAGAAGTAGGAGGCAATTGTGTTTGAGACTCACAGTGATGTCCATGTACTGAAGTCTTATTATTTCACTATGGCAAGGCTAATTCAATTTTTCATTCTAGGGCACCTTTAAATTATGTATAATAAATAAAAAAAGGTAAATATTTCTTTTTTTGAATGTATTGCCTTGATATTACACTTCCGCACACATGCTCAAGCTAAGTGAATGGTCTGAGTCGTGACACAGCCCTTTATCCTCAGCATCTTCATATTAAAAATAAGGACTAGACATTTGAAGGGCATGCACAGTCTGTTCTGATTACCTCACCATCACCACTCTCATGAATCATCCAACAAACCCGGTGTTTTTGACATTCCGGTTGCCTAAAACCATTATTATGTCGCAAGCGTGTGAGTGTGTGTTTGCTGAGGAATGTTGTGAGAGACTATGCTAATTAGGATTTGTTGGTTTGTTTGGAAACTTTACTTGCTGACACAAATCCAATGGCTTTCATTGCCCACACACAGACCCTGCGAATAAAAAAAGAAATAAACGAACAAGCAAACAAACAAATAAATGGATAAGAAACAGCACTAAAAGTGGGCTGCTTTAGTGCTGAAAGTCCCACATCTCTAGTTCTTTCACTAAACTAGCCACTTGAAAGGGCATATAATAATTTATCATCATAAAGGCTTTGACACAGTTTGTGCCTTATTTCTAGCATGTAACCAAGGCCGTTTCTGCACCCGCTGCTGCTTTTGACTTCGCATTGACCATTCAGCTTTAAAGAAAACCTAATGCGTGCAGCTTAGTTCATCTGGCTCCTTGTACTAAAATGGAAAAATCTGCTAATTCATCAACTGCATTTACAGGCGAGCCGAATTTCACTCAATTCAACATTGTTACCCGCATTTGCGGCCCTTTGCTGTGAAGGCTAAGCCCTAATTCGACTCTCAGTTACACAGTCACACATCCACCTATGTGTCAAGTTACTGCATGGATTTAGGCTTTGTGGAAATGAAGTACTGAGAGAGGGTAAGAGTCTTTCTTTCTCTGTGTATTGTCTTTTTGCCCTCAAAACAAACAAGACAGCAAACAGGAGTGGCAAGTGCTCATTTTGAAAAGCTTTCTACAATGGTGTGTCCTAACAGGGTCCCTGAGACTGTTTACGGAGTTTGTGTCATTCTGTCATCCTCTTCACCTCTTTGAACCTCCCTCTGGGCTTTTTCTCTGAGTGTTTGCTCTCAGGAAGCCCCTAGCTTCATGCAGCCAACCTGAGGTGAGAGTTGTTTTCACTTCATAGTTTCCATGAAGGCTATCAAGGGAATACTGAATGCACTGCCATTAGGATTAAAAGAGAGTGGAAGAACGAAGAACATTAAGATAGCTTTGTGCAACAGTCTTTTCATTGTTCTTGCTCATCATTATTCAACATGCAGCATTTGCATAATTCCGCTTGTGATGTCTGTCATTTGGTCACATTGTCATGACAGTGACAAACTGTGCAAATTCCTCATACTCACTCACTCACTCA
This sequence comes from Pseudorasbora parva, assembly GCF_024679245.1. Classification (NCBI taxonomy): domain Eukaryota; kingdom Metazoa; phylum Chordata; class Actinopteri; order Cypriniformes; family Gobionidae; genus Pseudorasbora; species Pseudorasbora parva. The sequence continues at coordinate 49,142,393 of NC_090172.1, forward strand.
CTCACTCACTCACTCACTCACTCACTCACTCACTCACTCACTCACTCACTCACTCACTCACTCACTCACTCACTCTCACTCACTCACTCACTCACTCAATCACTCACTCACTCACTCACTCACTCACTCACTCACTCACTCACTCACTCACTCACTCACTCACTCACTCACTCAATCACTCACTCACTCACTCACTCACTCACTCACTCACTCACTCACTCACTCAATCACTCACTCACTCACTCACTCACTCACTCACTCACTCACTCACTCACTCACTCACTCACTCACTCACTCACTCACTCAATCACTCACTCACTCACTCAATCACTCACTCACTCACTCACTCACTCACTCACTCACTCACTCACTCCACTCACTCACTCACTCACTCACTCACTCACTCACTCACTCACTCACTCACTCACTCACTCACTCACTCACTCACTCACTCACTCACTCACTCACTCAATCACTCACTCACTCACTCACTCACTCACTCACTCACTCACTCACTCACTCATGAATAAATGGATGTGTATAAATTACTGAATTAATTAATTTGCGGTAATACATTTTATTAATTATGATTTATCAATTATTAATTCATTTATTATTTAATTACTGAATAAACAATTGTAGCACTTTTTTAGACCACTTTAGACATTCTATTAACAATTTTATGTACAATAAGTAACTTTACAATTGCATGCACTAGCAGTCATTAGAGTATTATCCAGAACATAAAAATCAACTGTAGGAGGCAAATCATTTTCTTATTTTTAACCTAAACTTTGAAACTCTGTCTTCCTAGTGTTGTCCGAGAAGGAACCGGAAAAACTTCCCCTAACACCTGATGTACTTGTTACATCATAAGAAGAATAGCATCTGCGGCTAATATTAGTCGCTCTGTTTATCTGTTTAGGATTCAACGTTTGCGTTCTCACGCCACCAAAACATAATTGTTGAGTAAATGAACGGCCAGAACCCATGAAAAGTTTTCTGTTTTCACTTGAAAATGGTATTGTGTAAGCGGCCCCTAAATTAATAACTAATGAATTTTACAACGGAAATGAATCAATAAAAAAAACGTACATAAGCAGGACAATGACTTTCATCTAGAGCTGCTGTACAGTCAAAACAATCTCCCACTTTCACTTTTTGACATTCATTCATTCATTCATTCATTCATTCATTCATTCGTTCGTTCGTTCGTTCGTTCGTTCGTTCATTCATTCATTCATTCATTCATTCATTCATTCCTTCGTTCGTTCGTTCGTTCGTTCGTTCATTCATTCCACAGATATTTTCTCAATTTACACCATGTACATGCTTAATCGCTCAATCCCTTCTTGCATTCATCTATATAATTACTTCTTAAAATAAGAAGTGTCCCCACATTGATTAACCCTGTACAATCTCATTCTGTTATCAATATTCTGCTAGCGATTGGAATGCATGCAGCAAGTAACATCTGTTCCACCCTGTGGGCCCCTTAACCTTCAGTTTTACAGTGTTCACCTGAGAGCTCCTTCAGCGTGCAGAACTGCAGAGTGAACCGTCAGGAGCTTATCCACAGTCAGCTGTCAATCAAAGTCTGCCTTCCGACTTGAGTGCTGCCCGCTGTGGGAAAGAGACACACTTGATCAGACGCTGCTCTTTTCCACTGTCACATACTCTTGTTTTAATCCTACAAACCCAAACAATGAAGCGTCCCTGCTCTACGCTGAATATTCATCCAATATTTTAATTAGATGCAAAGCGAGTGTCAAGAGGACATAATGAAAGACAAGCAATTAAGGGAAAACGGGAAAGTTAGTGCCCCCTTTGCCCCCTCGTTAAATGCCCAGGCACCAATTGCTTTGTCAGCCCATTTCTGATCCACTTCCTTTTGAAATGTGAACCATTAAAGGCCAGAAATGATTTGTTAAAATTAAAAGGAGTTCCCTCTTTGAAAGGCTGTGATCATTTATCTTTCAGGACGCTTTAACAAGCCTTTGGGGGACAACCGAATTTGAATATCTATGTAAATTAGAATGACTGTATGAAGCCAAAAAAGCATAGGTGTTGTGTTTAAGGCAATTTAACTGTGGCTTTAAGTTTTGTCTGCAGAGGGAAGTCCTGTTTTTAGGAATTTAAAGTGTAGTCAATAATTTAATACTTTAAAGCTCATCTTTGATCACTGAAATGACATAAACTGAATAATGATCACTGAATAATCAAGGAACTTTGCTGCCGCACCATGGGTGCAGCGGCGCAATGATATTAATGATATTATCCCTTAAAGTCGCCATGTTCCTTTAAAATAGCTTGAATGTTACTCTACACCCTGGCTTTATTTAGTATACATGGATTTGTGAATATGCAAATTAGCCCGGCCTCCACCCACTTGCGCAAGCTCAGAAATACAGTCGGCCAACTTACTGAAGTAAACACTGTATAATACACTGTAAAAAATAAAAAATAAAATAAAAGTTGAGAAAACTTAAAAGTTTAAGGCAACCAGCTGCAGAAAATTTTTGAGTGGATTTTTTAAAGTAGTTTAAACTTTAAAAGCAGAATTTGTCGTACAAAACATACATTTTTGTCAGTGTAGCGCTATACAGTCAGACACATAATAATATGATACGGTATCATATTCATATACCGTATCATAATAATACGGTAATTAATATGATTATTGATGTTTGACTGCGTTATTAAACAGCTAATAATGTTACAAGTTTGTCATCTCAGTCTGCCTTTAGTATTAGTCAGTATCTTTTTAGAAACACTTTGAACAACAATGTCAGTGGAAAAAGGCATAGCATCGCAATATACATCATATTCATATTTCACCCGATATATATTGCAAAAATCTATGCTAAATAGATTGCTAAATAGAAATGCTAAAGCCTGCCCGCTGACATGATTGGTTACAAGGTAGTTTGTGTTGTCAGAAACACCAGAGATTTCAAACCACATTTTGAGACTGTCTTTGGTTCACTGCAGTTTTAATAAAGAGAAAATACTCAGCAATGGTGTTGATTTATGAAGTTGCACATGGTCTGTTTTAAAAAATATTAAAAGCGCCACAGACATACAAACAACATTAACTTGATTTTCAACACAAGGACTTTAAGAATAAGTGTAACCTATAGTAGATTTTTTTTAAAATTATTATTCATTTACAGAATTACAGACCAAAAAATGCAGTGAGGATAATATTTGTCTTCTGTTTTTATCCTGTCTAAAGAAGATAGTTTAGAAGGGAATGCCTTAGCCTCTCTCTTTTTTCTCCACTGTATATTTCTTCATTTGGGCATCTTTCTCCACAGTCTATGCACAGGAAAAACAACTCTTACCACTTCTCTGTCACATGGTCAGCGGGCAGAAAAATAACTTTGCTTTTGAATAAATATGACTTGTGGTCCAACCTCTCATGCATAGTAATAATCCCAGTATACATGTACACACACACAAAGGGTTGAGCACATATGCCAGAGGCTTCGCTGAGTGTATAACAGGTGGTTGAAGACAGACAGGATGAACAGGGTGCCAAAATCTGCAAATCTCTGCTAAAACCATGCAATCACATTATGACTGCGTGTCGTCTTTAGGACTAGCATTTATTATTTTTGTTTGTGTGATTTAAAAAAACATTTTTTGTCCCTACTACATTTTGTGGTACGGTATTTTCTTATAAAATACCACTGAAAAAGTAAACCTGAGAAATGACATGGGTCTTTATGGCTTTGGGTTAATGTGTTATTAACAAAAAAAATATTTTACCCTGATTGTTTTACCCTGTAAAAATGAACTTTCACTGTTGTAAGTTTCACTCAAACCATCCTTGTTTACATTACTTAAAAAAACGTCTCGGGTTATATCTATAACCCTTGTTCCTTGAGAGGGAACAAGACACTGCGTCGTCGAGTGATGACACTCTGGGAACGCCAAAGTGTGAATGTAATCTATCCAATTCTGATTAGTTCTGCGTCATGACATATTAGATGACAGCATAACCAAAAGATACAAAGTGACGCTGATACACACAAACACTAGCTTATTTGCGATGAAGCAAGCGTTCTGCTTGTGACAGGCGTGGCGACGAGACACAGTGTCTCGTTCCCTCTCAGGGAACAAGGGTTATAGACATAACCTGAGACATTCCCTTAATCGAGGGAACTCGCACTGCGTTGTCGAGTGACGACACTCTGGGAACGAACTACCCCACTATATCACGCCGTAATCACACTTGTCCTAGTATGAAGCTGGGAAACCAGGGACACTAAGGACGCGAGCACTCTGGCACCAGGCGTCGCCGGGAGTTGCAGATTGTAAAAACGAATGAAGGTGTGCGGAGTGGCCCACCCGACCACATCACAAATTTTTTGAAGCGAGACGCCAGAAAGGAGGGCCACCGATGAGGCCATGCCCCTGATGGAATGAGCCCTCACGGCCAACGGTGAAGGCAGATTGTGCACCTGATAGGCCGTGGCTATAGCCTGGACAATCCAGTTGCTGATTGTCTGTTTAGATGCAGGCAGCCTTTTCTTGGGCGAACCAAAGCACACCAACAACTGGTCTGACTTCCTCCACTGGGAAGACCTCTCCAGATACACTCTCAGAGCTCTGACTGGGCAGAGCAGGTGAAGTCTTCCCTCTTCCGCCGTCATGGGAGGTGGAGGATGGAAAGTCAGAAGAACCAATGACCGTGCCACATTAGATGGCACCTTAGACACATAGCCCGGTCTAGGATGTAAGATGGCCTTTACTCCGCCAGGGGCAAACTCCAGGCAAGTTGGCGTGACTGCCAAGGCCTGGAGATCCCCCACTCTCCTGAGAACTGAAGTGATAGGAAGGAGGAAGGCCACCTTCAGGGTCAGGTTCTTTGCCTCAGCCGACTCCAGTGGCTCGAAGTGGGCCTCAGCCAGCCCTTCAAACACTACTGCCAGGTCCCAGGTTGGGACTCTAGAACGAGCTGTAGGCCTCATCCTCCGAGCCCCACGTAGGAACTGTACAACCAGACGGTGCTTCCCCAAAGGCCCATCACCTATAGGCGAGTGGAAAGCCCCAATAGCAGCCACATACACCTTAAGTGTGGATGGGTAAGACCAGCAGAGAAACGATCTTGGAGAAACACTGAAGCCACCGGGCAGTTAACCGGATCCATCTCCTGTTCTCTACACCAAGTGGAAAAAACATTCCATTTCAGGCTGTACAGTCTCCTGGTGGAAGGAGCCCTGGAACTAAGTAGGGTCTCAACCACACCTGCTGACAGACCAGCCTCTAAGTACCGAGCCCCCTCAGGGGCCAGGCCCGGAGGTTCCATAGCTCTTGCCGGGGGTGGAAAATTTTGCCCCCTGCCTCCTCAGAGGGACCTGTCATGGAAGGCCATCTAGCAGTGCTACAATGTCCAAGAACCATACTTGGGTCGGCCAGCAGGGTGCCACTAGAAATAGGCTGACTCCCTCCTGACGGACCCGCTCCAGGACTCCAGGAGCAGAGCGTTCAGGGGAAATGCATACAGATGCAGCTTCGGCCATGTCTGCATCATGGCGTCCAGCCCAAGCGGGGCTGGATGCGTGACAGTGGGATGTCTCTTTCGAGACGCGAACAGATCCACTTCCACTGGGCCGAATCTCTTGCACATAGTGGGTGGAGATGCCACTCCCCGGGCCTCAGCCCCTTCCTCGACAGGATGTCTGCTCCCTGGTTCTGGTCCCCGGAGACATACATCGCTCTGAGAGACGACAGTTTCCCCTGGAACCACAGAAGGATCTGATGCAGCAATCTGCATAGAAGGCACGACCTCAGACCCCCCTGATGATTTAGACACGTGACCACAGCTGTGTTGTCCGAGCGTACTAGGACATGGTGGCTGCAGCGGTCTGGGAAAAAGCTCCTCAGAGCCTTAAAGACCACCAGCATTTCCAGGCAGTTGATATGCCAAGTGGAATGCTTGGTCTCCCACAGACCCCTCGCAAAGTAGCCGTCCATTGACCGCGCCCCAACCAGTGAGGGAGGCATCTGTTGAAATGGTTTTCCGGCAACATGATGCTCCCAGCACTGGCCCCTGGGACAGGAACCAAGGTTTCCACCATATGACGAGGGAACGAAGGCATCTGCGTGTTATCCTGATCATACGAAACGGATTCCCCTTCGGGGAAAACTCCTTGGCTTTCAGCCACCACTGTAAGGGTCTCATGTGCAGCAGGCCAAAAGGTATCATGTTGGACGCTGCTGCAATGAGACCCAGCATTCTCTTAAACAGCTTCACAGTGAGGCTGTGGCCTAGCCTCATTCTGGAGACCGTCACCCGTATGGTTTCCACGCTTGCGGGAGACATTTGTGCCGGCATCGTCGTAGAATCCCATACGACCCCCAGGAACGTAGTTCTCTGGGAAGGCGTCAACACACACTTCTTCATGTTGAGTCTCAGCCCCAAGCACCTGATGTTGGTCAGAACGACATCTCGATTCCCTATCTGCCAGGGGAACACATTCTATGGCCTCCTTGGCCAACAGGGATTGTACTTCCTGCTCCATAACCCAAACCTTCTCTGGGCCGACCATCGTCCAGACCACCCCATTGAAATTCTGGGGAGGTGAACTGAACTGAAGCCTATAACCCAGCTCTACAGTATGCAGGGCCCACGCAGATATATTAGGAAGGCATGACCATGCGCCGAGATAATCTACTAAGAGAACCAGCTGACTTCGGGTGTCAACCGAGTGTCTCTCCCGACCCCCTGAAGTGGCTGACCGGTGTGTGGACGCATTTGCCGCCCCACCGCAGGTCTTTCCTGAGGAGGCTGAGGCAGCGTGCGTACGCGGGAAATCAGTGTGGCCCGAAGCGTTCTGGACGGCGGGAATACTGCACTGATTTCCAGAGAGCTCCGTGGGGAAAATGACCCCCACAGTCGCTCCGCCCCGGGGGGGACAGCTCTCATAGGTCCATTGACAGTTAGGACTGCTTGGTGGAAGCCCTCTTTGCCTAAAGGACGGTCCTCAGATCGCCTTTAGGCTCTGACGGCTTACCCTAAACACGCTGCCTCCTTATCCAGGCTCCCTCGGGAGGGGCGTGGGAGGCGATGCTCTCTTTCTGCACCTGACGGTGCGAGCTGGTAGACGGCCGAGGCTTAAGGCAGCCTTCCCCGAGGAGCTGGAACGACAAGGGAGGTATTGCTGGAATGCCGCAGACTGCTTTTTCACCTCCTGAAACATCTCGACGACGAAGTGTACCGCGCTGCCAACGAGGCCAGAAGGTGAAACTGGGGAATGAGAAAGTGTTTCTCTTTCTCCTTCATCCCCGAGAGATTTAACCATAAGTGTCTCTCCGCACACACCATACCAGCCATGGAGCTATTGTTTGGGTGTATCAGCGTCGCTTTGTATCTTCCAGTTATGCCGTCATCTACTACGTCATGACGCAGCACCAATCAGAATTGGATAGATTTAATTCATACTTCAGAGGCATCACGCTGAGGGCATTCCCAGAGTGTCGTCACTCGACGACGCAGTGCGAGTTCCCTCGATAAAGGGAACTTGTGTAACTACATGAACTTGACTTTTGTTTCTACGTATTGACAGCTTTACTTAATAAGTGTTTGTTTAGTCAACTTAACATTGCTGAGTGAAATGAACGAACTGGGCAGTGGATCTGTAGTTCCCAGCATACTTTACAAGGGACTGCATTAGGAGAGTAAATTTAGAGATTAAGTGTTATTTTATGGGTTTTTTTAGTAAAAGGAAATATTTTGTTAGTTTAGTGTTTTTATTGTTCTGTTTTCCACTGACACTTGTAGAGCAAATACGTAATTTAATAAGGTAAACCAACCTAACATAATAAACTTTTATAAATTTAACATAACATTATTATGCATCTTATAAATATTATATATTTTTACAGTCAGAGGGAAGAAGCTAAAAATGCAATATTTAGATTGAAGTAATGAGACAGACTGACGGGTATTAAACAGGTTTTGTGTTTGTCCAATCAATGTTGTTAACAAAATATAAATTTAACCAGCATTTATACGTCTGATTGGGCTCCCATCCACTAGAGGGAGCCCTCACTTGAATATTGAACTCTATCACTCTATCACTGTTTCTGTCACATCAGCTCCTGTCATGTCATTTCCAGTTCAGCTTGTATTTAAATCATGTGTTCACACTGCTACATGTCTAAGTATTGCCAGTTCTACTGCCTTGCTAAGTGTTCTCTAATGCCATTGTTGACTGTCATGAGTCATGACCATTGTTTTCATTCCCCTGACCCAGGTTTCTGGATTACGATTTGTTTGCCATTGGAGCATTTTGCCTGTTTCAAATGGACAAACGTTGCATTCAATATGCATATTTGGGATTTCATATCAATTCCTTATTTTATTATTTATGAAAGAAGACCTTGTTATAGCAGCCAAACAAAAATGTGCAGCTACTGAAGCAAGTGCCAAATTCATGGTCCCAGAAAATCTAATAACTGCAATTTATATATTTTATGTATGCAATGTCAGACAAATGCATCTGCCAACTTAGATATAAATTGGGTATAAATAGCTCATCTGTTTGTAAACAGCCATTACTTCTGCAATGCCATTTGGAGCACAGAAATCACTTAACATCACAATTCACAGATTACAATAAATAAGCAGATTACCCATAAATCCTATAAAATTTCATTACACCTGACATCAAATCTCCTCTAACCTGAAACCCAAACACATCTGAAGCTCTGAGGATAAACTAGAAATATATGATCTCAGAGCTGGCTAAGGTTACAGATGTTTTTATGGTGTGTGTGTGTGTGTGTGTGTGTGTGTGTGTGTGTGTGTGTGTGTGTGTGTGTGTGTGTGTGTGTGTGTGTGTGTGTGTGTGTAATACAGTGAGTTGATTAAAATCCCAGCTCTGATGTAACAGGCGGAGGAAACATGCCCTGCTAACACACATCATGAAAGAACTTACGCAAGATCCCTCAGTTCTGCAGGAGAGAGGCTGCTGACGTGGATGTGAGAAAGAGTGGGAAAGAGACTTCAAACAATGCAACACAACTGTGTGTTTTGTAAATGAGAAAGACTTTTTACAAAGACAAAGCTATACTTTGGGGACTAATGCTAAAGCTGACAAAGGCTAAGGGGATAGAAAGTGTCATGATCTCAATTTAAAAGTCTATAGAAAGTCCACTATAATTGAAAAGCAGCAGTGTGCATGGTCAGAGGGGTCCTCAAATCTCTCCTACAGCAGACATTTAGTGATTGATTAGGCCTTCTCATTATCCAGCTCTGTGCCGTGTCTCTCAGAAGACATTGGTCAGTATCCACTGATTCACTGAACCAATTTAACTGAAATCGCTCCTGGGAAAATCTAGAGAATATCCTTAAACATCTATGATTTACTGACGATATGGTATTCATATGGCAGAAATAGCTAAATGATGAAATACAGAGTAATAGGACTGACATACGCCAGAGAGAGCAAGAGAGAGAGAGTAAAGGTGTAACAGAGGTAGACAAGATCATAGACGAACAAGAAAATGCTTGTAATGAGTAGGGCTGCCAAACAATCCCTCAAAGAAAAAGGAAATAACAAAATAAGAAATAATTCCGGACTGAAGGGAACAGAATTGGATTTAATATTAAATCCAAATATAATGTAGTTTGTCCCAAACAGCTAAAAGCACCTCAGGTGAGCTGTTTGAATTGGCTTCTCTCATGGGCATATGTAGCTTCAGGCATTCACTGAGCTTGTAGCTTTTAGTTTTTGTTTAAAATCCAGTCAGTTGTCCCAAATAGTTTACCGTAAATTAAAATGGCACATGCGAGATATATATATATATATATAGTATATATATATAGTATATGTTGAGTGTAAGAACATCCCTTATTCTCCTCTGCTCGGCTGAAGTTGACTTCTCCAGTAAGGAGCGATAAAGACAGAATCATCTTATATACATAAAAAAAGAGTGTGTGCGCTGAGAGGATTGTAGGTTGGTAGCAGGGTGTTTGAAGTAACTAATTAACTGCAGAGGCAGATTTGACCTTTCCCTCAGACTACATCGATTTCCCCTATAGTGTCCCGGACACAAACACAAACAAAACACACCAATATAACACTCACTCACTCACTCACTCACTCACTCACTCACTCACTCACTCACTCACTCACTCACTCACTCACTCACTCACTCACTCACTCACTCACTCACTCACTCACTCACTCACTCACACACACACGCATGTCGTGTTTCCATGTTTTATGGGAACTTTCCATAGGCGTAATGGATTTCATACTGTACAAACTGTACATCCTAGAGAGAGAGAGAAGAGTAATATGAGTATAGTATGAATCTGCTGAATATGAATCCATAAATACACAGAGTGATCATTTACCAAGCGATAAGAACAACACACACACACACACACACACACACACACACACACAAACACACACACACACACACACACACACACACACACACACACACACACACACACACACACACACACACACACACACACACACAAACACACACACACACACACACACACACACACACACACACACACACACACACACACACACACACACACACACACACACACACACAAACACACACTCTCTCTCTCTCTCTCTCTCTCTCTCTCTCTCTCTCTCTCTCTCTCAAACACATCTTTGATCTGTGGCTGTTTCTTTTTTATTATTATTTTTCCTGAAATCCACTTATAATGTTAGTCAAGGTTTCTTGCATCAAAAACAGGTGTAATGTAATTGGACATTCGTCACAGTGTGCGGCGTTGTGCTGAAATGCAAAACCCAATTATAGTCAACGAATCTGTCTACTGCAGGATCACCTGATGCTTTCAGATGACAAATCCTGTTACTATTTGTCGTGCTGCTTGCAAATAGCCTTTTCACTAAGCCATTTTATCTCCCCATCATTCAGAAATAAAATTATGAATATTTATATGGTGCATCACAGTTCAAGCGCAAGTTGCGCAACCAAACTCAGACCAACTCCTTTAGGCAGTCTCGAATTTGGTATCCCTGAGGTTAGATTAATTAGATTAAGGGTTAGTTCACCCAAAAAATGAAATGTATGTCATTAATGACTAATGACAACCTAATGGTCCACACCCGTAAGACCTCCGTTCATCTTCAGAACACATTTTAAGATATTTTATATTTAGTCCGAGAGCGTATTCAAGTGTATGCACACCATACTGTCCATGTCCAGAAAGGGAATAAAAACATCATCAAAGTAGTCCATATGTGACATCAGTTAGTTAATTAGAATCTCTTGAAGCATCGAAAATATTGAAAATTTTGGTCCAAAAATCACAAAAACAGCCCCGAAGCCAGCTAAACGGTGGTCCTGAGTCAGGTCGCTCGGAGGTGAACTCGGTTCTCTCTTAGGCTCTCTCCTGGGAGGAGGGCTGGCGGATAATCTTTTGTTTTTATTCCAACCCGCAGCTGGCCCCCAAAAAGGGGCTGGCAGCACCTTATTGTTGGTTAAAGAAAGAACCGGCTCATTCACATCTGAGCCCCAAGAGGGCGCAGTGTGTGCCGCCTCAGTGCCTCGCCACTCTCAGTCCCCTCTGTCGCTAGCCCTCTGTCAGTTGAGACCCCTGTGGTACGCTCTGCCTCCCCTAGTCTCCACTGGCAGGGCGCGGAAACTTGACCCAGCCCACAACTCGGGCCGCTCCCATTTCTCCCGAGTCTGGGCCAGTCATTCTGCATCGCTGCCCCACGACGGGTATGCCTGTGGCTCACATGATTCCCTTGTTTCAGTTTTTGGGGATGTGGCTAGCGCTCCCCAAACTGTCTAACTGGCTCACCCGCACCATCAGGCTCGGCTATGTGATTCATCTCCTCCCTGTTTTCAGGAAGCCTGCCCAATGCTCCTGTCCTGCGCGTGGTGTTTCTACGCAAATATGAGTTTCCCCCAGTGAGCCTTCTCGCACAGCTCCTGTGCATAATCAGGGAGGACAGGGAGCTGGTCCTAATGGTTGCCCCGTATTGGCCTGGCCGGACCTGGTTTTCTGAACTCATACTCCTTTCGACAGCACCTCCCTAGCCTATTCCTCTGAGGAAGGACCTCCTTTCTCAGAGAGGGGGCACCGTATGGCACTCGCGTCCAGACCTCTGGAACCTCCACGTGTGGCTCCTGGATGGGACGTGGCAGGTTTGAGTAGCTTACCACCACCCTCTTCAAACGGTGGAGCTTAAGTTCCTGTCAATGAAGTCAGCGCTCCTCGTTGCTCTGGCCTCGATCAAGAGGGTGGGGGACCTGCAGGCATTCTTGTGCCCAAGGTTTCTACCATTCTCTTCAGGGACCAGGTGGTGAACCTGCAAGTGCTGCCCTTGGAGGAGGCAGACCCAGCCTCGGCACTAATCTGTCCAGTGCGCGCCCTTCGAGTTTACATAGACAGGGCGCGGTGCGTTAGGACCTCAGACCAGCTCTTTGTCTGTGACGGAGGGAAGCAGAAAGGGAGGGCTCTCTCCAAGCAGAGGTTGTCTCACTGGATAGTGGATGACATTGTCCTGACTTGCCAGGTTCAGGGCTTGCCATGCCCCCTTGAGGTCAAAGCACACACCACTAGGAGCATAGCTGCCTCTTGGGCTTTAGTGCATGGCGCCTCACTGACAGACATTTGTAGAGCTGCAGGCTGGGCGACACCGAACACATTCACCAAGTTTTATAATCTGCGAGTGGAGCCTGTGTCCTTTCGTATACTCGCCCCAGATGGCCTGTGACTGGACACACACTGGTGTCTTCACTTGCTGTGCAATTCCACTCCACGGAATGAATACGTGTGCTTATTCGCTCAGGTGAGCCTCCCCGAAGGCCCTTGGTTCCTCCAGCACTGTTGATGCCGGCACCAGAATGCATGCCCGAATGGTCCCAGCCCTTGTGTCAGGCTAGGTGCCCTGTGTTCCCCCCAGGCCAACCGTCACATGTGTATTCTCCAAGGTAAGTCTCCTTGAGCTTGTGTCTTCCCTTGGCAAGACCCTTGCCACCCCTAAGGTTGAAAAATTCCAGGTTCCTCCATATGCAGCCCATACTTTGGTCATACGTGTATTCCTAAGTCCTCCCTATGGGTAGGCATTGTGATTGCATTTCTCCAAGTGGGATATGCCTCCCAGTTTACCTTGGCAGCTGAGCCAGCCCCTCGTCATGTTAAACTCTGAGGCTGGGTGCACAGGTCAGCCCAGGATGCTGGAAGACAGCCGCTGTGGCGTGATTAGACTGGGACCCCCATTTCATCAGTACTGACGTAACTCGCAGTGTACTGACTGAAAGGGAATGTCTCGGTTACGTATGTAACCCTCGTTCCCTAAAGGAAGGGAACGGAGACGTTCCCATGCCACATCCGCTGTACCGCTAGTATGGCAGGGGCAGTGGGCCTCGGCTCCTCAGCAGGTAACATAAATGCGTGACTGCTATGCAACGCCGTTTATACCCACGCGGTGGGCGGGTTGCATTAGGTAAATTCCACAGACCATGACATTACCATGTCATTGGATCGTTTTGATGGAGATAGAAGGCAGATGGCTTTCTAACCGAAACCCCCGTTTCCTCAGTACTGACGTTACGTCTCCATTCCTTTCCTTCAGGGAATGAGGGTTACATACGTAACCGAGACATTTTGTGATTTTTGGACCAAAATGTATTTTCAATGCTTCAAGAGATTCTAATTAACTAACTGATGTCACATATGGACTACTTTGATAATGTTTTTATTACCTTTCTGGACATGGACAGTATAGTGTGCATACACTTGCAAATGCTCTCGGACTAAATATAAAATGTTAAACTGTTTTCCGAAGATGAACAGCGGTCTTATGGATGTGGAATGACGGGTGAGTCATAATTCATTATAATATAATATAATATAATATAATATAATATAATATAATATAATATAATATAATATAATATAATATAATATAATATAATATAATATAATAAATCTTGGCAACTTGTGTATCTAGAAATTCAAGTTATGATATAAATATGACTTCACTTGGTCATTCATCACAACATTGTCCCACTTGAATGACACATTAATATCCAATGTCAATATAACATCCAACAGAACTAATGCAATTAAATGGCTTTTAGTATACTCACAAAAAAAAAGAAAATATCAAGATATCAAGAGATTTCAGTTGAAAGGTACTGATGGAGAAGTCAGTTTAGTTGCACACCTCAAAGCGTGAAGAGGAAAAAATACAGCTCCAAGCAACACTGTGAAAAAATAATTAAAAAGCACAGGGCGTTTAAGAATACAAGAGCATTTCCAAGTCATTAAATATTCCTTAGAGACCAGATGAGTCTGTAATTAAGAAATGGAAACAATATGGCACAGCACATCCTTAAGCAGTTTTCAAAACCTGACTGTGCAAGAAGGAAACTTGTGACTGAGAGCACCAAAAGACTTACTCTGAATTGAGCATTTTGGTCATCAGACTAAACACTATTAATTACCCAATATTTGAGCAACAGAAGAAGAAGAAAAAAAAAAACTACTTCGAAATAAGCACTTCTCCAATGACACATTTTGACCATGTCAGCAACTATTTCATGCACACAAGGTGGATAAGGTGCAACAGGTAAACATGTCAGTGGTGTAAATGACCAAGAAGAATGCTAAAGTAGCAATTTGCACAATTTGTTCAGCTGAGTATCAAGAGGTGTCTCATTGCTGAAGAAATGTGACTGGCTTGATTTATCACCAGAGAACACCCTGAACAGCATACAGAGTACACTCACCCAAAATGTAGTTTTTTGAGAAAATTAGATTAGAATTTTTTATAATAATTTGAGTTTTGGTAATAAAAAATAAAAAAAATAAGCATTTTGATGTGTCAAACATCCTATTTGTCATGAGCATGGCTTAAAACCAGGTACTATGCAACATTAGAACCAATGTGTCCCCACTGTGAATCATGGTGTTGGCCGCAACATGCTGTGAGGAGGTTTCCTGCAGCAGCCCTGGAAGGCTTAACAACACGGAAATATAAGACAGAAGTCTAAGACACCTGCAACCTGGAATATTTTTTTTTTTTTCAATGACCAAATCCACAGCTACACAGGAATGTCTTAAAACCAATGTCCTCCCCTGCTCTACTGCTTGCAGCACTACAGGAGTGCATCTAAAATGAATTTCAGTTAAGAAAATCCTTAGTTTCATGGTAAATGTCCCGTAAATCGGTCACCTCTTGTGACAACTCTTCAAGCATCCCTGCACTACCTCATCCCCACCCGTTATTTTAATGCCTTCACTTCATAATAACTAACATTAATCCATTAATTAGTTCAGACGGGGGCTTAGTGCTTATGCTCAAGCCCCTCCTTTATGCAAATCAAGCCAAATCTTTACTCTTTACTTTTATGACTTTTTAAGGATTAAGATGGATGTGAACTTGTGAAACCGTATTAAATTCTGCATGTGTGTGGCAGAAGCCTCAGTCCTTTACAAACTCCATCTGTGTCTCTTTTTCTGAGTTTAACATGCATTTTGGGAATGCAGTGTGCACTTGATTCACTTTATTTATACATCTGAATATTTTTCAACATTTCTGTGGACACCTCCAAAATAAATGTTAACAGATTTAAAAATGTTAACAGTTTGTAGGTTTGAACATTTGAAAATGAAGAAAGTGTAAAATAGTGTAACATAAATTATTTTATAATTATCAAATACACTCCTGAACAAAATCTTAAGACCAGGGGATGCATTGCAAGTTTTACACATTTCGCACTTGTGGATCATAACTGGGTTGTAAGTGCTGCTTCAAAATGCCAAAAGAAGACACAGGAGCAAGAGACAAAAAAAAGAGAGTAGGCAATTTATTGAAAACTGCCTTTAAACTCAAACAGGCCGTTCATCAGCTGATCAAAAGTTTAAGACCATAGCCATAAAAAGGTCAAATCTGCACAAAAATATGGCTTTCATGTTATTGTCCTTCAAGCAGTCATACTGTCAAGATCTCCTGATGGCAAAGGCAAAAAGGCTTTCTCTCTTTGAACGTGGTAGGATTGTTGAGCTGCACAAGCAAGGCCTTTCGCAATGCGCCATCGCTGCTGAGGTTGGACACAGTAAGACAGTCATTTTACATTTCTTAAAAAATCCTGAGAGTTATGGGACAAAAATGTCAAGTGGTAGACCCGAAAAGATTTCACCTGCACTGAGCCGCAGGATCCAACGGGTTGTCCGTGAAGACACAGGTCGATCCTCAACCCAAATTAAGGCCCTTACTGATGCTGACTGAAGCCCAATAACCATAAGACGTCATCTGCTAGAGAAGGGCTTCAAGAACAAAAAACATCTTTAAAGGCCACGTCTCCTCCCACGACACAAACTTGCCCGATTAGAATTTGCAAGGGAGCACCAAACATGGAACATTGAAAAGTGGAAGAAAGTTTTATTCTCTGACGAGAAAAAATGTAACCTGGATGGTCCTGACGGCTTCCAACGTTACTGGCATGACAAGGAGATCCCACCTGAGATGTTTTCTACGCGGCACAGTGGAGGAGGCTCCATCATGATCTGGGGTGCTTTTTCCTTCAATGGGAAAATGGAGCTTCAGGTTGTGCAGGGGCGTCAAACGGCGACTGGCTATGTGGATCTGTTGCAGCGGGCCTCCCTCTTGACCGAGGGCCCCCGTCTGTGTGGTAATGACTGGGTCTTTCAACAGGACAATGCTGCAATTCACAAAGCCCGCCTGATGAAGGACTTCTTCCAGAAAAATAACGTTGCTCTTTTGGACCATCCTGCGTGTTCCCCTGATCTAAATCCCATTGAGAACATTTGGGGATGGATGGCAAGGGAAGTTTACAAAAATGGACGTCAGTTCCAGACCGTGGATGCCCTTCATGAAGCCATTTTCACCACATGGAGCAACGTTCGCACCGGCCTCCTGGTCGCATCAAGAATGCCGAAACGAGTTTTTAAAGTGATCAACAAGAACGGTGGGGCTACTCACTACTGAGTCCTTTTTTGAAACTTTTAGTACTGTTGTGCGTTTGTTTTTATGGCTATGGTCTTAAACTTTTGATCAGTTGATGAACGGCCTGTTTCAGTTTAAATGCAGTTCCCTTTCGGGGAACTCGAGCTGCGTCGAAACGCTGTGAGAACGCCTCTGCGTTAATGCGTCGTGAAGCGCCTGTAGAACCATTCCATCGGAAAAAAGATCGATCGTCGGCGTGATGACGTCATCGACCGGAAGCTATAAAACGTCCGTGAAAACAAACAGGAACTAGCTTCTGAGCCTTCAGCAAGCGATCTGTGTGAACCTGTCTGTCTATTTGGTGTTTTTGTCTGTCTATATCCAGAGATTTTCCACCCTTTTGTTAAATATTGCAGTATATATTAACAAACAAAGAGAAAATAAAATAGATAGAGTAAAATGGCGAGTGAAAGCAGCTTTAAGAGTTGTGTTCATCCCTGCCCACGCTACATCACGAGCGGGGATACACACTCTCTTTGTGTAGCCTGCTTGGGAGCGCAGCATGCCCAGGCAGCCCTCGAGGGGGCTGCTTGCGAGCACTGTGAGCGTATGCCACTGAGAACGCTGCGCTCCCACCGGGCACTCTTCGAGGAGGGTGCTTCGGCTCGTGTACCCCGCGGCTCTGGTCCCGCTTCCGCCGAGGCGGAGCGAAGGCTGCAGTCGTGGGGATCACAATTGGATGTTGCAGAGGGGTTAGAGACGGGCGCTGCCTTATCTCTGCCCTCACCTGCTCCATCCAGCGGCTCTTCTCGGGGCATGGAAGCACGCATGGCGGTTTCTTCCCCCCCGAGAGAGTCGCCGGTGCTCCAACTATCCAGCTCCGAGGAGGTGGACGTTGAGAGCATCGCGACTGAAGATTCGCCACTTCAGTCCCCTGCGAGTGAGGAGCTCGTTGAGGTTTTAACGCGAGCTGTGGCCAGACTAAATATTGACTGGCCCATAGGAAGATCTGAGACAGGAAGAAGAAAGTCTAGTAAATTAGATGAAAGATTCCTGCCCGCTCGCGCTTCAGAACCTCAGCGACGGGGCCTGCCGTTCTTCCATGATTTGCACACCGAGGTGGCAAAGTCATGGAGGAGACCGGCATCATACCGTGTGTTCAGCCCTCAGACTTCGGTCTACAGCAACATCATGGGGCTGAAGCACTACGGTTATGGGGCGATGCCAAAGGTAGAAGAGACGCTCGCGAGCCATCTCTCGCCTTCCTCGGCATCGTCCCTGAAGGCCCCGACTTTGCCCACCAGACCATTAAAAACGACGTCGGCACTGGTGGGCAAAGCGTACTCGGCGGCAGGTCAGGCTGCTGCATGCCTGCATACTATGGCTATAATGCAGGCTTATCAGGCTGACCTGCTCAGGGACTTAGATGGACGTGATGAAGTGGGGGGAGATATTATAAATGAGCTCAGAACATCAGCTGATCTTGCTCTCCGGGCCACCAAGGAGACGGCCAGATGTGTTGGCCGCTCTATGGCAGCCTTGGTGGCTACGGAGAGGCATTTATGGCTCAACCCCACTGAAATCAAGGAGAGGGAGAAAAGCTTCCTGCTTGACGCGCCGCTGTCTCCTGGTGGCCTCTTCGGTGACGCAGTACACGCTGTCACCGAGAGGTTCCAGGAGTCAAAGAAGCAAGCTGCGGCGCTAAAGCAGTTTCTCCCTCTCCGGGTCCAGGTCCCTGGGGCTGCCGCTGACATCAGGCAGCCCAAGCCGAGTACGAGCTCCGCTCACAGGGCGCAACAAAAGCAGAGCGTCGCCGCTCGAGCTCCCCCCGTAGGGAAGCGGTGTTTACCCCTGCCAACGGTACCCGCTTCCCTACGGCACCCTCGGGGGGCCGCGCTGCCAACCCCGCCGCAATGCCGGGGCGCAGTCGGTCTCCGCGGGCCACCCGAGGGTGGTCCGCACCCCCTTCGGGGGGCCCCCGAGCAGTCAAGTCAGTCGTTCCCTGCCGGTCCGCCGCTTCAGGGCACTGTGCTTGTTGCTCAAAATACACCAGAGGCCAGCCTCGAGAGGCTGGTTCCCTTAGTAGATTTTCTAGACGAGTGGAAACGTCTATCAAATATATCTCATTGGGTCCTGCAGATAATAGAAAAGGGGTACACCATTCAGTTCAGAAGTCGGCCACCTCCTTTCTGCGGTGTCCTACCTACAGAGGTGGGCCCGGAGCAGGCTCTGGTAATGGCACAGGAAGTAGAGACACTCCTGCAAAAAGGGGCTATAGAGAGGGTTCCCCCTCCCAGCAGGGAGTCTGGCTTTTACAGCCGTTACTTCATCGTGCCGAAGAAGGATGGGGGCTTACGCCCGATATTAGATCTGCGGCTATTGAATCGCTCGGTGGCCAAGCTCAAATTCAAGATGCTTACACTCAGACAGATTGTAGCGCAGGTCAAATCGGAGGATTGGTTTGTCACCATAGACCTCAAAGATGCGTATTTTCATGTCTCCATCCTTCCACATCACAGGAAGTTCCTGAGGTTTGCCTTCGGGGGAGAGGCATACCAATATCGTGTACTTCCCTTCGGTCTAGCACTGTCACCCCGCACGTTCACCAAGTGTGTGGATGCAGCTCTGGCGCCGCTGCGTCTACAGGGCATCCGCATACTGAACTATATCGACGACTGGCTGATTCTAGCGAATACAGAACAGATGGCGGTTCAGCATCGAGATGCTGTTCTCGCCCACATGTCGAAGCTGGGGTTGAGGCTGAACGCCAAGAAGAGTGTGCTTTCTCCGGCTCAGAGAACCACTTTTCTAGGTGTGAACTGGGATTCGGTAATTATGCGGGCGCAATTATCGCCAACACGCATAGCATCGGTCCTGGCAGCCGTCAAAGAACAGAAGCTAGGCCGGGCCGTCACTGTGAAACAGTTCCAGAAACTGTTAGGTCTCATGGCAGCAGCGTCCAACGTGATACCTTTTGGCCTACTGTACATGAGGCCACTGCAGTGGTGGCTCAAAACAAAAGGGTTCTCCCCGAGGGGAAATCCGCTCCGCACGATCAAAGTCACGCGGCGATGCCTACGTGCTCTGGTCATGTGGAAAAACCCGGGGTTTTTATCTCAGGGTCCCGTGTTGGGGGCTCATGTTCGTCGCGTAACGCTAACGACAGACGCCTCTCTCACGGGCTGGGGGGCGACCATGAGTGGTCGCTCGTCCCAGGGTCTATGGCAGGAACATCAGCGGCACTGGCACTTAAATCGGCTAGAGATGCTCGCAGTGTTTTTTTGCATTGAAACAGTTCCTGCCCGACCTCAGGGGCCACCATGTGTTAGTCAGGACAGACAACACGTCGGTGGTCGCCTACATAAATCACCAGAGGGGTCTGAGGTCCCGTCCTTTGGACAAATTGGCACATCGGATCCTCCTGTGGGCCCAGGGGAAATTGCTGTCAATCAGGGCAGTATATATCCCCGGGGTCCTAAATCAGGAAGCAGACAGCCTGTCGAGACAGGGGCCGAGGCCCGGGGAATGGAGACTCCACCCAGAGGTGGTGGAGCTCCTATGGAAGGTTTATGGGAAAGCGGAAATAGACCTATTTGCTTCGACGGAGAATTCCCACTGCCCGCAGTGGTTTTCTCTGACCCATCCAGCCCCGCTGGGGCTGGATGCCATGGTACAGGAGTGGCCGAGGCTACCCCTGTACGCCTTCCCCCCGATTGTCCTGCTTCCAGGAGTTCTGGAGAGGGTACGCCGGGACGGGGCCCCGGTACTTCTAGTGGCTCCGTACTGGCCGACCCGAGTATGGTTCTCGGACCTGATATCTCTCCTGGAAGGCTCTCCGATGGAGATTCCGACCAGGAGGGATCTACTCTCTCAGGCGGGCGGGAGATTCCTGCACCCACGCCCGGAGATGTGGAAACTGTGGGCCTGGCCTCTGAGGGGGCTAGGCTCATAGAGGAAGGTCTCTCGGCCGAGGTCGTAGAGACCATCCTTCACTCCAGAGCTCCGTCCACGAGGAAACTGTACGCTCTGAAATGGAAACTTTTCTCAGCATGGTGCAGAGAACGCCAGTGGGACCCAGTTAACTGCCCGGTTGGTACAGTGCTGGAGTTTCTGCAGGCAAGGTTCTCGGCAGGGTTGACCCCCTCCACAATAAAGGTGTACGTGGCGGCCTTGGGTGCCTTCCACGTCCCTTTCGGTGGAGTGTCTTTGGGAAGACACCCTCTGATTACACGTTTCCTCCGTGGCACTTTAAGGTTGAGGCCTGTGATGCACTCGAGGGTCCCAGCATGGGACTTAGCCATTGTTTTACGGGGCTTGTCCGAGCCTCCATTCGAACCCTTGGAGGAGGTTTCGGATAAGTTCCTTACCCTCAAGACGGTATTTTTGTTGGCTATTTCATCTCTAAAGAGAATAGGAGATATTCAGTCCCTGTCTGTAGGGCCCTCATGTTTAGAGTTTGCGCCTGGGATGGTGAAAGCATTTCTGCATCCCAGGCCGGGTTATGTCCCCAAGGTTCCTACGAGCCCACGGGGCCCCATCACTCTTCAGGCGTTCTGTCCTCCTCCTTTCACGACGTCAGACCAGGAAAGATTGAATCTGCTGTGCCCTGTCAGGGCGTTAGATACTTATGTCCACAGAGCTGCCCTGTGGAGGAAAACTGATCAGCTGTTTGTCTGTTTCGGGCCCCCTAAGAAAGGGGCCCCAGTATCTAAGCAGAGGATGAGCAAGTGGGTGGTCGAGGCCATCTCACTTGCTTATGAGGCGGCCGGGCAGCAGTCTCCACTGGCTGTCCGGGCGCATTCAACCAGGGGTATGGCTGCTTCAAAAGCACTTTTGTCGGGGGCTTCCCTCCACGATATTTGTAACGCGGCCGGATGGTCGTCTCCTTTAACCTTCGTCAGGTTCTATGAACTAGACCTGGCATCTACAGTTGGGGCACAGGTACTCTCGTAACCGTGTGCGCTTCGGCTTCACACATACGAGACACTTGGTCCTATGGCGATGTGGGTATAAGCGTTCTCACAGCGTTTCGACACAGCTCGAGTTCCCCGAAAGGGAACGTCTCAGGTTACGTATGTAACCCTAGTTCCCTGAGGGAACGAGACGCTGCGTCGCTCTGCCATACTCCCGGCGTGTCCGTGATCACTTACTTCAGGCTTTATCAGAAGTTAGTTCCTGTTTGTTTTCACGGACGTTTTATAGCTTCCGGTCGATGACGTCATCACGCCGACGATCGATCTTTTTTCCGATGGAATGGTTCTACAGGCGCTTCACGACGCATTAACGCAGAGGCGTTCTCACAGCGTTTCGACGCAGCGTCTCGTTCCCTCAGGGAACTAGGGTTACATACGTAACCTGAGACGTTTTCAATAAATTGCCTACTCTCGATTTTTTGTCTCTTGCCGCTGTTTCTTCTTTTGGCATTTTGAAGCAGCACTTACAACCCAGTTAAGATCCACTAGTGCGAAATGTGTAAAACTTGCAATGCATCCCCTGGTCTTAAGATTTTGTTCAGGAGTGTATTCTTTTCACAGAACAACTGTAATTTATTCGCAGTAATATATTTGGCTTTATTTTAAGGCAGCGGCTATATGCAGATAGCTACTAAATTCTATTTACACTAAGCGAAAGCATATTTTCTTAGCGATAGATGCTATTTACACTAAATTGAAATAGATTCTGCTTCCACTAATAGCAAATAGGAATAGATTCTATTTACACTGTGTAAAAATAGTTGTATTTTCTTTGCAATACTTCTAAATAGTGGTTAGATGCTATTTATTCTTATAAATAGTGGCAGATACTATTTGCACCTCAGTGTTGTTGTACATTAAACAGTATGCAATAATAATTAATGATTATATTTATTAAGATGATTAAATAGATGACACCTTATTTTGACAATAAAGCCTTCCCTTCCCTACACCTACCCCTAAACCTAACCGATACCGAATACACATTAGACACTTTATTTCCCCTTTAAAATATCTTCTTGATTTTTATGAAAATAAATGCCTTGCCAATCTGACAAGTGATGAGAAAAGGGAGTAGAGCAAGTTTGGCAAAAGTTGGATTTGAACTCGGATCAATTTGCGTCAAAAATTTCTACCACGCCTAACCCTTACACTATTGCTACTGTTGAGAGTTCAGCATCTTCCATATTTTTTTTCTGGCCCAATCAGATATAAGTGGACAGAGTTAGATTAGCCTCTGCCTTTTTATAATTAGAGTTAAATCTACTACTACCAAAACTGCAAATTTGTGTTAAATTATTGACATATTAGGGGGTCGGGGGTCGAGGGTCGGGGGTCTAATACTATGGCATGAATTCTGACTGAATTATATTGATGAATGATTTTCATGCTAAACATGGCCAAAAATAAAACATTGGTTTGGCATATGACAGAGTATTTATTTGCCAAATACACTCATTCAAAATTTCAGAATGGGCCTGTACGAAGTCATAATAGGTGGAATTGCTCGTATGGGCACTACAAGCAAAAGTGCTGCTTATTCCCTGTCAAAAGTCGAAACTGGTGAGTGAAACTGCATCAAGTGTGTGTTTTGTTGGCAATCGGCATGTAAGTGTGTATTATGTAAACAACATGAACGTATAGTGAATAGAACGCTATTTAGGGAGGGATAATGGCAAGAATGTATTGTGCACGTGGGTATGGTCGTGACTCTTTCGCTCTGCCCACTGCACTCCTCCATGAGTTTGGCTGTTCTCAGAAAAAAAACTGTACAGCTTATATATGTCTTTTATAAATATAATAAAACTAAAGACTCTTTGGAGATATGAAGGATGCAGTACTACTATATAGGTCCTCAAGATTAATATTAGACTGGCTGAACGAGTGTGTGCCCCTCCTTAAAATCTCAGGGGGTACTTCAAGTAAATATTTTACAACTAAGGGGTTGGGCTGGCAAAAAACCTTCGGAAACCCCTGGTCTACAGTAAAGTATCATGGCACAGCAGAGTCTAAAAGCAGCTGTTTTGTGGCTCTGCGTGTGACCAGGGTCCACATCCCCCAGTGTGTTCTGTTTGCTGGGGTTTCTGGGTTCAGTCGAGCACTGGTGGAGGAGAGAATGCAGTGACCTGCGGTGTTCTTATCTCAAGCTGAGCCCTCCGTTAAGTGTGTGTGTTTCAAGAGGAGTCCTCTGTTAATCTACTGCGAGAGTGTGTGACTGTGATTGCGAGTGAGTGTAGCCTGCTGTGAATCACAGATGTGACTTTGCATGCATTGCCCTCTCTCACTCATGCACGCACACACACACACACACGCGCGCACACACACACATACACACACACAGACACACACACACACACACACACAGAGAGACAGATGTGTTTTGTCTGGGTCATCTGTAGTCATGTAAATAGTCATATGCGAAGACTTGAGACCAGTGCTTAGGTGCCCTACCTGACCCCTTTCTTCTAGTAGTTTGTGCATTTAAGAGCCAAAAATGTGCACAGTCGTGTGTTCTTTTTAAACATGCCGATATTTTCCCTATTTTTCTCTTATTCTAAACTAAATCCATTCCAAAAACATGGGTTCTCTGTGAATTTGGACCTTTAAATGCACACACAGAGGCACAAAACCTATATTGTGTTTTGAAAATAATTAAAGGGTTAGTGGTAACACTTTACAATACGGGTGCACTAATATGCATGAATTCATGCATAATTAATGCACAGATAATCATGAGTTAATGTATTATTAATGGTGAACATAATGATTACTGCATCAGCAACTAATTAAGATTCTACATGATTCATAGATTAAGTAATCATTACATTGTTATTAGTTAATATGTCATGATGTAATAATTCCTTAATAACACATTATATTAACTAATAATGTAAATGAATGTTTTAATTACCACAGAGGGGTCAAAGCCATGCATTTCAACTTCCAGTTGTCTGCTTTAATTAATCATTAGCTAATGATTTATAAAGGTATCATTATGTTATGACTTTACTTGTTGGGGCACATGACTATTAACTACAAAATTAGTTCAAAACCTATAAACACAATTACATATTACTTAATCAATTAGATAATAGTAATGTGCCCCAACAAGTATAAGTCATAACCTAATGAGACCTTTATAAATCATTAGCTAATGATTAATTAAAGCAGACAACTGGAAGTTGAAATGCATGGCTTTGACCCATTGTGGTAATTAACACATTCATTTACATTATTAGTAAATATAATGTGTTATTAAGGAATTATTACATCATAACTAATAACAATGTAATGATTATTAAATCTATTAATCATGTATAATCTTCATTAGTTGCTGATGCAGTAATCATTAATAAATGGGTTAGTTCACCATTAGTAATACATTAACTCATGATTATCTGTGCATTAATTAAGCATTAATGCATATTAGTGCACCCGTATTGTAAAGTGTTACCGGGTTAGAAAAAATAAAATAAATAAATAAATAACTTAAAAAGCCCAACAATGTTAACAGGTCATTTTGGAACACGTTCACACTCCAAGCTCGTCACAAATTGACACTTGGCCAGGTCTCTTCGGCATCTATTTTTAACGCACAGGCCACCCCTTTAGCATTATTTTTGACATGCAGGGTACTCCACTGATTTCCGTAGTTTGCCCAATGTGTCAAATCAAGACGCATTTAGTTATTTGCATTTGTAAAAGCAGACATGTTTTTATGAATATTTATAGGCTACCTAAACCTACTTCTCAACAATATAAAACACATTCACAGGCATTTATTACAAAAACTGACCAAAAACAATAAAGTATAATAGCGTTAGTTCACCCAAAAATGAAAATTCGGTTATTAATTACTCACCCTCATGTCACCCGTAAGACCTCTGTTCATCTTCAGAATACAAATGAAGATATTTTAGTTGAAATCCGATGGCTCAGAAAGGCCTCCATTGACACCAAAGTAATTTCATCTCTGAAGATCCAAGACCCAAAGACTTCGTTACAACGCCCATCTCACTACAGTGACTCAATAATAATTGTATGAAGCGACAAGAATAGTTTTTGTGCTAAATAGCGCAAAAAACGAAATAACGACTTATATAGTGATGGCCGATTTCAAAACAAAACTTAGAAACGTTATGAATCAACGTATCGAATCAGCAGTTCGGATCACCAAAGTCACGTGATTTCAGCAGTTTGGCGGTTTGACACGCGATCCGAAACATGAATTGATACGCTGATTTATTAAGCTCCTAACCTTCAGGAAGCTTTGTTTTGAAATTGGCCATCACTATATGTATTTATTATTATTTTTGCACAAAAACTATTCTCGTTGCTTCATACAATTTTTGTAGAACCACTGTAGTGAGATGGGCTTTGTAACAGCATCTTTAGTGCCTTTTATGGGTCTTGAGATAGAGAAAAATGACATAAGGGTAAGTAATTTTGGACAGAATTATTTTTTTGTGTGTGTGCTAATTTCAGAATTTTCACCAACCCTTTAACCCATATTACATTCCAAGTCTTCTGAAGTCATGCACCTTAATGTGAAGAAAAGAGTTGATCTTAATGTTTTAATTGGTAAAATAACATTTAACAACTCCCGAAGGATATATATATATATTTCTAATTACAAGATTTTTCTTTTCACTACCTTTTTGTTTGTTTTATCGTTCTTCTTTCTTTCTTTCTCATCTTTCTTTATATTGTTATTTCTCAATATGTGCATTTTGTAAAACTTCAGTATATATTTCATGAATCAAAATTATTTTTATTTTTTTTATTAATCGTTAAATCCTGCCACATCGTGAAGGCATGCACACATTCAGTCATATATCTCATTCAAAAGGTACACCCCGACTCTTTAGCATGACACATTTGGTTACGAAACCAAGAAGAGCCAATGAAATTTTACAATCAAAGCTGAGATAATGATGTAATTGGTAACAAGACATATGAGAGCCAATGCAATTTCACTGTTAAAGCTGATGTAACATTTCTTAGTGTGGCAGTTTTTGAATGTGTGCATGATCTTCAGCAGATGGAGACGTTGATAACTTTTGTGGATTTTCTTCCCACAAATCAATCATTTGGCCTTGGAACACTTGAAATATTTGTATAAATTGTGCCTCCAGTGTTCTCCTGTTATATCCTGTGTTTTATTAGCCTGACAAGCCAAACCCACAACAAGATGTTTGGTCTGGAAACTCACCATTTATGGGGCTGCATGCAATTGGATAGCGCTACCACCAACCAGAGCAACAAAGGTGAAGCGGAGCTAGTTGATAAATTAAACATTCACCGTATCCGGTCGGCAAAACTCCGAACACATCTTCCCTTTTTAAGAATGACTTCAGTGCTTCTTTGTTCTTTTCTCAGAGAAAAGCTTAACTCCAAGTCTTCCAGAGTCGCGGTCAAAGCTGATTCGAAAGACCGCTGTTCGCCAACTTCTGTGTTTACTAGAAGCACGCAAACGCAACTCGGCCGTCACTAGGTTAAGCCCCGCCCACAGACTCTATACACGATGTGATTGGCCCGACCAGAGTTTGGTTTTTACAGCTCAGAAGTGTACTGAGAGTTGCTAGACGACACTCGCGGGCAGATTAGATTTGCTGCCGCTAGGGTGTGTCTAGATTTCTAGGCTAGTGTTTTATATCATATAATACACAAATGGGTATATTTAAGGATGGGGTTGGGTTACGTGTTCAAATGTGTCTAAATAGCGTAAATAAAATAAATAAATGTAAATAAAATGATGCTGGCTGATTACATTGAAAATCACATTCCAAAATGTCATAATGGCAAAATCATAACCCAATATCTCATCATGACGATAACATTCCCATGCTCAAAGCGTCGGTTAATGACCCCCTAAAGGTTTTTAATTTAAATCAATGGAGTACCCTGCATGTCGAAAAATGGCACTAAAGAGTTACCCTGTGCATTAAAAAGTGATGCCGAAGGATCCTGACCAAGAGTCAATATGTGACGAGTCCTGCTTTTCTTTTTCACTTCATCTCTTTATATCTTTTCTTTAAATTATGACATAATTTGCCTCATCTCCCTGTTGTTTTGCCCAAAGGCTGTTGAACCCCCATACTGAAAATAAAAATGCTGATTGTAAATAATTTAACATCTCTTCGCATATCTCTTTCAAATAAATAAATGTGTTTATGTCACAGATGTAAAAACAATTACATTATCCAAATGTCCATGTTCTCATACCCTGATTGCTTTTGTGATTTTGCATGCATGATAAAGTGCTGTGTAAATTGGGTGTGTAGATTGACTCTGAAAGTCATCTTAGTGTAAAAGAATGAAATTATCTACAATTTGAATGACTATGAGTGCACATGTACAAAATACAAATATGTGAGTGAGCGTACAGTAGGTTCATGTATCATTTCCAGCAGAGTGTTCAGGTCACTGTGTAAAGCCAGCAGAAGTGCGGCTGTCTGTAAAGATTAACAAGAGATTTCTTAATTAGTCCAATCGGGCTTAAATGAACCCTTCTACTGAACACTGAACACCCTAATGAACAATTTCAGACTTTTAAGATGCTCTGTCCATTTATCAGATACTTCTCTACAGCGTTTCATCTTTCTCTCGTGCCTCTCTTGTCATACTCATAAAATCTTCGCTTTTTTCTCCATGTTCTTATAATAAATACCGGATTTCCCCTTGTTCTTCTGAAGGAAAAACTGTTTGATGTTTGTAGACTACTTTCATGTACAGCCATTTGCATAAATTCTAGTCCACTTTCATCTTATTTTGACTATTTAGATAGCCCACTAAGACATGTGGTGACTAACTACTCCATTAAGTTTTTACATTTTTACATGCCATTTAGGAGTGCAGGGTTTTTATTACATAGTTGTATCAACCCCAGTACTTTGTACACAGTATATTCTTAGACATATTTTAACAAATAAATATATAAATACCATGCACCTCTAGACCTCAGTTTGAGACCCACTGTATTTGTCCATCCGTTAGTGCCAAAACTCTGATCTAATCAAACAGAAAAGTGTGTCCATACTACACACTTTTACTAATGTCTGACTTTGCGCTGTTAGTAAAGTGATTTGTCTTCACTTTTCTGTTGTCTCTGTTGGACACATCCATTTCCTGGCCTCTCTGGAGTGTTAATGCAGACAGGAAAGCTTCTCTACTTTTAAGTGGTTTGTTGTTCTAAATGATTTGATTTGTTGTTTCATTACTCTCCCTCACTATGTCTTTCTACAAAGCCTTTGTCTTGTCCTCTCTCCCATATCTACTTATCTCTCCCTTAGCTCTTTCTTTTATCTTCCTGGGCATCGTTCCATCATGCAATCTCTTAATCTTTAACCATCCATCCATCCATCCATCCATCCATCCATCCATCCATCCATCCATCCATCCATCCATCCATCCATCCATCCATCCATCCATCCATCCATCCATCCATCCATCCATCCATCCATCCATCCATCCATCCATCCATCCATCCATCCAATCTTTATATTACATTGTTCATGTGAGTCAGGTAGGCCAATATAACATCGGTAGGTTGACAGGTGTAATTTCCAGAGGAATGTTGCCAAGGAGAACCCCCAGAGAGACACGCGCAGAGAGGTGTTGAATTCCTCTGTCCATCACCCTTTCTTTCACAGAAATTTCCATTCGTTCATTCAGCTCAAAAAGATTTATAATCTGTCTGTATCAAATTTAGAGTGGAGCACTACAGAATGAAACAGCATAGAAAACAGCAGCGTTTCCCTCCCCCCTGGGTTAAATTGTACTTTAAAATAAAAATCTGCAATTCATAGATACCAGCAAGAACAAACATCAGAACATGGCAAAAAAGGAGGAATTCCACATGAATAGGCAAACGAGCACACAAGCGAAAGATAAATACTTTTGAGCGTTCTCTTGTTTGGAACGAGCATGTTTAGTCGTTGCTAACATGGCATTATAATTATCAAGTTTCACTATAACTAGCGTAAGCGATTTGAACAAACCCCCGCAATTTAAGAAATCAATTTGCCATGTAACTCATCCTGCACTTTTTGTGCTATGGACATAATGACACCTCACATTAGAAGTAGATGATGTACTGTTTTTTTTTTTTTTTAAGTTTTTTTTTTTTTTTTATTTATAAAAAATAGTTTAAATATGCTTTATTAATATTTATATATTCATATTAGGGATGCACCGAATCCAGATTTTTGAGGTTCGGCCGAATACCGAATCCACTGGTTAAGATTCTGCCGAAACCGAATACTGAATCCAACTCCCATCCTCAGTCCATTATCACAGTAAACACATTAATGACATAAACAACGTCCACAGCAGTGTATTTTTAATTTAATTTTAATAAAAAAAAAAGGCAACATTATGCCATGATGACTTTGCCGTATTGCAGCTGTCTGTAGATTTCTTCATGCACAACTCTTATTCTCTCAGATGGGAAGTTCGGTTCTTTTCCGCGAAGCGGTTCTTCTGGACAGTTTGTTTCAATGAACCGGTTAAAAAAACGGATTCTTTTACGTCCTGTAAATGAAAATACTGTACATTCAAACACATTCATATAAAGTATTTTTAATCAAAACTTAGTATAGTAATAATTATTATTCTCATCATCTTGGATACGTTTTTTTAATTCATGTTTTGCAAAAGCACTCAATACAGCAACTGTTGTGCAAACACTGATGTTTTACACAGATTAAATAAACTTAAATTGACATAACAAACACAAATCCTTGGTTCACCCGTGCTCATATATTATCAGCATCAGCTGTCCGAGAGAAACAGTTCGATTCAAGACGACGCTATCACGCATGCAGTATCTCAGCTCACCGGTTCTCACAGCAAAACATGCCTCAGTTCAGTGAACTGTTGGAGTTACAACATATACTTCAAGATATTAGTTTATTTGTAGTCTGAGGGAATGTCACTCATGTCAGAAAGTGAGTAACTATAGTAACTTGTGGGATCAGCGCTGATTTGAGACGCGAACCGTTTAGAACGATTCAGTCCGATTTGGTGAACTGGTTCGACCGGATCACTAAAAAGATCTGGTTAAAAAGAACGATTCGTTCGCGAACCACAGAGGTGGGTAGAGTAGCCAAAATCTTTACTCAAGTAAAAGTACAAGTACTTACGGAAATATTTACTCAAGTAAAAGTAAAAGTAACAATCGTAATAGTTACTTGAGTAAGAGTAAAAAAGTATTAGATGAAAAAACTACTCAAGTACTTAGTTACTAGTTAGGGGAGACCGGGGGCAATTGTAACAGGGGGCAATTGTAACATCTCAAATTACACCAATCAGAAATGAGTCAGAATCATGAAACTCATTTTGCATATGCTCAGTGGAGATCCCTCTCTGCCTGCCAAAGGACAAGCTGCTGAGTGATACTTGGTAAAGTTTTTCTGCAAAGACTCATTTTTTAGGCGTGAAAGTGATTTTTCTCACCTACAGAATTTTCCTTATACTGTTAAAAAAAATTAATGTCTATAAATTTAAATCTGTCTTGTATTCATGACCATTCTGTTTTCTAACATTTAATATATTTGTCAAACATTTGCTTTATTGTTTCTAGCTAGTAGGGTAGCTTGTCATGAGGTCGTACAGTCGGGGGCAATTGTAACACTGCGTTACAATTGCCCCCGACACCCATCAAAATAGTGTCCAGCTTAGTAAGGACATCAAAATAGACAACCCCCACCCCCGACCCCCCACCAATAATTTAAGAAAAGTGTATTTAGTTCAGTTTTTAAATATCTATGTCATACATCTCTAAATATTTTATTGCAGTATAGCAGACCAGTGGTTTATAGTCTTTGAGTGCCTCTCAATCTGGGGACTGGGGTTCAAATCCCACCAAGAGCAAATTTTAGTGCTTTCTAATTCTTCAATATCTATGCATTTAAATACTGCCATATACTACCCATTGGTGTAAGATCAACATATTTACTATTATTTTTGGCTTGTAATACAACCCTACCATGGAAATTCAATATAGAAAATAGATGATTGTTTTTTTTCTAATGTCGTAATAATAATGTGATAATGTGAAAAGTTTTTTCTGTTCAGTTTAATATTTATGTATAGCCTACAAATTAACTATACCCTATTAAACTATGCATACTGTGTTATCAATATATTTAGTGGCATAGTACAGAGCTTAAAGATTTTGCCTCTCAGTCTGGATCCATTTTACTGAGTAGGCCCTGTACACTCTTTGTTTACAGCATGCTGTTCAGACCAAGGAAAATAGTAAGGGAAGTGTCACTGTCCATATTCTAATTGATTTTAAATAGTTTAAATTATATCTATATTCTTTGAAGTTTATTGGGGTCCTTGGTATTTATACAAAGGTATTACATGTGTTGTTACAATTGCCCCCGCATGGTGTTACAATCGCCCCCGCATGTGGGGGCAGATGTAACATTTGACTGGTAATGTTTCAATTAGTATTGTGACTCTAACATTGCTTGTAAAACAATTTGGTGAATGTTAACAAGTAGAACATAGATACAAGTTACCAACATACATTTTTTATCCAAATATTTCAAAAGGTTTTTGAGCAATGAACACATGACCAAAATGTGTTACAATTGCCCCCGGTCTCCCCTACTTTCGATCTGATTGATAAGATCCAAAAACCCTGAATTTCAGACTACTTAGAGAGCTTTCACACACCTCCATATATATATATATATACACATATACATATACATATATATATATATAATAAAATTGTGTCCATGTATTTTTAGCTAGTGTTTAGAACTCGTATTTGAGCTCTTTTATCATGACTCGTTCTTCATGGGGTTTGTTCTCAAGCTTTTCGCATTGCAAATACAAATCTGTATCAGCTGAGCTATCGAGCAAATCTGGTGAATCAGAAAAGCAGAACATGGAGCTGTGACGCAAAATTCAAAATGTTTTAGTTTACAAACCATAGACTAAAAAAATGCAGTTTTTCTGCCTATAGTGTTCATTTCTGTTGGAATTTCTGCAGTGTGTATTGGTACGTATTTTGTGGTTTGCAAAAACATTGCCACAGGTACATTTTGCCAATGAGGTTGCTCGTTTTATGAGAAAAAAAAGATATGTAAATGTGCAGATGTGAACGTTTGTTGGTGGACGTGTGTTCGGAGGATTCAAACGATTTGTCAATGCTTGCACAAAAGCGCATATGAGGAAAACACTCGGACAGTGTGTGAAATAGTATTACAATAAAGGAAAAGTGCCCATAGTTACCAAATTACCATTAATAGTGTTCAAATATAGGCATCATTGTTACACTTACCACTGCTTTCTCAGGTTGGAGCTGGAATTATGCTGAGATGTCAGTTCATATTGGTGCACACAGCATGCATTAAATTATGAAACTGTTCTTTTTGACATCTTGGACTGAAAACAGGCTGAACTTGAGGCCACGTACGGGTGATCTGCCGCTCACACACATCTCCCTCTGCTTCGGCCATCATCTTCTGACTAAACGCGCGCTAATTTTATGCGGGTGATGCGTATCCACCTCTCGCGAAGCAGACTCTCCAACGTTTCGCGAGACTTGCGAACAAGTCATAACTTATTTTAAAATATATAATTAATTATCACCATTGACAGTAGCGGAGGAACGCGACCGAATGTAACGAAGTAAAAGTACATTTTTTTCACAAGAAATGTACTTGAGTAAAAGTAAAAGTACCCATTTTTAAATATACTCTAAAAGTACAAGTTACCCAAAAAATGTACTCAAGTAAATGTAACGAAGTAAATGTAATTCGTTACTACCCACCTCTGGCGAACCAGACATCCAGCGGCTATTGTTTAGGGTTCTTGCCACCACGAGACAAATCGGCATTGCAAATTGAACATATAGCTCGACTTGAATTGCCTTCTTGTGACTGAAAGTACTGCCAAACAACACATTTTCTGTTCACAAGTTCCATTTTCACTTTCTCACAGCCTACTGCATTCGAACGGTCCACCTAGTAAACACTACACATTGCCATAATCAACCGCGGCATCATGTTCGACCAGTATTGCGTAGTGCAAGCGGGTTCAGTTTGGTGGAAAAAAATTTGAAGGTTCCGAACCCAGTCAAAAAGCTTAATATTCGTCCGAATCCGAATCCGAACCCGAATCCTGGATTCGGTGCATCCCTAATATATATATATATATATATATATATATATATATATATATATATATATATATATATATATATATATAGAGAGAGAGAGAGAGAGAGAGAGAGAGAGAGAGAGAGAGAGAGAGAGAGAGAGAGAGAGAGAGAGAGAGAGAGAGAGAGAGAGAGAGAGTTCACTAGACCCATGAAGGTATGCTGTGGTATCTGGCACCAACATGTTAGCAGCAGATCCTTTGAATCCTTCAAATTGCAAGGTAGGGTCTCCATCGGTCTTGTTTGTTCAGTATATCCCACAGATTCTCGATTGGATTGAGATCTAGGGAATTTGGACGCTAAATCAACATCTCAAACTCGCTGTTGTGCTCCTCAAACCATTCCTGAACAATTATTTCTTTGTGGCAGGGTGCATTATCCTGCTGACAGAGGACACAGCCACCAGAGAATACCGTTTCCATGAAAGGGTGCCCATGGTCTGCAACAATGCTTAGTTAGGTACTTGCAAAACATTCACATGGACGGCAGGACTCGGCAGGTTTCCCAACAGACAATTGCCCAAAGCATCACACTGCCTCTGCCACCATGACCCTGTCACCGATTTACCACTGTTCCTTCCTTGGAGCACTTTTGATAGATACTGGCCACTGCAGACCTGGAAGATCCCGCAAGAGCTGCAGTTTTGGAGATGCTCTGACCCAGTCGTCTAGCCATCACAATTTGTCCCTTGTCAAACTCGCTCAAATCCTCACGCTTGCCCATTTTTCCTGCTTTTAACACATCAACCTTGAAACAAAATGTTCACTTGCTGCCTAATACATCTCACCCACTAACAGGTGCCGTGATAAAGAGGTAATCAGTGTTATTCACTTTACGGTCATAATGTCATGCCTGATTGTTGTATATAAATATTCAAATCATGCATCTTGTTGAGGAGAGATGTGCTATTAGTTTAAACAGGCAATTTTCACCTTTGATAAAACAGGTGGAAAAAATCATATCTGGGGATCAGAATATTACAAGGACTCAAGGATGAACTCTTCTGACTTGAGCTAATAAGCAACCATCCAAAACAGCAACCTTGCTGGAAGTCACCTACAATAGCGTAGCAAGAGGGCATTGCGTTTTGCAAATGTTTTCATTCAAAAATATCATCTCTGTTAAAATAAAACCAGCATAAACCAGCATGAATTCCATATTGGTCAAGCCTTGTTTATGCTAGTCTAGTGGTGGACCAGCACCATCATGCTGTTCTCAAGCAAAACTCCCCATGCTGAGGACCAGCAAACCAGCAACCAGCCTCCCATGTTAGTTTCAGCATGCTAAACATACCATATGCTGGTCACCAGAAATGCTGTTTTTCACCCCCAGCAGAGTGCCATCATCAACAGCAATTTTAGTCATTATCTCCAGTCTCTCTATCTTAAACTCTCTGTCTTCTAATATGAAACACTTTTCTCTTACAACTGTAATCGAACACTCTCTGCTCTCCTCCTCTTCACTTCTTCCATGACTCTGTCCATTTAAGAACAATCTCTTGAACTCAGACAAATATCTCACAATCCTTTCTTTCATCCTCCTCTTCCTCAATCTCTCAAGGTGAAGAGCACCACTTCTCTTCCATCAACTGCAACCCTAAACTTTGTAATCAGCCACAGATCATGTGTGTGTGTGTGTGTGTGTGTGTGTGTGTGTGTGTGTGTGTGTGTGTGTGTGTGTGTGTGTGTATGCGTCTGGATTTCTCTACAATGGGGGTGCCACCAGCTATACCTTTGAGGAAAATAATTTACAAATACTAAATATTAACTCAAAGAAAATGTAAAAATATCCATATTAGCACATTACAAAGTAAAAGATCTAGCTTACGGCGCACTGCTTTCTGTGTTCAACCCACGCAAAAAGAGTAACTGGCACGACAATGACTTCGGACTTAGCATAAGCATTTTGAACAAAAACAGAAAACCACAGAAGGCTTTCTGTTTTTGCTTGCTTCAGAAGGCCTTTATTAACCCCCCAGAGCTGTGTGGATTACTTTTAAAATGGATGAATGCACTTTTTTGGTCTTCAAGGTTTGGGCTCCCATTCACTACCATTATAAAGTTTGGATTAGCCAGGACATTTTATATATATTACAAGCTGGTACCCGAAGCATATCGACAGTGATTTAGAAACCAGAGAAAAACCTTACTGCAAACATTTGTAGAATTTGCCCGAAATTTACAAGGGGGATCTTTTTGACAAATGGTTTGCTGCAAGCAAGGTACAATATTTAAATTCTCTTAAGGATTTGATGCTTTTAGAGGATTTTAAAAGATGTTTATGTGAACGAGTGGTCACTTATTTAAACAAACAAAAAGTCACGTATCCTCGGCAATGACTTGGCTGGAGGAAAAGTAACACCGTTTGTAGAGGTGATTGACAAACCTGACTGTTTTGTTAATGCTGATGATATTGCGGACGGTATCTGGATGTATAGAGGGAATGCAGTGACGTCTGCGTCAGCTGGAGCGACTGCGTTTATGCCCTACTGAGTGGCAAAAATTCTGAGAGGCAGCTCTGGTTTACAGCGTGAATTCAGCGAAAACACACAAAACCAGGCCCGGCGCCAGAGGGGGGTTAGGGGGAGGCAATGGACCCAATGGACATCACTGCTCTGAGCTTGAGACGGACTTGATAATAGCGTGCAATTTTCTCACTCAAACCACAGCCAACCTGCTGCTTCTGCTTTTAGAGGGAAAAGCTGCCCATAACTGCTTGTCTAGGATATGTAATCCTCTGTAAGAATTTGTAATAATAGCATATTATTAACAAAAGGGAGCTAGCAAAGGATCCAGTGAGTATCTGTATTTGCACTCGTCAAATGATTACATTTCCAATGTGTTTTCGCTTCGGTGAGTAATGTAGCCAATCACAGACATGTTTGTAGATTTCTACAACGCAGTTGGCCAATCACAGGTGTTGAATTTGGAATGCACTCACCACTTGAGTGTTTGTCCAGACAAGTGCAGACATTGGGAAAATAAGATTAATTGTATATCAGCTTCACTGATTAATATAACTTTGTGAGATTGCGTTTATTGAATGAGTGACAGCTTGATTATAAAGTATATTACCACATACACGCTTCAATACAGTCACTGACCCATCTGCATAGAATGTTACATGTGGGATTCACTCTAAAAATGTGATTAATGAGTTATAAATCAGTTGAAATCAGGCTCATAAAAATGTCAGGAAAACATGATTCCTGGCTGCATGTCATTATTCATGAATCCCTGAATCTTTGGTAAGTTTTAAGGAACACTATCGAGCCCAACCTTTAGTGTAAACTGATGAACGTTTGCTCTATACTCGCGTTTTCCTCTAGAAACTCCAGTCACGCAGCAGCTCTTCTGCCACCCAGCCCCGGCTGAGGGGGCGTGTTCTGGTGGGAAAGTGACGTCAATTAATTCCCTCTATTCATTGCAAATGTTGTGACGTGCACACAAAAGCGCAGAGTAGGGCCTGACATTACATTGAATGATTAATTCACGTTGCCACTATTTTCTAAAGAGGTTTCTTCGACAGAACTACCATGTGCTAAGGTTATGATGAATGATAAAAAGCTTGATGTGGTAATGGATTTAAAGTTGTTGACAATACAGATTATGCGTGAGCGGATGATTGCATCACAACGAGATGATCTTTCTTTGGTACAGTGTTGGTCTGCTGCTGAATGGCCAAAAAAAAAAAAAACATACACTCATACACAAACTTACACTCAAAAAAACATACACTCTACTAAAGGATTATTAGGAACACCTGTTCAATTTCTCATTAATGCAATTATCTAATCAACCAATCACATTGCAGTTGCTTCAATGCATTTAGCGGTGTGGTCCTGGTCAAGACAATCTCCTGAACTCCAAAATGAATGTCAGAATAGGAAAGAAAGGTGATTTAAGCAATTTTGAGCGTGGCATGGTTGTTGGTGCCAGACGGGCCAGTCTGAGTATTTCACAATCTGCTCAGTTACTGGGATTTTCACACACAACCATTTCTAGTGTTTACAAAGAATGTTGTGAAAAGGGAAAAACATCCAGTATGCGGCAGTCCTGTGGGCGAAAATGCCTTGTTGATGCTAGAGGTCAAAGGAGAATGGGACAAATGATTCAAGCTGATAGAAGAGCAACTTTCACTGAAATAACCACTTGTTACAACCGAGGTATACAGCAAAGCATTTGTGAAGCCACAACACACACAACCTTGAGGCGGATGGGCTACAACAGCATGAAGACCCCACCGGGTACCACTCATCTCCACTACAAATAGGAAAAAGAGGCTACAATTTGCACAAGCTCACCAAATTTGGACAGTTGAAGACTGGAAAAATGTTGCCTGGTCTGATGAGTCTCGATTTCTGTTGAGACATTCAGATGGTAGAGATGGCAGAATTTGGCGTGAACAGAATGAGAACATGGACCCATCATGCCTTGTTACCACTGTGCAGGCTGCTGGTGGTGGTGGTGTAATTGTGTGGGGGATGATTTCTTGGCACACTTTAGGCCCCTTTGTGCCAATTGGGCATCATTTAAATGCCACGGCCTACCTGAGCATTGTTTTTTGACTATGTCCATCCCTTTATGACCACCATGTACCAGTCCTCTGATGGCTACTTCCAGCAGGATAATGCACCATGTCACAAAGCTCAAATAATTTCAAATTGGTTTCTTGAACATGACAATGAGTTCACTGTACTAAAATGGCCCCCACAGTCACCAGATCTCAACCCAATACAGCATCTTTGGGATGTGGTGGAACGGGAGCTTCAGGCCCTGGATTGCAATTATGATTGCATTCATCTGAAAGAAGAATTTCATATTCAGGGTACACTAGGATGGCTTGAGGGTAAGTGAATCATGGGCTATTTTCATTTTTGGGTGAACTATCCCTTTAAGAACGTCTTTGTGCATTAGTGTGTTTGCGCATGTGTGTGTGGTTTCTTCACAGCTACAGTATCTCAGCAGTCACAGCACACTGCAGCAATTACCAGGTGTCTAAGACTCAACTCTAGCTCCATATTATTTTCCTCCAGAACTTAGAAAAGCCTACACAGACACACACATTCACATGAACTAACCCCACACTGTCGGTCAATACCAAACCATATACACCATCAGAATCAGTCAAACTTACAAATATCACACTCTATCACACAAATCGCAAACACAAATAAAAAAAAAGAGGGGTGGGGGGGAATCAAATAGACAGCCAGTCTTTAGTAATCAGAGTGCATGGTAAAGAAAATCAGCAGCCAGAGGCCCAGCTGTGTGAGATAGGATCCAATATCGATCTGTGCTATCACTTCCTTTCAGGCAGTAAGCTGCAGAAAAAAACCCAAGTTGTTTAAGAATATACCCCACCTCTTAAATGTGAAAGTATCAGCAGGTTTATGCCCATGTATAATTCATGTCATTTTTACCAACGACACATTGGAAGATGAATAATTTACAGATTTTGTTTTTCTGACAGCTGGTTAGAAACAGGTCCATGCATAGTAAAAGCACGCAATATCTCTGCTTCTTTACTGTCAAGGTCCAGAGAGACAATGAGAAAGTCATAGCATTATAGAAATAATCTGCAAATTCTGGTGGATTTAAAGGTGCAGTGCAATAGAGACGTGAACAGATGTGTACAGTTTGCACATCACCTAAAACACTAAAATCACTCATAAATGTGGTTATTTTTGCATTTTTCTGAGCAATTTCGTTTTTCTGGTTTGAAAAGTAACGTCATGAAACATGAGTTGGACGTATATGCATTCGGAGTGTGTGATTGGTTGCCAGGTCTGAGCACTTTTTTGCATTTATGCATGATATTGAACACTTTTAACCCAATCACTGCACTGTATTACGCATGAGATTGCATTAAAGAATAGAAATTCAAACAACATACAGAGAGATCAAATTCAAACAACTGGCATCAAGATGCCCTGAACTCTTTTTTTGAAAATGTCCACAGCTTTTCCACAGCTTTACACATCCATTTCATGAGACTTTAGGCTTGTTTGACTTTAGGCTTGTTCGACTTCATGCAGCGACATCTGATTTGAAGCAATGCATGCTAGTTCGAAATTTTGTCAGACTTGAGACAGAGTCACTGTGACGTATACCATCAGTAAAATATATTTTTATGTTGCGGTATTATATTGGGTCATGTTTATCAAAATAAAGGCTTCAAAATTAATAAAAGTTGCATTATTTTGTGAAGATTGTCATGATGGGAATCATAAACTTTTGTTGTTCACAAAGCTTATTTTCTGCAATAATCCAAAAGCCAATGGAAAAATCCTATTGGGTTTTCGATGAGGGAACCAGAGTGATGCTAACTTACATTTTGCCCAACAAAAATATGTCATCATTGCATGCTCTATTTCTGCACCTTTAGCATCACAGAATTGCAAACATAATTTCAAACACTCCTATCACCTTCCATTGGTCAACAAACAGATAGACCATTGTAATTGGTTGAGCCAATGTTGCTAAGCTAGACTGTTTGGGATATATGAATACCTGTAAACAATAGCAATGACTATGAATATTAAACAGTAGAAAGAAAAATATTGAAACACTGAATAGTAAAATTATGCACACCATCTTTAATGTTTACTCTGATGACATTATTTAAGAGCTGTATTATTTTTGGACTGCTTATTAGGCTAATTGTTTGTCATCAGTAAGAAAACAAATAGGCTATGAGTATACACTATTTATTTGCTTGTGTTTCTGCATCTGAAATTGAGGAAAATAACTGGAGGCGGGTTTTTGCCGTAACCTTACTGTAATTTCAGCCGGATCTCACGAAAAATGCGTATAAATAGTACGAGTGTGCAATGTCGTGGAATGTATACGCCAAAACTCATTTTAGCGTGCATATGATACGCTGTTTTTCGCGTGCATATGATACGCACTTTATGGCGTATTATACATACGAACCCCTCACCCCTCCACCCTAAACCTACCCAAGAGCGTGTCATATTTACGCCATAAAGTGCATTGGGGAATCTATTCGTAATTT
Organism: Pseudorasbora parva; assembly: GCF_024679245.1. Classification (NCBI taxonomy): domain Eukaryota; kingdom Metazoa; phylum Chordata; class Actinopteri; order Cypriniformes; family Gobionidae; genus Pseudorasbora; species Pseudorasbora parva. The sequence goes on from NC_090172.1 coordinate 49,183,498, forward strand.
TGTTTGTGTTAGGCAAATTGGACCCACTTTATATTAGGTGGCCTTAACTACTATGTACTAACATTTTAATTAATCATTTGATACAATGCACTTATTGTGTACATAGATGTTTTTTCATTGTACTTACATTTTTTTTAAATACCTGCATGTAATTACGTCTGTAATTAATTTCTGTAGTTACATTTGTAATTACACAGTTGGCACTTCCCTTACACCTAACCCTACCCTTAAACTCATATCACCACACCTGTCTCTAACTCTACCCGTATCTCACCTCAATATCAGAAAAGGTGTTTTGCAATACAATTTGAACACAGTAAGTAGATTGTACTTATTTTTTGATGTAAGTACATAGTACTTAAGGCCACCTGATTTAAAATGGGGCTGGCAAATATCTTAAACTTCAGTTACACTTTAGATAGGGTCAAATTCTCTAGAGTCAAACTATGCCTCAATTAAAGTGTTGAGATCTCCATACTTTGTTTTTGATATTGTTAATGTTATAACTACTACATGAGAAAACAAACTAATGTCAAAGCTTTAAAAAAGTGTTTCACTCATGACATTTAATTCTGTAATTTATACGCACAGGGTCTCCAAAGTTACAATTTTTGCAAACCAATCAAGCAAAATGGGCATTTAAAGTTTAATTTGCCATTTCAAATGATTTGTTTACTCCACTGAGCCCTTTGCAGTGCATTCTGGGATCGATTCATTCTTGGGAATGAAAAAAAGTATCATCAAAACATTTCCAACATCTGAACATATTATCTGATGTTTCGCTAAGATGCCAGACATTTATTTTATGCTTTCTGACACTGAGCCAACACAAAAAAATTACTAACAAAATCTAGACCGACATTTTTACTGACAGTTGTACATTTAACAAGTCTGGTTTGAATATGATGACACAGTTGTCTGCACTGTGCAATTTGCAATTACAAGCGGCTAAATAATTTTTCTAGCAAAATATATATTTTTTGGTAATTATACACTGTATTATACATTTAATTGTAAACTGTCAAATACAGTTTCATGTTCATCCAGTAAAAAAAAAAAATGAATATCTAATAAATGCTCCACCATTGACAAGGACTATACAAGGATCTCCCATACTGGGGTACCTTTCCCAAAAACATTGTTAGCCATTTATAGTCGCAAGTTCATTGAGCTCTTTTGGTAATGTCAGAACTTGCAACCATAGTTTGGTTTGGAGTCAACAAGGTCAGTCTGTTTAGGGTTCTCAAGAAGACAGCATGTGATGAAGAGAAACTTGGACGTAATTTTGATTACACCTGCGATTCCTGCAGGGATGAAAATAACTGCAAATTCAGAACAGTATTATGCGTGCACCGTTTAGTAATGTCATATGGATTCCAATGCTGTTCATCTAATAATAACTCTATTTCCTAAACCTACTGAACTGCCACCTAAGGTAGCTTTGTAACTTTAATGAAATCATAATATTCTAATGAGCATAAGAAAAAAAGTTTTTTAATTAGATTAAACTGTTTATGGGGATTTTATGAAGGAGAAAGATTTCCCCAAGCACTTTGTACCAGCTTCAACTGGTCAAGGAAAAATTGCAACAGATTGCAAATTGCAGCAACAGAAACCAACAGAAATAAGCCTAGTTGGAAAGAGACTTCTGTGTGAACTGTGCTTCATATATCGCTATGCTTTTGACAATAGACAATGGACCTACACTACAAAACACCTACATAAGACAAAGGACTTTTTTAGCCTGCAAACTAAACTAACCATGAAAACTAGTACTCTTTTATAGGCCTGTAACATTGATCTGAGCGATGACTTTCGGTTGTTGGGGTTGTGATGGCAAAGGGCCCTACCGGGGTGCCTACACTTACCAAGCTCTGGTTACACAATGCTGTTGTGTGCTAGAGAGAACATTTCACTCCCAGAGTCCCAGCGATGAATTATTCAGACTGGTGGTTTGCGTACGAATGCCAGGAAAAGTGAATACTGGCACCAGCCGTCCTCAGGCATAAAGCACCCCAGAGCCCTCAATATGCCCGGGATCCTTGACAGCTCCCCCCCCCCCCCCACTCTCTCTCTTGTTCCTTCTGAGGTTACTGTATGCAGCCTATCTTTAAAGTCAGTATGCAACAGAAGTTGTGATAGTCTTTTCTTCTCTATTGTGACATACACCGATCAGGCATAACGCTATTACATCCTGATATTGTGTTGGTCCCCCCTTCCTGTCAAGGCATGTACTCCACTAGACCCCTGAAGGTGTGCTGTGGTATCTGGCCCCAAGATGTTAGCATCAGATCCTTTAAGTCCTGTGAGGTTTAGCACATCTCACAGATGCTCGATTGGATTGAGATCTAGGGAATTTGAACCCCAAGTCAACATCTCAAACTCGCTGTTGTGCTCCTCAAACCATTCCTGAACAATTTTTGCTTTGTGGCAGGGCGCATTATCCTGCTGACAGAGGACACAGCCACCAGGGAAACCCATAAAAGGGTGTACATGCTCTGCAATAATACTTCGTTAGGTGTTACGAGTCAAAGTAAAATCCACATGGATGGTGGGAAACATTTGGTCTAGCCATCCATGTGGATTTTACTTTGGGTGTGTCTCAATCAGCTCCCTAGTTCAGTTGTCAGGGCACTGATCAGGGAGTCAGCCCATTGACTTATGTCCTGATCACTGCCCTGACTAGTGAACTAGGGAGCTGATTGAGACGCAGGGTTTGACACTTTGACCAGGATGCACTATGGGAAGAATGCAAGCCGGCGGAGGCAGTCTGATGCTTTGAGCAATGTAACACACTGCCTCCACCGGCTTGCATTCTTCCCATAGTGCATCCTGGTGCCATGTGTTTCCCAGGTAAGTAACGCAAACGCACCCGGCCAGCCACAAAATGTAAAAGAAAACGTGATTCATCAGACCAGGCCACCTTCTATTGCTCATGTTCCCACTGTTGCTTTCGCGGTGGACCCTGACTGGTCTGCGGCTATGCAGCCCCATACGCAACAAATTGAGATGCACTGTGTATTCTGACTATTCTGCAATTTGAGCTACAGTAGCTCGTCTGTTTGATCGGACCACATGGGCCAGCCTATTCCTTCTTTGGACCACTTTTGACAAGTATTGACCACTGCAGACCAGGAACACCCCACAAGAGCTGCAGTTTTGGAGATGCTCTGATCCAGTCCTCTGGCCTTCACAATTTGCCCCTTGTCAAACTCGCTCAAATCCTCACGCTTGGTCATTTTTGCTGCTTCTAACACATCAACCTTGTCGACAAAATGTTCACTTGCTGCCTACCAACTAACAGTCATAATGTTAAGCCTGATAGGTATATATCCTAGTGAATGGCTTCTTGAACAAAATAATGTTGGATGAGACTTGATTTTGTCCATCAGGAATTGATTAGATCATTTTAATTTGATATTGCTACGATCTCATGTGAGTGACAGGTTGTCCCGCCCACATCTTTAGAGAAGAGAGGTCGCTGCAAGAGGGAGGAGAAGTTATTTTAATTTCACGATTGCGTGGGCACATAAATGTGAAAAAAAAAATGCAACACTGGTATGGGAATACATATTTACTATAAAATTACTGCTTATTTACAGTTTGTATAGGGTAGTCTTTGTATTGATGTTGAGTAAGGTCATGCAGAATAAGGCATTAATATGTGCTTTATAAGTACTAAAAAATAGCCAATATCCTAGTAATATTCATGTTAACAAGCAGCTATAGCGAGAATTGAACCCTAAAATAAAGTGTTACCAAATAAGGATATGCATGCATGAATTAATCATTTACAATAAATAAAACAATTCCATTGAAATAGGAATTTTCCTTTTTGATTTAGGTGGGGAAAAAGTGATTAAAACTTTGGGGAAAAGTTAATGTCTGCGGAAGTCTTCAAAATGCAGGGAATTATGTTGATTAACCACTCTGGAATTTGGACACGTCTATCCTGTACTATTCAATAAATAAAAGATTTGATAAAAAAAATAATAATAATAATAATTATAGCCTATATGCAGGCCTACACTACTGATCAAAATTTTGGGTTCAGTAATACTGTATTATTTTTGGGTCAGCTTTTTTATTATTATTTACTTTAAAAAATATATTATTTAATTTAGCAAGGATGCATTACATTTATTTTGATTAAATTAATCAATGTAATGAATTTTTTAACAAATCCTGATCTTTTGAATATTATATTTATTAAACAATTGAATTAACATAATTTAACATAACATAATATATCAATGGTTTCAACATTGATAATAATGAGAAAGTTTACTTGAGCAGCGAATCATCATATTAGAATGGTTTCTGAAGGATCATGTGACACTGAAGACTGGACTAATGATGCTGAAAATTCAGCTCAGCCTTCAGAGGAATTAATTACATTTTGGAATATATCATATATATATATATGGATTAATATATAAAATAAATATGTTTTTTTTGAGCAAATAAAACACAAATTTTGAAAGCACCGACAGAAGGTACCATTTTCAATGAATGACATGGATCTTTTCTACCCATGAAATCAGTCGAGCGACTCACGGATCTGTTCTAATAGAACTGCTGAGACTGGGGAAACTGAGAATTTTTCATTAAATAAAAATAAAAGAAGGAAGAATGATAATATGAGTTTTGCCCCTAAAGCTTTGTTTCCCATGCGTTTGGAGAGAACCATAGCTCTTCAACAAGTTTACAGACATGAGATCAATAAACTGAAAGTGATGGAGCCTTCACTGAGACTGATGTTTAAACACACACACGCACGCACGCACGCACCCACACACACGCACACACACACACACACGCACACACACACAATCTCAGGGGAGAGAGGTGTGTCACACTTTGTAATTGAGGTGTGTTAAGACAGCTAGATGCAACAATTACAATCTTCTCTCCATTATTCCCGTCTCCATTTAAAATCCCTCTCCTTTTCCCTCTCTCGGTTTCTCCCTCTGACACATACATAGAATCAATCTCCATTCAAAATCATCCATGTAATTGCTGTAAATTAGTCTGCTGTAATGAAACCCGTTTAACAATAAGAGACCACAGGGATTCAGTGCAGTGTCAGTGAAGGATGGGCAATATAATCTGTGATCGGATTTCAACTATATACAGAACACGGTATACACACACTCTACCAGTCAAAAGTTTGGACACAATCCCTTATTTATATTTTTCAAAATTTTCTACACTTCCGAATAAGAGTAAAGCTATTAAAACTCTCACTTGTGTGACCAAAAAGCTTACACTCTTCAAGTAGCTGCCACTTTCCATGATAACAGCTTTGCTCACTCTTGGCATTCTCTAAACCAGCTTCATGAGGTGCCACTTGGCATGCTAAAGGACTTCCCATATATGCTGGGCTGGCTGCTTATTCTTCACTCTCAGCTCCAACTTATCCATTTAACTCATCTGTTCCAACTGACTTCACTGTTCTTTTTTTTACGTTTCTTCGTCATTTAGTGCCATTCAAATAACAAAGGATTATTAAAAAAGATGTTGCCAATTCATGAGTTCAAATCTATTTGAAGCAAATACTATCGCTCAAAAGAAAATATGTATATACTGTATAATCATAAATATTTTGTTGTCTAATATTTTTATTTAGACATGTCAAATAGTAATCATATAGTCATGTTTAATGTTTTTCAGCATTATTAAAATGGGCAAAATATTAAGTGGTCTTTTAATGTTCTTAGCCATTTTAATCACAAATTAGTTGTCAGGAAATGAGCAAGAGTTACACAAATACTGTAACTTAGCATGGAATAGCCTTATCCAAATATAGGGCCTGATCATTTGTCTTTAGATAACAACTTTTCAAGCCATTCTGCAATGTTTCCCTGTACTCATGAACTGACTATTCACGCACAACTTCCCATATCAACTTCATTAAATATTTGATGGAATGGCTTTCCTTAAATCTTGTGGTTTAGATAATTAAAAGCTTAGTGTTTAATCATATATAGAGATAGAGTCTTGGGGGTAGGGGGTTTGGGGGGTTTATATAAGCTTTTACTAGTGTGAACTGACATCATGTGGAAAAAAAGCACTAGAAGACATGGAGGAAAGAGTGTGAGCTGATTTGACGTGAACAGGGCCATAGTGGAGAATTTCTTTGTGCAGGTAATGAAGTCTGTCTGCAGCTTGCAGAATCTCTGGTGTAAAGATCCTGATGCAGCCCGTTGAACAGGTATGGTAGACTAAATCTGTCACCATTCATGATGGTTCCTTGGACAAAGCTTAAACCAAGACCAAGACAAAGAAAGAACTCTCAATGGAGAAATTGACCGTGCAATTTAATCCATGAATGGGCTTGACACTCTTCTGCTCTATTGCGTACATATCTCTCATGGTCACCTCTTTTTCCTCATAACACTCAAATATCTGAGTGCCTTACTGTATAAACATCTATAGAAGAGTCTATGGTGTCTGCAATGGAGAAATTTTATGTAAAAGGATTATTAGGAACACCTGTTCAATTTCTCATTAATGTAATTATCTAATCAACCAATCACATGGCAGTTGCTTCAATGCATATAGTGTAACTGAATGTCAGCATGGGAAAGAAAGGTGATTTAAGCAATTTTGAGCGTGGCATGGTTGTTGGTGCCAGACGGGCCGGTCTGAGTATTTCACAATCTGCTCAGTTACTGGGATTTTCACACACAACCATTTCTAGGGTTTACAAAGAATGGTGTGAAAAGGGAAAAAACAACCAGTATGTGGCAGTCCTGTGGGCATTTGTGAAGCCACAACACACACAACCTTGGGGCGGATGGGCTACAACAGCAGAAGACCCCACCGGGTGTAACAAACTGCTCTGAGACAGAAGGTTGGGGATCCAAATGCAGTATTTATTGAAAGGTAATCCAAAGTCGTAGTCCATAAAACACGCAAAAGGTCATAAACAGGCAAGCAGTCCGAAAAGGCAAACAAAACAGAAGGAACAGGGAAAAGGGTAATCCACGGAGAAGGCAAGAAATCAAAGACCAAGATACATGAAACCAGAGAAATGCTCAGAAATGTGTTTGTGACACTAAACAAGACTTCGCAATCAATGACAGAGATAACCAGGCTTATATAGGCAGAGGTAATGAGGTGATGAGACACATTGTAAACATTGAGTGCTATTGAGTCCGGGGAAAGGATTGTGGGTAATGTAGTTTAAAGTCTGGGGTGGAGTGCCCTCTGGTGGTGATCACGGGCATTCACACTGGTGAATTGTGACACCGGGCACCACTCATCTCCACTACAAATAGGAAAAAGAGTCTACAGTTTGCACAAACTCACCATAATTGAACAGTTGAAGACTGGAAAAAATGTTTCCTGGTCTGATGAGTCTCAATTTCTGTTGAGACAGTCAGATGGCAGAGTCAGAATTTGGTGTAAACAGATTGAGAACATGGATGAATCATGCCTTGTTACCACTGTGCAGGCTGGTGGTGGTGGTGTAATGGTGTGGGGGATGTTTTCTTGGCACGCTTTAGGCCCCTTAGTGCCAACTGGGCATCGTTTAAATGTCACGGCCTACCTGAGCATTGTTTCTGACCATGTCCATCCCTTTATGACCACCATGTACCCATCCACTGATGGCTACTTCCAGCAGAATAATGCACCATGTCACAAAGCTTGAATCATTTCAAATTGGTTTCTTGAACGTAACAATAAGTTCACTGTACTAAAATGCCCCCCACAGTCACCAGATCTCAACCCAATAGAGCATCTTGTATGGGCCAACATTTCTAAAGAATGCTTTCAGCACCTTGTTGAATCAATGCTACGTAGAATTAAAACAGGTCTGAAGGCGAAAAGGGGTCAAACACAGTATTAGTATGGTGTTCCTAATAATCCTTTAGGTGAGTGTATATGGTCCATATGGCATTTTCTGAGCTTCGTCCATGTGTCTGCCATGGAAGAAGAGAGCAAAATAGAGAGAAAGAGAGCGAGAGTGCCAGAAGTGCATGTTATGTTGTCACATCCAAGGTGTTACCTCTAGGGACAAGATAGGATGTACTGTCAAATGCACTGTCTTCACCATCAACTGGACAATTTTTGGATTGCCCTGAGCCAAAGTTTTCTACAGATGCAGCAACCCACACAGACTCGGACACACACACACACACACACACACATTTTGAGTCGCTAGTACCAAACAGGAGGTAAAACTATGAGTCATACGAATGTGTGCACTCTGAGTGAGAGTCTTCAGACAGCCTCACGCCCAGAACCCATTATTACAAACAAGAATTGATCCTGTCAAACCAAGACTAGAGAGAAAATTACAGTCTTTCTCTTTTTCCATCTACCTCTTTCTTCCCCTCTCTCTCTTTCTGCAGAAAATGATGCAGATAACTGTTGTATTACAGCAATAGGATTCAATATTGAAGTGATTTTCATAAACATAGTCATTAGCGACTCTAGTCTGACAGGAAGGCCCTGGCATTATGCTTTTCCACATGAACGACACACTGATTTAACCACTTCATTACCCAACACACTGCTTTGATTTAGCTTTTCAGATATATTTTTTTGGTACTATTTTGTCATCTCATTTTTCCATGTAATTAACATAAACTTAGTCAATGGATGTTTTGCATAGTTATGCAGACTGCATTTGAATATGTATAACAGTACTTCCAAAATGATCTCTCAGCCTCTCTCCTGGCTGTCGTAGATGTCTGCGCTGCCGCCTCTGCATGACCAGCTCTGCAACAGAGGAACATTCTTAATTGGCCAGCGATATCATTAAATTACCCCAGCAATAGCCTTCACAGAGTTTACTTGAAGGGACTACAGTCTGCATTTCATAGTGCTCTCCATCTCTCTTTCCTTAAAGTCATAGTCCACCTAAAAGAGCCGGGGTTTAACATGCTTGTTCACAAACATCTATTTACTTTCAGCCCTGAGATAAATCTATACAGATTAAAGAAGAAATCTATACAGTGAATAATTAATCTTGCTCAGCATCCTTTGATCACCAGTGTTCAAGCACGACAGCAGATGATAATCACTTATTAAGACTTACATGCCCCCTGTTGCACAGCCTGATGGAATGTTTCCTTAGGGAATTTTATCTGAATGAATGGATTTCAGTTCAACAAAGGTTAAAGTCAACATGAAGCGGCATACACACCCATTCAGCAAATGTAATGTAGCATATCTTTGAGTGAAACAATGGAATCAATGGGACATGGTTTGGCATGAGCTCATTAGCACATTTCAAACTAACCCTGGATTATTATTATTAGTAGTATATTATTTAGCAAGCAATCTATGTATTACTTTAATTTAATTACAGTATAGTAGATATTTTACCAGTGGCCAATATATTTTGAAGCTCTAAAAAGTATGAAACAGACTGAAAGTCAAGATGGGGGAAATTGTGATTTGTCTTGCATTCGCTTGTCAGGAGTAGCTGGGGTTAAGTGTCTTGCTAATGGACACCTCGACACTTGGTCAGGTGGAACCGTAGCCTAGAAATCTAGACGCACCCTAGCGGCAGCAAATCTAATCTGCCCGCGAGTGTCGTCTAGCAACTCTCAATACACTTCTGAGATGTAAAAGCCAAACTCTTGATGGGCCAATCACATCGTGTATAGAGTCGTGGGCGGGGCTTAACATAATGATGGCAGAGTTGCGCTTGCGTGCTTCTAGTAAACACAGAAACTGGCGAACAGCGGTCTTTCGAATCAGCTTTGACCGCGACTCTGGAAGACTTGGAGTTAAGCTTTTCTCTGAGAAAAGAACAAAGAACTGCACTGAAGTCATTCTTAAGAAGGGAAGATGTGTTTGGAGTTTTGCCGACCGGATACGACGAATGTTTAATCTATCAACGAGCTCCGTTTCACCTTTGTTGCTCTGGTTGGTGTAGTGCTATCCTATCTCGTGCAGAGGGAGTTTGAAAGACAACCGTTTATCCCGCCCCTCAGATTGAGCCCTGTTAATGGTGAGTTTCCAGACCAAACATCTTGATGTGGGTCTGGCTTGTCAGGCTAGTGGAACCGGGGATCAAATCACCAACCTTCCGGTTTGTAGTCAACCTACATGGAACACTGAGCCATGAACCACTGAGCCACTGTTTTGTATACTCTTTGTATATTCTTGTATACCTTTTGCCATTAGTTGTAATAATCCAGTGAGATGTTTGTATGCATAAGGAGTCTGGCAACAGCAGGTATGCTCCATACAGAGATCTGATCTTAAAATCATCAAGTCCATCTGTGATTACATGAAGAAAAAGAAAAAATCCAGAAGAACTGCAGTAATGTCTCCAAGATTCTTGTAGAAACCTACCTGCAAAGCTACAGTACTGTGAAAGGTTTTAGGCACTTGCGTAAAAAAGTGAGGATGCTTTTAAAAATCTATATGCATATATACTAATATTTTATTTATCAATTAACTTCATTTAACTACATGAAATCAATATTTGCTGTGACCACCATTTGTAAGTGTCTTAGTTGTCACAGTTCTTCTGTTATTCTTGTAAAAACAGATAGACTTGATGATGTTGAGATCAGATCTCTGTATGAAGCATACGGCTGTTGTCAGACTCCTCGTGCATACAAAAAAATCTCACTGGCTTGATACAATTAATGGCAAAAGGAATGTTTGGAAATGAATAAACTGATATTTCCTATTTTCACACTACAGCAAAATATATAAATAACTGGCTTAAAAAACATTTTATTTTGTGTAAATACTAACATGCCTAAAACTTTTGTGCAGTACAGTACACCATTTTAAATGAAAAATCAAACTCAAAGAAAATATACATGGCACACAATAAGAAATTGTTCATAATAAACATATTCATCAAAAATGAGTGTTACTCAAACAGTTGGCTTCAATAACAAACCAAGCACAACATTTTCTGCATATCTGTAGACACACTCAGTTGTCTATAGATGTCACAACCATATGTGTGGGTGGTTGACAACGGCTAAAAAGTTTTGAATACTTAAATACACCCCTAAAGATAATTCAAGATGCAGTAATCAACACTTAACTCAAAGGCTAAAGCAAATACAATCTTCATCGGCAGAGAAACAAAAGAGCAGAGAACATGGCTTGATGCATAAGATGTGCATTCACAATCATGTCAAAACATGCTGAGCTCTTCACTGTATAAATTGGCATAGCACTAGACATCTGTACCAGACACTATGAGTATTAGCAGCAGGAGAAGCGATTGCAAGCCTTGTGTTCTCAGATTGTTGTGTCCTGGAAAATCACCAAATAGTTTTGAATAGAAGAGAAACAATTTATCACAGCTATGTTGCAAAGTTCCTATTTTTAATCATGCTCTTCTTCTAGTGACCGAACACATGGCAAAGTCCAAAAATCTATTAAATGGCTGTTTTGTAATGGAGTGACTATAGAATGATTGCTTGTGCACAGACCAGTATTTCAGCTCCAAAACATCAATTATTTGTTGAGGAACTGGTTGCCTGTGTTGGCGTGCCTCCAGATCCACCTTGCTAAGTTTCTCAATGTCTGTTTGTGTGTTAATGGCTCCAAAGGCTCAGAAGAAGGGTAGTCAATATCCAAGTCTGTCTCCCTTACAATATGAAAACAACAATAAAGAGGCACCATAGTGGCCACAGGTTATTAAAAACAGTTTTGAGAAAAAAATTCCCAGTAGGTGTACTTGAACTGCATTATGCATTAAGCATTTTCTAGGAACCCCTTAATCAGTAGTGCTAAAGCAAGCACTATTATACTTGAGTTCAGGTATACGCCAAACCCTAAGCATTAAAAGTATTCTGCACAGACATCTCCTCCCACTTTATATACTTTGCTATATTACTGCAACAATGGGGCCGGAAACTTAACATACTTCCAGCATTTAAAATCCAGCATTTAGAAGTCCCTGTAAGTGCTCATTGTCAGTTTTAAACAAGACAGCAAGATGGCGTCTCTTCTTCCACAAGGGAGTATGGTGTCACACCATTTGATTCCAGGTGGACCATTAAAGAACGCAACACACACGTCTCACGGACATCCTGTTGAATTCAAACAACCAGATGATGACTGAAGCTGAGACTATACCTAACCCAACCCTAAACCGACTCCAATTCCACCCCTGGATCTCCAAGCCTAAACCTACCCCAACTTCACTCCCTGAACCTCCAAGCCTAAACCTACCCCAACTTCACCCCTGAACCTCCAAGCCTAAACCTACCCCAAATTCACCCCCTGGATCTCCAAGTCTAAACCTACCCCAACTCCACTCCTTGAACCTCCAAGCCTAAACATACCCCAATTCCACCCCTGGATCTGGATTCAACCTTATCCCCTGGATCTCCAAGCCTAAACCTACCCCAGATTCACCCCCTGAAGCTCCAAGCCTAAACCTACCCAAAGTCCACCCCCTGGATCTGGATCCAACCTTGTCTCCAGGATCTCCATGCCTAAACCTACCCCAAATCCACCACCTGGATCCAATCACATCCCTGGATCTCCAAGCCTAAACTTATCCCAACTACACCCCCTGGATCTGGCTCCAACCTCGTCCCCTGGGATCTCCATGCCTAAACCTACCCCAATCCCACACCCTGGATCCAACCTCATCCCTGGATCTTTAAGCCTAAATCTATCCCAACTTCCCCCCTGGACCTGGATCCAACCTCTTCCCCTGGATCTCCATGCCTAAACCTACCCCAACTCCACCCCCTTGATCTCCAAACCTAAACATACCCCAACTCCACCCCCTAGATCTCCAAGCCTTAACCTACCCCTACTCCACCCCCTAGATCTCCAAGCCTTAACCTACCCCAACTCCACCCCCTGGATCTCCATGCCTAAAACTACCCCAACTCCAACCCCTGGATTTCCAAGCCTTAACCAACCCCAATTCCACCCCTTGGATTTCAATGTGTAAAACTACTCCAACTACACCCCTGGATCTCCATGCCTAAACCTACCCCAACTCCACCCCCTGGATCTCCAAGCCTAAACCTATCCCAACTCCACCCCCTGTATCTCCAAACCTAAACCTATCCCAACTCCACTATATCTATATAATTATTAAGAGCTATATTTGAATATAGTAGAGACTTGGGCAATCACAAAGGAAAGGCATTTAAACTTCACAGACCCTTTTGAAAAGAGAGTGTGGTGAGTGAGCGATGCTCATTGATTACAGCACTTCAAATTACAGAATCTTTACAATACATTTCTCATTTGTGAGTTGCTTTGGATAGAAGCATCTGCTAAATATATATGTATGCTTATCAAGGCACTAAACTCACTCAGAACATCCTGGCAACTGCAGAGCGACGCCCAAGCAACAAAATACAGAGTTTTGCAAGGTCAAGAACCACTCATATTTTCTTTAGAGAACACAACATTAAAGTGCTTCTGGTGCTACTCAACAGGATCACTGAAGTGGTTTAATAGGAATGGTAGGGAATTGAAGTTCTCTTTCCTGCTGACTAGGTACAACCTGTCATCCCAAGTTTGGTCAAACTGCAGATCTGAGGGTACCAATCTTTGTCAGTGTTGAGATCAGCAGATGGTGCTTGTCAGTGTGATATGTAGATAACAGGTCTGTGAGAGTCAGTCGGGCCACCACTGCTGACATTCCTCTATAGTCAAACACACACACACACACACACACACACACACTCAGGTGAATTATCACTCTCTAGTCCTCCCCTCTCCTCAGGTGTGTGGACCCTGTGAGCCGTTTATCTGACAGCGTCAATCTCTCCGCATGCGGCCTTACCACAGACTGAAAGGAGACTGCACACACCAATAGAACAGCATACAAGGCCACATTAGTTATGCGGTTACTTTTCATTTACATGTAGCAAATGCTTTTATATAATTTATATAACGTACATTCAGACTGCTTTTGCAGTGTTTTCAGTTGAAGAACATTTCTCTTAACTGTGACATTTGCAGAGGCTTTTATAAAAAAAGAATAGTGAATTAAAACCCATTACATCTTATTACCTAGATATCAAACCAACGACCTCAACATGCTAGAAATATACAGATTGAAAAAAATAAATAATGTACACTTATTTGAGGTCAGGAATTTTTCAAAACACCTGAGTATAAATAATGTTCTTAACCCTCAAAATTGTGCATTATGTTGGGTGAGAATGAATACATGCATCAATTACAGATGCTTTTATATAGCTTCCATTTCAATTTGGATGCATATGGCAGATGGCTGCTTTTATCAAACCCAAAGGACAGTGAATTCAAACCTTACATCTTATTTCCTAGACATCCTACCAATGACCTTAACATACTAGAAACATATACAGTAAGTAAGTAAGTAAGTAAGTAAGTAAGTCAGTCAGTCAGTCAGTCAGTCGGTCGGTCGGTCAGTCAGTCAGTCAGTCAGTCAGTCAGTCAGTCAGTCAGTCAGTCAGTCAACCAACCAACCAACCAACCAACCAACAAACAACCAAACAAACAAACAAATAAATAAATAAATAAGAGAAATGTATTACTGTGTTTTTTTACATGCGAAACATGAACTCATGTTATATTGCACACTGTAAACATAATCAAAGCTTCGAAAACACGCGAAGAACGGGACCTTTAATCAGTTGATACAATGCACTTATTACATGTTTTTACGTTGTACTTACATTTTTTTAAAATACCTGCATGTAATTACATCTGTAATTAATTTCTGTAGTTACTGTTGTAATTACACAGTTGGCACTTCCCTTACACCTAACCCTACCCTTAAACTCATATCACCACACCTGTCTCTAACTCTACCCGTATCTCACCTCAATATCAGAAAAGGTGTTTTGCAATACAATTTGAACACAGTAAGTATATTGTACTTTTTTTGATGTAAGTACATAGTACTTAAGGCCACCTGATATAAAGTGGGGCCGGCAAATATCTTAAACTTCAGTTACACTTTAGATAGGGTCAAATTCTCTAGAGTCAAACTATGCCTCAATTAAAGTGTTGAGATCTCCATACTTTGTTTTTGATATTGTTAATGTTATAACTACTACATGAGAAAACAAACTAATGTCAAAGCTTTAAAAAAGTGTTTCACTCATGACATTTAATTCTGTAATTTATACCCACAGGGTCTCCAAAGTTACAATTTTTGCTAACCAATCAAGCAAAATGGGCATTAAAAGTTTAATTTGCCATTTCAAATGATTTGTTTACTCCACTGAGCCCTTTGCAGTGCATTCTGGGATTGATTCATTCTTGGGAATGAAAAAAAGTATCATCAAAACATTTCCAACATCTGAAAATATTATCTGATGTTTCGCTAAGATGCCAGACATTTATTTTATGCTTTCTGACACTGAGCCAACACAAAAAAATTACTAACAAAATCTAGACCGACATTTTTACTGACAGTTGTACATTTAACAAGTCTGGTTTGAATATGATGACACAGTTGTCTGCACTGTGCAATTTGCAATTACAAGCGGCTAAAAAATATATATTTTTGGGTAATTATACACTGTATTATACACTTAATTGTACACTGTCAAATACAGTTTCATGTTCATCCAGTAAAAAAAAAAATGAAAATCTTATAAATGCTCCACCAGTGCTACTTCCAAAAATTGTACATTTAACAGTAATTTAGTGTAAAATTACATGAAATTAGATCTGGCGTTCACCGTATCCGCTTGTTAAGTCGTGACGTAAGGAACGCCGTTTCTGGGTCCAAGCCTCAACTAGTCTCACTTGAGAATGCCATTGACGCCCGTTTATGAGTGCTATTTTTTCATATTAAACATCAAACATTTAAAAAAGTTAAACATTTTAAATACTTACAGTCTACACAACATTCTCTATGGTCAAAGCGTTACAGACATTAATATTTTAACGATTTATAAAAGATGAATCACTGTCTGGTCATCTGGAATTTTGGTATGGAGAAAAGGTTTATTATTTTAATTTTTGTAGTATTACACCACATTGTGTGTGTGTATTAGCACCGTTTGTAGTTTTTCTTGTGGTATAAGATAGAGCTTTTGGACCTGGAAGCGCTGCTGCGTGACGTCAGCCTTAACAACCGGATAGAGTAAAGAAACACTGTTAAGTTAACCTTTTTTATTGTAGCATTTATTCATTAAAATTACAAAAAAATTTACAGTGTAATGCCCTATTCGGACGGAATTAGTTTAACATGGGGAGATGGGGGTAAAGTAATTATTACCAGAGGTTCTCTGTGATTTTAGTCCCGTCTGAATGTGCCATCTCAGTAATCATTACGTAAAGATACAGAGACTTTTACCTTCTTTAAAAAGGTCCGGAAAAATTACCTCGGGTAATACTAATCCAGTTCGAATAGACCCGCTGTAAAATTGAATGGTAAAATTCCATCATTTCCTGTTTAAAAAATGTTTTAACAAAATTACGTTTTGCGAGCAAGGAGGCACTTGAATTCGGTTGCGTTGTAGGTTGTGGAACAACTCTGTGGCAAACCTCCAGTATTTTCTGCATATCATTCTGCATATCATTTAAAGCAAAAAGAAGATCAAAAGCACTTATTAGAGGCACAACACTTATTTTAGCTCTAGGAAAGTGTCTATTACCAACACAATCCAATCAGAACCGTCAGACTGGATCTAACTGTTAATCAAAACATATAAGAGACAGAGTTCAGATTGGCGCAAAAACAAGTTGTGTGTTTGCTCAAAAACAGCAACTTCATACACAGATGACGAAAAGGAGGTTACTGTGGTGTGTAGAGCGAGTTACTCCTCCCACATCTGCTAGTTTTCCTGAGATGTCTTGTTAACGTGCGAAATGGCCATTAATATTACAGACGTCCTGAGGTAAAATTACTTTACCCCCACGTCCCCATGTTAATCTAATCCTGTCCAAATAGGGCTTAAGAGGAACATATTAGGTAGTATATATATAAACGAGTTTATTCTTATTGTGGTGACGCACACTGGTAAACACACAAACTCTCATACACACACAGAAAAGAGCATAGAACTATTTGAAAGGGAAAAAAAGTTACGCCTTTCACACCTTTGTGACTTTGGTCCTCTTGCACTTCCTCTCGAGGGAGAGAAAATAAAGGGATTTAGTGGAGGGAGGACATATTTGAACTGGTGCTTCAAAAGAAACTACACCAATTAATCATTCCTCCCGGAACATCTCGCTTCCAATCAAGGCTGAGGCTTGAGCTCTATTACCTTTAAAAGCAATGTGACCCCCAATAAAGAGGATGAGGGCGCTGTGAAAATAACCAACATGAGGGAGGGGGAATGGGGGGTTATATTTCTCTTATTATATCTAGAAGGCAGGAGGATAACTCAAATTTGTACAGTAGAAATGGTGGCAATGGTGGCATAACAGTGTTTTTGGGGCAAAAGGTATTACGCACTATAATTTTCACGAGGAAAGAAGTGGTCCTATTTCCTGATCTTTAAACTAGGCTACTACTTAAAGTGTAACTTTGCTGACTTTCAACCCCCCTTGTATTGTTATGTCATAAGTATATGTAAACAAACAATATTTACTCATTTTCTGTTACATTGGGCGTTTATTTTTCTGGATGCTCTGCATACGCTCAGTATGCGTTTGACTGCACGAGGGCTTCTGTGAAAAACTATAGATTATACTTCTGCATTTCGATATCCCCGGCCCAGACAGATGGACTGATAGTGGGTTATTACCAGAACAGTTACTGGAAGGGTAGGTTTATCACTGAAATTATATTGTATTACTGTCTACTCTTTAAAAAGCATAATGGTAAAAAATTAATACTATGGCAACAGCTTTCTTGTATGATACAGTGTTTCCTTTGTGTGGAACTGACAAAATGGCAGTTTCTTTCAGTTTTTCCCTTCTTTTTTGCCTAAAATACATATTGTTGTCACCCAGTTTGAAATGCTGATACAAACAGATTTTCCATCGCTGCTTTTTCTCCATATTTACGATTCTTTGCAGCCTTTAGCTGCTGCCTAACTCACTCTCGCTATACATTTAAGCTTTAATTTAATTTAGACTTTAATTAAAAACACCAAAATAATGAGTAGTAACTCTTTAGTTTATGATCCAGTTATTACTATTACCAAGTTGCTTATTAGCATGCATATTACATTGGCTGTTTATTAGTACTAATAATTCTCTATATTACCATATTCTACATCCCTTAATCCCACCCAGTTAAACTTTGCTACTACCATACTGACTATTAACAAGCATTAGGCCTAGTTGGGAATTTATCGAGGCAAATGTACTATGAAATACAATTAAATTCATAGCAATTATATTTTATATTTGTCACTGTGCACTGTGATTTGGAATAAACTTCATTGTAATTAGGTTGTTTGTTTTAGCTATTTTAAAGGACTTTTTCATTTAAAATTTTGAAATCTCTTGAATAAAATCATGAATATATTCATTCTTGCTTTGAGATTGAGCGCAGACTTTGATTAAACAGATAAGTGGCTCTGTTGTGACACTTGAACAGATTTTATTATTTAAAAAAATCCCATTCAGCCATTTTAATGAAATAAGAGGAAATAGGTGGCTGAAAACTCCACTTTAACTGAAAACAGACTGCACTTTCTTTGTACACTGATAATTAGTTGCAAACCAATTTCCATCTGAAGCTGCCTAGGTGAATGCTTTTGCTGACTGACACAAACCAATCTTATAAAAGATGAACACGGTTTTCTGAGATTGTGTATAAATGAGAGAATGTAAAAAAGTTGAAATGTTAAGCCCTGATTTAATTAGAGCAGGGTTTTGCCTAAATCTAATTACCTGATTTTTCCCCAAGCTACATTAAGGCCAATGTAAAACATAATAGGTGCAATTGAACTTAACGGCAGTTGCAGTGTTTGTGGTTATTTATCCGTTGTCTCTGAGTCCCTGGCCTCCACATTGCAGGCGCTGTGCGGACCAGACTGAAGACACACAGCATGCACAATGAGGAAACCAGAAAACCCCAGATTGGACGCCTGGTCAATATAGACAAGTAATTTCATCTGCAAATGAATTGCATCATGTTTTCAGTTTATAATTTTAATTTGTCATTTTAACTGACTGTTTTTTCAGACTGTGTAAAATGGAAAGCATTATGTATTTAAAACGAAAGCTTAATGTTTAAAATCAGCCATTGAATAGTTCAAAGTTAAAATCTATGCAGGAACACTCCATATTTGTCAAATTAATATTGCCAGGAACGGCATTTGAGAATGTAAACCTAAAGAAAATAACTTCCAATAGAAAGGTCAAACAGTGAATTACCTTTGCATGATCATGGTTTCAAGTAATTGCAGATGACCTTCAGAAAAACCTTTGATTGTTTTTTAATGTCTATTAATGTATTGGCACCAACATAAACTACAAACCCATAAAGGTCCTTCTAAAGCAATAAATGGAAGAAATACCATAAAAAATGATGACCATCGTTTTCCAAGAACACATCTCCTACTCAGATTAGTGGTATGGTTCAGTTCACTGTCTCAAATGGACCGTGAATGAATTATGGCATGCTCGTTTACCCCTGAGTTCCATTAAGCTCATAGTCAATGAATCAATATTCGATTCCGTAATGACATATTTGTGCTCAACCTTCAAAGCCCCAGCTGCTGGAAATAGTAGTCTGCAATTACTCAGAAACATTCATTTAAAATGTTTTTCTTAAATTGTTCTACTGCACAGACAGAAGTCAAAAATGTCATAGCCTGTTTTCTTTCATGACCCCAGGGTGTTGCTTGATGTGACATGACAATTATTGAAATTTTAGTTATAATTGGAGGTCAGTGTCATTCTAGTCACGACTGACCTGTTATTACACTCAGAAATAAACCCACCCTGCCTTTTCCCCTGAGTGAGCACCTAATACCACAGAAACACAGAGGCCACTGATTTATTCAAGTGTGTTTGGTCCATCTATAGGAACATTAAGGGTATCTATGGGTAAAATAAATGCTCTGCCGAACTGTCTGGTCAAGTTCTTCCCTGCGAGCCACACATGAAAAGAAAAGGAGTCAGTGAGGTTGATTAGTCTTTGGACAGAGGTGAAGAAGAAGCCAATTACTTGCCAAATTTCGCATCCGTCCAAGTTTAATGGTAATACTTTTCCTGTTCTGGTCAGCAAACATATCAGCCTTCTTTACCATGATAAAACAAGCACAAGACATGAAAAACTGCCTGCAGTTGTTAGTGTGTAGGTGTTGATAAAAGTCGAATGAAAAAAAACCCGAAGTGAAGTTGACCCATAATGACCCATGGAAAAGCGTAATTGAGATGAAATCCCTATGAGTCAGTCCTAACACCTCAACCTCTTATGCCATCCAGCCACCTTCACTAACCTTCTGGAACTTTCTGGCAACTTCTAGAGCTCTTCATGCAGAGATCAAGGCAATCAGTCTGACACACTCGCATGGGAGAAATAAGAAAACCACACATCACAAAATCAGATAAAGATCCGTGGTTCCGTTTTGGGTGCATAGTCACCTTTCTTATGTGCCTTTTTATTATTTCTTTTCTAGCTGCTGTCAAACACTTCAGAATGGAGACAGCTCGAACGCCTACTCAGTCCATGGACAGCTTCACACTGACACTCAAACAACAACTAATGAAAAAGAACAGCTTGCTATCTTTGCTGATAACTGAGGAGACGAAAGGGGGGACGAAATGAAAAGGGAAGGTCCACAGGTGACGTATGTATGTATGTATGCATGTATGTTCATATGTACATACATGTGTCCAACAAAACACAATCAAAATCTCTTCTCATTGATTGATAAAATAAGCGGGATTTCATTGATTCGATTACAGAATCTCCAATCTCAAAGGGGGTTTCATCTGGTGCCTGAGGTTCACAAGAACATTCTAGGGGGTCTGTGGGAAATCTTTTTTGAGGATTGTCAAGTTAAGAGTAAAACTGCTACATAAAAGAATGTAATTGAAAATGCAATTTTTCTAAATTGATAAGGTTTCTATTCTATTCAGTAATATTTTAGTTTAATATTACTAAAAATATAAAATTCATCCAGGTAAATGTTAACTGGAGAAAAAAAAAACTTTTTTTGGCATTTCTGCTAGTGTGGCTGTATAGTGTTTCACTTTAGAAACAAAATAGCCTTTAATCAATAATTTCACAGTGGAAGAAAACAGATTATCATTGGAGATTGATGGAACAACACCTTTAAACATAAACGACAAATGAACTAAACTCAGGGCTGATTTCCACAGAGAATGTAATCAAAAGAGAAACAGGACAGGTGTGTGGAATAAGGAACTACGGAAACTAATTAACAAACAGGGAAACTAAAAAGGGAACTTTCACAAGAGTGAAAATCATAACATAACTTACCTGTTTTAGATGTGTTTTGAATTTTGCATTGCTCTGTGTTGTGTTTTAGGCTTAATGGAAATTCACAAAAAATTACTGCATAACGTCCTGGCTGAAACTTACCAGTACATTTTCTGTTTTTCTGTTTTACAGTGTTGGGTTTTGGGGTTAAACAAATGTTTGTAAAAGGAAAAATAAAAAATGACCATTCTTTTGAAATCACACCAACATAGAAATTAATGACGAATACAGATGCAAACAAAACTCATTAAGAGGGATATCTTGGTGAGCACATAGGCAAGTCTTTAAAAAGTGTTTTGTGAATGCAAGTGCGTCATAATCTGGTGATGTAACAATCACAATGGAAATCCACAGTCTTGGCAAACAATGAGGAATGCAGGTAAGCAAATCCAGGTAAACTCAGAAATAATGCATTCTTGACACTTTAGAATTCAACTTAGAATAATACACACATAGGAACAACAGGAACATACTGTAGGATAGCTTGGTATTTAGACGGAGCACTTTCGGATAGTGAATCATAGGAGTATACGCTCTCAGTTTGTGATTTGTCCTCACAGAAGT
The DNA here is from genome assembly GCF_024679245.1 of Pseudorasbora parva. NCBI lineage: Eukaryota > Metazoa > Chordata > Actinopteri > Cypriniformes > Gobionidae > Pseudorasbora > Pseudorasbora parva. The sequence continues at coordinate 49,205,381 of NC_090172.1, forward strand.
CTGAATAAAGGAACTAGGGCAGAAACATAAAGAAAAAGAAGTCAATATCTGAAGGTAGTATTATCTTTTCCAGCAGAGAGAATAGTAAATTCAAGAATCCAAAGGGATAGTTTACCCAAAAATGAAAATTCTGTCATAATTTACTCACCCTCAAGTTTTTCCAAACCTGTATGAGTTTCTTTCTTCTGCTGAACACAAAAGAAGATATTTTGAAGAATGTTTGTAACAAAGCAGATAGAGAAACTATAGACTACCCCTATATGGTAGTCTATAGTTTCTCTATCTGCTTAGTTACAAACATAAGACAGTTTAATTTTTTGGTAAACTATCCCTTTAACAAAGATGCCAACTGAGTGTGCAGTGTATTTTTAAATAGTAGTCCAAATGATATAATGAGCAGCAGGTGTGTGCAGTCAGAATTCTCTATGGTGAGCGAGGTCGGGTGAATGGCGGTGAAGGAGAGGCGCTTGTGACAACTTTGATGAATGGATGAATGGCAGAATTATTTTATTTAAAAGAAAATCGCATATATGTAATCAAAGCAACCAGCACTGGTAGCAGCAAATGTTTTGGAGGTTGATCTCCAGTAAAGGACCACCTTATCGCACAGCAAGCATTTCTTGGTCCCCCAGCTTCATCTAAAAAAGACTTGTCTAATCCAACAAAACACCAGATACATTAAAGTACAATCTGCTGACTGCTTGCAGAGTTAAAAGTCAATATAATAGCAATAAAAAGGATTCTGAATGTTTTTGAAAATCTTTCCCACATACTAAAATCGCCAGAGAAGCGGACAGACCGAGAAAACAGCATGAGTAAGATGAATATTCAGAGGAAATACTCGCCGTTCCTTCTGTCAGAAGAAAACAATTCTCATTAAATTCAATGTGATCACGGCAGAACTTTAATTAATCTCACAGTATGAAGCACAAATACTGCCGCTATCAACCAAATGCATATGTCGCACTGAATCATGACTGTGGAGCTGATATCACATACAAACCCTCACACATCTGCTAAATAAGAATTGCATTATGTAAACATGTATCATGCCGTGACCAACACCACAGAGATGATGCACAAATTGCATCCCTGTAAATAACAGTAAAATGTCTCGTCTCGAGTGTCAAGAATCATACCTCAGTGACGATCTGATCTGCTTCACACACATGCATTTGTGTGATAGACATTAGGCCCACAGACTTCCACTGATGTTATATTATGTTAATATTTTCTAATTATATTTTCTAACCCAACCGCTTCCCATAAACCCACCCATCACAAAAACGTGCAAAACACTAGATTTAAATGTATTTACTGCACTGTAATAAAAATACTGTTGGTTTAACTTAAAAAAAGTAAGTTACCTGGTTGCTTGAGTTCATTGAAATTAAAACTTTGAGTTAATACAACAAAGGATATTGGTTCAATGCATAGTAACTCAAACATATTATGTTATCTGAACCACATTAATTGAAAAATTAATTAAAGTTGATTTGACAAACGATAAAAAGTTGTGATGACAAATCATGCAAAAAATATTTAGCAGTGCAATGTATAAGTCTTTTTGAGGACCAGTAAAAAAAATCCACACTAGTCGGTAACCAAACCTGTGTACACACATACGCACAATTTTTGTCATATGGGGATGTGCCCCCCCCCCCCCACACACACACACACACTCTTTCTCTCTCTCTCTGCCCCCCCCCCCTCTCTCTGCTTTAAAACCGGTCTCCAACGCGATGAGGACACAGAAGTTTCAACTAAATATCCAAATAAATGTAATTACTAAACAAAAAAACTATATCAACTAAATTACTGATCTGCCCACATTGACACTATATGATAATTGAAATGAGCTAGATGACATCACCGTTTTCTCCAGAGCGGCTGTACAGCTGAATCAAATTCCATTGCATTATTTTCCTGTTAACACTGTGAAGCTGCTTTGTCACAATCGACATTGACTTGTCTTTAAGGTTAAGTCCAATGAGATCCCATGACATGGATAACAATTACACCTCAACCATACAGAATCTACACATAAATGTCCTGCACAATCGACCAGGTCTATTTTTCTTATAATATATTACAATAAAACTGTATGTCCTTATGGTCGCCAAAGCCATCTTCAGCTGCCATCGACCTGCTTTCACAATGTCAAAGGAATGATGGAAGAGCACTACGGCCTCATATCGACAATCGCACATCAAATGATAATGATTAGTACATCACTTATCACGTTAATGAATAGCGATGTTGACTCGGTTTAGGTAAAAGATGAAGCGTGCGGGACAGAGAGGGAAAGAGCAAACAATTCCTTCTATTCCCCAGACCGCTGAGCCCGACGTGACCGGTGAGAACGCAAGTCATTCATCTCCTCGTGGAACCACAGAAAATCATTAATAGTGGAGTCTGTCCCGCTCCTTTAAGCGAATCGTTTAATCACTGAGTGGAATTGTGGGCAGGCAGAATAAATGGATGGATGTAAGAGTGATTCATCTGTTTTGTTTGGGAGCCTGCAGGATGAAAGGGAGTCAAATCGAACCTAGTGCAAAAGAAATACAACACAGATTATTCTTTCGAAAGAAAGAAGGAAAGAGAAAAAGAAAGAGAGTAAAAAAGACACACCAAAAGGCTTGCAAACCTCTTACTGATTCAAGCCTGCGGCATCAACTGCACTTGCTCCCCAACGTGTTTCTGATGTTTGGATATGTGAACCCATCTGATGGATCCCTCATTTTCATTTAGCAGTACTAAACTTCACCAAGAGATTTGATTTTTTCGGTTCCTCCACCTTCTCTAGTGGCTCCACGCCAGAAGCGATTGAGAGTGTGTATTTGTATAGTGCATTTCATTGTAACCGTCATCTGCGTTTATCTGCAAAGCATTTAAGTGGAATAGACTCCATAGAAAGGGTCCTGTTTCACTGACAGCGCTTCAGATGACCTTTCCGAGACTATGCGGCAGTTCCGCGTGTTCCGCGAGAAAATGAAGATGAAATTTTAAAGAGGTTATTCTTGGAGAGAGAGAGAGAGAGAGAGAGAGAGAGAGAGAGAGAGAGAGAGAGAGAGAGAGAGAGAGAGAGAGAGAGAGAGAGAGAGAGAGAGAGAGAGAGAGACCGAACATTTTATCTCAGACAGGTTCTACTGACCCAGACACACCCATTCCATTAATAGACACAGCACCTTCACAGTGGGATGTGCACATTAGGTCATATTCTTCCTCCTCACACCTGCGTGCACATATAGCACATGTGCACAAACACACACACGCACACACCGCATCTGGGCAAATCTCACAAATCCTGTCAAGAACATGCCTCTGCAGCCAGATCTCATTAGTATGCGTATGCAACCTTTATATGTACAGTTTGGGTTGTGCACAGAAATGTCAAAAAGGGGATTTTGACAGCATCTAAAGCATGTACAAGCACAAATCAACCAATTAACATATAAATACAATATTCTATGAACCTAAAAAGATGAATAAACATTTATGTTCATAAAGTTGTTCACAAATAAAACTTTTAAGATGCTGCCAATATTTAATGTTGTTGTTGTTGTTTATTTTTTCAGTTTTACACCAAGGAGAATTGATTGTCAACATCTAGTATAATGGGAGTAACAAAGAAAAACAACACATTACAGTAATGAGAATTTTGGATGACAGTGTGCTTAACAGTCATTAAACTAATGTCACGAATGCAAAAATCCGAAAATAAGCTTTATTTCAACTATGCAAAGTAGATATTCTCAAGTTGTTCGTTTGATGTGCCGGGGAGATTCACCCTTCTAGACATTCATTGTGTCTAACACGCACAGGCTCGCACACTTGTTCTGTCTTTCTCTTTCCCTCCCTCCACTGAAGGTGCACTCCCTCCTGCTTATAACAACACAGACACATGACACAAAGAGCAGTTGAAAGACAGATGAACAGCTCCTCTCTTTTACTCTTTCAAGTGTTTTTCGGGCTCTCTACCGGTATTGCTGGCCATCCTTCCTCCCAAACCGCAGAGGGAGAATACATTTAAAAGCGTGTAAACAATATCCTTTAAAAGCATCGCTCACCATCTACAGAACCTCTGGGAGGCTTACAGGAAGCAACCTAATCTGACTATTACCAAACACCTGGAGTATTCCCATTAAATCTTTCTCTTTATTCAGCCTGGATCAAATAAAACAGGTTAAAAAAAACAACATTGACTTACATTAAACAAGGAGCTCAAGCAATAGTATAGACACTTTGTTGAGGGTTCAAAGGATTTTACCCATCGCCTGTAGAAACCCAAGAAACCCAATAGAATTGTATTTTTGTAATGCACATTTTTGCAGAAAAAATAAATAAAAACTACAATTGAAAATGCACTGTTTCTGTAAGATGGTGTCTATATACGTAAATAGAATCTACTAAATGGATTCAATCAAAAGAATGGATAAAATACTGAGAATTACTAATTGAGAAATTATTGATATCCTGGCTTTCAGAAAAAAGTGAACTGAATACAATGACTCCTTGAATTTCATTGAGTATGTTGAATTAGTTGACTCATGAATTAGTCTTTGCGTTGGAGAGCAGATTCATTTAGTGTGAGTTGTTTCTGAATGACTCTTGAGTGACTCTTGGCATTGGAGTGTGATGGTTTAAATGACTCCTGAATGACTTTGTGCATCAGTTTGCTGATGGAGTGGGCAGTGGGGTATAGCGGTGTGATTTCAGGGGATAAATATATATCACATGCACGCACGCACGCACACACACACACATTTAAAGGGTTACATCTGTGATTTAACATTAAGCTTTGTATTTAAACTGGGCCATTAATGTAGTAGAAATGTGAACTTATTTTTGAATTTAGTGCCTTCTAGACTGAGAAAAGACATTTATACAAAAGATATTTTTGTCTCATGGGGATAAAAGACAACAACTCCCAGAATGCACTTGGGGGGTAAGCACAATCATTTGAATATACTCCCAGGTTTATACTGATACAAAGCCATATGCTAAATCGCTAAAGTAAACTTTCTGATTTTATGGGACAATATAAGGTTATGAAATAGGTTTATCTTAACTGTCACTACACAACATTGTTGTCTATTAAATTCAGCAATATAGAAGTTAAATTAAGTACATTTTCTATTTTACAATAGTGTTATGGGTGATTGTTATTTTGTAAACGTGGTGTAATTCAATACAGTTTTAGAGCTAGAACTACACTTGAAAACAGACAGACGATCAAATTCTCTCCTTTTCTTTTTTGATATGGATGGATGGATGGATGGATGGATGGATGGATGGATGGATGGATGGAAGGACGGACAGACGGATGAAATAACAGATGAACTTAAGAATGATAAACTAAAGAACAATAGAAAGAACCAACAAACTAATTAGCAACAGACAGACAGATAGATCTATTCACACTCAGGGCAATGACAAATCATTCCATATGGGAAAAGGACAGAACATAATTTAATTCTCTATCTATGGCATGGTTTAGAATAGTAGGGTTTCTCTCACACCCATACATACACACAAGACTCTGGCCTTGGGGATCTAAAAGGCTAGCGACTTGATTTTGCACTTAACACACACACAGAGGAAGACTGTTCCTTGGGGTCGGCACAGATCAGTGACTTGTCATTGATGCCATCTATCTCTTCTGTGACAGACAGGGATCGGAGAGCCGGAGAATGAATGTATGTGTGATAGGCTGTCTGAATCCACACACAGTGGTACGGCTCAGTCGGGGGTTATGGTTGGTTGTGACACATCAGAGTGACAGACCCGGTTTAGCTGACAGGCAGCATGTGCTTGTTTTTTTAGTGTCACAGAATGGGATGCCTCAAATTTGTCTCTCTGGAAAACAACTAACTGCCTAAAAATACACACACAAAAAAAGGTTCTTTAAAGGTCCTTTACATGTACAGTTATATTCAGAATCGTATTGTCTCGAGGAACCATTAATAGGCTGTTATGTTTCTTTAGGGCCCTTTATTGCCGCCTTTTTGTTTCAAATCTGTAACTGTCAAAGTCACCTTATTACTGTTCTGGTGCTCAGCTATACAATACACAGACCGTCAACACACTCTCGACAGGTAAATGATTTATTTCTTAAAATATCTATACATTTTAACTTACATTTTTTTGGCTGGTTTGGTTTCCTTCCAATCAAGTCTTTTTCTCTTTTTAGTTTAACAGAACGTGTAAGTGTGAGCAGATCGATTCAGTTGAAGATACTCATTTTCTCTTCTCCACAAAGTAACAGAGATATTGAATTTATGATCCATATTGTTAGATTTTCTTAATTATCACTTTATCCCCAGGCACAAAAATCATTAAAGCTATCCCACGATTTATATAACTTTTTCCTTTTAACATTGTGAAAGGCTCATACTTTCATTTTTGTTGTTAATTTTGGCCTTCATAAACATAATTATTTTTACATAATCAGAAGTACAATTGTGTATTCCAGATACTGTCACATATCATAATCATCGGCACACAAAATGATGCACGTAAATACATCATAGAGGGACTGTGAAAATATTCCAGTGGAACTTGGTCTTCATTACGTATCATGTTCAATGTCAATTGTTATTTTTTTACTGTATTTAGTTAACAACTGTTGTTAGAGAACTGACATTTTTGCTTCAATTTGCCATGTCAATAAATATTAAAAGTACCTAATTGACAACACGCTGGGTTTTTATTTTTTTATTTTTAAGTACAACTCAAATATAGAGGCAACAAGATATTATAAAACCAGGCAGATAGGACAAAAAACAACAATAAATATTATAAATAATATACAAAAATGTAATTTTTGTTAATTTTGGCTTTCATAAATATAATTTATTTTACATAAACAAATAGAAGAGGCACACTGTAACTGTAAATATACACCAATATTAATAAAATATAGTTATAACAGCATTAATGTCCAATATAGCACTTTCAAAGCATGGTTCTTTGTGGAAACTTTTAAAAGGGTTCTATTTAGCACCAAAATCTTTTTTTAATTACAATATAAAAGTGAAAGAACACGAATGTGATACTGTTTAGAACTGTTATTTTTTTGTGTAGAGTGATTTCTGACTAATAAAAGCCCCCTAGAAAAAAGTAATACTAACCTGAAAGCAAAGCTCTGATCTCTGGTTTACTGTGGGAGTGCTGCGGCAAGGAATAAGGTGTGACATCATAAAAGTGATGCGAACAAATCAAATCTGGCAGTGTGAGCAGAAACTTTTCAGCAACCGTGAGAGAGAACTGCTACTGTTCATAGTGATGCTGAAAACGTTTTATAAAACAAAGAAGCAAAAAGAGGTTGAGTTATGGAATATGCAACTTCTAACCCATCCATATTACTATTGTCAACCTTCCAAACGAGTGATCTAATTTAATTTGCCCCTGTGCCCCTGGCTCCCTCGTTCTTACTTGGAATAGAGGCGAGTTCTTCTTAGTTCTGCTTTGTCACCCAAATTAAGCGGTTCACATCAAAGAGATGAATTTGGAAGAGACAGTGAGCCCAGAACTAGTCCAACAGCATGAACAAATGCCGCACACACTCAAAAAAAAAAAAAAAAAGGATTTACTCAGCGACTTCCCAAAAGCTAAATATTTTGTTTGGAGTAACCATTTGCACCTCTTTAAATATTTATATCCCATTTATAGCCTTTTTAGTGAATCAATTCCAGTGAGGAGGAAAAAAATAGACACAGATGCTCTACGCTTCAGTGACCTCTCCAACCACACTGCCGCCTTCATGCAAGCTGGTGCCTTTATTACTCTTTCTGCTCTTCCTATTTCAAATATGGTTTGTAACAGTGATGCTGGTTTTTCCTCCATAAAAGAGGCTTGACTTTGGCTTGAGAGGGTCTATGTCTTGGAGCACAGTGAGGATTAAATTCTGATCCAGTATTTTTTGTCTTGATTTCCAGTAAAAAATATCTAAACATCCCTAAAAAAAATACACTGAACAGGCATAACATTATGGTAACATACCAGGTAAAGTGAACAACACTAATTATCTCTTCATCCTGGTACAGGACCTGTTAGAGGTTGGGATGGGCTATATTAGGAAGCAAATTAAAGGTGCTGCGTGACATTTTTGCGCCTGCTGCACCCATGGTAAGGCAGCAAAGTTCCCTGATTATTTCGCAGGAATGAGAGTGTAGTTCCTAGCCATTTCGGCCTAGAAAATTGCAAGTTTTCAATTTCCATCACAACATGTAAATAGGAAAATGTTGGCATTATTTTGTTTCTTATTGACAGTAAGCTAGATGGAGCCTTTAACCTCCAGTCTTTGTGCTGAGCTAGGCTAGCTGTGGGTGCATCAGACATAGTTATGGCATGCACAGAGATGAGAATGGTATGCATGGAATAATCTAACTCTGGGGGATACGGTGCATAAGCTTAAGTCCCCAAAAGTCAGCGTGTTCCTTTAACATTTTGTCCTCAAAGTTGATGTGTTAGAAGCAGGAAAAATGGGCAAGCATAAGGATTTGAAAGAGTTTGACAAGGGACAAATTGTGATAGCTTGACAACTGGGTCAGAGCATCTCCAAAACTGCAGCTCTTGTGGGGTGTTTCTGGTCTTCAGTGGTCAGCATCTATCAAAAGTAGGGCTGGGTATTAGGCGAGGTGAATGAGGCGATTTCTCAATGAATGGTAAATGGTGGTGTTTGATGGTGTTAAGTGTGATTAAGTGTGCACTCTTAGTTGATGTTATTACCTACATTTTTATCTTACATTTATATCATGGAATGTGGGGTCATACAGCCTGGAGATTAGCTAAAGATTTGTAGTGAGTTTAAAACCTTTAATGTTGGGTAAAGTGTTCATTTGAAGTTTAGAAAAATCTTGAACCAGCTTTGAAGTTTATCTGTGAAGAAATCTGGTCCCACTCTTTGAAGTCAGAAAAAGAAAAGCCATTCACCCATTTGTGCCCAATTTTTTTTAATGGTTTCATGCATATAGTCATGCTAATAGTGTCCTATGTGGACATGTTCTACATTTATTTTCACCATGGGTTTTTTTTTCTTCTTCTTCTTTTTAGTCTTCTTGAATATCGTATTTTAATGTGCAGCAACTATATTTGCCAGTGGGCAAATATGTTATATGCACCCCTTCAATGTCAAATTTGCATCTAAAACAAGATAACTGCTTTCAACATATATTTATTCATAAACAAATTTAGTATGTATAAAAGTCAAGGAACATTTAATGTAAATTAAAAAAGCTGCATCAATCTTATAATCTTTTGAAAATGAAAACACTACAAACAACATCTACATTTGTCTTAAAGTGGTGGAACATAGTGCAGAACAAAGTCTAGCCATTAAGTAGCCCCAACAGGGCATTTTGTAATGATGAAAAAAATTACATCCCAAACTGGATGAAGGGGCCTCAATATTTTGTCCTTAAGACATAATATCATAAAAGGGAGAACAAGATCATCTACAGCAATTGATGCTTTAACACTTTATCTTTCTATTCTTCCTTTTGTGTGACTGACTAAAGTTTGAAAACGACTGCTGTCACTTGAAAACTGGAAGGCCCATTCCCCCATGGGCAGCAGACAGGTGTTGGACAGTTGAGCTGTGGAAAGATTGCTCTCTCATATCCTCCTTTTAGACAGATTTATTCCCTATCAAATTAAGGTATTCTGTACAGTAGATATGTCCGTTAAAGGGTTAAGTTCTGTTTTAGGTGAGATATTATGAAAGCAAAAAGTACAAGACAAAAAAAATCTTTTATCTATAAATCTATTAACACAGTGTACCCCATTTCCTCATGAAAAATGTACTCACAAGTAATTTGCCTACCGACAACTATACTTGCCAACTTTTGACTAAGTATAAAAAAACCCGCCTCAGTTACGACTGTAACCTTATTTTCCTTAATAGAGAACTAGACACTATGTCACCACAATGGGAAAGCCTCTGCATGATTAGGTCGTGAAGCACATATGCAATCAGTCAAATAGAGAGGCAGAACGTCATTGGCAGGTGATGTCATAGACCCGGAAACTGGCGAACATCCAAAAGCATCCTGGCGAACACACGTCTACAGCTTCTGGTATATGGATAAAACAAGATGCTAGCGGGCATGCAGGGATTATGTCAGAGTGATGCAGTGTCTCGTTTACAGACGTAACTGAGACAAACCTTTCTCAAAAATTTCTCAAGAACTTCTTCTCATGGCTCAAAGGGAGTCACAGAAAGGCATTGAAGGACAATAGCCAAGTCCCAGGCCAGCACCCTGGTGAGTACTGCAGGTCTTAACCTCAACGTCCCATGGAGGAAACGGGTAACTAGAGGGTGTAGCCCCAAAGAAACACCACCCAAAGGAGAGTGCTGCTAAGGCCGCCATGCACACCTTTAATGTGGAGGGAGCTAACCCGGAGGAAAACCTCTCCTTCAGGAACTCCAGCACCGCACTCGCAATGCAGTTAACTGGATCCCTCAGGTGATCTCTGCACCAAGGTGAAGAGTCTCCATTTCAAAGCATAGTTTCCTCATGGAGAGGGCTCTAGAGTCTAGAATGGTCTCTACAACCTCTTTTGAGAGACCAGAACTTATGAGCTGGACCCCCTCATAAGCCAAGCACTGCCCGTCTGAGAGAGGAGTTCTTCCCTGAGCGGAATCTTCAGAGGAGAGCCGTCGAGGAGAGACACAATGTCCAAGAACCATGCCCGGCCTGGCCAGAGGGGGCTACTAACAGTAGATGGGCCCGGTTCTGGTGCACTCTCTCTAAAACTTCCAGAAGCAGAGCAATCGTGGGAAATGCGTACAGAGGAGGCCTCTGCCATGTACCATAGCGTCCAGTCTGAGAGGAACTGGATGTACTAGGGAGAACCACAGATGAATATGTGTTTTTCTTGAGTAGCAAACAGGTCCACTTTTGCCCTGCAAAACTTCTTCCAGAGGAGCTCCACCACCTCAGTGTGGAGTCTCCACTCCCCGAGTCTTGGCCCCTGCCTCAACAGGATGTCTGGTTCCACATTCAGGTGCCCCGGGATATAAACTACCCTGAGTTCAGTTTCCCCATGATCCACAGGAGGATCTGACAGGCCAGCTTGTATAAAGGATGAGGTTTGCTAACCTCTCTATAAATTATATGTAAGTGTGCTAGACCGAAAGGAACCCAATATTGGTATGCTTCTCCCCTAAAAGCGAATCTCATGCATCTTTGAGATCTATGGTGACAAACCAGTCCTTGGACCTGATTTGAGACACAATCTGTTTGAGTGTGAGCATCTTGAACTTGAGCTTTACTACTGAGCGGTTGAGGACGCAAAGATCTAAAATAGGGCGCAGCCCCCATCCTTCTTCCAGCCATTACTGGCTGTAAAACCCTGACTGTCTGGTAGAGGGACAGAGCTAGCCTCTCTATAGCCTCTTTTCGCAGAAGAGTCTGTACTTCTTGAGTCATAACCAGAGCCTGCTCGGGGCCCACCAGCGTGGGCAAAACCCCATTGAAACTGGGTGGATGACGTCTGAACTGAATAGTGTAGCCCTTTTTTATGATCTGCATGATATATTCGGCAGATTCTCCCACTCTAGCAAGCCCTCCTCGAAAAGTGGCCAGCGGGATCGCAGCACGAGAAGAGGCAGAGCCTCACAGTGATTGGGCGTGCTGTTCACCCAGAAAAACAACATACTTCAAGTGTGTATCCCCGCTTATGATGTAGCGACACACTTTCCTGTAATGATGTTCGCTCGCCATGTTATATTTCTCTTATAAGTCAGTGTGTGTGCTTTCTTGTGCAAAATAACAAAGTCTGAACTCAGACACAAACACAAAGCTGACATAGACAATGAAACATAGAGTTCTCGCTGGAGACAACAGAAGCTGGAGGTTTGTGTTTGCCAGGATGCTTTATAATTTCTGGGTCTATGATATCACCCGCCTATGACGTTCTGTCTCTCTATTAGACTGATTACATATGCACTTCACAACGCAATCACGCAGAGGTGTTCCCATTGTGGTGATTCAGCGCGAGTTCCCTTGAAGGAATCTCCCTAGATCTCTTGTAAGATTTGTTTTGATTGGATGATTGTAGAGACCTTTATGATTATGTAGATGTATATGTTAACAAAAAAATGTGTATTAATAACATGAAAATTACCTGTCTTTGGGAGGGTTAGTTTTGCCTTCTCCGGGCTTCCTGGAAGTAGGGGTAGGAAGTTGGCAGCCTCGTGTGACAGGAAGGAAGTTAACGCCTTTTTTTCTCCTTAAAATCATTTATTTTGTTGTTTGCTTGCATGCCTTTGAGACATAAAACATGGATAACATCTAGAAAAATACTTACAAAAGGAAAATGACAACTATACACTGAGGCAACTATACCGGTGGGCATAAATGGGTAACAGACAGGTGCCTTACAGTCACAAGATCTTCTTTAATGCCAGTGAATCACATTCTAACAGAAATTCAGGAAGAACAAGGAAGAACAATTGCAAAATAGGCCATAACAAATACTTAAAAGTAAAGTATCTTTTTAATTAATATCCTTAATTTTATTTTATTTTCTCAGTCATGTTCCTTTTTGGTGCGTTGTTAATGGGCAAATCCATACTGCAATCCATTATATTTGCATCATCCAAAATATCAGCTTCCAAAACAAAGTCATCAGTCTTAAAACAAATGTATACGATACAAGTAATCTATCAATACTCATTTTCTTTTGTCAGGCTTTCCATATAAAGCATTATTTGGCCCTGAAGCAGAGCACCACAAAAGATCTTGGATTTGAATTTACATTTTGTTACAGTAACTGGTTAGCTCATTCCTGTTTTATGAGAAAGTCATGCAGCAGTTTCTAATATATCACATAAAAAAATAAAATAAAATAAAAACTTTCCACTCAGTTCACTCTGTCCCCTTCCATAAAAAAAAATTATGTTTTCAAAAGTCTCACATCTAACTTCTAGCCTTAACTACTGCATAAGATTCCGAATCCGTTCAATCCAAATCATCTGATTATTCACCTGTAATTTCACCAGAAATACTTCTTGACAGTCCACAAATGGTCAAAATTTCAAGACCTTTGGATGTATAATCTACTTAGAGTCTCATTCACTCTCTAAATTCTCTGCAAAATCTCTGTGACGATGGTGAGGCAGCCATTCTCCTACAAAACAGCACAAGGGAACAAGTACCTGAATACAGACACATTTTATTGCTGTTTTCCCACTTATACAAAAAAAAAAAAAAATCCTACCTGAGCTAGTCTTTTCTGACTGTGCATCCAGGGCAAATGCCCAGTGAGACATGAGATCAAGTTCCAATCATGTCCAGGATGCATTTCATTACACATCTCAGCAGCAAGTCATTCATCAGTTTGACAGGTCTAATCCCTTTTGGTCACATTACAGAAATATTTGTGGCTTAATGACCACCGAGAAGAGACCACCAGAAATGGAATTCCAAAACCAAGATTTACTGTTGCCACATGACGAGAAGTCACACTGGAGTCTATGTAAGATGTGGGAGTATGTTTCCAGTGTCAAGGTTTTTTCTCTTTTTTTAAATGATTGCTTGAATGGTAGTCAGCAATGTCTGGCAGATTTTGTCCACATTTACTGAAACAATGTCTGTACACACACACACACACACACACACACACACACACACACACACACACACACACACACACACACACACACACACACACACACACACACACACACACACACCTACAATCAATATCCGATGGTTTGAATCCCATGTCAAACCTTGAAGTAAAGTAATGAGAAAACAAGACGACTACAGGTTTTAAATGAGAAATTTCAACACCAACACCTTAAGACAGATGGCTATGGACTTCACTTTAGAAGACAAAACTTGTTCACAAAGGAGCCTATTACAAGTCTAGTAGATATTCCCAATACAATTTAAGATCATCAACAGGACCTACTGCAATGTGCCTACAGAATCTATTTCAGGATCAGTTTTCTGTGGATTTTAGCACTGTGCTCAACTCTCTACTGCCATTATTACACAGCAAAAGCAGCACAAAGCAGATTTTATAACATGAAACATGAAGTTCAGTGGAAGATTAAAAAAAAAAGAACCAAAAAAAGAATACACCCACATGTCACTCCAAACATGTATGCAGAACACGAAAGAAGATAGCACCTTACACTGTAAAAAAAACATCTGGTCTCCAATTTCAAGTGACTGATCACATCAAAAATTTTCAGTAGGCTAAATTGAATTTCTGTGAATTAAATTGCATTAATTCGCAGAATTTCAATTCGGCCAACTGATTTTTTTTTAATGTGATCAGTCACTAGAAAACTTTTAATTGGAGACATTTTTATAAAAAAAATTTAACAATGTAAGAAAAATATTACCACCAATTTGTAAACGTAGCCACAAGACATAAACAATATGTACGTTAACATGATTTTAGTGCCATGACAATGTAATGTCATGAATACCAAAACTAATGTAAAAATTATTTAACCTGTTTTACAGCTCAAATAAAATTAACATCATTAAAGAAGAATTAATTCAAATGCTTTTATATGATTATAAGTTTTACATCTGTGCTTTTAAATCCTCCAAAAACTGTCCCTATTCACTTTTAAAGTGCCTCACTGTAAAACCTATTTTTGCTTTTCACCAAAATGAAGGGATGAGTTAAAATGTGTGGCAATCAACATTATGCTGCAAATGCTATCAATTGAGCTTAACTTGTATGCACTGAGCATGGAATATTATTTTAATGTAGCATGGCATTGGAAAAAAGTGTGCCCACTCCTAAGACCCTTTAAGTTTCTCAAACTTTCTTTCATGACTGGCCTCATAAGCAACTGCAAAGAAGATAGAGCCGTTACAATAACCTTTTAACACCATTTACACTTTAACACAGCTTCGGGTTGATAGGACCCTTAATTTCACAGGGCATCAAGTATGAGGCAATCACTGACTCTACAGTAAAAGAACGCACAACCCAGAGGATTGACTTTCTTAGACAATTAAAGAAATGCAATCTTCTACAGACCACATTGCAACCACAAAGGCCAACCATACCTCATCTATAACTGTCTGAAACAGAATTTCACATCAGTTCAGCAGAGAGCATAACCGGCAAATTCACTCTTTATAGATTGATCGGTTTGAAATTAACAGCTGTAAAATGCGGGTGAAAATCAACCATGGCGGGTAAAGTATATCAACCAACTGGCCAATTTGTAAGGTAATGGTTCATAAATGATGTCCAATCAATTTGCATGGCATTGCTAACAGAGCCTCCTCCCATAAGAGGAGCTTCAACATTAGTTGAAAAAAAGTGGTTACTATTTATTTTGATGGTCTACATTCAAATAATTTTGAAACTACATGCCAACTGACTCTCAATAGAGCATTAGTAGATAATAATAAGCATTAGTTTCCATTAGTTGGAGAGTTACTAATAGTTAGTAGAATGTCTTAAAGGCACAGTTAACCACAAAAAAAAAAAAAGAAAGAAAGAATATTCATGTCATTATTTACACACCTTCATGCCACTCCCAAAATGTATGCAGAATGCTTGATTTCACTTTGTAAATTTTTAACTCGCTGAGCCTCTTCATTTTGGTGTCACATAGTTGACTCCTTTGCTCAAAATCTTTTTAATGTTTTAAAGGTTTTTTGTTTTGTTTTTTTTTTTTTGGGGGGGGGGGGTTTGGGGGGGGGGCATCATGGCTGATTTATAGTTTGTAGTGGTTGAGTGACTTTTTTATTTTTATTATATATTTATTTTTATATATATACCGATCAAGCATAACATTATGAAGTGAATAACACTGATTTTCTCTTCATCAGGGCAGCTGTTAGTGGGTGGAATATATTAGGCAGCAAGTGAACATTTTGTCCTCAAATTTGATGTGTTAGAAGCAGGACAAATGGGCAAGCATAATGATTTTTGTGAGATTGACATGGGCTAAATTGTGATGGCTAGAAGACTGGGTCAGAGCATCTCCAAAACTGCAGCTCTTGTGGGGTGTTTTCCCAGTCTGCAGTGGCCAGTATCTACTAAAAGTGGACCAAAGATGGAACAATGGTTGCTCAGTCAGGGTGCCCATGCTGACCCCTGTCACCAGCTGAAAAGCGCCAACAGTGAGCATAAGAGCATCAGAACTGGACCACAGAGTAATGGAAGAAGGAGGCCTGGTCTGATGAATCACATTTTCTTTTACGTCACGTGGATGGTGAGGTGCATGTGTGTCACTTACCTGGGAAACACATGACACCACGATGCACTACGGGCAGAAGGTAAGTTGGTGGAGGCAGTGTGAATGTTCTTCTGGGAAACCTTGGGTCCTACCATCAGAAAAAATGGAGGCTGCAGCACCTGGGTTTAAGGACAGACGAGGTGAGAGAAAAGGAGACAGAAGGATGAGGAGGGACAAAGGTGAGAGAGGAAAATGGAAAAAAACATGGGTCTGATTCCCAAAACGGCTTTTGATCCTTCACCAGCTGAGGTAACTCCTTCACGATGTCTAGCGGTGGCAGTGGTTTACCCTCTGACTCCTTCGGTAGATGGCTACATCTCCTCCGCTTCAGGCACCGGCAGCGAATCCTCCATTCCTTGCTCCTCCCCACCTTGAGCATCCATGGCGGCAGACCCTTCTCAGCCGTGACACAGCAGAATTCCTACAGCTGTGAGGGCTCTTTAACAGCGCGTTCATCCTGCCTTTTGGCACCGGTAAAACAAGGTTCCCTTTAAAGGGAACTCGTGCTGCATCAACAATTGACCAAACAATGTCATATTTTAGGCCTTCAGCAAGCACTCTGTGTGAAATTGTCTCTGTCTATTTATTGTTGTTTGTCCACAAGCATATTTTTTATGCATTTTTTTATGCACCCTGCACTAGCTACACTACAATTGGGGATACACACGATTTATGTGTTGTTTATTTGGAAGCGGAACATGCACATCAGAACATGCACATCAGCAGTTTTCATTCATAAAAATGTCCCGATGTGTAAAGAAAAGAGAAAATACAGAATATTTTAAGCTCCGCTTCTGTTGGCTTTTTTCTTGATGGAGTAAAAGTCTAGTTAAAGGCTCGATCTTGGCCGAGGCAGTGAGTGGATTATGTGTCCCCAATATACAGCATATTTAGTCGGAGGTAGCTGAGCAGATGGGAGTTTTCTTTTCTCAGACAGATCTCAGGACCATCATTATCTCAAAGAAGACTTTGGCAAAGAAGTTATGACATCAGTGGTGTCAGAATTCTGAGGGTCCCCTGGGGGTAAATGGATTACACCGCTTTTTACAGTGCTTATCTCACTTTAGTGCCCTCAGGGGGCAACTCTGCCAACCCTGTCACCTTGTGTGCTTCAGGGCGTTGCTACTACAGCAAGCCCATATCTCAGTGTTTGCCCGAAATATGGCGGCGCTGGTATACTTGCCATTCTCATGAG
The DNA here is from genome assembly GCF_024679245.1 of Pseudorasbora parva. Classification (NCBI taxonomy): domain Eukaryota; kingdom Metazoa; phylum Chordata; class Actinopteri; order Cypriniformes; family Gobionidae; genus Pseudorasbora; species Pseudorasbora parva. Next base: position 49,222,804 of record NC_090172.1, read on the forward strand.
GGTATCAGAGGAGTCAGTTTGGTTCTTTCCAATTCCTTCAGGGTACAGAATTGGATACTCAAACTGTGCCAGAGTCTCGAGAGGCTGGCTCTCTTAGGTACAGAGTATTCTGGGGTAAGATGGATCTGTGGGCCGTCATTATCTCCAACAAGGCTGCATGAGGGCAGTCCCCACAGGGGGAAGTGATCAACTCTCAGGGGGCTGTTCTGCCAACCCTGCCACTTTGTGTGCTTCAGAGGACATCAGTGTCCAGCGGGTTTTAGTTCGTTGTTCCCTGCCAGTCATCTGCTTCAGGGCACCAAATTGACTAATTGTGTAATGCCAGAGACCAGTCTCGAGGGGCTTTTTCTCTTGGTATGAAGTCTTCTGGGGGTAAGATGATCTAAGGACCGTCGTTATCTCCAAGAAGGCTTCACGAGGACAGTTCCCTTGTGGGGAAGTGTTCAACATGTCATTATATGGTGCCCATTTCCCTTCGGAGAACGTTCTGCTAACCCCGCCACCTTGTGTGCTTGGTGGTCTCCAATGAGCACATATGTCTGTGTCTGCCCAGAAACGTAGCAGTGCTGGGATGCTTGCTACCTCCTTGGAGGGTCCCAGAGCTAGCAGTTTGGTTGTTCCCTTAGTAGATTTTCAGGCAGCGTGGAAGCTATTGCCAAATATATCTTGCTGGGTCCTATGCACAGTCAAAAAGGGTTACACTATTCAGTTCGGACTTCACCCACCAGGATCTGTGGGTTCCTGCCCACAATGGTAGGCCCCAAGCAGGCTCTGCTCATAGAACAGGATCATTCCAAAGGAGGATAGGGGTTGTATCCTATTTTGGATCTGTGTCTTCTGAACCTTGTAGTTGTACAGCTCAAGTTCAAAATGTTAACATTGAGACAAATCGTATTACAATTCAAGTCCTTTCCACTCATATTCGGCAAGTTTACAACCTAGTTCCATCCCTGGGTCCCAGTTGGTGTTGTCCTAATTGTGCTCACCTGATTCCATACTACACAGTCACTGGTCATTATGCAAAACGTCTCGGTTACGTCTGTATCCTAAGTTCCCTAAATTGGGAATGAGACGTTGCGTCAACGCTTTGGGAACGCCTCTGCTTGATTGTGTCATGAATCATGTATGTCATCAGTCCAATAGGAAGACGGAACATCATAGGCGGGTGACGTCACGGACCCGGGAACTATAAAGCACACCGGCAAACACACGCAGTTAGCTTCTGAAAAGGATGAAACAAGGAGCTTGCGGGCATGCAGGGAGTATGGCACGGTGACGCAGCATCTCGTTCCCAATTCAGGGAACTAAGGTTACAGCCGTAACCGAGATGTTCCCTATCATAGGAACTTGAGCTGCGTCACCGCTTTGGGAACGAGAATACCCAAGCCCCCATAGGAGCCAGATGCCCCGACTGAGAAGTGTCAGGAGGCGAGCATCCGAGCCCCAGGAGTAGAATAGATGTCAAGTTCGTAGAATCTGACAAAGGTATGCGGCAGAGACCAACCTGCTGCATCACAGACATCCTGCAGGGAGGACCCTGACAAGAGTGCCTGCGAAGCAGCCATTCTCCTAGTAGAGTGGGACCAGATGGCCAAGGAGAAGGCTGTCCGGCCGTCACATAAGCAAGTGAGATAGCCTCGACCACCCACTTGCTCATCCTCTGCTTTGAAACTGCCCCCTCGAGGAAGGTCCATAACAGACAAATAACTGTACTGTTCTCCTCCACAGGGCAGCTATGTGGACATAAGTGTCTAGGCACAAACAGTGCACGAGCAGATAAGATGTCCTGACGTCTGACGTCACAAAAGGCGGAGGACAAAAGGCTTGCAGCACAAAGCACCCCAAAGGAAACGAGTAACCAGAGGGAGTCACCCCAAGAAACACCACCCAAAGGAGTATGGTAGGCACCTGAGGCCGCCACATACACCTTCAGTGTGGAGGGAACTAGCCCAGCGGAGAATCTCCCCTGCAGGAACTCCAGCACCGCGCTCGCAGGGCAGTTAACTGGATCCCACAGGCAATCTCTGCACCATAAGGTGAAGATCCTCCACTTCAGTGTGTACAGTTTCCTCATGGAAGGAGCTCTAGAGTCTAGAATGGTCACAACAACCTCGGTTGAGAGACCAGAATTTATGAGCTGGGCCCCTTCAGAGGCCAAGCCCATGGTTTCCACAACTCCTGGTGAGAGAGAAGTTCCCTCCTGATCAGAATCCCCAGGGGAGAGCCATCGAGGAGAGACACAAGGTCCGAGAACCATACTCGACCTGACCAGAACGAGGCTACTAACAGAAGACGGGCTCCGTCCCGACGCACTCTCTCTAGAACTCCCAGAAGCAGAGCAACCGGGGGAAAAATGTACAGAGGCAGCCTCAGCCACTCCTGTACCGTAGCATCCAGTCCAAGAGGAACTGGAGGCACTAGGGAGAACCACAGACGACAATTCATATTCTCGTGAGTGGCAAGCAGGTCACTTGAGTCCTGCCAAATCTCTCCAAAAGGAGCTCCACCACCTCGGTGTGGAGTCTCCAATCCCCGGGCCTCGGCCCCTTCCTTGACAGAATGTCTGCTCCCACATTCAACCGCCCAGGAATGTACATAGCCCTCACTGAGAGCAGTACCACTGAGACCAGAGGGGAATAAGGCGCGCCAGCTTGTATAACTGGTGTGACCTCAGACCTCCCTGATGGTTGATATACAAGACCCCCAATTTGCTGTCTGTGTGAACGAGCACATGATGGCTCCTGAGATACGGCAGGAAGTGTTTCAGCGCCTGAAACATTCTAGACATTATGCCACGAATGATGGTGTTCCTGCCATAGGCCCTGGGCTCTGAAAAACGGGCCTGCATAGAGACCGAAACACAACTCACGCCTAGATACGTTATTCTCTAGCCTAGAAATCTAGACGCACCCTAGCGGCAGCAAATTTAATCTGCCCGTGAGTGTCGTCTAGCAACTCTCAATACCCTTCTGAGCTGTATTCGCCAAACTCTTGCCGGGCCAATCACATCGTGTATAGAGTCGGTGGGCGGGGCCATAATGACGACGGCCGAGTTGCGTTTGTTGCGTGCTTCTAGTAAACACAGAAACTGGCGAACGGCGGTCTTTCGAATCAGCTTTGACCGCGACTCTGGAAGACTTGGAGTTAAGCTTTTCTCTGAGAAAAGAACAAAGAACGGCACTGAAGTCATTCTTAAAAAGGGAAGATGTGTTCGGAGTTTTGCTGACCGGATACGGCGAATGTTTAATCTATCAACAAGCTGTGTTTCACCTTCGTTGCTCTGGTTGGTGGTAGCGCTATACTATCCCGTGCAGAGGGAGTTTGAAAGACAACCATTTATCCCGCCCCTCGGATTGAGCCCTGTCAATGGTGAGTTTCCAGACCAAACATCTTGATGTGGGTCTGGCTTGTCAGGTTAGTTATTCTCTGCATTAGAGTAAGAACGCTCTTCTTGGAGTTGAGCCTCAGCCCAACTCCCTCCTGTGCGCGAGAACAACATCTCGATGTTGAACCGCGAGACGAGCTGACTGTGCTAGATTCAGCCAGTTGTCGATTTAATGCCTGTCCACACTAATGGGAAGCACCCAATATTGGTAAGCTTCTCCCCTGAAGGAAACCTCAGGTATTTCCTGTGCTGTGGAAGGATGGAGATATGAAAATATGCATCTTTGTGATCTATCGTGACAAACCAGTCTTTCGGACCTGATCTGAGACACGATCTGTTTGCGTAAAAGAATCTTGAACTTGAGCTTGCTACACAGTGGTTCAGAACGCAAAGATCTGAGATCGGGCACAACCCTCCATCCTTCTTTGGCACGATGAAGTACTGGCCGTAAAGCCTGACTCCCTGCCAGGCGGGGAAACCTTCTCTAAAGCCCCTATCTGCAGCAGAGCCTGTACTTGTGTACCCACTGAGATATATATGGCAAATATAGCCAGAATATCTACTAAGGGTACCAGCCTCTCGAGGCTGGCTTCTGATGTACTCTGCACCACGAGTGCAGCGCCCTGAAACGGCTGACCAGCAGGGAACAACTGACTCGACAGCGCCACCTCCCTCCTCGGAGGGCACAAGCCATCCTCAGATGACCCGCGAGGGCTCTCCACGCTCAGGCGGGGTTGGTGGATCGCCCCTTTGAGGGCGCCGAGGACAGACGGGTACCGTGTACTGAGGTAAACACCGTCTGCCCCTGGAGGGGATGACCCTCACGCAGCCTTCCTTGAAATAATAACAGATCAGATCAGTTTTACCCTTAAAAGGCTGCGCCTGAGATCGCCGAACACCCTTTCTGTTTTTGTTGTGCCATGTGCGAGGAGCTCGTAATAAAAAAATGCCTCTCTGTACGACCAGGTCTTTGCCATAGTGTTTTAATACTTTTTTTTTTTACACAATATGGAAGATATGCTGCAAATATCTAGCTTCTCAAAGTCAGATAAACACTAGTTCCTCAGAATTAAAGCCATAATCACCCATCAATGAACATGGTCTGAATGATAGACTGAAAGAACATATCTAACTCCTCAAAGTCAGATAATATTTAATTTTAATTCCTCAGAATTAAATCAGCCATAATCACCAGACGATACTGTTTATATATATATATATATATATATATATATATATATATATATATATATATATATATATATATATATATATATATATATATATATATATATTTATTCATATGGAATCGTCATCTACACGCTGCCTCAGCAAACGCGAGATACAATCTGTTTACAACATATTTGGCTTTCATCCCTCGAGATGAAAGACCACAGGCGTGAGGATGAAACCCCAGAAAAGCGCACACATTTTTTCTATACATGTTGAGATATTTCTCATTAACACAGCCAGCACCCTCAGGAACTGACTGCCCAAACAGTATCACATGTACACCGATGCTTGTGTTACAATAGACCGAAGTCTGAGGCTGAGCAGAGCGCGCAGGGAGAACGCGCTCGTCAAGCCTGCTTTTTACACAAACTCGATCATGATGCTCCTCACTGGCAGGGGATTGAAGTGGCGAGTCCTCAACCCCTGCATCGACGCTGCAGACATCCACCTCCTCGGAGGAAGACAGCTGCAGCATCGCGGCCGCTCCCCGGGCGGGAGAAACCGCAGTGCGGGCTCCCAAACAAAGAGAAGCGGCACTGGATCTGACAGGTGAAGGCTGAGAAAGGGCTGGCCAGTCTCACACCCCTCCATCAGATCCATATGTGAACCCCGCAATCTGAGCTGCCACTGTGCCTAAGCAGCAGTGGAGCCCTTGCCCCGGAGGCGAGCCGGTACGCCCTCCTCAAAGAGCGTCTGGCAGGATCACAGCACGCGGAGAGGCAGAGCCTCATAATGCTCACAGCCGGCACCCTCAAGTGCCGACTGGGTGTGCTGATCACCCACACAAACAATGCACATAGAGTGTGTATCCCTGTCCGTGATGTAGTGAGGACAGGAAGGAACACACTCCCTGTACGATCGTTTGCTCGCCAAAATCTCCTTCCTCTAATATCCATGTGAGTGCAAACTTGTGAAACAAGGGTCTGAACTCAGAAAAAAACAGATATTTGGACAGACAAATGACACAGAGCGCTTGTTGAAAACAACAGAAGCTAACGGCGTGTGTTTGCCAGTGTGCTTTATAGTTTCCGAGTCTGTGACGTCACCCGCCTATGACGTTCCGTCTTCCTATTGGACTGATGAAATACGTGCTTCACAACGCAATCACGCAGAGGCGTTCCCAAAGCGGTGACGGAGCTCGAGTTCCTATGATAGGGAACTTGGTATAGACATTCCCATAGCGAAAATTCTAGCCAAAATACAACTTTAACCTTGGTTCTCTGAAGATCGACTTGATCAGTTTCGAATTGATCAACTTGCTTTGGCCTATCAGAAGCTGACATTGTTTGGTCTGGGTGCACCTTATATCTTCCTGGTCATGATGTTACCCACCAATGCCATTGGACTGATTTCAAACGTGCATCACGACGCAACGGACGGAGAGGGTTCCAATAGCATCAATTCTCGACGCAGCGTCACATTTCCTCTTCAGGGAACCAAGGTTATTCGTAACTGAGGCATTTGTGTTAAGGGAAGAATGAGGCCAGAACCAAATAAACAAACAAAACTAAAGAAAAATGGCAACTCCTTACGGAAGACTGCTGCATACAAACATAATAAGCACAACATAAAACACCAATCCAAAGTGTATGCTAATAGTCAATTAATCATCTTTGACGATGGTGGTCCTGACAGAACTTAATTTAGTATAGATTGGTTGGTGGGTGCAAAAGGTAATTTCAAACCCTGGTGAACAACAAAGAAACAAAAAATTATAAGTCTATTTATTTTCATTGTCTAGATAGTCACTATTATATGGCGTCTTACATTTTACTAGTAGTTTACTAGCAGTAGTATTTTAGTAGTAGCATTGCTTTCTTTCTCTGCATCAAAAAACACTTGTGATCCATTTTTGGGTATCAGTTGACAACCAATGGTCTTAAATGGCCAAAATTAATAACAAATACTATATATGACAATCTTTGTCTTATAGACACTGACACAAAAATCTACTGGAGAAGAACAGGCCTTCTGAAAGCAACCCGTTAATTTGTGTTTTTTTTTCTCATATTCTCCATCTCTTAGTCTTTTAACTCTGGAGTTATAGGTGTATATCCTCAGCGATGCTTATCTGCAAGCCGACAAGCATATAACACACCGTCAGAAAACTTTATGTCCCATAACCCTCAGTGGGACTGCTGGGTGAGGTGCAACTGTTGAGTGACATTAGGAGGAGAAGGGACATCACAGAGTCAGCGAGGTGTGTGCCAAGCTTCACACACAAAAATTATCACAAAATCAGTGAGGTGCCTGTTTCTCCAGGGGCATGATACCAGAGTATGTGTGTGAGAGAGGGAAATTTCTCTTGTTGCACAATACACTGTAAAACAGATCTCTTCCAAGCTGTTATACAGCAATCCCAAAGATGTAGAGTCTCCCTGGGACTGTGGCGGAGAGGGTTTTCCCTTCTAACTCTGCTCTGCCATCTGTAAGATCCCAGATAAAAAGATCACAAAGCAAAGATGATCAAAAAAAGAGTAGGCAGCTTCATGGTTTGGATCAACTGCAAATATGTATGTGAGTGTGTTTCCTCACACATTATCATAACCTCCCACTGAATGAAACACACATTCACAAATATCTCCTCTCACCACCTATAAAATATAGGTCTTCTTTTGCATCTGAAAACCTGGGGTCCTACCCAAGACACAAATGGCAACATTTATAATCTCCCTTCTCCACTCTGTCAATCTGTGGCTCTATGTGTAAATTACTAAACCTTCAGTATACTAGTCCATGCTGCAGTGGCATGAGCTCCACATTAATAACGCTCTGCAAGTCATTCAAGAGGATGAGTGTGGGGATTTGCTAATGAATTTTAACATAAATATAAATTCCCTTGTCATTTGAGGTGTAACAAAGATTGTGAGCCGTTTATCTGCTTGGAATTACACGCGCTATAGCAGAAAACCGATGTAGCCGGGCCAGATTTTGATTATATCTAAATGCAGATGCCAAATTAATCAAGTAAATCTGATTAAATGTAATGGAAAACATACTATTCCACATTTTTGACATACACCAATTATAGACTACATTATCTTTCAACAAGCGTATAATGTAAATGCTACAAAGGAGTAGAGAAAGAATTTCATCTACAAACAAGGCAGGAAATTGGACATACTTTTAAATCTATACCTGCCTTGGTTTTTCTTTTTATCTCTGATTTTCGTCTGTCGGTACCTGGTTGAAATTGTCAAACCCGCCACTGGCGTGCAGGGTTGAAGGCATTTTCATTGTCTACATTTTACATTTAGTTCTAGTCATGTTCTAAATAAATTGCCATTGGGTTGGTTGGGGTCTAATTTTTTATTTTTATTTTTTTAATTCATTTGGTTAAAGCTACGTAACTTTTACGTCCGTTAAAGGGTGCCTATTTAAACAAAGGCGTAGTTTTGATGATGGCAAGTTTGAGGGCAGAATCTTGGGACATGTGGTTTTCACCTCACAGCCATTGGAAATTGTGTTTGCGATCAAAAAGGGCACTTTTACTTTCACTTTCATAGGGGCAGGGGCTCCTGCTGGAAGTATCCATCAGAGGATGGGTACATGGTGGTCATTTAGGGAAGAACATGGTCAGAAACAATGCTCAGGTAGGCCATGGCATTTAAACGATGCCCAATTGGCACTAAGGAGCCTAAAGTGTGCCAAGAAAACATCCCCCACACCATTACACCACCACCACCAGCTTTCACAAGGCATGATGGATCCATGTTCTCATTCTGTTCACACCAAATTCTGACTCTACCATTTGAATGTCTCAACAAAAAACAAGACTCATCAAAACAGGCAACATTTTTCCAGTCTTCAACTGTCCAATTTTGGTGAGCTTGTGCAAATTGTAGCCTCTTTTTCCTATTTGTAGTGGAGATGAGTGGTGCCCGGTGGGGTCTTCTGCTGTTGTAGCCCATCCGCCTCAAGGTTGTGCGTGTTGTGGCTTCACAAATGCTTTGCTGCATACCTCGGTTGTAACAAGTGGTTATTTTAGTCAAAGTTGCTCTTCTATCAGCTTGAATCAGTTGGCCCATTCAAGCAGCTGCTTCAATGCGATTAGATAATTGCATTAATGAGAAATTGAACAGGTGTTCCTAATAATCCTTTAGGTGAGTGTGCACTATTAAACCTTGCTGTAGATTTCTGGGTAAATAACTGTAAAATCGCCAGTATTTAGCTTTAACATCATTAGAAGGTATTTTACTGTAATATGAGGTGAGGTTTTGCTGCACTAATAATAAACTACAGTACATTACTTTCAGCACCCATGAAGGGAAATAACTGTAACATTTAAATTGTAAATTACTGGTCTGCATTCCCATGATGCATTACGTCATCGTTTATTTCAAACTGTTTACATCTTCAGTCAGAAAACAAGGATTAATGTATTAACACACACATACGCATGCAAGCATGCATGCATGTGAGAACACAAATACATACACAAGGGCTGGATGTCTGAGCCTAAACGAGCAGGTGTCACCCATTTGGAGTTTGTTTGCTGCTACGTACTTTGTTGAGAACTCCAATAGTACATTTGTATGTTTTCAGACTGAAAATGAATCGCACAGCAAGTAAGTAAACAATTCAAATATTTGTGTTTTTAAAATGCATAATGTAAAGTTAGATGGTTTGCATGGTTTTTTTAGCCTCTCCTCAGAACTCGTCACTAAGTGTAATATCCCTTTGTGTAGACAATTTTGTCCTGGAGTAATTGCATTTATGAACTCTTGCTGATAAACAACATGTTTTATCATTGCTTTCGTTTTTCTTAGTTAGTCAGGATTTGCCGCAATGTACAGATGCAAACTTTACAATTTGCCTTTTCACCAACTAACTTTTTTATACAAAACAACACCAACATAGGGCAAATTCCTTTCCAAAGAAAACTTCAACCCGAACGTCAGTGGAAAATGATCTACATCTACCAGTCACACCAAGGCTCATCATGCATGGTAAGTATGAAATATATGGTAAATAATGAATGTGTTTTGGTAGTTTTTATGGTGAGAACAAATTTCACAAGATAGCCTTCTAAATTCATCTAAGTGGATGAAAGTGACACATTGCATTGATGAGCGGTTAGATTTCTCAGTGGCACTGCATGTGTTTTTCAGTGTCTTCTATGTATTTAACATTGAATACCCAGTGCCACATTAGAACTCATTGAAAGGTACATGTGCAATAATGTAACATGAGTTTGCCACAGTTGTGCATTTTATTTTTATTTTTATTGTTTCATAGTATGTTTTTTTCTGAACTGTTTGATTTGTTACTCCATTTCTGAAATAGCTGTTGTCTGATTCACTCAACAGGTTTTTAGTGAGGATTAATCCTGAGGAGACAAAGTGTGCTTCCAAAGCTGGAACTATAGCCGTAAAACTGTACATTTGAGCGAAAACATACAACTAACTGAAAGCATTTTGTGAATGTTTTACTTATACGGATATAAGACGGTCATTTAATTTTTGTTAACATAAATAACCTGAGGCTCGTTAGTGGCTGAGATGTAGATTTGGGTGTTGCATCCAAGTTAATTTTTATTTGGTTGGAGGCAGGATTTGACATATTGTCTTGAAAATATTTGTGTGTTTTCATAATTATGTTTGTTGATATTATTGTTATGAAGGAGCAAATTATTATTTGTATTATTATTTTCATTTGTTTTTTTGTAATTCTGTTATGTTGAACAATAGATAAATATCTAAGTAATAAAGTCAATTTGTGTAAAGATTTAAATGTTCTTTATATTTTGTATTGAAGTAACATGACACAATGATTCATAAGTTTAAGAGTACCACAATGAGAACTGAATTATAAATTATTTAAATATATGCCATACAGTAATTAACTGAAACCACTGCTGCCAGTTATCAACTGTAATGCCTGATTTACGGTATAAAACTGGCAACGCTGTTGCCAGTTAGTCACTGTAACAGATTCTTTACAGTAGTATTTTACTTATAAAAAACCTGGTAAGGTTTAACAGTGTATGTATTTAGCTGGAGCTCAATCAAAGCATTTGCAAATAATATCACTATTAGTGATGATCAACATGTTGATATTGATTGATAGTTGGGCATTTATTAGGATATTTACCAATGCTGCCCTACAAAGACAAAATTTAATTTTTGGTCAAAAAAATGAACCTCCCTTTTCAAGTATCTTGAGTTAAATCCATTGTTTTATCAAGAAAATAATGTGTTGTCTTAACAATAACTTCCAAAAGCCCAGGAAAAACCAAGGCAGAACACCTTAACACCAGTTCCTGTTCTTTGCCTTTGTTTTAGAATGCTCAAATTGAGTTGGGGTACTCTGCTAGTGTTTAGCTGTTGTTTAGTAGTATCTGTATCTGTCTGTAGTTACAGTATTCTGACTTTGTTTTACTGTCCATTAAATTTTGCTGCATTTAAAGGGTTACTTCACCAATTAGTATATGGCTTTGTATCAGTAGAAACCGATTATATTCGAATTATAAATATTCTGTCTATTCTCAGTCTAGAAAGCACCAAATTAAAAAACAAAAAAATCATTTTTTTACTATATTAATGACCCAGTTTAAATACAGATTAATCTAATTAATCCCAGTGCTGAAGTACCCCTTTAAATTACAATGTCATGCATCTGTCACTGAAGCACACCTGACAAACATGATACCTGAATAAGTGTAGGTAAACCAAATAGTTGAGGGGTTGTTTTTACTAATAGCATTTAAGGATGGTTGAAATGGCTTTGAAATACAGACATTGAAGTCAAGGTAAGAAATTGTGTAACACAAAATATGCATTAGACTAACAAATTAGATAGATTGTAATCTACTTTGTTTAGCTAGATAGCAGCCTATAGCAAAACAATTGTTTAGCTAGCTAGCAGCCTAGTATAGCCACACACAAAAAAGAACAGAAAAAAGGCTAGTCAGATATCCAATTAATAGGCTATCAAACTTCCAAAATAAACTCATCCAAAATAAATGCTATGATCACTAGATGTTATACACGAGTTACTATAATGATTTTGTAAATGGTGATCAGCAACCAAATTTTGATAATGTGGAAGTTACTGCCATTTGCCTGGTTGTGACTTCTAACTTAGTTGCAGACAATATAAAGACAGAGTACAGTAGGGGATTTGAGCTCATTTCCATTACTAAAACATCAAATTGCCAGATTTCCAATGTCCTACCTATAATTATTTTGACTAGATAACTAAAAATGTTCAGTTCAACACTCTAGTAAGTTAAGGTATTTTGCTTTTGTAGGACAGAATGGATGTTTAATTAATCATGTTCATATACCCAACATTTAGATCATCAACTTTTTTTGATTATACAATGAAAGTCAACAGGGTGAAAAAAACATGGTCAAAAAAATAAAATAATTACCTGTCACTGTTGGCATTTTTCAAATTCTTCTGTGTTGCACAGAGAGAAAAAACTCATTCAGCTTTGGAACAACACCTCATGTTAATAAGTAAATAAGGACATTTTTCATTTGGGGGTTTATATATTTTATATCAAAGCATCTCTAATTACCACATACCACTAATTCATTAATATCATTAGGGGGTGGGGGGTGGGGGGAATGCTGTTTCATGCATACTGAGCTTTTTACACTGTAAAGACTTGGACTCCCATCCTAAACATGGACAAAGTTTCAAAAAAACACCCCAAACATAAACCTAGAGGACGTTCACACAAAGCACATTCAAATGCGCTACTCCATTGTTTTTCTGTGTAACGTTATACATTAGTCTGACGTGCAAAACCGTTTTGCTTGCGATTGCTAAGGTTTAGTCGCATACAATAGTCCATAAACCAAATCATGTCCTCATAATCCACAAGTAAACACACGCAAATGTTGACAGGCTAGGCACTAAATACAGTACATACCACAGAGACGGACGTCCTGCTGTTGCTGCTTCTTCAGTTTATTTCAGCCTCCGGATCTGATTCTGGATCATATATGTATTAGTTGAATCTGATTGATAGCCATGGTTTATTAGAGTTACGTGTTCTTCTCCACGCTTGAGGATGTCACAGCTTTCAGAAGCTCTCGTGCAGTAGCTGCGCGCTCGTCATCCTTTAGCTCCGCCCACACGATACACCTCCATCCGTTCGTTTTTTTTTTTGCGAAAGACTCGATACAGCCTATCTTTCTTTTATAAATATAATAAAACTAAAGTCTTTTCTTTTCGGAGACATGAAGGATGCAATACTACTCTATAGGTACTCAAGATTGACATGAGATTGACTGAAACTCAGTGTCTCGTCTTCCCCCCCTTTAATATCCACCCAGTGAACTCCACTATAAAAAAGATACCATTCTGAGGTCAGTTAATAGTTACATGTGCAGGTATAGACAGAGGTAAACAAGTCTTGATAAATGGCCTATCACAACAAGGGACGAAGACTGATCTAGATACAGACTGACCCTCTTTATTCAATAACTTCTTTGATGGCTGGCTGCCTTCCTGTCCGCTAGCCTGCCCCCTCTCTCTTTCTGTCTGTCTCGCTCCTTCACAGCATAAATTTTGCCTCAGACATACCCTCGTGTCCTGTACTAAGGCCTTGAACTTTAGACAAGCAAAGACTCCTGCCCTTGACAATGTTAATTCATGATCTCCACACTGGTTGAATCTCAAAGTCACACCAGCCGATGTGAAAGCGCACACAGTGCCCGGCACATAATGGTGAACGGCGAGTCGTAATGTCACAGAGGGCACACAGCAGGACATTATGAACAAGCTGGCTCTATTGATGCCACCCCAGAGAGAATGTCAGTTCCCCACAAAGAGAAGATGTGGCTGTGTAAAGCCTACTTATTAATCAAAAAGAAACCTTCAAGGCTGAAGCTTAAAGGGATACTTCACCCAAAAATGAAAATGTGATGCTTATCCGCTTACACCCAGGGCATCTAAGATATACGTGACTTTGTTTCTTCAGTAGAACACAAATTATTATTTTAAACTCCAAGCATTGCAGTCTGTCAGTCATATAATGCATGTGAATGGTAACACAATGTGTCATCACGAGCCGCAGGGTTTAATATGGATTTGCATGTGTTTTTTTTATAGTTCTCATACTCTCACGTGTTACCATTCACATGAATTATACGACTGACAGACTGCAACCGTTGGAGTTAAAAATCTTCATTTGTGTTCTACTGAAGAAACAAACACACCTATACCTTGAATGCCCTGGGGGTAAGCAGATAAACATCAAATTTTAATTTTTGTGTGAACTATCCCTTTAACATCTATGTGTGTGTTGTAGTGTATTATAATGTAATATACTGTAGTATGTATGTAAGAGCAGTGTGACCATATGTGTAAAGCGAATGTGAAAGGCTTCTGGTGTCATTTACTTCCAGTTACTTTTAGCAGTACAAAACAACTTGTTACGCTTGATAAAAGACAACCGTTTATCCCGCCCCTCATATTGAGCCCTCAGTGGTGAGGTTTCTAGACCAAACATCTTGATGTGGATCTGGCTTGTCAGGCTAAAAAAAATCATCAATTCACAGAAATTCAGTTCGGCCAACTGAAAAATTTAGATGTGATCAGTCACTGGAACATTTTCATTTGGAGACCTGATTTTTATTTTTACTTTGTACTTGAGACTCCAAATGACCCATACCATATTATTTTAATGTATTTCCGTAATAATAAATACTACCACAAAAAGCAATATTTGCACTTTGATATTCTTTTTTGCCTATAGCGGCTAATGAATTGAAAGTCTCACACATTCACAGAAAATAAGGTGGATAGAATAGCATAGCACCGTATAGTACTGTATAGTAGCTATATTATAATGTAATTCAATATTGTATGGCATATGGCATAGTATGGGTAAGATGGGCAAGATGCCCCTTAAAAACATATCATACAGTATACAAAAACTGTTACTGTATAAATCTAAATTATTCCACAAATAATCTATTACAATTCTAAACATAAATTCACTATTATTAATTATACAAAACTTGATGATCAGAAAAACTAATTAGGCTACAGAAACTTCACTTATATAAAAAAATAATAATAAAAAACATTAATATAAATGATCTTCATATGCTGTGTGCGGTACTGCAATTATGGAGAAAACTCTTAAAAGAAAATTAAGTGATTTCTCCATTACTACAATGAGTATTTCAGCCCTAAATTACAACATGATTAATATGAGTTGGCCATAGAGAATAATTAAACCTTAATCATGGTGAAACTGAATTTGCATTAGGAGGGGATCACATATTCATCCAAATGATAATTAATCAACACAGAACTATAAACTATAAATCATTAGGAGTAAGTCCACTTAAATCTGCTCAATTAATTTACTGAATAAAAAGTGTATGTGTTCCGGCACTGTATGTTGAAGAGTGATTTACTTTATAATTGTATGTTGCTTTATAAAACCCTTTTAAGGTTCTAAACAATTTAAGGTTTTCTGCCGAGTTCAGCATTGTTTTTATGCTTAGTGCCTAAACTCTATTCTCAGTGCCACTTTTGGGTTCAACACCACATGACTCGGCAAGCGGTGAAATAAATAAGAACTGCAGACGATGTGAGAAACAGGCCGTCGTTTTGAGACCGATAAATTATATTACAGTTTTGATCAAGTTTTGGATCACATGGACCTATAGCATACGATATTGTGTAATATAGTATAACATTGTATAGTATTTGAAATGTCTGTTCAGTTTTGCGCACTAATTCGTCAGTGGATTTGATGCAAAAAGATCTAAATTTAATTTTAAAAAAAGATAGCATGGGTCTAAGAGAGTGAAATCAGAAAAGAGGTCAAAAGAAGAGGCAGGGGGAAGTATTGTACTGAATTCAACTGAAGGTCCTTGTGTGGGAGGATAGATGTCTGAATGGCTCACACCTACTGTAATAGTTTGAGAGGTATTTTAAAGCCTCCTTCTGACACCCCAATCTACAGGGTTTCTCAATGTGCAGGAAGGGAATCAGTGTGAACAGAGAGGCACTTACACTCAATGCTTTTTCTATTTGGCACAACGATAACATGCGTGTACATGCATGAGCACACAAAAACACACAAACACCCCAGAAATCAATGACCTCTAACCAACACCTAACCCTAAATTTCCAAAATATCTAGCGTGGTCAATATTATTTCAGATGTTGTCAGTAGGGCAACCGTATTGCTCACACTTGAAGTGCATTCTTATTGGCACATAACATCACAGACATACAATTTTTACTTGGTGGATGATCAAATTGATAAATAAATACTTATATATATTAATGTATTTGGCAGACACTTTCATCTAAAGCTGTTTTCATTTTATTCAAGGTATACATTTTGTCAGATCTTGTTTTTGAGGGCGGGATCAACCCATGACGTTGACGTTGCTAGCACCATGCTCTACTCTTTGAGCTACAGGAAGGACATTTCAGAATGAACACTACAGCAACCACTTAGAAATACACACCACTAAAAACAGAAACAAATATAGAAACCAACATTTTTGTAATGCTAAGCATCACTCACATTCTTCAAAATGTTTGAAGGCTCTTTCTAATGAGCTCTGGAGCTTGTCTAAGGAACTATGTCAATTCAGAGACCTTTTGTGAAGGAGTTTGCTTTCGGAAACTTTTACAAAGTATCTGGACGCCACCGATGTCTGTAGCCATGCACAATAAAAAATAATGACTCTGCCTGGCCCCGCTCCACACTTCACAACTTTATGGATATTAAGAATTTTCTGCTGCGTAAATTAAATGTACTTGCATTTTTATGACTATTGGGACACTCCACGGGTGCAGCTGTAACGCGGAAGCCTTGCTGAGTGCGGAATATGAAGAAGGTTGTCTATTGTGTCTGTTGTAATGCATTTTGTGGGCTTAAAGCACATTTCAGACAGAGAGGGATAGTCATGCTGGAAAACCATATTAAACTAGTCTACTTATTTGTATAAACTTATTTTCTAGTCTTATCTGGTCTTCCATCTAGACTCAAGCTAGCTGGTTTTGTTTTGGGAGATCCTCTGAACCAGCTGAAACATGTAAACCAGTTGGATTAAGCTGTTTTTTTTTTGTTGTTTTTTTGTTTCTTTGCAAGAATTATGATGGACGGGTGTTGGCTGTATACACATATGTGTACACATGTGTATTCATTCATTAATTTACATTAACACATTCTCATGCTTAAAAACCTTATCTGCTAAATCCTACCTGCTTCTGTCTGTCTATTAATGAGACACACTGTCTCTTTGTCGGATCAATTCAGCACTGACACACAGATAATGTTTTGTGAATACCACGGTGGGCTGCATTGTAGTCCTGCTTATATGTGTTCCCGGTGACAGACAACGATTTATACAACACGCATCCTTCTGAATATAAGTCCCACACATTTTGTACACGCAGGGTCCAAAGCCACATGCAAAGCCCTGTATGTTTTTCCACAGTCGGAGCTTCAACCCTCACAGTCAGAGACAGACAGAATGCATATGAGGAATTGCTGTTGACACCAGCTGAAGTATTTCCAGCAAGTACTATGGAAACAGAATGTCCAGCTTTAAAATTAGAACATGATGAAAATAGAACATCAAGACAAGAGGAAAAAAAGAACATAGTCAAGGCCATTGTTTAGTTTAATGTGTCATGCACATTTTTGAAATTAAACAAAAGAGACATTAAGCAAAAAAGGACATCTGTAGCACCACTGAGCTACAAAGACTACAAATTATCCACTCAATCTCTACACATACCGAATAGCCACATGTCTGTAATTAAAAGTGTTACTCTCCAGTAACATTTCAGAATACTGTACCATCAGTAATCAATAACAACACAGGAACAAATGAGTAATGCAATATAATAACTGCTATTAACTAACAAGAAACTTTGATTAATTAGTAAATTAGTAAATAATATATGTTACATTAAAATCATAGCAAATGTAATCATAGGAGGAAAAAGGAGCAACACTGTTTGTGCATGTTTGTTCTTGTTGCTAAGAGTTGTTTATATAAGAAGAGTAGGTAGCGCTTTAGAATAATGTTCTGTTATTAATGAATAACTACACAGGAAGAAAGGAGTAATGCAATTAACATTCTAGTAACTGCCATTAACTAATAAGACATTCTGATTAATTAATTAGTATTAGTTAGATAGTATTTGTTAATTAATTAGATAATCTATTTTTCATACCTCTCAGAGGACTGCTATGATCTGCAGAATCAAGGTTAATGTGAATAATGCATAAAGTTTATGCCCAATTAATTTTAAAGTGAAGATCATGGTAACCCATTAGTGGTGACCAAATACTATCACCAAAAACTTCAGTGCTTACTAATTATTTGGAACAGAATTCTTGACTGTGAAAAGTATAACTCCCTATACACTGTAAAAAAAAAAATATATATATATATATATATATAATATTAATAATAATGTTTCCAATTGAAACATTTCTAGTGACTTGATCACATCTACATTTTTCAGTTGGCCAAATTGAAATTGAAATTAATATTAATTATAAAATATTAATAATTTAAAATCCTGAATTTCTTTTACTGAGGTCATTGTAAGATTTTGAGGTTTACTTGTTTCTGACGAATGTGGAAACACCAATCACAGCGCTTGCGGTCCGTGTAGAATTTAATTTTATTATGTTGGATGTGATGTTAAATAAAGCATTATAAACCGGAGAAAAGTATTGGAACATGTCAGCGGGAAACTTGCAGCTCATATATTAAGCTATTCTCTTATGCCTCTGTACCACTTCTTCAGTAGCACTTTTATAATATTTGGGTTGAGAAAGAGTCTGAGTTTGTGATATATTTACTCATATCTTGATGCAAAAGGTCTGGATGTGCTTAAATACACAGTAAGGATGTGTTCCTGTCACATATATATCACACATGCGCCCACAGAAAGTAGGTTAATGCATTTACATCTGAATAAGGGGCACAAATCTAGCTGTGGCCATTCTGCTAAAGCCGTTTATGACCTTACACCAATAAAGGAAAACAGGTTAATGCGTTTACATGATCACATGCATTGTCGGCTTATTAAACACGATCATTACTAGGGAGTTTTCATGCTTTTCACTCTAGAATAATGCTCCAAATAATTAGCAATTCCTTCAGAAGGTGGACCTTCAGATTTGGCAATACTTGAGTCATTACTAGTGCCGTAGGCTAGCATTCTCTTTACTTTAGAATTAATCATGCATTGTGCATTTCTCTCATTCATTATGAACCTGTATATAGTAGTTATTAGTAGTCTTTTGGGAGGTGAGGAAAATGTTTTAGTTATTAGCTAATGGTGAACTACCTCTTTCAACGGGCCCTTGCCAGTTGCCAGTGCCAGTACTCAAATAATTCATCAGAGTTACAGGAATGTTAATATTGTGTTACATCTATTAATGATAAAACATAATTTGAAAGTGTTACCTCCTCTTCTTATAAATCTTATAAAACTCTTAGCAACAAGAACAAAAATGCACAAACAGCTTTGCTCCTTTTTACTCCTGTGATTAAATTAGTTTCTTTTAATGTAGCAGATGCCTCATTTATAATACACTAAACAAGAGTGTTCCATGTAACGTAAAGCTCTGGGGCCTTCAAACTTTTACAGATTGCCAAGCTTGACATAATAAAATTAATGCATGTACGTGGTCATTTAAAATTTAGCTTGACATAATAAAATAAATGCATGTACGTGGTCATTTTAACTTTAGCTCTGTTTGTATTTGGCTGTAGTGAACCTAAATTAATAGCTCACCCAAAAATAGGAATTCTGTGATAATTTAGTCATTTTCTACTACTACTATACTTCTACTTGACACTAATAATAAGAATTTGTGAACGGCAGTGAAATGACTAATACTTAATGGTCACCAAGAATACTTATTTTAAAAGAAGTACATACTCTGAGAGTATGTGAATACTTTTTTATGTACCACATAATATTTTTTTTTTTTTCACATACAATTATGTTCAATGTCGCACAATTATTGGCAGACCCCTGCAGTACAACCACAGACAGGTTGAGGACCCCTAGTATAGCTTGAATGCACGGTTGCTTAACGCATCATTTCTGCCAATAATGAACAAATGAATATGCACATTAGTTCAAGTACAGTGAACTAATAAACTATTGCTTGGCCCAGAGTTGATTCCTGAGCGCAGCAACACTGAAAAACAAACTGCATTTAACTCAGCATACACGGACATTAGAAATGTGCTTCACTGATCTTTCTGATAGGTTTAACCATGTGTATGCTGTGCACAGATGCAGTGTGTGGAGAACATTTAGTTCGGGGCTTGTATAAACATGCAAATAAACGAAGAAACATAAAAAAAATGTTACGTTCCTGTGTATATTATAAGCAATTCCTAGTAAGTGGGAAAACAGGTTCTAAACAGGTTCTGTTTTAATGAGTGATGACTCCTAAATCCCTTGTACTTTAAACATGCTGGCAGAAATGAAAATAAAAATTATTGGATTGTCTGTCCTTCCACTCATTGTCACCAAATTCCTTTAGGGATTATTTCACTTCAGGAATTAAAATTCCCTGATAATTTACCATGTCGTCTCACCTCCATGTCATCCAAGATGTTCATGTTCTTTCTATCTATCTATACAGTTGAAAAGGAATGAAAGGGATAGTTTACCCAAAAAAGAAAATGTGATGTTTATCTGCTTAGAGTAAAAAACACGGACATACAAATCCATATTAAACCCTGTGGCTTGTGGCGACACATTGATGTCTTTAAACAGGAAATGATCGGTTTCTAAAAACCGGTTTCTTTGTGTGTTTTTTTAATCTCATATCAGACGAATCTCATCTAGTATTCCCAATGCATTACTTACATCAAATAAGGTCAAAAACCCGGTGCGATCATAGATATATATTTACATAAATTCCTTATTCGACACATTAGCGTGCAGGCACTAATAAGGAATCTAATATATATATATATATATATATATATATATATATATATATATATATATATATATATATATATATATATATATATATGCGCTCGGTTTTTGACCTTCGACGGAAGTAATGGCGCTGGGAATAATAGATGAGATTAGTCTGATATGAGGTAAAAAAAAAAGACACATAAATACTGATTTCTCACAAAAACTGATAATTTCGTGTCTAAAGAAATCAATGTGTTGCCACGAGCCACAGAGTTAAACATGGATTCGTATATCTATGTGTATAGTAGCTCTCATAGAAAATGACATGCATTATACGAGCAACGGTTGGAGTTAAGAATCGTCATTTGTGTTCTACTGAAGAAACCAACACACCTACATGTTGGATGCCCTGGGGGTTTTTGAGGAAAACATTCCAGGATTTTTCTCCATATAGTGGACTTCAATGGGGTCCAACGGGTTGAAGGTCCAAATTGCCGTTTCAATGCTGTATATAAATAAAAACTTTTACACACAAATGCTCATCTTGGCACTAACATCTCCGACTTCCCTTAGTTACGTTGGAAAAGTTTTTAGAAAATGACAATTAGACCTTCAACCCACTGGACTCTGTTGAAGTCCACTTTATGGATAAAAATCCCAGAATGTTTTCCTCAAAAGCCTTAATTTCTTTTTGACTGAAGAAAGAAAGTCATGAACATCTCGGATGACATAGGGGTGAGTAAATTATACTTCTTTAATATCTCCAAAAGCTTCAACAAGATATTCTACTGTTCAGTTTGAAAACCCTTGGATTAGAACTGCAAGACGTGTCTCTAGTTATCAGTACACTACGTACAGTACACACACAGAAAATTGAAAATTCAAAAAATTCAGTGAAATGAAATTCACTCCCACAAGTAAATGTGGTTGTCACTTCCATTCGTCCTTTTGCTCATAAACAGACTGCTGCACAAGCTATATTATATCAGACCAATTCTGCATTATGCTATCCT
The DNA here is from genome assembly GCF_024679245.1 of Pseudorasbora parva. NCBI lineage: Eukaryota > Metazoa > Chordata > Actinopteri > Cypriniformes > Gobionidae > Pseudorasbora > Pseudorasbora parva. The sequence goes on from NC_090172.1 coordinate 49,244,338, forward strand.
TGCTGAAGTTGTGATCTGAACTGCTGACACCACCACAGTTAAAGGGTGTAACAACTGGAAACAGGCTGCTGGAATGAACATGAGCCTCCAAAGGCATGTCACATAAAAGCAACACCTCACCAGTCAAGTCCTGTGAAAGGTAAGAGAAAGGTGCAGTGACAGTGCCAAAGACATTTTCTGCCCTCATGAATATTGAACAACTGAAGAGAAACAGGCTCTACTTTTTATTATTCTGGTCAGTCTATTCCCTTCACGAGGGAACCCTTAGGTCTTTGATGGCAACTCATGAACTAAACTCCTGAGAACTGTACTATCCTCCTCAGAACACAGTTGTCAACTTTGTAATTTTCATCTGATACATAAAAACCTAGTTAAAATTAGCACTATATGCCACTCAAACCTTTGAAAACTGGTAATATTTCGTATGCTTTCCTTTATGCTAACTAAGACAACATTTATTTGATCAAAATACAGTAATACTGAGGAAATATTACAATTCAAAACTTTTTCTGTTTTAAATATTTCCCCGCCATTGACAGAAATGTCCATCATTTGTGAGAAAACACTTTCCCGCCATTGACAGAATATTCCGGCTTTCTGTGTTTTGATTTATGTGGTAGGGGCCAAAATTGCATTCTTCTAAAAGAGTACTGAATCTTCAGATCAAAACACGTGCGAGGAAGAGGCAGAAACATGCAATTTTATATGAAATCATATGCATATGTAGCCTGGATGCCAGCTGAACTTAGCCCCGCTCACAACATTTGAGGTTCGGTCTGGACTTGATTTGCTGTGGATCAAATAGGCTCGAACCACAGCTGTTGGCACCAATAATACAACAATACAATGATGGACAGATAACGTAACATAATCATTCATATACCCAAAGAGTGCTTGGGTTGAATTAGTTCTAATCCTAAATGATGAACTTTGTATATGCATTCACCTTTCTCTCAAAAATGATGATCGTGTTGGTATCTGTGTATCCTGAAATTCTTTTTACAACAACATCAAAGATTTGTTACACTCATCTTCTTCTTCTACTTCATCCAGCATGCGTACAGTTGAGTTCTGTTGACAACTATGCATCGCTCGTCACATACTCCGTTGCTCTGATTGGTTGTAGGTCTATCCGTTTGAGTGCCAAGGCATTTTCTTTCCTGGTTCGGTTGAATCACGCCCCACTATCACAGCCTAATTGAGCAGTATCAGACTCAATTTCTGACTAGAATCTGAGTAAAATAAAATAACGCGATAAATCAAAACAGTTTTTTTGTTTAAAAGGAGAGGGTCTGTTCTTTATTTTGATATATTGCATGTTCAGATATCCACAAAACAATATTCTGGGGGATATGAAAGTTTTGTGAAAATTATCAAAAATGCTTGTGGTGGCTGGCAGCTTTTTTCAAACACGCTGGCGGGAGAAAGAGTTAATATTGTATTGTGGTGACAAAGCTGAATTTTCAGCAGCCATTTCTTCAGTCTTCCTCAGTGTCACATGGATCCTCCAGAAATCATTCTAATATGCTGATTCGCTGCTCAAGAATCCCAAAAAAGAATGTACTGTCACTTTTGATCAATTGAATGTGTCCTTGATGAATAAAAGTATTCACTGAGCCCAAACTTTTGAACAATACATGTTACGTTTAGTCACGTGTGGCAAATGTGACCTCTCCGAATATCGAAATACCGGTACCTTATTCATCCCAGCACTGATGCTGCCCACGGACGAAAAGTGACATATGGGGCATCTCTTGTATTTTGACACCTAAAAAAGACAGACTCAGGGGGAAACGGCCAGAGAAGCTCCTCCATGCTATGGCACTGAACCTGGGATGTCTTTAGTCCCCAGGGTGGAACACTGTGGCAGGTGGGTTGTTTCTGTAGCTTGTCTCTGGGGCTGTAATCCGTACACATGGGTACGAGAGAGCACACCAAGACAAGATCAGATGAGATGGGGTGTGTGTGTGTGTGTGTGTGTGTGTGTGAAAGACCGACAGAGAGGAAAAGAGAGAAAAAGGCAGACAGGCAGAAAGGGAATTTTCCCCAGTGGAGACACACAGCGGTTTCCGTGCACTACACGCATACATTTATCCGTGTGTGTGTTTTTCTTCGGTGCCTGTTTGGGCAGCTTTTGTTTTGCATGAATCAATTAAAGAACACAAAATGATTAAGCAGAGGATCTTGTAATGCACATGGGGATGGCCACACCAGCAAATGAATTAAAACTGGAGCAGGTCAGGACACCGGCTTAAGAGTATTTACATTTATCCCACTGTGCTTGACATTAGTAAAAACACACACATTCAAAAGATATGCCAACAAACATTTTAAACGTAACAAAAACAAATGGTTATACAAGCAACCATAATCACGCCAAAACAACCAACTACTGTGTTTCATTCATGGTGATGAGCCATTCCCACTGGGTACAATCAGACCTGACAGAACACTGACTAAACACAGTCCAGGGCCACACAGACAAAGCCCTAATGCCTGCACCAGCCAGCCAATTCATATTTATGAGAGAAACCCCACCAAGAATCAGAACATTAAACATAAAGCCCAGAACACCAGAACACACTCCAGCACAGCCTCACATCATCAATTTCACTCCAGGGTGCTGACTCTAGATCAGTTGTCCACTTCAATACATAACCTAATGAGATCAGAAAATGATGAATGTTGATTCCAGATGAGCTAAGATGCATTATAAATGAGCCGAACTGAATATTACCAAGACATGAACAGGACAAAATCACTAAATGCAGATCACATTTAGATTTCACATATATAGTTTAAACTTATATAGTGGTGAACAGGTGACTAAGCAAATATAATTGTTGTATTTCCCTTCCAATAGCAAAAACATAAATAAAAAAATAAAAAAATACACAATAGAATTTCCACAATTTTCCAAAACAGGAAAATTTAGGGGTGGATTATGGTAGTCAGAGGAGAGAAAAATGTCAAATTTACCATCAGCCATTTTATTAGAAACATTCACAGCAAGTGTGTGTAACTTACGAAATATTGATATAAATGTGTTTTATTATTATTTATTTTTAATAATAAAAAAACGTTGCTTGCTTTACAACGTTAATAATTGTAGAAACTATCACCACACTCCAAGTATCGCTTAGTCATATTGGTTACATATTACATTTCACTCGTGGAAGCACCAGATAATTAAATGTCTTAAAACAATATCAAAATACTAGCACACATTTCTATAAAACAATATGAGGCAAGTAAACTCATTTTCATTCACAAAAAGCAGACTTAATGTAATTTTAAACGACGCTAAAAATGGCACAATTACGCATGCACCTCTGCGCGCGGATGATGTCAGCCGTATTGCGTCATTTCATCTTATTACAGCGTCCACTTTTCGAACCTGTACGCGTCCTCACTCTTTCACGCGGGCGCGCGCCTCTCCAAGTCCCCGTTACTCATAAACCAACCAGCGGGGAAGGAAGGTGGAAGGAATCTGGACACATCGCGTCGCGAAATGCCACCACACGAAACCAACAGTGATAAATTCCCAGCTAGTCTAAGAGAGATCCCACTCATTAAACTGACATTGAAAATTAATCATCAATTTTAATTAGATTATGGCAAATCAGCAACTACAATGAACGTGACCCATGCTCGTTAATCTGTCTCTACATATCACTAAATCTGAAACGGTATTTCTTAGAGCAAAGACGCCACATTTAAATGCCACTAGAAGAGGATATCTTTGACATTGCCAGTAAATTGAGAACATTCGAGGAAAGACTTGCATAAGGTCATGACTCTATTTAATGAAAAAAATGTTTGACTTAATGTGTTTATAGCCTATCACTTGATTAATAAGAAGCTTAATAGATGTGGAGCGATGCGCGGAGAAAACACTAAAGTTCTGTTACACATCACAGCTCATTTCAATACAATCTATCAGGTTCATCTCCAACTACATAATAGCAAAACCACCAGCAGTGCCGTCATTAAAATAAGCCTTTACAGCATCTTCGAGATGTGTTGTCCTGCGCGCAGGATCATTCCCAAACAAAGAGAAGCCAAATAGTGCAGTTACTTGAAATGGCTTGCATACATTTTCACACAGAATTCGTTCACTTTCCCAACTTGCACTCGTTATAAGTAACTGTGAGCACTTCGATCAGACTTTTTTAAATACTTTTTTTAGAGAGAAAAGGGGAATGTTTGTAAGTAAAGGAATAGTCTACGTGATATTTCACAGTGAGGAAAAATATATGCATCCTTCTAAAACGAATTAAATAAATAGACAACAGTCTTTTCTCGCAAGCAAAAAGAAAATAAATGTTATATGATTAACTCACCCATTAAGGAATCATCTGTCTCCTCTGACCTGCCGGCATTCTAGCGTTTCTTCTCTCCTATTTAGTCTTCTTTCACTTTCATTGATGACGAATTCCTCAAGAACGCAAGCCCGTGGCAGGACGAGGACTGTGCTCATTCAGACTGAAGCGCAGAGAGAGAGAGAGAGAGAGAGAGAGAGAGAGAGAGAGAGAGAGAGAGAGAGAGAGAGAGAGAGAGAGAGAGAGAGAGAGAGAGAGAGAGAGAGAGAGAGAGAGAGAGAGAGAGAGAGAGAGAGAGAGAGAGACGTACACCGAACAGCGCGCGAGGATCCACAGGCTGTCTGTTAATGCAGCTGCGCTCTGGCGCGCGGCCACGGGTAGCATGGGTGGTGGCCTGCCAGCCTAATCTGGAACGCATCTCGCAATACTCGACGGTCCGGGTTTAATTAATCTGAATCTGCAATTAGTGGTCGACTGAGCACTTTTTCTCACCATCCAGGAAACTGAAAGTCATGCACAGAGATCGTTTCATAATAAAGCCGTGTTTATAGTGCGTGCAGTATACATCCAGTGCCAAAAGCTAATACCAGAAGTTCAATCAGCCAACAAAATACTCTTCATAATAACAGGCTACATGCCTTTAAGGGCTTAAAATGTAGTAGTACATAATTCTTACACACATGCAAAGTACCTCCAATTACACACACACATTGTGTTTTCATGTTTTATGAAAATGTGTTTTCATGTTTTACTTTCTTTAGATACGGATTTGTGGTACAAACTGTACTGTATACTATATTCCCTAACCCTAAACCTAACCATCACAGAAAAATCTCTGCATTTTTACATGATTCAAGCTGCTTTCCTCATAGGGATGTAAATATGTTCCCACACAGACAAGGACTTTGTATATTGACATGTTTTGGGGACATTTTTACCTCATAACATAGGCCTAATGTTTACCATGGACCACACACACATAACCAGTCAAAATTGGAATAATTTAGATTTAATGCCTTTGAAGTGCTTTTAGGCTCCAAGGCTGAATTTATTTGACCAAAATGCAGTGGAAACGATAATATTGTATAATATATTAACAACATTTAAAATAACTGTTATTTGAAGTAGAGTGGGGCCATTGGTGTTGCTAGATCCTCTTTCATTGCAATCCCCCTCCTAAAAATCTGTGATTAACCAAGCTGTCGACACCCTTAAATATCTGTGATTATGTGATCTCTCTTCACTTAGCTAAACCCAAACAGCTGCACTGAGATATCTGTGGGTATTTCACTTAGAATCAACCCTTATTTTCAAAACTTTAATGATGGTTACATTAGGTATTATTCTTAGTCAGTGGCAGACACGCTCATAGGCAGGCTGGCAGTGTTCTGCACACTACCCGCACACAGCTGTTCACAGATGTACACTTCATTTCTCTGTCTCATCAAAACGCTCTCCGGTCCGGTGAAATCTTAACATAAAACGCAACTAAATCTCTCACATTAACTGATTTACATCTACTGATAAACAGATGGCATTCGTTTATTAAAGCCAAATTGTCAATCAAGCGAGATTGAAAAAGAAAACGTATTATTATTTTTTACATGATTTTTAAATCATAGCACCTCCCATTATTCTCAGTGACAATTCATTACTCTAATACTATATTTGGGTGGTGCTAAATTGCTATAAATAATGCAAATACATCACCTGAACTTCTTGAAAGGTTTTATGAGAGTCAAGATCCCAAATGCAGTCAATCCTATACGGACAGGAGCGTCGGCTCTCTTATGGGGTGACTAATCGTACCTAACAAAACACCTTTTCAGAGAGGCAATTATGAAGGACTGCATGGTGCTGTGTGGAGCAGAATACGATTAGATGAGATCTGCAGTTGAGCATTTTGGCACCAGCCCAGTGCTGAGTGCTACGTGTTAAATTATACAGACCCAGCATGGTTCCTACGAATGCCTTCGTTGTGCTTCTGACATATCATTTGTGACAACAGCGGGGACTTGAGCTTCCACCTAAAGCCAAGCTAGGACAGCTCGACCAAATGCACGAGGCCAAATTGAGCTCCACGAGGGTTGGAGGGCAAGAGAAGCAGGGCAATAAAACAGCTGTTCTATGATATGAACGAAGACTGTGATGTTTGAAAGGTCATTCAGATCCAACTCAAATGTCTCATAAAAGCCAACACTCATTACTGGGCTAACTGGGGTTAGAGATAACTGAAATGGATCATATAATGGTCTGGGATGTTTAGTGGGGGAACAAATCTCATCCTTAGAAGAGCATTAAAAAGAGCACCCTACCTTTAGTTCTTTTCTGAGTACCGCCCTCCATCAGTGCCTCCTATGTGCATTAGCATCTGTCTAAGTGGCCTTTATGCGAGGTGATGAGTGCAGAACCCTGGAGGAAAGACATTTTCTCTTCTCTCACCCAGGCCGCCGGCAAGTCTGATGGGCTTAACAGGAACATCTCCCAAAACATACACACAAACACACACACACACACACACACACACACACACACACACACACACACACACACACACACACACACACACACACACACACACACACACACACACACACACACACGTTTGTTTTTGTGAGATATGGGGACATTCCATAGGCATAATGGTTTTTATACTGTACAAACCATATTTTCTATCCCCTTACACTGCCCCTGCCCTTAAACCTACCATCACAGGAAACATTCTGCATTTTTACTTTCTTAAAAACCTCATCCTCTATGATTTATAAGCATTTTGAAAAGTGGGGACATGGCCAGTGTCCTCCTATTTCACCCTCTCCTTGTAATACCTATGTCATACCCAGGTCATTATACACATTTGTGTCCACGTGTCATAAAAACATGCCCACACACACACACACACACACACACACACACACACACATACACACCCACACACACGAACACACATAGACCCCCCCCCCCCACACACACACACACACACCATAGACATAATGATTTATATACTGTACAAACAGTATATTCTATCCCCTAAACCTTCCCATCAAAAAACTAAAACAAACTTAAAACATAATTTAGTCTGATTTAAAAGCTATTTTCCTCATAGTGACCAAAAATATCTCCACAAGGATAAGGTTTTTAGAAATCCCCCATCTTTGTGGGGACATTTTGTCCTCGTAACGTAGGGTTTACCTGGACCACACACACAAAGTGCAATCAAAATAGCTAAAAGTTAGCCCTTCCTCCCTCTTTGCCAGAAGATAGGATCATTAGACTACTCAACAATGATGAGAGATATTCAAGGCACATTTCCCCCACATTCAGGAAAGATACGCCTGGAGAATGTCAAACGATGCCTCCTGGCTCCCACACCCACATTTGTCCCACCTGCTGCATGCACACCTATCATTAAGGGCTCTGTAGAAGAAAACGACAGAGAGAACCAAGGGTGGTGAGTGATTATAACCTTATCTCCTGGGTTCCTCATCTTTCTGTCATATATATGGTACTATAGAGCTTCTCTGACAAAAAAAAAAAATATATATATATATATATATATATATATATATGTTTAAGCCCAGTGGGGAAACGTTTGTGAGTGAAGTCAGCTATAGAAACAAAAGACACTGCATTGTTAACCGCAATGAAATATAAAGATGGCCTAAAATTGATGAGGGATAATGGCTTGTAATAAGGTCGGGGGGGGGGGGGGGGGCAGCCACTGAAAACCCACCTTATGTAATGATTTCACATTACACCTTTGTTCAGTGTACAGATGAGGCTGGCAAGTAGCTTTACTCTAAAAATAATCAAAAGCACTGTTCCCACAATAATCGTTAAAGGGTTAGTTCAGCCAAAAATGTAAATTCTATCATCATCTAAAGGGCATAGTTTTGATTTGAACACTGTGGGAGTTAAAGTGTGAACCATTTAGCGTGGTTTATTCGTTTTTTTGTTTGTTTGTTTGTTTGTTTGGTTTTTTTTGGGGGGGGGTGCAACTTTTGTGGTATCTAACCTATTATCCACACAATAACTACTATTTAACAATTAGTTAACAACAAAGGATAAATAATATATTTTATATTATTTAAGTAACTGGAACTTTTTACTTATTTTCTACTTCAAAGTACCATGAGAAGTGAAACTATATTATTTATTATACCAAAATAGTTTAATCTTGTAATTGTTTAACTGTTTTTTAATTTTTTTAAATAAGTCTATAATTACAGGTGAGACCATTGATGGCTCATCATTAGGCCAATGTTGACCTTTTCCTTGTTATTGATCTGTTATTGATCATTTATGAAAAATAGCAACTTACACATTTAGAAACTATAGCTACAACATGCCACAGTTGTGAAATAAACCTATAGGGGAAAAATTTACACTATATTGCCAAAAGTTTTGGGACGTCTGCCTTTACATCAACGTGAACTTTAATGACATTCCATTCTTAATCTGGGTTTAATATGGAGTTGGCCCACCCTTTGCAGCTATAACAGCTTTAACTATTCTGGGATTAAGGCTTTTCACAATTTTTACGAGTGTCTCTTCAAGAAGCACATTTGTGTGGTCAGGCACTGATGCTGTACGAAAAGACTTGGCTCGTCTCCGCTCTAATTCATCCCAAAGGTGTTCTATTGGACCGAGGTCAGGGCCTGGGAGGTCAGGAGGTCAGGACTTGACAGGTTAGTCAAGTTCCTTTACACCAAACTCGCTCATCCATGTCTTATGGACCTTGCTTTGCGCACTGGTGTGCAGTCATGTTGGAACCGGAAGCATGAAATTGTCCAAAATGTCTTGGTGTGCCAAGCATTAAGATTGCCTTTCACTGGAACTAAGGGGCCAAGCCGAACCCCTGAAAAACAACCCCACACCACTAGGCACAATGCAGTCAGGCAAGAACCATTCTCCTGGCAATCTTTAAACCCAGACTCGTCCGTCGGATTGCCAGACAGAGCCAGTCCAAAGGCCAGTTCAGTGAGGAAGTGAGGAAACCCAGTGAGGAAAAAACAAGTGAGGAAATTTCAGGAATGGACTTATTGCACAGATGGCAACCCATCACGGTACCACGCTTGAATTCACTGAACTCCTGAGAGCGACCCATTCTTTCACAAATGTTTGTAGAAGCGTCTGCAAGTGTAGATGCTTGATTTTATACATCTGTGGTCATGGAAGTGAAAAGAACACCTGAATTCAATGATTTGGAGGGGTGCCCTTATACTTTTGGCAATTTCATTACAAGTCAGTCAAAATTTAACACAATAAATACAATAAAATGTGATAAATTGTAGTATGGAGGTCATAATTTAGTTATTAGTAGTAAGTAGTTATCATTTATTTAGGTGCATATTACCTCCTTTTATTAGTCTTTTTAGTTTATGTGGCTGTTTTAGATTGCTTGACTTTCTCTATAGTGTTTAGAAGTTGTAAATTCTCAATAGAATTCGAATGGGTTGCATATTTTATCATTGGTGTTGCGATAGAATTAGCTCGCGCAAATCTTACTGAATGCGTGCACAGTATGCACTGTAAAAAAATTATTTAGAAAAAAACTTACCTGGTTGCCTTAAAATTTTGAGTAAATTTAAATTACAAATTTGAGTTAATACAATGAACATTTTTTAAGATTCGACAACCTTTATTAAAATATTATTAAAAGCTTTTGTAAGCATATTGGGTAATTGTGTGTGTTTTATTTCTGATGATGCTGTGAAACATGCCAAATAGTGCTATTTTTATGATTTATCACATTTTTTATGTGGTTCAGATACAATAATATTTTGAGTTTCTATTTATTAAACAAATTTCCTTCATTGTATCAACTCAAATTTTTAATTTCAATAAACTTAAAATTTTAAGGCAACCAGGTTACTTACTTTTTTAAGTTAAACCAACAAAAAACAACACTTTTTTTTTTTTTACAGTGTATATACGGTTATTTGCGCACTATGAATTCACAATTAAATAAACCTTTAATTATATTGTGCTGATAATTAGTCTGGTACACTGATAAAAAAAAAATCTTTGGTAATGTAAAATACTACAGAAAAAACTAATTAATGTTTTTATATTGAATAAGCTCAGATAAGAATTACAAAAAAAAAGTATAAATTAAAATTAAAACATTTTGGAAAGTCCTGACAGTGACAGAATTAAAATGTTAGGTGAACTACCATTCAAAAACAAGACACAGCTAGAATGATCGTACATACTATGATATTTCTCAGCCCAAATTATCGCACAACTATAAATGAAGCGAGCAATTGGTTTATGTAAGAGAAGAAAGCAGAAGCTGTCAAAACCAGGCTGTCCTAGAAAACAGATGACAAGTAATTGGGCACCATTTTCTGCCATTATCCTTCTTTTGCATCAGCTTAGCGTAACAAATGATGTTGTTTCAATTAGATGTGCACCTCAGAATGACATCCAATCACGTCACCTGAGGACACGGTGTGTGTTTTCTTTAGTCGCTGTGTTAATCTGTATGTTTTTTCAAGACTCAGTGCAAACACAGTGCTGGCATTTCTTTATTAATAGTGCTTTATTTTCCATATAAAACCCTGGACTTGTTTTATGCTCAGCCATCAGAGCAGAGCAGTCATGCATTGAGGATTGCATTTGGAATCTGAATCAGACCAGGGCTGACTGTTCACGTAAAGCTACTCTTAAAAATGGATCTGGGCTCAATTTTACAGTCATTCCTTTAATGATTAAATGTTCAGAGTCAGGTTAGCAGAGCTGCTTCTGGAACAGCCTTTACCAGGCAGCCAAGACTGAGCCCTAAGGGTCAAGATTCATCCTCACTGCACAAGTCCCACTGACTGACCCCCAACCCCTTCTTCACGCACAACTGAATAATCCACAACATGCGAAGCATGCAGACCCAAGCAACACCCCATTTAATGGGTCTCCTCACTGTTTTCCCGGCTTCAGCGATATTCAATGATTTGTGCTGAGAGGCTTCTTAGGGCATGCTTGAGGCTTTATAATTGGCAGGCAAAATATAAAGAGAGGCATTTGTCTGCTCATCAGGGGCAAAGGGGGTTAGCTGTGACCATTGACCTAAGCTTGGCCACCCCTTTGGCCATTCCGCTCTCAATTGCTGCTCCTAATGTTTTTTTTGTTGTTGTTGTTTTTTTTGTTTTTTTGATAAGAACTGAATATATTTAGACAAAGAACCGCCTCTTTATGACATGGGAGACGTTCAGGCGCACACTTAAACTTGCCAGGCGCAAGTTAAATGAGTGCAGAAAAGGTACAGGTACAGAGGGAGCTTCAGTAATTAAACAGTGAATGGTGATGATAGTGGAACAGTTAATACAATTCAATTAAACATGGAGGTGGAGGTGATTAAAGCAGAGTCAAAACTTTGCATGCATGTATGTATTTGTTATATATGCATCACATTTAAAGGAAGTGTACAGTCCCTGACAAAAGTCTTTTATCCCACCAGCTTTTGTGATGATGTTTCAGTGAAAAACTAAACTTTCAAAAAGTATTCTAATATTCAGAGCTTGGTAAAGCCCATTGAGTCAATTTTTGCAAAGACATAAGTGTCACCTTGTCATATGAGCTTCACCTGTGACTCATAATGGCTCAATTAGGTCTCAGGTGTGTATAAAAAGAACCCCAGTACGCTAGACCTTCACATCAACTGCAACTAGACCTCTGCAAACATGCCTAAGATTCACCCTGAGACTAAAGTTTTGATTATCAAGAGGCTGAAGACCAGATCCACTGCTGATGTGGCAGACACCTTCAATGTGTCTCAGCGTCAAGTACAGAGGATAAAAAAAAGATTTGAAGAGACTGGAGACGCTTGAAAGACAACTGCTTGAAAGGACCGGTTGTTGGCTCGAAAATCCAAGGCCAGCCCATTTTCCACTGCAGAAGAGCTCCACGAGACCTGGTCACCTGAAGTCCCTGTGTCAACCAGAACAGTTTGTCGGATTCTGTCTCAAAATGGCCTCCATGGTCGAATCAGTGCCCAGAAGCCAGCACTAAACAAAAGACAATTGAAAAACCGTGTGGCATTTGCCAAGGCCCACAGCCTGCTAAAAGGATGGACGCTGGAAAAGGGGCAGAAGGTGGATTTTTCAGATGAATCTTCTGTTGAATTACCCCACAGTCGCCGCAGGAGACCTACTGGAGCCAGAATGGATCCGAGATTCACCCAGAAAACAGTGTCATTTGGTGGCGGAAAAATCATGGTCTGGGGTTACATCCAGTATGGGGGTGTGCGAGAGATGGGCAGGGTGGAAGGCAACATCAATAGTCTAAAAAACCAAGAAATCTTAGCTACCTCTTATATTCCCAACCATAAAAGAGGCCAAATTCTGCAGCAGGACGGTGCTCCATCGCATACTTCCATCTCCACGTCAAAGTTTCTCAAGGCGAAGAAGATCAAGATGCTCCAGGATTGGCCAGCCCAGTCACCAGACATGAACATCATTGAGCATATGTGGGGTAGGATGAAAGAGGACGCATGGAAGACGAAACCAAAGAATATTGATGAACTCTGGGAGACATGCAAGACTGCTTTCTTAGCTATTCCTGATGACTTCATCAATAAATTGTATGAATCCTTGCTAAACCACATGGATGCAGTCCTTCAAGCTCATGGAAGTCATACAAGATTTTACATTTGGATCTCACAGCTCCACAACTTAATTTGCTGACACATTTTTGTATTTGCAGTTCTGTATAGGCGACAAAACTTTTGTCTTGCCAAAATTTGACCTTTCTGTCTTGATTAAATGATAAATATTTTTTCTCTGAAAATTATTTATTTCAGTGCATTAAACATCATTTGGGAGGGTTTTAGCTTTTCATATGAGCTATTTCTAACACCAATTGATTAATTAAAAGTCAGGTTAATATCAGATATTTCTACAAAATAGATAAGTGACAAGACTTTTGTCAGAGACTGTATGTCTCACCCTCCTCCCTGACTCGAGGTTAACAGATTGGCTGCAGGATCTAGCAGGAACGTTTGTAGCTGCAGCTGTGGTAAACTAGAGCAGATCTGGCAACCCGGATCCCGAAACACTACTGACTCATGATTGGACGATAGGCAGAGGGCGGAGCTTCAGGCCAAAACATCAACATCAGTTGAGGGCTGCAACAACAACTTTTAAATGACAATATCCTGGCCGGACTACTGTTGTCAGTGATAGAAGTATTTGAAATTAACATGATTTCTTAATGTCTAGTGACATATCAGGGCCATTTTATGATTCATTGAAATACATTTATTACATATTGTTCCGTTAGGTAAGTCACTCAAATATTTATACTCAAATTTACTGCTATGTGACATCGCATTATAAGGCATTAATGTATATGTGTGCACAGTGCATTTGTAATAGAAAATAGACATCAATTTTGCATTAGTTTATAAACTATGTGTGCATAAAAATGTTTCCTTTTAGACTTTTTTTAGACCTTACAGTCTAACTTAGAATTGTTGTGTTCATTTATTTTTATTTTTATTTTAGAAGAATTCAATTAATGTTGACTAATCTTAGCTAGATGTAAACAAAGCTTGGCAGACTGTATCGCGCTTATGATCATTTACAATCCTTTTTATCACCAAAGGTGCTTATACCTTGCTTATTTGAGGGAAACGGAGGAGAAAAATTATGCATAAGGCAAGAGAAGCTGTTGTACCTTTTATTTTATGTTATTTGTATATCCGTAGGGGCTGTTCTGGTGCACTTTCACGGGTAGAAGGTTGGATAAACGCGGGTTACGGGTTGCCTGGAATGCAGCATAATTTGTGGCAGTGCACCACAGAATCAACACTGGCCACCACATATTGCGTTTCGTTAATCTTTGTTTAAATATTTTTTTTTACACTATTTAAAATAAGCAGTGTATTCTTTCAGTCGTTCAGCTGCATTTCCTTTTCCTGCTCTGCTTCCATCTCTCTGTCACTCACACATCTCTCTCACATGCACACACAAGGTGTGTTTTATTCAGTGGTAGAAACAAGCTTCCATTGTAGTTTAATAGATTTCTTTGCAATCAAATTATATTTATTATCTCTATTTTCCATATGTAGTTGGTACATCAGCGGTAGCAGTTCAAACTAATATCACGTAAATTGACTCTTCGATGATCGGTTGATATACCAAGGGAGGCCTCTTCTGCCATGTTACTTTTCTCAGCACTGAAAGTGAAATGCTTGATGGTGATTGGTTATTTTATTTTATTTTTTACCAACGGATGCACAAGTCTCCGTCTATGGATTTGCCTCTCCCTCCTAAGACTTGCGTTTCGCAGATTCTCCACATTCAAGGAAAAGCGCGGTGGTTGCACTTATCTGGGTGAAATTAGAAACAATAAATACATATTCTGAGACATTAAATGAATAACTGGGAATTTTATTCCCTTGCCTCACCTGACAAGCCGCCACTGCATGGAGGTAAATGCCAAATTCACACATATTACTTGATCTAATCCACCACTATATCAATTACAATTAAGTACAAATGAACTGTATAAATTTGTGTTGTAGGCTACTTTATAGTAAGTACTTCTCAGTCATTTTCATGTTAAAACAATTAAAATTTCTGTGGCACCCCAGATAGTCACATATACTGTTGCCTGATAACCCCTGCCTGACCACCCCTATGCAAATATCCTGGCTCCGCCACTGCTGCTCATATGCAAAAGAGAGAGAAAGAGTGATATTATTAGTGACAATGCAAATTCCTCCTGCCAGAACCACCAAGCTGTTTCACATACAAATATCTCAAGAGATGGGGCAAGTAATAGTGAGAGTGAGAGTAATAGTGAGAGAATAGTGAGCTTTAAAGGTATGCATTTAGCAGCATCTAGTGGTGAGGTTGCGAACTGCACCCCCTCCCCCGCCCCTTCTGAAGCACATACATAGTGGCCAACACAAGACAAAGTGATGTCATTGTCTGAGACAGCAGAGAGTGACTAGCACTCTGTAGAAGAAACATGACTGTAGAAACATGACGGCATAAAATGGTGATTTCACTGTAAAGGGACACGTGGTAGCCAAAAATTCATACCCGAACCCTAAGAGACCCGTAATGTGCTACACAGAACCGACCCGGATCTGTCTATTATTTCAAAAGCTAGACCTGGACCCATGCAGATCCAAGAAATGCCAAAAAATGTAGTACCCGGAACCGACATAGACCTGTCTGTAATTTGCTATCCGGAACCGAACAAGGTGGGAGGACACACACCCAACTGAACCCAATTTTCTCATATTCCACAAGCTGCTCTTAACAAGTCAATAAACAAGTTGCAAAAAAATATAACTGACTCTGATCATGGCCAGGTGTTTTCCGAGTCTGATCACCTCGGGTATTACACACAATGTTAAACAGACCCAGGACCCGAAGTAATAGGACCTGACCCGGACCCGGCCGACAATTTAAAATACAGACCCGAACCCGTACGTGTACCGGGTGCTCCATGAAGACCTAGTATGGAGATAGAAGTGGCTCATTCTATGTTAATAAAAACACACCTGTTCATTATGTAAGGTCTTTATACACAAAACATAGTTAAGTATATATTATATTGCATTTCTTTCAATTGATTCCCATAAATATTACACACTGCGCCTTTAATGAAATTACTGACGATAAGTTACCATGAAATCAAAATGGACAGTTCTAATTTTTTTATGGAATATTTTAGAATTTATTATAAATTATTTATCTGTGCACATTTTTTTTTCATGTGCCCTCGTAATCATTAAATAACAATGCAGTAACTTCCCCCTCCCACTTGCAGCAACATCTCTTCACCGATGATGTGTACTGGCGCGAAAACAGGACAGTCTGTCACTCAAATAAGATCGCAGCAACAACAAACAATAATGATCCGACAAATCAATCCTCATGGGGTAAAGTCAAGTCCCAACGCAACATTTTTTCTTGTTCGAGAAGCTACCTTAATAGGATATACGTCCCACTAACAAAATAATATATTTGACAAGGGTTTTGTTGTTGTTATTGCTGTTGTTGTTGCTTTGTGAATGACAATGAAGAAATGTTTATATATTTAAATTTAATTTAATAAAAGTAAAATAAATAAAAATCTAACAGTGTTTTTAAATAGAAAATCTATAATTAAAAAAATATTGTTTTAAAAAAAAGTGAAATACCACTGCCAAAATAATACTTTAACTGTTAATTGATTTATTTTTTTTATTAGAAAGAGTTGAACTGAATACATTTATAAAGAATATTTTCATCAAAAGACAAAAAATATGACTAAACAAACAAACAAAAAATTGTGTTTTTATCACAAGGTTTCTCCCTCTCGCCCTGATTCCCTGTCAGCCTGCATGTACACTTTCCTATTAAAAGGCAAAAAGTCCATTAATACATTAATACATTAATACCCATTAATGTGTGCTTGTATGTAACACACACTCTCTTTCTCTCACCAAGATGGTTTTGGAATTTGACACCAGGACATTTGGCTGACAAATGTGTCGTGACATTTAGCTGGAAAGTTGAAAGTGTTTCCATGAAGTTGGTTAGACTAGAGACAAACTTCACAGGAAAACAAGCCTACTTTTCATATGATACAAGGGTAAAACACCAAACAAAAAATGTGTTGTTGCCTACCAGTAAATATTCTACTAGTGAAGTTTCTAAATAAGTCTCTGACAGAACCCATTGCCTCTGCTGGACTCCAGAGGTCTGGATGTAAGAGGTTTAAAAGCAAGGCTCTCTAGAGCCAAACCTCTGAGAACTTGACTGATCGATCCGTTCTCCCAGCCGCAGTGAGGACTGTTGTGTGTTTATGTGTGTGTGCTTGTGTGTGTGTGTGTGTGTGTGTGTGTGTGTGTGTGTGTGTGTGTGTGTGTGTGTGTGTGTGTGTGCGTGTGTGTGTGCGTGTGTGTATTGCATCGAAAGACAAATCAGCTTCTCTGGCTTATAGAGGATGAACTGGAATGGAATTATTTATTGCACCTAACTTACAAATTGCATTTACACACATTTGTCTGATATTAATGCAGATAGAACATTTAATAACAGTGGTGTAACAATATACACGATTCAGTTCGACATATGATATGTCTCACTATACTTTAAAGAATAGCAAAATTAAAATGGCAAGTTTTTTTTATTTTTTTATTATTACTTCTAAGACATAAACCATTAACAAAAAGTACTGTTCATTAACCAGAATCGAAATATTAATGTTACACATGCTCGTCTCTCACTACATATATTTGAAAAAATTAAAAATATTGTATTTTATAAAATAATGTATTTTATTTGATATAGTAAGGCAAGGCAAATTTATTTATAAAGCACAATTCATACACAGTGGCAATTCAAAGTGCTTTACATAGAAAGGAATTAAAATAGGGATACAAATGCATAAGAAAAAGAATACAATGTAAAGAGAATTAAAAATAATAAAATGATGATAACCAAACAAAACAACAAAGGTAAACTAAAACAGTTATAAAAAGAATTTAAAAAATGATGCATAGATAAGGTGCAATCAGTCGGACGTACAATGGCACAGTGCTCATTCAGTAAACGCACAGCTGAACAGATGTGTTTTGAGTCTGGATTTGAATGTGGCTACTGTTGGAGCACATCTGATCTGTTCAGGAAGCTGGTTTCAACTACGGCTGGCATAATAGCTAAAGGCAGACTCTCCTTGCTTTGAGTGAACTCTTGGTATTTCTAACTGATTTGATCCTGCTGATCTGAGTGATCTGTTGGGTTTGTATTTAATCAGCATATCTGCAATATATTGAGGTCCTAGGTCATTGAATGAGTAGTAGTACTTTAAAATCGATCCTAAATGTAACTGGAAGCCAGTGTAAAGACTAGTGTGATATGGTCATATTTTCTGGTTCTGCTCAGAATCCTAGCAGCAGCGTTCTGTATGAGCTGCAGCTGTCTAATGGTCTTTTTGGGAAGGCTGGTAAGAAGGCTATTACAATAGTCCACCCTACTGGTGATGAAAGCATGAACAAGTTTCTCTAAGTCTTGCCTGGAAACAAAGCATCTAATTATTGCAATATTTTTCAGATGATAGTATGCTGATTTAGTTATTGCTTTGACATGACTGCTGAAACTCAAGTCTGACTCCAAAATCACTCCAAGATTCCTGACTTGATTTTTTGTTATCAGACCTTTAGCCTCAAGATATGCGTTCACCTTGAGAATTTCACCTTTGTTTCCAAATGTAGTGATTTCGGTTTTGTCTTTGTTTAACTGAAGATAGTTTTGGCACATCCAGTTGTTAACTTCATCAATGCATTTGCACAGGGAGTCAATGGGGCTGTAGTCATTAGGTGATAGTGCTAAGTAGAGCTTGGTGTCGTCAGCATAGCTGTGTTAAGCAATATTGTTCTTTTTCATTATTTGGCTCAGTGGCAGCATATACAGGTTAAACAGGAGAGGTGCTAGAATTGACCCTTGTGGGACTCCGCATGTCATGGATGTCCACTCAGACTTATGGTCTCCTATACTCACATAATAACCTCTCCCTTCTAAGTATGATCTGAACCATTTGAGGACCATTCCAGAAAGCCCAACCCAGTTTTCCAGCCCGTCTAGAAGTATGTTGTGGTCAACAGTGTCGAATGCAGCACTGAGGTCGAGTAGAACCAGAGTTGATGTTTTACTGTATCAGTATTTAAGCGAATATCATTTATAATCTTTATGAGCGCTGTCTCTGTGCTGTGATGTGGTCGGAAACCAGATGGA
This sequence comes from Pseudorasbora parva, assembly GCF_024679245.1. Classification (NCBI taxonomy): domain Eukaryota; kingdom Metazoa; phylum Chordata; class Actinopteri; order Cypriniformes; family Gobionidae; genus Pseudorasbora; species Pseudorasbora parva. The sequence goes on from NC_090172.1 coordinate 49,263,392, forward strand.
AAATTGTCAAATAATCTGTTTGAGTTTAGGAATTTTTTTAGCTGATTGAAAACAACTTTTTCAATGATCTTGCCTATGAAGGGGAGATTTGAGATTGGTCTGTAGTTGCTCAGTATGGAGTTATCCAGATTTCTCTTTTTCAGAAGAGGCTTAACTATTGCAGTTTTAAGGGCGGTTGGAAAAGTCCCACAGAGAAGTGAGGAGTTTACCACTTCTAGGAGATCTACTTCCAAACAGTTAAACACACTTTTGAAGAAAGAAGTGGGGCGTAATAATATTTAATAAACATATAAGATCAAATGTGTGAACTTCCTGGTTTACCTTTTTTGATACACTCTTTGTTTATGTGTAAATAAAAGCCTACATTTTAATTTTGGGGTGAACTATCACCGATACATATTGTTGAATTTTTGTATTGTGATATATTGTGAGTGTATTGTTTCACCTATATTGAATAATCTGAGTAAAGCTCTTATACTTTATTAATGAAAGCCTTTATCAACACCTTCACCTAGTACATTCAAAATAAGGATTCCACACTTCTTCCAGTTCAGCCACCAGTCCAGTCTAAGTAATCCTCTCTCAGACTGCGGATTATTGTATATTATGTGGGGCACCAATGGGTAAACCATCCTGTTTAATCTCTATAGAGTGATACATTACAATGTCCTTAACTCAAAGAAGGAAACTTGCATAAGTCATTCTTTATGTGTGTGGAAGAGATTTGAAATCCCAGAATTAGATTGGAAATACCTGATTTGCACTCACCCTGTTTAACTTGCATAATGCCCTAGGAAGAACTCTGGCCTTGCTGAGGTAAACACTGATTTTTTTTCTCTCTTTCACGTTTGAATGGGTCACTACATTATCTCAAATTGTCCACAACAGAATTTATACAGAAGACTGTCCTAGTTTCTCTTCTGAAGGCAAAGTAATGGAATAAAGAGACAGAGGGCCAAACACATTAAATGTATCTGCGAGAGAGAAAAAACAAACAAACGGAACCTTCTGCAAACAGATTTCTTGGGCAGTTCTTGGTTCTGTCCGTGAATCGCCAGTTCTCCCAGCCACTATAAGAACCAATTGCACTTCCTGTAGAATTGGAGAGTGCTTAGAGAGAGATAGGAGAGAAGTAAGAGGGAAAAGAAAGAGAGAAAAATAATAAGACATGTAAATAGCGAAATCCTCTGCAGACACGCTGTGGTGTCACTTGGTTTGCTCCCCTAGGACAGATTCCCTAGTGCAAGGAGATAAAATGAGATTAAACAGCATGTACTATTAAATCTGATGACACGGGGGCTTATTCAGAGCAGACACCAAATGCCACCTTTTTCCTATCCTGGACACAAAGAAAAGGGCAAAAACGTTTATGGAGCATGAACCGAGTTTGCTTTGTCATCTGACCTGATTTCAGGTAGCTGAATCCATGTTCATAGACACACACATACATGATAAGGCTGTGTTTGGCTAACAGACTCGTTTTGGTAATCAGGTGAATTACTTAAGCAATGAGAAAAAATTTGCTTCAGCTGTGACAAATGAATAATAGACTGAGAAATAGCAGTGTCGCAGGAGAATTTTGTGCTGCAGTGCTTCATTTTTTTTAATTGAATCTAAAAACTGATATTAAATCAAGCAAAAATATTGAAGTCATTTTTGAAAATGCAAAACCCAGCTATTATAAACCCGCGCATTGTGATGGCAGGCGACGTAAGTGTTTTTTGCTAGTTACAGTTATTATGTTCACGTCCAGCGGCACGTCGTTCCCATCTGTTCACCCATGGGAGAGCTGGTCAAAAAATAAGGTGTGTTCATGTGCATTGTTGGTGCTATTTTGAGGCAACTAAAAACGACTGTGCTATTGACCAACAAAAACCTGGTCTAAACTCAATGGTGCAGTATTTTTATTAATGTGAAAAGTATTAAGGTATTATGCCATAAGGCATTATGTTGGATACAGCTGCCAATAGCCCTAACAGTCTCTGAAACTCATAGTGATGAGCTGGCCTAGCTTGATTCTGATTACTTTTAGCAGAATCGACTAGGCTTAGACCAGGTGTAAATTGTTCTCTAATGGGAGGCCTACACATTACGTCAGGACCAGGGTTCCCAAAGCCTTCTCGGCAAGAAGAAGGTTCCTCAGATCTGTCTTCTCTTGCTTAGGCTTTGGGTGAGAGTGCTGCTACTTCCCTAGGCTCATTGACGGGAGGGCTCGAGATGCGACACTCCTTTTGTTGAGGTACATGGTTGGGGCTGCCCTTTGGCAGAAGCCCCATGGGACCAATGGCTCCGAGGTATGAACCTCTGGAATGCTGCTGTCTTTTCTTTGCTTCTTAAAACCTCTTGACAACGCTACTCCCAACATCGCTGAAGAGGCCAGGGGGAAACACGGGGGCATCAAAGAGGAAAGCCTTGTCCTTCTCCTTAAAACCCAAGAAGTTCAACTCTCCGAAGCCACCATAGCTGCTATGGAGCAGACAACGATGCAGACCATCTCCTTTTAGGCATGGAGAGATAAATCAGTGGCCCAACGCAGCTCTTTAATAGCGTCAGGCCACACACCTTCTACCTCATCCAGGTAACTTAGCAGGTCATCCTATATATACTCATTGTGTGTAAACAAGTGCCAGCCTGACCTGCCACCATGTACTCCTTGTCCACCAGTAAAGTAGTCGTATGAAAAAGCATGGTGGGCAGTCGATGAATACCCATACACAACAAACTGCAATGCATTCTGAAACCTGTAAATCAGAACCAGCATTTACTTCTTGAGCAGTTTGATTGGACCACATGCAGACCACACACACACACGTCCCTTTATAGTCACAAGGCGACGCATCACCAATCAAGATTGGACTAGTTTCACACATAGTTTTGTAACATTAAAAATATCTTTACAGTCACTTCTGATCAATTTTCATCCTTGATGAATTATTAATTTATTTTTATTTTCTTAGTTTATCTTAACCTAAACTTTTGAATAGTTTAGGTTAAGATAAACTAAGTAAATAAAAAAATAATTAATTAATTAATTTTTTAATTAAAATTAAATTAAAAAAATTTTATTTTTTATTTTTTTGAATACCCCTCTTTGAACTGTCACCTTATCGTGGTGGAGGGGATTGAGTAACTGAATGATCCTAGGAGTTATGTTATCCGGGGCTTTATGCCCCTGGTAGGGCCTCCCAAGGCAAACAGGTCCTTGGTGACAGGTCAGACTAAGAGCAGTTCACAAGCCCACTATGATGACCATAAAATCAAGAACCGAGACGTCGCCCGGCATGGCGCAGCCGGGGCCCCCCCCCCTGGAGCCAGGCCCGGGGTTGGGGCTCGTACGCGAGCGCCTGGTGGCTGGGCCTTCCCCCATGGGGCCCGGCCGGGCTCAGCCCGAAAGAGCGACGTGGGGCCACCCTCCTGTGGGCTCACCACCTGCAGGAGGGATCATAAGGGGCCGGTGCATAGTGGATCGGGCGACAGTCGAAGGCGAGGCCCCCGATCTCTGGACACGAAACTGGTTCTAGGGACGTGGAATGTCCCCTCATGGCGGGGAAGGAGCCTGAGCTTGTGCGGGAGGTCGAGAGATACCGACTAGAAATAGTCGGGCTCACCTCCGCGCACAGCTTGGGCTCTGGAATCACACGAGAGAGAGGCTGGACTCTCTACCACTCTGGAGCTGCCCATGGTGAGAGGCAGTTAAATCATTAACTGATTATCTGTGCATTAGTTAAGCTTGAATTAGTGCTTCATGCTTAACTAATTGTAATTGTTTTTCAAAAAAATTCTGCTTTACTGTATTTTGGATCAAATAAATGCAGCCTTGGTGAGCAGAAAAATTATTATTCATTAAATTGAAATAATTATTCCAAACTTTTAAACGGAAGTGTATTTTATTATAAAATGATAAGTAAAACTTTGGTTTGAATTCCTCAGCTATATTTACTGGCCCTAACAATCTTCTTCTTTTTTTTGCAGTGTGAACAATCAAGCAACAGCAGCACTGTGTCAGTCCCTGCACATTGCATTAAAGCGGCTTCTTCCTGTCTGACCCCTGACAACTACCTTTACGGTTTACTGATCAATTCTCATTCTGTCTCACTGTCTGTTTCTTTCTTCCTCAGGCAAGCTGACAATATTCATTGATGGGAAAAAAAATAACCTGTTCCAGATGTTATTTTCTCCAGCTGATCACTGTCCAGATCCCATCTTCTAACAGGAAAGCCAACATCAGAGTGAAAGCTAGTCCTTTATCAGCAGAGCGCCATGCCACCACAGCTACCATTGGCTGAACATGCTCTGTCACACAGACCACCACACCCTCAATATCTATCCTTTCTACCTGAATAATGGAAGAGCCAGCAGTGAAAAACAATGATCCAATACATGCTAAAACAATGGCAGCTTCAACTGTCATTCTCAAAGTGAAACCCAGAATCCCAGCGTCTCCCAGGGTGAGAGCCAGACCCTCCTGCCTGGCTGGAGATAACAACTGTGACAAGCTCCAGTAAACCTGGGCCCTACAGAGGGACAGCACAATCCAGCTTGTCTCTCACCAGCATAAAGGAATAAAGAAAGAGTTTAACATGTCAGACATGCAATATTTATCAGTTTACACATGCTGATTCTCTTTAGGAACGTGATGAGATTGTCTCGCCATATTGTTTTGTTGTCGTCTGGCTTGTCATGTTATGTTATCTCAATGGCTACATCTAAATCACGCTGTGTTTGTTGTCTTGCCACATGCTTCCTGTTCTTTAGCCGTTTGTTGCTTTCCTAGACCTCCTTGTGTCTCATTTCACTCTGATTCTCTCACTTAATCTATTTCTTTCTGTGTACTTCCATTCCTGGTTCCCCCCTTTTCTTTCAGTTCCCAGCAGGGGTATGACAGGTCTTCGGTAGCTGCTGAGGGATTTAAGTTGCATTGCTTTGTCTCAAATATATTAATCTGAAATCCAGCAGATAGCATCCTACTTCTAAAAGACGTTAATTGACTGTGACTTTTTGATGTTTTGGGTTTTCGCAAATCGGATATAGATATACAAGATTGAAATCAGCCAGAAAGTGTTTACATAAATTAGATATTCTGCTTGTGCTTTTGTAAAGCCTCCATGGCACATGCTTAAGTAGGATTTGTTGATCTAAGATACACTTTTTAGCACTTGCGCTAGTCTGCATGACTCACCGAAAGGAAGAATTCCTTTGAATCATGAAATCTTGAAACAAGATTGAAAACTTGTCCATAGAAGCTTATACACACATTCTTTTGAAACAATCGGTACAAAAGAACCGATGCAGGTTTAGATTTGGGTCTGCAGAAACCGAGGCTGACGCATGATACTGATGCTCTTCTGATGGGGTGATACAGCTGCTGTTTCATAATTAAGAGAGTAAGGTGAATACCTTCGGCTGGTTGCATAAACTGCCGGACTAGTCTTTCAAGTTAGTCATTCAATTTTTGTCTTTAAGACTATTCATAACATTTTTAAAGCTACACTATGAGCGTGGAATCATGGAACTTGTGGTCATACCGATGGATCTTATAATGTTTATGGAGGAATAACATTTTTAGATGCGTGAATGCATTCATCTTTTTTAACATGACTGTGGTATGAAGCAGAGCACGGTTAGTAATAAGAGACAGATATTAGCACCACAATCGAGTCCCGGCGGATATAAAGAAATTAGGATATTTCATTCTACCAAACTAGCACTCTGAAAGTGCTGAATTACTAACAGTAATTCTCAATGACTACTCAAACAGGTCAGTTTATTTGAAAAATTTAAATTGTGAGGAAACGCAATGGCATTTCACTTAATTGGTCTACGCTATCTAAACTGCATTTGAGTGTGTTGAAAGTTAAAATGTTATATGTGTGTCAGTTTGTTGGCTGTGTGATACTAGCAGTAAGTTACATCAACATTAGAACATCATTGTGGCAAGCAGCGAGGCTGAGGGACTCGACGTCCATGAGGGGCTGCACACTTGTACTTTCATTTTGTCTATTTATTAAATTCTGTAAAACTTTTGCCAGTTCCCGCCTCCTTCTAGAGTTTAGATTTTCTGGCCAAACCCGAGCCTGAACTCGATATTTCCCACCACTATCCTTGATCAAGCATTTGCATTTTTTGAACACTTTATATTAAAGGTCCCGTTCTTCGCGTGTTTTCGAAGCTTTGATTATGTTTACAGTGTTCATTATGTATCACATGAGTTCATGTTTCGCGTGTAAAAAAACACAGTATTTTTCACACAATTTACTTATCTGTACAGCGCTGTTTCCTCTGTCCTAAAAACGGCCTGATGATTTCCCTGTTCTATGAAGTCCCTCCTTCAGAAATATGTAACGAGTTCTGATTGGGCCAGCGCTTCCCGTGTTGTGATTGGACAGCAGCTTAGCACACTTTGCCCGGAAAGGTCCCGCCTCTTACCATAACAGGGAGATGCAAGCGCTGAATGTGCGCTCCTCTCCACGTGGGAGAGCAACAAAACCACGCCCCCTATTTTGCGTGTTCTTGTGGGCGGAGGGTTAGTCAACAAACGGTTCTAGTGACGTCATTACATCCCTGCACTTCCTGCTGTAGTCCAAACCGGCCGTTCGCTGTAGGCTTTGAAAGGGAACTTCTGTTAAATAAAGAAACAAATGTGTAATAAGTAAGTTGCACAAGTCAGGATTAGTCAAAAATACATGTTAAACTCACAGCACATGCAGTGATGAAGCACAGCATTCTGAACAGTGTGCTTTGCTTAACTATTTCTAACTTAACTATAAAAGTAGACATTTTACAAATTTTCTCATGTCTGTGAGGCAAGTAACCTGCTGAGTTTTGGTTTATTTATGAGACATGTTCAAGAGCAATGCAAGTGATCGCTCCGCCTTTGCTCATTATAGGCTCATTCTTGTCAGAATGCTAACATATTAAAAATGGTTGGCTTTAAATCGGGCTCCAGCTCATAATTACAGTGAATGTTTCGGGCCGGGCTCGGACACAACGTGCTCTGGGGCCGATCTAAGCTCTACCTCCTTCTTCCCTCAACAAAGAACCCTGTTACAATCGTACTTATGGTATTCTAATATTTAATTGTGTTAAGCTACATAACATTGATTCATTTTACATACATTTGCTCACCTGTCTATTAATGCACATGCAAGAACGGAATCTCTGTCAAGTCAAAGTTTGTTGTAAAGCTCTCGCCATCTGGAAAATGCTACATCGATACTAGTCCTATTTTAATTTCTCATTTTGTTGCAAAGTCTGCTTGCCATGGTCCAATGTTTGAACGAAACTACAACAGCTCTAGACATTACACAGTTGTCCACGCATGTTGCCATGGATTCTACAGCAGTAAAAGCAGAAGCCGAGGGTCACACGGATATGATGCCATTGTCACGTGACTCACTCAAACGTCCCGGTTCCTTGGTTAAAATCGCAATTTTCTCATGATTTACAAATAGTTATCATTTGGGATATTCTACTCAACTGGACAAAATATATAACACTATTGTCAGTGCAAGTTGCTTTAAGTAATGACAGCTCAAACATGCCTTTAAGACACCAGGCAATAGGGTTAGGTAAATCTTAAGTCAATGATGCCACAATAGCAGTGCAACCAAGTGGTAGCTCATTCAAATAATGGCACACTAAAAAATAAATCATGCAACACTAATGAAACACACTTTGTATTCAGAATTTCAGTCAATCCACAAGCAATTAGTGCCAACTGTCTTTTGAGCATGGCTTAATACACTTTTTCTAAGATGTCTTTGTTTGCACATCCAGGACGAGTTGTACAGCTAGTTTCAGACTCTTTTAAATTATAAGACAATTTATTCCCTTAGACTGAACTCTCAATGAGCAAAAAAGGGTGTGCCTAATATTATTATCATACACAATATTATTATATATTTTTAATTATTATTATTATTACTATATTGAATCAATCAATATACTTGGCTCAATAAGAAGCATGGCTACACCACAGCATGTTTTAACAACATGCAAAAACGAGGCACAGGTCTTCAGTAACAAAGACTTGTTTTCCAATTGTTGACAGTTCTGTCAGATTTGTGCTACTTTCATAGATGTTTCTACAGTACTTTTCAACCAGGCACTGCTATTCATTGGCAATGTCTACTATAGATGTGAATCTCTCATTTACATTTAGATTTAAATTATAACCAAGCAACTTCAGCAGGCAACACCCAGTTGAGTTTTCAGAGTAAACATTTACAAATCAAGGTTATATAAAAATGATGCATACTTTTTCCACATAGCAGTCAAAAGAGCAGTGCAAATAACCCAACAGAGTCACTGATGGTTTGTTGTATTTGTTGAGTGATTCTAACCTTAATCGTCAGACTCAGGAAATAAAGTTTAGGCAAAATTCTAACATATATTATTCATGCATGAAAGGTTATTTGCAATGGAGTCTAGAGAATTAAAAGTTTTTTTTTTTTAATGTTAGTCCCCAACCAAACTTATCCCAGTGAAGCCAGGATATTCAAACACGACCAGTCTTTCATAAGTGCCATCACACATTTCACCGTGGAAAACTCCTAGTGACCTGTATTAATATTGTAACAAGAACATCTCTCTACTCTATAATTCACAGTCCAACTCTGTCAATCAGCCTCTGAATTCTCATTTCTGAGTTTTTAAAATTAATTTAATTCAGACAGTGCGTCAAATGTGTTGCGACAGAGGACACCAATGGACATTTAAAGGTCAGTTGCACAGGTTACAAGCCAAGAAGAGGCTTCCAGCATTAATCACATCTAGGCAAATTCGAATAAAAAGGGATTTTTCATTATCATTGAAGAAATATGGCAAGATATGGCAGAACAAGCCGTTCGCAAAATGTGGGCAAATTGACATCACTTTGCACAAGCCCCTCCCACAAATGTTGACGGACATTGCTGTTCAGCATAGACCCTGTCCAGAATTAGCTGTACACAGTCCCCCATTGTTTCGACGGCGGAGCAGGTTTACTTTTATGTCTACACATTAATTTCACTCCAGACTGCTTTGAGAACGAGGGGCAATGCAAGGCAGGCTTTGCTAAAATGTTGTTAATCAAGGATGGATGTGTACTAACAGTTCATGATCAGGCTGTAAAGAAAAGGAGAGCGCACACTTTATTACAGTTCATCAGAGTGCTTTTACAGATATAAAGTTCACCAGTTTATTAAGCATCCCCTGAAAAGGTCTGTATATATTTGTTTACTGTTAGTTTTTATAGTGCTTTTGTGTAATTTGTATGTTATCCATATATTCTTTGTATGTTGATGATAATGCAAGGGAGAGTGTTTATGGATAAGACTTCAATGCACACCTCTTGTACTGTGTTTTATTCAGCTCTTACATTGATTTTGCGGAGTAAAATGGACTCTTCATCTTTTGTGTTAAGTACAATAAAGTTCATAAAACTTATCAGTAAAGTTTTGGCAATCATTCAGACGGGGATCTCTAAAACAGGCTTGTACCAAGATGAAAATTAAGTTAAACCGGTAATTAAACAACACTATGCAGCATTTATTTTCTTGCTCTGTAGGCATTCAAACGTAAGCACGTCGGCAGGACGGTGAATGTTAAATAGTGAAATAACATTCATTTCCTGATCTCCGCTTGCCGTCTTGATTTACATTTGATTATGTTATAGTTATGATGTTTTTGAATGTACAAAACATGCAAACATCATTAGTTGACTTCAGACAACACTATACATTTTTTTTTTAAAGCCAGTTCATGACAGCTTTAAGGAAAAATTTAAATGACCAAAAAATTATAGAAATAATTAAATAATAGTTTTAACTTCCAGTTTTTTATACTTTCTAATATTTTTAGCCTAATTTCGGTCTCTGCTTTGCAAAAAAAAAAAAAACATCAGATCATTAAAAACAAATTTCTTTCTCTCTCTTTCTCAAATACATCTAGCTAAGTATTCAATGCACTCCATCTGGACGACATCCCACAAGCTCCATCTTCAAACAGCCCGCGGCAGCCTGTATGACGGGATGCAGAAGGAGGGGACGAGAGAGGGTAGTGTAAAAAAATAGAAGACAAAGAAAACAAGAAAATTCCAGTTAAAGTTCCCTCATGGGCTCATGGGAATCTTTATTGGTGTGCTCAAAGCATAAAACTGCCTGAGGTTTTCCTGAGAGTATCTTTGCTGCATGGGAGTTGTTTCCGAAATGTACAGCTCTCGCTGACAGGTGTATCAACACGCACAAGAACAAAAGAGAACAATAGCCATGAGCTAATGCCAGGACTATGTCAAATAACTAACATGTGGAATTTTTAATTAATTGAATTAATTTATTAATTAATTTATCTGAAGGATTGTGTAGCAATGGAGACTGGCATAATGACCAGTGTTGGTGAAAGTTACTTTGAAAAGTAATATTGTGTTTCTCCCTAAAAAAAAGAAAGAAGAAGAAGTCATTAATTATGTTACTTTAGTCAATTTTTAAGAAAAGTACTTTTTTTTGTTACTTTTTACATTACTTTAGCCTTATTTTTTCCCACCTGGGTTGGGCTAGTTTACTAATTACTTAACTCAATGCAACTCAAGTTACTTGTATAATGTGTTATACCCCCACCACAGGTAATGACTGCTTTAAATTATATAATTATGTATGACATATAAGATCCATTCCAAAATAATTTACTAGGTTGTTTTAAACATGTCACTTCCCATACAAAAGTAAGCTTAATTTTCTTTGAATTAGTATGTGATTTCACAGTAATAACAAAACAGTGGATAAAAAAATAACAGGAAACATTAGACACAACTCATACAATAGGTCATTATATAGCATGTCTTCATCTCTGACAGTGTCTAAAGGAATTTAGAAAACAATTTCGGACACAGAGAAATGAATGTACTTTTTTATAATAATGAGTATTTCAAAAATGTTGTGTTACTTAAAAAAAAAAAAAAAGTTGCCTAAACACACTTGGTCTGTTTATGTTTCTAAATTGGCAATTCCGGACTGGTGGTGAGATACAATAAGTAATATCTTGCTACGGGAACTATATGCCGGCCCACACATCCCCTCAAGAATTCAGCAATATCGCCTCACAACACTGTGAAAGTAAAGCTATTAGAGCTGTGTCTACCAGCAGCAAGCCAGAGTGTCAGCCTCTTCTAATCTAACACATTACAGTGATTTTCGGCAGGGCATTTGATCCACCTGTGTCAGAGTGCTGCTACTTGAAATGCCAGGAAATGTCTTGAGTTTACAGACCGTTACTCATTAATGATGTGGTTCAATGCAAACCGGGAAATGCAGCTCCTTACATTGACTCCAGTGTGTATGAAGGGTGAAGTATTTTCGCAATTTCCCTATTTGAGTACTTATATTGACTTGTGATTTCTCCTGGATCAGTGTAAATAAACAGGAGATGGAAAACAAATTCTTGCCCAAAGCAATGACATGCTTATTGGACAGCAGAATAAGACCCTTCCATTAAAATAATGGGAATCTGATTTACAAGTCTATAGGTAGTGGCCAAGATCTACAATACACTCCAATAAAACAGAAAGCATGCTGTGGACACACATAAATTCTGGAAACATGCACCCACAGTGAGAGCATTGAGAGCTTGACATGATAGCCTGTAATTGGACAGGACACAAAGGTCATAGCCAACAATCGTATATTCTTTGGACAAAAACCTGGAAAATAATTCAACAGTAACAATACCCTCCCTCCCTCTCCTCTTCCTTTGCCTCAAGCCCGATCTCATGAAAATGCGTATAAATAGTATGAGTGTGCAATCTCGTGGAATGTATACGGCAAAATGAGTTTTGGCATGCATATGGTACGCGGTTTTTCGCGTGCATATGATACGCACTTTATGGCGTATTATACGTACGAACCCCCCACCCCACCACCCTAAACCTACCCAAGATCACGTCATACGAACGCCATAAAGTGCGTATCATATGCACGCAAAAAACTGCGTAGCATTTGCACGGCAAATCTAATTTTGGCGTATCCATTCCACGAGATTTCACACTCGTACTATTTATACGCATGACCATGAGATTGTGTTGGAGCCTCTGCTTTTCCCCCATCTTCTGCTCTTCCTTCCCCATAATGGTATGCAATGAATATTGTGATAAATATTGATAATGATTCAATGATATGGAAAAACACTGTGATAATTTTTTTGGTCATGTTTGGCCAGCCCTGCTTTTAAACTGATGAAGAGTGGCATCAATCGCCACCAGATGTTGTTCCACTTAAATTTCATCTATGTTACCGATCTTCCCGCATTGACACTATATGACAGTTGAAATGACATCACCGTTTTCTCCTGAGCGGCTGTACAGCCGAAATTTTGCATTATTTTCCTGTTAACACTGTGAAGCTGCTTTGAAACAATTGGTATTGTAAAAAGCGCTATATAAATAAAGGTGACTCGACAAACAGCTGCATCCGAATGACTAAAAAACACAAATATGGAGGATAATCTAACATTTTTCCTAAAATTCCACACCTAAAATTCCATTTAGTTAAGCAGATTTTAAAGTAGTGGTTTCCTTGATGTAATGGCAGTCATTGATCTGCATGAATGTGAAATGAAAATTTCACAGGTTATTAGCAGCTGGCCGCAGTGATCGTAGTGAACACAGGTCAGAGTGAAATGTACTGAGAGGATGAAGGGAAGGAGGGGGGAGAGAAAAAAAGAGAGAGAGCACTCAAAAGCCTTTTGGTGGAGCCGCAGGGCCTTATTACAGAGTCAAACATCTCAAGGTCGGTGGCTGAGAGTAAGCTGGAGAGCTGCAGGCCAACAGAGGCCACAGGTAGCCCTTATTACATCACTCAACAACCATATTAATCCTCACAATCATGGAAGGGACTGTGAATAAATGATCTGATAATTACTATGGTTTGCGGAAATAAAGTGTAAAGATTATTTCAGGTCACTCCAGGTTCAAACCTCTGTTCAAAGAACCCACCTGTACTGATCTGAAAGCACAAGACAACATAAAAGCCAAATAAATACTCTCTTAATTTTCCAGCAGAGTTTTGCTGATCGGCTCAATAAGATTTCCAGTCTGATCTAATTGGTTAGGAGGATGAACTCTGGAGTTTCAAATAAACAAACAAACAAATAAAGCTAAATATTGTTTAAAAAGTCTGAAGTAAGTAAGTTTTTTAATTAAATTAATATTTTTACATTGTTGGAAAATATATCAAAATATTTCAAATATATTCTGTTCTTTTGAACTTTCTATTCATCAAAAAAATCCTTATTACAAAAATATTAAACCACATAATCAACATATTTGAATGATTTCTGAAGGATCACGTGGTAACGTAGACTCGAGTAATGGCTGTTTTGTCATATGTAATAAAGATCATAAATATGGGACAAAGACTTCAACAAAGACTTTAATCAAATAATAAACTAAACGAAAGTAACGCGGGCAGCCACTCACGGACGACTGCCCGCACACACCTAATAAAACATAAACAAAACTCAACGTAAAGTCCAGGCCTGGTCCTCTCTCGTCCTTCACTGGTGTCGCTCATCCTTATATGCCTCCGAGCTCCCTCATGAGGACATTTCCTCCCATGTCTCTCACTCGTCCACCTCGCCAAATACCCCCATCACCGCTCGCAGGCCAGGGGGTAGACCCAAAGCGGTGCCTAATCCCCCCCAGGGGGGCCAGTCTCCACGTCTAATGCGTCTGGGGTATTTACAGACTAGACGAAAGACAGACACAGAGCCTCAATGACGAGAGAGTGGAGAGAAGAGAAAAAAGAAAAAAAAATCTAGTGGATGGCCCGATCCTCCTCCACCCCCTGACGGCTAGTGGTGGCTCCTCTGATTGAGGGCAGTTGGCAGCGAGTCCCGTGCTCCCTGCTCCTTCCCATCATGGCGGACAGCAGCAGGCTCCAGCGATCACCAGCGACTCCTCTGCTCCCTCCGGTCTTCACTCGCTCTAGCACCATCGCCTCGCGGCCTTTCTCTATCCGCGCTGCCCGAACTCCTCAGCACAGCGATTCCCCTCAGTAGTGAGGGCTCTTCGACAGCGTGTCCCTCCTTCCTCCTAGAATAACATTGATAAATATGGGAAGGAAGGAGGTGGGACCCGGCTCGAATGTTCAACAAAGACTTTAATCAAATAATAAACAAAACGAAAGTAACGCGGGCAGCCACTCATGGACGTCTTCCGCACACACCTAATAAAACATAAACAAAACTCAATGTAAAGTCCAGGCCTGGTCCTCTCTCGTCCTTCACTGGTGTCGCTCGTCCTTATATGCCTCCGAGCTCCCTCATGAGCTCCCACGTCTCTCACTCGTCCACCTCGCCACACCAAAGAAATAAATTACATTTTAAAATATATTCTATATTATTTTAAATTGAACAAATATTTCACAATATAACATTTTTCTATCAAATAAGTGCAACTGCCCCACTTTATATTAAAAATAAAGTATTTTATTTATATAAAAAATAAGTACAATGTACTAACTGTGTTTAAATTGTATTGCAAAACACCTTTGCTGATATTGAGGTGAGATATGGGTAGAGTTAGAGACAGGTGTGGTGAAATGAGTTTAAGGGTAGGGTTAGGTGTAAGGGAAGTGCCAACAGTAACTACAGAAATTAATTACAGACATAATTACATGCAGGTATTTTTTTTAAATGTAAGTACAATGAAAAAACGTGTATGTACACAATAAGTGCACTGTATCAAATGATTAATTACAATGTTAGTACATAGTAGTTAAGGCCACCTAATATAAAGTGGGGCCAGTGCAACCTTTATAAGAGACTAAGGGTGCGTTCACACTTGTAGTTCGGTTCGTTTGGTTAGTTTGGTCCGGACCAAAAAACAAAAACAAACATAATAGTCCTGGTCCGCTTAGCGTTCACACGGGCATTTTTAACAGCGAACCTAAAGTTGCCGAACCAAAGGCACAGGGAGACGCTCACAACCTGATTGGTCGGCTTATATGACGTAGGAGCTCCTTTACCGAACATGCAAAACAATGCTGTGTGCGGATTACACGCGCGGGCATTTTATGCGTGTACATATGGCATTATTTTTTACCAGAGAACTCATGAAGAGCTCATGAAATGTTCAAAACAACGCTGTGTGCTGGATTAAACGCGATCATTTTATGCGTGACACATGTGGCATTATTTTTACCCACTGAGAACTCATGAAGAGCTCATAAAATGTTCAAAACATTCAAAACAGCAGCAGTATTTCCTCCGTTGTGCAAAAGAGACGGCCGTTCTGTCGTCTGTACCTGCTAATAATGGGCAACACAGGAACTTTGATGAGAAGAGCCAGGTATGCTTTTTGTGTGTTTTTTCTAGCATTTTCGAAACATGCTCGTCAGACCAAATATTGATGAGGCTCTTCCTCGTTGCTCTACGTTTGCCCTCTAACGTTAAAGTTACTCATTTTGGATACACCGATCTTTCCGCGTCGTCAAATCAGCTGCATTATGCGTGGCATCTTGTGACATTATACGTCCGGTTTTTGGTCCGTTTACATGTCTTTGGTCCGTGTTGCATTCATATATCAATCGAACCGCACCAGAGTTCGTTTGGAAGCGGACCGAGACCCATCTTTTTAGCGGTCTCGGTCCGCTTGTTTGGTGCGCACCAGGGTTCGGGTGGCAGCGTTCACATATGTTCAAATGAACCACACTAAACGAGCAACCGCACCAGGGTTCGTTTTAATCGAACCAAACATGACAAGTGTGAACGCACCCTAAGAATATTAAAAAGTCCTACCGACCCCAAATGTTTGATTGGAAGTATTAATTAATTATTCCATGTCAGGTTATTTTATCTGTAACAGTTCACTTGCAGTTCTAATCCTTTATATTGAATGTCAAAGCAGGTATTTTTGGTACACATATATGATCTGTAATACTGATTTCCCTTTTAAATATTATAAGAAATAATTCCCAGTAATTGTATAAAACCCCAGACGTGGCATTTACACACACACACACACGCACGTTTGTTTTTGTGAAATGTGGGGACATTCCATAGACGTAATGGTTTTTATACCGTACAAACCGTATTTTCTATTCCCCCTAAACAGCCCTGACCTTAAACCTACCCATCACAGGAAACATTCTGCATTTTTACTTTCTAAAAAAAAACTCATCCTGTATGATTTATAAACATAATGTCCTCATATTTCACCCTCTCCTTGTATGTCATACCCATGTCATTATACACATTTGAGTCCTCATATTTCACAAAAACATAATCAACAACACACACACACACACACACACGTAAGAATAAAGTCAGCAAGGAGCTCGCTGCAGTTTACACTACTGAATACTTTGTGATGCTGAACTGAGAGATGTTGAAAGCTCTTGACCACACTCCTCCTTAAGTAAATCTTCCATATAATTGTACACACCGTGAATCAATGCAAAGCACAAAAGGGTTGAGGGAAGCCAGGGTAAATACTCAAACTGCTTTACTCAGTCAAGGATGAGAGAGTAACCAAGCATACCTGCCTCAGCTGAAAACAATCACAACCGGCTCTGTCTGGCTGGGGGGAGGGGGGCTATATGCTCGCTTATATGCTTATATACTTATATACAGACAGCATACTAATGTAGAAGTAAACCAGGGAAGCAGGTCTGCCAAAGTCCAGGATTAGTTTGGGCTTTTCTATAGGATGTGGAATGCAATTATATGCAGGATCTAAAGCATGTTTAATCGTGGAATGTTGCGAAATGCAGAGAAGGCATTTTTTTCCCTCTGTAAGAGGGAGAAACAGAGCGAGAGAATTAAAGAAAATTTGAATTAGTAAAACAATCACCTTAAAATGCTTCCTCAAATTACTCGGACCTGTTTAAATAGCTAATGGCACACACAGAGTACATCCTGTTACACATTTGCATACATTTGCAGCTCATTTAACAGGTCACTCTGTCGAGGTGATTAATCAATACAAATATCCATATTTAAATAAGCTGATCAATAATAACTATGGCAGTATATTCAGAGCTGTGCTCTGAGCTTCCGAGGGAAGTTCAGACCACTGCTGTGATGTTAGTTCACAATAATGGAGATTAGCTGTTACCTGTTACCTGAGGGTACTCGGTAGGGGACAACTTATTGGATGGAAGGTGGACGACATGGTTAAATGGCTGTTGTATTTACAGTAAGGTTGAAATGGAATAAGAAAGGAGTGTTATAAAAGAAAAACTAATTATAATAATAAAAATAAAGAATGAGGACAGAGATTTTTTTACCTTCCTTTTAATATCATATTCATGTTTTCACCTGAGGTTAAACTCTGATTATCTAATGATGAAATTCAGAGAAATGGTCAAGCCCTGGAGAGACAGAATGAATGGCAGACAGGGAGGAGAGAAGCAGAGGATGAGAATAAATTAGGAAACACTGCACATCACCAAATTTTCATTGAAGAGGCTTTCTTTGGATTTAAACTAACCAGTGCTAATATATGTCCCTTAATGCACCTTTATTCATTAAAATAAATAAAACAGGGCCACAGTGGCAGAAGCTGTCATCACAAAACCTCAAACGACCCTCCATTAGCCTAAAACATCAGAGGTTTAATAAATCACCCTTTATTGTGTGATTCATTAACTATCGCACAGCAAACAAAAGCTCGTAAGGTTTTAACACAACCTTGTGATGGACATTTTGTTTGTGCTGGAATCCATTAGCAGCCACACCACAGACCAGCTCACAGGAGGCCATTTGGTATGCATGTATATTTGCCATAATTGCTTAGCATTATAAAAAAAAAAGGCTAATGTTAAGGGATATAACGGAATATAGATGTCAGATATGCACCAGAAGAGAAACAATGACAAAAAAAGAAAATAAATAAATAATAAATAATAATAATAAAAATATACAGTTTTCAATGAAATATAATATAAATATTCTAATTATGTCAGTTGTGAATTTAGAGAGTACAACAGTCCCCACCCACTTTTTCAGTGGTGTTGGTCTCGGAAATCTTTTTTTCCATTTGTTTCTCCCATAAGGGTTTAAAGCTACACTGTGTCATTTTTCCGTCCGCTAGTGGGAGCATATTCAAAACAAAGGACTTAGTTTGATGACGTCAGGTTTGAGCGCAGAATCTTGGGACATGTGGTCTTCACCTCACAGCCGGTGGGAAAGAATCAGGATAGGACTCATGTTCAGGCAGAAATCATGTTCATAGTTGCGATTATTAACTCTAAGTATGAAGCAGAGCAGGACCGAGTGTTGATGGAGATGAGCAAGGCCTCTGGCCGCCAAACGGCTCGCAAGCAGCAGGACTTTTATTATGACGGGACACAGTCGCCGGCGCCATTTCCGCTTTTCCGTTCATGCGTATGAGGTAATGTAGCTCTGTTTATCATATTAAATACATTTAAGTATATTTAAAATTATGTTAAGATGTTCGGCCTATACTCTGCCTATATTATGACGTTCGCTCAGCGGCTGATGTGACACTTGTTCAAACTACTAAGAGTAAAGCCTTTCTGCCGAATAATACCGGAATACGAGGGTATTATTCAGTTAAGCGAAAAACTTTGCTTAACTGAATCCTTGTTGGTGCAACTTACCCTTTAATGTTTTTCACGTTAAGCGTTTTAAAAACGTATCGTTGGTTTTAGTGATTGAAATACTACAGCAGGTGCTGTATATGGATCATAAGTGAATCTTGTTCACATACGTGCATCTTGTTCACATATTTTTGTTTTAAGATGGATATTTGACAGGTTTGTGCTGCAGTTCAATGGAGCTCTATGGCGGTTTTGCCCTCCAAGGCTCGGCAACAGTCACGTGACTGAAAACGATGGATTGACAGGTGACTCCCTCAGATGTCCCGGCTCCTTGGTTAAGATTTTCTTACAATTTACAAATAGTTGGAAATATTTGGGATATTGTAAGAACTCAAATGAACAAAATATACTGGCCTGGTGGTTTTTGGATATTTTCCTGCAAAAATACTACATACTGCACCTTTAAAACAAAAACAAAAAATATTTAATTCAGCGCTAAAGCCAACAAGCAATGAGATTAATCATAACATTACAAACTTTGATTTTGAAGCAAAAAAGTATGTGAAAATCGTTCACAAATACAAAAGGTTCAAGACTGTGTACTTGTGTGTACTACAGTGTGTGTGGGCATGTTTTTGTGATATATGAGGACAAAAATGTGTATAATGACATGGGTATGACATAGGTATTACAAGGAGAGGGTGAAATATGAGGACACTGGCCATGTCCCCACTTTTCAAAATGCTTAGAAATCATACACGATGAGGGGTTTTTTTAAAGTAAAAATGCAGAATGTTTCCTGTGATGGGTAGGTTTATGGGTAGGGACAGGGGGATAGAAAATACGGTTTGTACAGTATAAAAACCATTACGCCTATGCAATGTCCCCATATGTCACAAAAAAAACTTCAAACCGAAATTACAGAATGTTTTTTTATGAAAATGTAAAACTGCAGAAAGTTTTCTGTGATGGGTAGGTTTAGTATAAAAAGAAAAAAAAGAGCAAGAGCTAATGTATGATGTTCCAACAACTATATTCCTGTTTGCACGCTTATAGCTGCCAAAACACAGGAAACAAAAATTTGATAATGCTTCTTGTGACACTAAGCCTTCAGACACAACACTGTGAAAGAGACAACAAATCTAGCTCTGTTCCAGACCTGCTTTGCCAAAAGAATTTTAAATGCATTCTGACAAGTGACTGAGCTGTTGTACTGATCAACAACAACAAAAAAAACTCTTATTATTGCAGAAGCTTTAAAACTAACAACACAGACAGGTGGCTTCACTCAAAACCACCTCTTTCTACAGCTTTATAACCTCTATATACAAAAAACTTTAAGATACAAATACAAATTGAATTGGCAAAAAAGGGCTCATAATAATAGGCTTTTCTGTAGTAAAGGTTATGTGTGAAATTTAAAAGGGAGTCTTGGGAATTGAGGGAATGTTGTTTAGGTATGGGTCATTTGAGGCCTGTGTCTTAAGGAGATATAATATACTGCCTGATTTTACAATAAGCACTGTGGCTTATTCCCTCTCACAATACCTCTGCGTGAGTAATCACACTATAAGGTAATTGCACGTCTGCTTTTCTATGCCTCGGCAATACAAAAAAAGATTTTATATATATGTGTGTGTGTGTGTGTGTGTGTGTGTGTGTGTGTGTGTGTGTGTGTGTGTGTGTGTGTGTGTGTGTGTGTGTGCGTATATATATATATATATATATATATATATATATATATATATATATATATATATATATATATATATATATATATATTATCTTGTTTCCCTTCCCTATCTTCTAAGAACACTGTGAAAACCAAGTGAGACTGATTCAACACACTGAATTAAACTACCTTTCAGTTTTAATTATTGATGTGGTAGTCTTTGATCTATCTCTGAAATACACAGAAAAACTCAAGGAACTGGTTGAAGCACTTTGTTCCTTTGAATGAGTTCTGTGTACAGAAGCCTTCTTTCTTTAAATTTGCATCAAAAGTACAATACAAAACATTTTCAGCCTTTTAAGAAAAAGAGAAAAAGGAAAAGAAAGAATGAAAGTGAAACAGAATGGAAATATAAAAAAGACAAGAGAACTGATATTAAAAGAAAAGAGAAAGGAAGCGTGAAAAAAGGGGAAAATATTAGGAAGGCAAAGAGTAAAGACAAGAAAAGAAACTAAGGACTATGAAAACAAAGATACATGGAAATGAATAGGAAGACAAAGAAAAAAGGAAAGAGTCAAAGTAAAGAAACTAAGGCTGCGTCCAAAATCTCACTATCTTCAATCCCTTGAGTAGGCGCTTATTTGGAGTAATTTCTTCACAGCCACTAAAAAAATGTATCTTCTATATAGTATAAATGTGTGTAGTATGAATAAACCGCACAAATCATAAATCCTCTCCTGTGGCATCATGGGATAGTAAATCATATGCACACTTCAAAGAGTACGTTGTCCTCTTTTATGAGTAATGTGAATTCAGACACACTACTTTTGTCACATACTGTTTTTCAGGGGATTAGGGAAGTATGTGACTTTGGATGCATCCTAAGAAAGGACTAAGAAAAGAAAACTAAAAGGAAGACAGAGAAAAAGAAAGGGGAAATGATTAGAATTAAGAGAATTACAGAGTTCTCAGTTAGCCCTGAGAAACAAAATGAGATTCAGTGGAAGCGAAGATCAAAGACATTTGCTTATTTGATTGGTCGATATCTTTGATCAGAACATTGGTTGGCATTCCTCACCCTCCTGAGGAAATCTGACCTTCTCTCATTTTTTTTTTAGAAATACCCAGAAGGCACATGGCTTGTTTTACCAATATAATCATTTAGTTGGAAAGAGAAAAAAAGCTTTGTCATGCTGCCAAGGTTATCAGAGCCATCAGATCAAATATTTACCCGTGCAATTAAATGCTCTACAGTAAACAGTGGCGAAGTAAATAGCGCGTTCGTGGCTCTTTTTGCAGGCTGGAATAATAGACCAATCTTGGATGGGTTTCAAAGCTCTTATTGGTTCAGTGCTCATGGTTTGTGATCACCATATGTTCCCACGTCACAAATAATAACCAGATCTGAAGATGTGATCGAGGGTGACTTCACAGGATGTCACATTGACTTTGTCCTCAAAGTCTATCTCAAGTTCCTGTTAACAACTAGAAGCAGAAACTAATGATCCTCTGAAGGCATTTCTATCGAATCCCAAATGGCAAATTTGGACAATACCGCAAGGCCTATTAAGAGAGCCTATTAATCTCACGAACCACAAAGGACAAAGCATCATAGAAAAGAATGAAAGAGGTGCACTTTGCTAATGGCTTTTGATGACATAATTGGCAGGTGTTTTATAAGACACTGAACATTATGATTCTGAACATGCTTCAGCTTCAGAGTAACGAGTAATGTTTTAGTCAATGCTTCTTTGAACAGAAGAGATAATATATAGATGATTAAAACCGGGATAATTGTGCAGCTGCTCGACTCTGAACATCAAATGTACGTGCCAATAAAACAGCTGTGATACTGCATACCGGTCAAATGTGATTTTTGAAGATGTGATAATTGTGAGATGCATGTTCAGAGCAACGGTAGAGAAATATAAGTTTTCAGCAGACTCAGACAGCGAGAGTTACTTTTAATGACTTCTAAAGATCATTACTAAAATGACGCATCAGACATAGGACTGGTAAGTCTGATGAATCTGTGCCTATGCATTTCAAGATGGTGTTACCCCGGCTGTTATCACATTCTGCCACTGAAAGACTTTAATTAAGATGCTTGTGATAACTTCCTGGTAGTTTTATTCCTCTCGTCTCGCTGTGCAGAGCTTTTCCCAGGGTATGAAATTAGAGGCATTCGATTTCAGACCCGTTGACAGCGGATCGAAGGAGTTAGAAGTGACAACCATGTCTTGACTACCTCATTGCAGACATCTTAGAGCAAAAAGGTAAGAGAGTTAGGAACGTGAAAAACAGATGAATTAGTATTACTCTATCACAAACAGGCATTAACAACATACAGCGATTTGTGCCTCACTGCCAACTGGGTAAACTCTCTTTTTGTGACCGTTTCATATTTCCGTCGCTTGCTGGGAGGGAGGCGTATGAGGTGATACATGTTACCAGCAATGGTTGTGACAGTGGAACAGAGGGGGTGTCTGCGGGAGGCATCACTTGTCTAATTAAGGTAGAGAAAATGGTTGTCATCTGCACAATTGTGCCCACAGGCGAAAAGAAGGTGAAAAAGAATGAGACACTGGCATTGTTGTGGTGGAGGGTTGGTTGTAAACAAGGTGGAAAATAGAAGCTAAATTAATAACATGCATGGGACAACAGCAGGATAAACAAACACTTCTGTAAGACATTCATTTGAACAGGGATGACAGACAGAGATTAAGTGAGACAGATTGATAGAGGTGTATAAAGCAGGGAAAAAATCAATGCAAAGCATCGAAAATGAAGATGCATCAGCTATCAAAAGTCTCCACCTGTCCTCTGCCTATGGCCTGTCTCCTTTTTTCCACCCCGAACGTGTGTGAAAAAATTGCCCTCTAGGCAAATAAAACAGCAGAAAAGCACTTTTGAAAGGTTGAACAAGTTATGTTTCACATTTACTGAAGACATTAATCTGGCACTGGCTCCGATGCCAAAAGATAGTGCTGGTACAACCAGGGAGTTAAACCAGCTTAGAATAAATGCAACAGGGCAAAGAAAGCTGCCGAAATCATCTCAATTAATCTGTTCTCATGAGTCACAGTGAGCTTCAGGCAGAACATATCTGCTCATGCTGATAATATATTTTTTTAACCTACAGCCTTGTTTTTAGAAACAAAAGAAGAATGGCAGGTCACATCGTAATCAGGTAAAATGCCCATGGAGCATTACACACACTCTTTTTTTCCGGGTAACGAGACTAAGAGGCATGGGATGAACAGAAGTTGCTGGTCATAGCCAATTGTGTGTGTGTGTGTGTGTGTGTGTGTGTGTGTGTGTGTGTGTGTGTGTGTGTGTGTGTGTGTGTGTGTGTTCTTCCTTTATTGGGCTAGATTGTTTAGAGCTGTAGAGAATCATGTAGGAGGAAGCATTGTTTGTTAATGTGCCTGATTACTGTTTGCTTTTGTGTGTCCCACTCAATAGTATAACACTGGTCATTTGTCTCATTCAAATCTACAAGGGGTAAACAACCCTGTGAGTCGACTACATTTTGAGAGGAAAATGGTCGAATAAGAAAAAAGCCAGATGGAAAAACAAAAAGAGGAAGTACAAAAAGGCAGGAAGACTGGGCAAACTCTTTTCATGCTTATTCACCTTTTTCATAAAAGTCTCATATAATAATGAAATAGATAAATCCTTGGTGCTGCTATCAAAATGCACAGTCACATGGAGAGTGAATGAAAAAGGCCAGACCTTTTTCCCCTACCAATCCACCAGCTATTTTCACAACAACAGAAATCTGCCCCATGTTGAAGGGTGGCACTAAAAAGCAATGACCCAATTGTGCCATGAGCTAGTCCTAGAATTTCAATGACCAGGCTTGCGCAGGTCCCTGTCCACCAAAAAGTGTTACTAGACATACTGAAAAACGTGGCATATTTATTATTTTGAAGATTCAAAGTTGGCCTTAAATATTAAATCTGACCCGTA
This sequence comes from Pseudorasbora parva, assembly GCF_024679245.1. Taxonomy (NCBI): domain Eukaryota; kingdom Metazoa; phylum Chordata; class Actinopteri; order Cypriniformes; family Gobionidae; genus Pseudorasbora; species Pseudorasbora parva. The sequence continues at coordinate 49,287,569 of NC_090172.1, forward strand.
TGTGTTGTGATTTGATCGATTACCATCAGAATAACAAGTAGAATATATTTATTGCTCAGGAAATATTGTCTAATACAGCGTTTCCCAACCGGGGTGCCGTCTGACGAGAGCAGGGGTGCCGTGTAATAGTTCTTCAAATATATATCTTTTTTTAAATGATAAAAGGTGAATAAAATAATTAATATGATGAATATCTATAATGTCTGAAAATGAATAACAAATCTAATGTCTGTCGTCAACGCCTGTATTAGAGGTGAAACGGTTCTTGGTAAAAAACAAAAACAAAACAAACAATTCTAATCGTAGGCCTATTCTCCGCCCACGGATCTGCACGCACTTGCACCGCGGTTCATCTCACATCTGATGATGCATCTATAATATGGGTTGTGACATGTACTGGTTCCTCAGTGATACATTACAACAGTGATAATAAAAGAAAAACGTGGTCCAAACGGTCTCTCTTTGTAAACTTTGTTATATGCATGCGAGTGCTGCCGTATGTTCGAATTTGGTCAGTCATTTTCCCATCCTCACCCGGGTGTAGAGCCAGAAGACGCGAATGAGAACTCGCGCGCGCTGAGAGAAGGTGCACTCATCCGAAAGCGTGCATGGCACGCGTCTCCCAGCGCGCGAATATTGAGTTCTCTTTCAAGTCTCGCACCTAATCAACGCCATTTAATTATATCCCCCTACACTGCCCCTACCCCTAAACATACCCATCACACACACACACACACACACACACACACACACACACACACACACAAACTGCCCCTAAACCTACCCATAAGTACCGTATTTTCCGGACTATAAGTCGCACTTTTTTTCATAGTTTGGCTGGTCCTGCGACTTATAGTCAGGTGCGACTTATATATCAAATTTAATTCATACTGACTGACAAGAATAAACATATAGCCGCGAGAATGCGCTCTATGCTGCTCCTGTAGCCTAATATTTACTTATACACAACAACTTAGAAAGACTGAACACAAACAAAATGCTCCCATAAAGAAAATCTTATTCTGCAAAATACAAACAGCATGTAGTAAAACATGCAGCGGAGAACGATTCTCACAGCGTTCGTCTCGCGCGGCAGAGCCTCTCCCGGCAGAGAGTTCAAGCCTCTGTGGACTCGTTCCTTCAGCTCTGGCCATCTTGCTTACAGTCCGCAAGTAGATTTCTTTTTCTTCTTCATCACAATTAAAGTAACCTCTGCTTTTCGCCAGTCCCTTACAAGCTTCTCACTCACTTCAAACTTTCTTTCTTCTGCTCGGGTTATGCAGTGAAGCGGGCACGAGCGAGTGCACGCGAGCAGGTGGTCGCATGCGCGCGCGGGTGCTCACGTGCTCGCATGCGCCCGGCTCCAGCTCTGCCCTAATGCGACTTATAGTCCAGTGCGACTTATATATGTTTTTTTCCGCGTCATGACGCATTTTTTGACTGATGCGACTTATACTCCGGAGCGACTTATAGTCCGGAAAATACGGTAACCCAATTGAGTAGTCTCAAAATGATTTTTACATAGTTCCCTAACAACAGTAGTATGCACAAGGGGGCTTGAGACCCTGCCTCTTTAATCAAACCACAAACTTATTTTTTTTGGTCACTTGACTGATTTATAATACTAACTAGCTTTCATTCTGTTAATCAGGAATAGCACATAATGAACATGTCAAGTGGTGCTATGAAAAACTCTTTAATGACATGTGCTGTCTCAGTCCACAGCCTAAGCAATCGCTCCACTCTTCTCCACTATGGTATCCCAGTAATTTAAATGGTTCTAATTATTCCAACATAATTAAACATTAAACACTATTAAACAATATAAAGTCTCCCCCTTATCTAATTTTGCCCCCAAAACGTCTCGGTTACGTATGTAACCCTCGTTCCCTGAAGGAGGGAACGGAGACGTACGTCAGAACTGAACCGACGAATGGGATCTTACTTTAGAGACCAATCCTACTTCGAGCATCTAACAACGAGCCAATGAAATTTGGCATGCGATCACGCATTCCACGCTCCGCCCCGCAGCGCGGGTATAAAACAGGAAGTGAAATGATAGATCAGCGCTTTTCCTGCTGAGGAGCCGAAAGGTGACCGGACTCCCAGCGGAAGCACAGCATCTGGCGACGGGACGTACGTCTCCGTTCCCTCCTTCAGGGAACGAGGGTTACATATGTAACCGAGACGTTCCCTTTCAGTCGGTCACGTTCGACGTACGTCAGAACTGAACCGACGAATGGGATCCCTATGGAAAACGCCAGGATGCTGGCCCTTCCAGCGTCCTGCTTGAGCGCACTGCACCGTCTAGTATGGTACGGAAGTCAGGGCTCCAAGCAGGGAGTACAGTCACTGCTGTTTCTGCAAGACCCACTCAGAATGACTATTGGATAACGCTGGGAAAGCGTGCCTACCTCGTTCTTGAGAGAGAGGGTACGCTGCGGGGCCACGTCCTTCAGGGAAGGAGAGGTGGCAGAATACACATAAGGACTAACCTGGCAGGGTAGTGCAACATATGGCAGTCTCTGGGGTGGTTCCAGCCTGATTGAAGGGGGGAAAGAACACGCCCAGAGACGACAGAGCGGGCTCTGTCGAGGGAAAGACACGGGGCTAGCCCGAAGGGTAGCTGGTACCGTGGAAGAATACACATATGGGGTTGCCGTGAGGGAACCGCTACATATGGAACCCAGCCTACAGCCACGTTTCACAAGCATACGGGTGCAGGCCTGGCGTCAGACGGTCCGCAACGTCTGACACCGGAGGGGTGACGGAGGAGCTCGACAGGGTTAGCCGGTTTCCCGGGGAACACAACTGGAGACAATAGACGCACGTATCCGGCCCAGAGGGCGGGAGTGGCGTTTCGCAAGCCGACACTCCTGGCCACTGGGGGCGAGGATGCGGGAAGATACCGGCTCTACACGTAAGCCATAGAATCTAGCAAACGTGTTAGGTGTCGCCCAGCCCGCAGCTCTACATATGTCTGTCAGCGAGGCGCCTTGAGCCAGCGCCCAGGAAGAAGCAACACTCCGAGTGGAGTGAGCTCTTACACCGAACGGGCAAGGCACGTCTTGGGACTGGTAGGCCAAGACTATAGCATCCACTATCCAGTGGGCTAACCTCTGCTTGGAGACAGCCTTTCCCTTCTGCTGGCCTCCGTAACAGACGAAGAGTTGCTCTGAGGTCCGAAGGCTTTGGGTCCGGTCAACGTAAGCGCGAAGAGCGCGGACCGGACACAGCAAAGCCAGGGCTGGGTCTGCCTCCTCCGAAGGCAGCGCTTGCAGGTTCACCACCTGATCCCGGAAGGGAGTGGTAGGAACCTTGGGCACATATCCGGGCCGGGGTCTCAGGACAACGTGAGAGTTACCTGGCCCGAACTCTAGGCACGATCCGTTGACCGAAAGTGCATGCAGGTCCCCTACCCTCTTGATCGAGGCCAATGCCGTCAGGAGCACTGTCTTCATTGACAAGATTTTCAGCTCACAAGACGCCAAAGGCTCGAAGGGAGGGCTCTGAAGTGCTCGGAGCACTAGAGCTAAGTCCCAAGAGGGTATCGAGGATGGACGAGGAGGATTTAGTCTCCTCGCACCTCTGAGGAACCTGACGATTAGGTCGTGCCTTCCCACGGACTTACCTTCTACTACATCGTGGTACGCTGCTATTGCTGCAGCATATACCTTGAGGGTGGAGGGAGACAGCCTTCTCTCCAACCCATCTTGCAGGAAGGAAAGCACGACACTGATCGAACACCTTCGGGGGTCTTCCCGGCGGGAAGCCCACCACTCAACGAACAGGTTCCACTTCAGAGCATAGAGGCGCCTCGTAGAGGGGGCTCTAGCTGAAGCGATGGTGTCTACGACAGCTTGTGGTAGTCCATCTAGAACCTCCGCGTCCCGTCCAGGGACCAGACATGAAGATTCCAGAGGTCTGGACGCGGGTGCCATAGTGTGCCCCGTCCCTGAGAAAGAAGGTCCTTCCTCAGGGGAATCGGCCAAGGAGGGGCTGTCGCGAGGAGTGTGAGTTCTGGGAACCAGGTCTGGTTGGGCCAATACGGCGCAACTAACAAGACCTGCTCCTCGTCCTCCCTGACCTTGCACAGAGTCTGTGCAAGAAGGCTCACTGGGGGAAACGCATACTTGCGTAGGTCCCGGGGCCAGCTGTGCGCCAGTGCATCTGTGCCGAGGGTACCCCCGGTCAGGGAATAGTACCACTGGCAATGGGTCGAGTCCGGAGAGGCAAACAGGTCGACCTGTGCGGCTCCGAACTGGTCCCATATCAGCTGGACCGCCTGGGGGTGGAGTCGCCACTCTCCCGGAGGTGTCGGCTGACGAGAGAGCTCGTCGGCTGTCTGGTTCAGCACACCAGGGACATGAATGGCCCGAAGCGACCTCAGCTGCTTCTGACTCCACAGGAGGAGGTGGCGGGCGAGTTGGAGCAGACGACGGGAGCGTAGACCACCCTGACGGTTGATGTACGCAACGGCCGTGGTGCTGTCCGTACGGACCAGTACATGCTTGCCACGCAGCGGCCCCTTGAGGCGGCGGAGTGCCAGATGTACTGCTATTAACTCGAGGCAATTGATATGCCAATGCAATTGCGGCCCCGTCCACAGACCAGCAACTGCATGCCCGTTGTACGTGGCCCCCCAGCCTGTGGTGGAGGCATCCATGAATAGCACAGCATGCCTGGACACTTGTTCTAGGGGCACCCCGGCCCGGAGAAACGAAGTGTTGGACCACGGGCTGAAGGTTTGGCGGCAGTAAGGAGTCACTGGGACCCGGTACTGACCGCTCTGCCACGCCCACCTCGGGACTCGGCCATTGAGCCAGCGTTGAAGCGGTCTCATATGAAGCAATCCGAGCGGCGTGACCGCGGCTGCAGATGCCATATGCCCCAGGAGCCTCTGAAAGAATTTCAGTGGGACCGCTGTCCTGCTCTTGAACATATTCAAGCAGTTCAACACCGACTGGACTCGCTCCTCGGTGAGGCGCGCCGTCCGGTTGACCGAGTCCAGCTCCATACCGAGATAAGAGATCCTCTGTGTGGGACAGAGTTTGCTCTTCTCTCGGTTGACCCGAAGGCCCAACTGGCTGAGGTGACTGAGCACCAGGTCCCTGTGTTCGCACAACTGGACCTTCGACTGGGCTAGGATCAGCCAATCGTCGAGGTAGTTGAGAATCCGAACGCCGCGTTCTCTGAGCGGAACAATGGCTGCCTCCGCGACCTTCGTAAAGACGCGGGGCGACAGGGACAGCCCGAAGGGCAGGACCTTGTACTGATATGCTTTCCCCTCGAGCGCAAAGCGTAGGAACGGTCTGTGTCGAGGGAGAATAGACACATGGAAGTACGCGTCCTTCAGGTCGATCGCCGCAAACCAATCCTGGGGACGGATGCATTGGAAAATGCGTTTCTGCGTCAACATCCTGAACGGGAGCTTGTGCAGGGCCCGATTCAGAACTCGCAGGTCCAGGATTGGTCGTAACCCACCCCCTTTCTTGGGCACAATGAAGTAGGGGCTGTAGAACCCCGTCTTCATATCGGCTGGAGGAACCGGCTCGATCGCGTCCTTCGCCAGTAGGACCTCGATCTCTGACCGCAAGACTTGAGCATCGCTGCTTCGCACGGAGGTGAAGAGGATGCCCTTGTACTTGGGCGGCCGGCGTGCAAACTGAATCGCGTAGCCGAGTCTGATGGTACGGATGAGCCAGCGAGACGGCCTGGGGAGACCTAGCCAGGCCCCCAGAGACCGTACAAGCGGGACCAACGGCACCACAGACGTGCCCGGGGTGGGGCAGCGAAGCGGAGTACTCTGGCCCGACTCGGGAGGCCCGGAGGCGGCCCGTAGTGTTGCCTGAGCACTCCTGGTTTGGACAGAGAGTGGGTGAGAAGGCCCGGAGGCGTCCTCGGAGCCCACTCTGCTGTCCACTGCCCGGAGGCAGGGAAGTGAAGCACTCAGCCCCGACCCGGAAGGCCCGTGGGCGGCCCGGAGTGTTGACTGAGTGCTCACGAGAGAGGCAGTGTGTGGGTGAGAAGGCCCGGGGGCGTCCTCGAGGCCCACACAGCTGCCCCCTGGCGACGGGAGGGTAGGAAAGGAGTGACAAGGCCCGTGGGCGTCGCACACTGCCAACCTGACCCTCTTGGGGCCCAGAGAGAGAGGAAATTGCTCTTTTGGTGAAAATGTGGGTACCGCTGGACTCCGGAGAGCCAGCGGCAGAGATGTTTTGACCAGTGATGCCCCCCCGGTCCTCCTCCGGGGGGGGTGGGAGGGATGCGGACATCATCTCCCTCAGAGCAGCTCCTCTTCTCCCTGGGCTGCCCGTCTCAGGGCCGCTTCCCCTTGCGCTTGCCGACAGGTTTCGCGGGCCCTTGGACGGGTTGGGCAGCCCCCTTGCGTCCGGCACCCTGCTTCGCGGGTGGAGGCTGCTGCTTGGGCTTGGCAGGGGCGGAGGCGGACGCTGGAGGACGCCCTCGGCGACGAGCAGACTGGGGGGCTGCCCCGGGCGGCTGGGTGGAGGCAGCAGCGGGCCGCCGGGGCAGGATATTCTTGATGGCCTCCGTCTGCTTCTTGGCCACCGAGAACTGCTGGGCAAAGTCCTCGATGGCGTCGCCGAAGAGGCCGGCCTGACAGACAGGGGCGTTTAGAAACCGAACCTTGTCCGAATCCCGCATGTCTGTCAGGTTCAGCCACAGGTGGCGTTCCTGGACCACCAAGGTGGACATCGCCCGACCCAGGGAGCGAGCCGTGACTTTCGTCGCCCGGAGGGCGAGGTCCGTCGCGGCCCGCAGTTCCTGCATAACTGCCTGGTCGGAACCACCCTCGTGCAGTTCCATGAGCGCTTTGGCCTGGTGGACCTGCAGGAGCGCCATGGCGTGCAAAGCTGATGCAGCTTCTCCGCAGGCTGAGTAAGCCTTGCCCGTCAAGCCGGACGAGAACTTACACGCCCGGGAGGGGAGACGCGGGGCGTGCCTCCAGTCCGCAGCGGTCTTAGGACACCGCTCGACTGCAGGGATCCCCTCGTAGCCCTTAGCTGCACCACCATCGAGAGTGGTGAGGATGGAGGAGTCAGTCGATCGCTGGCGAGCGCTATACGGCGCCACCCACGACTTCGTGAGCTCCTGATGCACCTCCGGGAAGAATGGCACCGGGGCGGGACGCTGAGAACCAGCGCGACCCGTCCCGAGTAACCAATCATCCAGCCGCGAAGGTTCGGGACGTGGTGGAGGGTTCCACTCAAGCCCGACACTTGCGGCGGCCCGGGCAAGCATAGCCGTAAGTTCCGGGTCAGACTCGGGCAACGCTGTCACACCCGAAGGGGGCAACGCAGCCGAGTCTTCATCCTCGGAACCCATTAGCTCATCCCCCGATGCAGCAACCGACATCTGGTCCTCCGCCGGAGCCCCAAAAGAGACGACTGGCGCTCCACGTGGGAGGTCAGCGCGCCCTTCCGGAAGCTCCACCGGTACAGTGGAGGGGGGAGGGGCCCGAGGAGCCTTGAGACCCGTCGGGTTTACCCTGACCGACACCCTCAGGTCCCCACCAAGGTCATCAGCCAAAGTAGTAGCCCTCTGCTTTGCAGCTGGAGGACCACTAGATCGGGGGATGGACGATGGTGTTCCACCTCTTCTGAGGTACTGGAGACGGGACCGCAACACTGCAATGGACATATTCCCGCAATGGGAACATGTCTCATCCACGAACGCAGCCTCAGCGTGCTGTGCGCCCAGACAAGAGAGACAACGAACGTGTCCGTCAAGCGGAGACAGAAATCGACCGCACCCAGAAACACACGGCTTGAATGACATCTTGAAAAAGACGCAGGGTCAAACCGTGTTGCTCTTTTGTGAATGGAAGTTGCTCTTTTAGTGCTGAAGCACTCAGGGAGATGACCGCGGCTCCACGCAGTTCGATAGTGCAAGCCTGCGTGAGCTCTCAGTGATATGTATGTGTGTGTAGCGCCCAGCGAACCAACTGTAATGTGTGTAAGGAAACGCTCAGCGAACCAACAGCTCTTTGTACACTCTATCACTGATGTGGATGGTCTCTCGCTGACGCGCCGTATCACCCGCACTGGCAAACTCTCTTTCACAGGAAATGTGTTTTGACTCGTAGTCAGAAAGCTCTTCGTAGAAACAGCAATGAAACTGTTCGGCTCCGAAGTAGAAAAGCGCTGATCTATCATTCCACTTCCTGTTTTATACCCGCGCTGCGGGGCGGAGCGTGGAATGCGTGATCGCATGCCAAATTTCATTGGCTCGTTGTTAGATGCTCGAAGTAGGATTGGTCTCTAAAGTAAGATCCCATTCGTCGGTTCAGTTCTGACGTACGTCGAACGTGACCGACTGAAAGGGAACACGTCTCGTCAAGTCCCAAGCAAAGCATGCTGGGAACTACAGTTTCAGCAAAAATCATGTTCGAGTACTTGATTGGTTCACATTCACCCCAAATAATGTAATCTAGCAGATTGCACATTTTAGAGAATTACATTATTCGAAAGCAAAGAAAGATTGTTTTCCTTTTTTTTCAGTGAAACCGTGAACCTAAAACCGTGATACAAACCGAACCGTGAGCAATCTGTACCGTTACCCACCAGCATAACACATGCAATGGAGTGCCACAAAATTTTGAACATTTTCAAAGGCTGCCATGACAGAAAAAAGGTTGGGAAACACTGGTCTAATTGCTGGTGTTTGATAAGGTCTTATGCTAATCTACCTTCAGTGTCTACATTTATTGCAAATGATTGGGAAAACTAACTTTGAATTAAGTTTTAGGGAACAGGAACATTGAGTGCAAGAGATCAGCAAAATGCAGTCCAGATCATTTGCATGAAGATTAATTTATTTCCATGTATTTGCTTCAGTGGTAGCTATTACTGGCTACAGTCAAATGAACCATTAATAAGCAGCAACTATGATATTTGGAGCTCATACTGTGATTATGCTCATTATTAGACTATATTATGTGGAGCACTATGGGTTTAAATCATACTATACTAAATGCATTTTTCCCACTCTAATCAGGCGACACCCAGAAGAGAGAGCAGCCGCAGCGAGCAACATCAAATGTCGTTCAAACCAGAAGCAACCGCAACAATTTAAACTAAAACAGCAGGGAAGGGGTGAAAAACGGCGAACAGCGAACAACATCCTTTCAGTGGCTGCCAGCAATCAGCAACAGTCCCAATTGTAGCTCTGACTGTTTGACTAGTCACAGTCATAAGAAAATAAAATAAAATCTTAATCTAACAGTACAGTTAACATGATTTTGGGTGGAGAAGCGGCGAACAGACAATGCCAGCGTCCTCTCCCCCTCGTTGCTAGGCAATGTTTCCTCAAACGTTAGGGTTACACTTAAAACTGTTACAAAATATATGTATGAGATGATTAAAAACTTATACCATTAATCGTAATCAGCATGTATAGAATGTAACCTGAGGGATAGAAAGAGTGAGAGAGGGAGAGAGAGACTTTAGAAAAGAGTAGAGAGAAAGAGCCAGAGCAAATTAGCCCATCGAAAGGAAGAGCAAGAGAGCAGGCCCCAAGAAGAGAAATAGCCAGAGAATCAAGAGACAGAACAACCATTACAATCTTCTTTTATTCTTTTCTTGACCATGTGACTAAACCCAAACATGAGATATTTAAACTGACCAATCATATAATTACGACTTCATCCACTGTACTAAAGGTGTGACACCTTTTGGCCTGCAGGCCTTCAGCATATCTTTGTCTTTAGGAATTCCAAATGGTCCTTCTGTTAAGAAAGAGGGGGATTGAAAACAGTAAAGCTAATATCTTTGTTAAATTTCAAATATCTTTGATTATTTTCAATTTTGCAAGAGTATGCAAATTTGAGAATGCTGTCTAAGAAGATGGCTCTTGACTCTGAATTTGGCCCAAACCAGAGTACACCCCTAGTACCCCTGGCAGAGATAGGAACCAGCCAATAGTGAGGAGTCGGGTTGCGGAGGGTAGCAGAACATTTTGAGGGACATAGATGAGGTGGCTATGCAGAGGTAATTTTGTAGAGCAGCTTATATATACACTGCTCAAAAAAAATTAAAGGAACACTTTTTAATCAGAGAATAGCATCAAGTCAGTTAAGTAGCAGAGAGGGTTGTTAATCAGTTTAAGCTGCTTTGGTGTTAACGAAACTAACAACAGGTGCATAGATGGGAGACAATGAGATGACCCCTCAAACAGGAATGGTTTTACAGGTGGAGGCCACTGACATTTTTTTCCCAATTCATCTTTTCTGACATTTTTTCACTAGTTTTGCCTTTTGCTAGGGTCAGTGTCACTACTGGTAACATTAGGCGATACTTGGACCCTACAGGGTTTGCACAGGCAGTCCAACTCCTCCAGGATGGCACATCAATACGTGCCATTGCCAGAAGGTTTGCTGTGTCTGCAAGCACAGTCTCAAGAGCATGGAGGAGATAAGACAGACAGTTACTCTAGGAGAGCTGGACAAGGCCGTAGAAGGTCCTTAGCCCATTAGCAGGACCGGTATCTGCTCCTTTGTGCAAGGAGGAACAAGATGAGTTCTGCCACAGCCCTAAAAAATGACCTCTAGCAGGCCAATGGTGTGAATGTCTCTGACTAAACAATCAGAAGCAGACTTTATGAGGGTGGCCTGTGCACTCGGCACCGTAGAGCTCTATTGAGAACAGATGAGAACATGTTCACCCTGAGCACACTTGACAGTTGCAAAAGGGTCTGAAGAAGCCTTTGAATACATGGAGTTATGCTGCCTGTAACATCGTCCAGCATGACTGGTTTGGTGGTGGGTCAGTGATGGTCTGGGGAGGCATATACATGGATGGACGCACAGACCTTTACAGGCTAGACAAGGGCACCCTGACAGCCATTAGTCATCAGGATGAAATCCTTGGACCCATTGTCAGACCATAGGCTGGTGCAGTGGGTCCTGGGTTCCTCCTGGTGCACAACAATGCCCAGCCTCATGTGGCGAGAGTAGGCAAGCAGTTCCTGGAGGATGAAGAAATTGACCTAAATCCAAAAGAACACTTCTTGGACATTGTGTCCATGTCCATCTGATGGCGCTTGGTTGCACCTCCTACTGTCCAGGAGCTTAGTGATGCCCTGATCCAGATCTGGGAGGAAATACCCCATGAAACCATCCATTGTCCCATTAGGAGCATGTCCCGACGTTGTCAGGCATGCATACAAGCATGTGGGAGCCATACAAACTACTGAGTACCATTTTGAATTGCTGCAATGAGATTTCATCAAAATGACTAGCCCGCTACACAATTTTAACATTACATTAACATTAAATTTAACTTTGATTTTCAGGGTTTCTTTGAATTCAGTCCTCTGTAGGTTGAACATTTTCATTTCCATCAAACTACGGTATGTGACATCCTTTCATTCATAACTCATTACCTAGTCCATATAGATATCCAGCCTGATATTTTTCCCCATTGAGATCTGATGTGTTTTCAAAGTGTTCTACCCAAAGATGTTGCAACCCATTCTCACTCCCAAGGCATCAAAATCCGAAGCATGGTCAAGTGCTTTCTGCGTCACAATGAAGACGCTAAAGGTACCCCTAGGCGTCATTTTTCGACGCGCTGGGTGCTCCATTCATTTCAATAAGAAACCTTTGGCATCATACACAAATGCACTGGATATGTGAATATTATCGTCATGGTGAAATTTTTTATTTATTTTTTATTTATTGAAATTATTTATAATTTTGCCATTATTACATGTTGGAGTGTGATTCTCAATTTAATCAGCAAGCCCATTTACCCATTTGTGTGAACATGATATAAAACACAGGATATAACATACGATTGCATCCACAAGTTATTCAAAAAAGTTAAATAATCCAAGTTTTCCGAGGCCAAACGATTGATTTGCATGAAGAAAATCCCCAAAAGTGATAGGCATCTCCATCCGCTGAAGATCGTGAACACATCAAATTTCAAATATTGCCGCCTGTTACATCAGATTCTATAGTGAAATTGCATTGGCTCTCATACGTCTTGTGACCGATTGCGTCATGCTCAGGAGTCTTTTGAATTATTTGAATGAGATCTGAATGAGTTTGTTCACGGGGCAGGTGGATCATCATTTCAGCGATTAAAACATCAAGATCGAATCAGTTCTTCACATGAAGACATTGTATGACTTCAGAAGACTTAGAATGCAACATGAGTTAATACTTTTATACTGTTTTGGTCAGATTTTGCAATAAATACTTGACTGTACATTTACAGAAAAAAATGACGCCTAGGGGCACCTTTAGCGTCTTCATTGTGAAGGCACTTGACCATGCTTCGGATTTTGACGCTTTGGGAGTGAGAACGGGTTGTGTGTATATATATATATATATATATATATATATATATATATATATATATATATATATATATATATATATATATATATAGTGTGACAAGTGTCCCGAGCGCTCATCAGCGTCGCCCTGGAAACAAGGCGGGAACACCTGCACCCGCTCATCACAGGCTGAGCCGTCACAGCTGCAACTCATCAGCGGGCGGCTTTATAAGCCTGCCCGCCGCCCAAAGAGGTGAGAGATGTCTCCAGAAGACTCGGCTAACTGTTGTCTCCATTCTCCCTCCAGAGAGCAGCGTGTGACGGCCAGCACTCACTCTGAGCACGGATCCAGATCACCGCGAGCACCGAGGACGCAAGAAGAGACCACACCGAGCACGGAGCACCGCACTCAACGCACTTTCACTTTCACTTTGTTCAATAAATCCACCCTTCGGGGAAATTCACCTGCCCTCCTGTGCCGTGTACTTCTTCACCCCGTCACACTGGTGGAGAATGCGGGCAAGAGTGTGAAGAAGTACCGACATCAGGTTCACGTGGAGTGGTTCCCGTTTCCCCGAGACTTTTTCCCTGGATTTATTTTTTCCCCACACTCATTGGTTTTTTCCCTCTGTTTCCCCAGGTGGCGCTCCTCCCTGCAACGATGGACGAACTGTTGAAACACCTCACCGAGGTGAGCATCCGCCAGCAGCAAATTATGGAGCATATGGCCTCTCGACAAGACACTACCGAGCGGGAGCTGCTCACACTGCGGGCGGCCGCGGCCCAACGCGCTCCGCTGCCTGACCCTCGCGCCCAAGCAACCCAACTCATGCCACGGATGACCGAGCACGACGATGTCGCCATATACCTGGAGATGTTTGAGACCATCGCTACCCGCGAGGCGTGGCCAGAGGATGAGTGGGCTCGCATCGTCGCCCCGCTGTTGACCGGGGATGCGCAGCGGGCGTACTTCGCGCTTCCCCCTGCGCAAAGCACTTCGTATGCGGTGCTAAAGAAAGAGATCCTGGGCCGTGTCGGGCTATCCGCGATCAGCGCTGCACAACTCTTCCATGACTGGTCCTATGACCCACGGCGCCCGCCCAGACTCCAAGCCGCGGATCTCTCCCGTCTGGCACAACACTGGTTGCTGGCCGAGGGTTCCACCGCCATCCAGGTAGCGGAGCGCGTCGTCATTGACCGCCTCCTGCGCGCGCTCCCGCGCCACCTCCGTCAAGCCGTGGGGATGCGGAAGCCCACCACCAAGGATGAGCTGGTCGAGGCTATTGAGCTGGCGGATGCCACCTTCCACCGGGAGGTCGGGGAGCGAGCGTCGCCTTTTCCCCGAAGGGTGGTCCAGGAGCGACGCACGCCGGAGGGTACCTCGCGACCAGTAGGCAGGCCGGCGGTTCCCGGGCCTCCGGACGAGCCCATGCCCACCGAAGCCCCGCGATCCCCGGGACGAGCATGGCTGGCAGGCTGCGCCGTGCACACAGAGAACGCGCCGCGGGCGGAGGTGAAGATTAACGGCCGTCCCTTCCTGGCTCTCCTGGACTCCGGCAGCGCCATCAGCCTCGTACAGGCGGCAATCCTGCCGCCGCGAGGAGATTCGAAGACCTCCGTCCCCATTGTGTGTGTGCACGGCGATACCCGAGAAGTCCCCGCACGTCGCGTGTCCATCGAGGCCGCCCCGGGCACCTGGGCCATCGAAGTCGGGATCGTCAAGGATCTGCCGGTCCCCGTGTTGCTCGGAAGGGACTGGCCGGGGTTCGACCGTCTCCTCACCGCCGCCACTCAGCCTGTCAGCCAGCCCGGGAGCCGCCCAAAGCGCCGGACCGCGCGGAGACCCAGACGGCGTCCTGTGCTGCTGGCTTCGGACAGCCCCCGAGATGGTGAGTCCACCCCCCAAGCTGCTAACCTATTCTATGATCTCTTCCAGCAGGTCTCGGGGGCCGGGGCGTTCGCCCGCGAGCAGCACGAGGACGACCGTCTGAAGCACTGCTGGGCTCAAGTACGGGTCGCGGAGGGGAAGGACCTACAGCCCGCGCCGCACCCTACGCCCCACTTCAGAATTGAACAAGGCCTGCTCTACTGTGTCGCTCAGCGAAGGGGGGAGGAAAAAAACCTGCTCGTCGTGCCCCGCAGCAAGACCGAGGCAGTGATGGAGATCGCCCACGCACACCCCATGGCAGGCCACCTCGGGGCTCAGAACACCATCCAACGGATCCGAGATCGCTTCCACTGGCCCGGCCTGGAGGCCGAGGTGAAGCGCTTCTGCCAAGCCTGCCCCACCTGCCAGCGGACATCGCCACGAGTTCCTCCCCCCAGCCCGCTGATTCCGCTGCCCATCATAGAGGTGCCCTTCGAGCGAATCGGAATGGATCTGGTGGGACCGCTGCCGAAGTCCGCCCGGGGGTTCGAACACATCCTCGTCATCGTGGACTATGCCACCCGCTACCCAGAGGCCATTCCCCTCCGGAAAGCCACCACCAAGGCCATCGCCCAGGAGCTCTTCCTTCTGTGTAGCCGGGTGGGCATCCCCGCCCAGATTCTGACTGACCAGGGCACCCCGTTCATGTCCCGGATGATGGCAGATCTCTGCAGGCTCCTGAAGGTCCAACAGCTCCGCACAACGGTGTACCACCCCCAGACCGACGGCCTCGTCGAGCGGTTCAACCAGACGCTCAAACAGATGCTGCGGCGGGTGGCCGCCGAAGACCCGCGGGACTGGGACAAGATGCTGCCCTACGTCCTCTTTGGCATCCGGGAAGTCCCTCAAGCGTCCACCGGCTTCACCCCGTTTGAGCTCCTCTTCGGCCGGCAGCCTCGCGGACTGCTCGACGTGGCCAAGGAGGCCTGGGAGCAACAACCGGGGGTACACCGTTCCACGATCGAACACGTGCGGCAGATGCGCGACAGGATCGACCGCGTGATGCCCATTGTCCGGGAGCACCTGGCCAAAGCCCAGCAGGCCCAACGGAGGCACTACGACCGGGCCGCCCAACCCAGAGAGTTCCAGCGCGGGGACCATGTCTTGGTCCTGGTCCCGACCGCCGCCTGTAAATTCTTGGCCACCTGGCAGGGTCCCTTCACGGTCGCCGAGAAGGTCGGGCCCGTCACCTACCGGGTCCGACAGCCTGGGAAGAGGAGAGCCGACCAGCTGTACCACATCAACCTCCTGAAGCGCTGGGTCGGGACCGGGCCCCAGCTCTCCGCGTTCACGGACTCCCCACCCGTGATGGTAGACATGGACCCCCAACTGTCGGCGGCCCAAAAGTCGGAGCTGCAACACCTGGTCAGTCAGTTTTCTGCGGTGTTCTCCCCTCGCCCCGGGCGGACTCACGTCTTGGAGCACGACGTCCGGACGGCCCCAGGAGTCGTCGTTCGGCAGCGGCCCTACCGTGTTCCGGAGGCTCGGCGACACGCCATTGAGGCAGAGGTACAGGAGATGTTGAGGTTAGGGGTCATCGAACCATCACGCAGCCCATGGTCCCAAAGCCCGATGGCACCTTCCGCTTCTGCAACGACTTCCGCCGGCTCAACGAGGTCTCGGAGTTTGACGGCTATCCCATGCCCCGCGTAGATGAGCTGCTGGACCGCCTGGGGAGGGCGCGGTACATCTCCACCCTCGACCTCACGAAAGGGTATTGGCAGGTACCCCTCTCCGCTCAGGCCAAGCCAAAGACAGCCTTCTCCACTCCGAGCGGCCACTGGCAATACCGCGTCCTCCCTTTCGGCCTGCACGGAGCCCCCGCCACCTTCCAGCGGCTCATGGACATCCTGCTCCGACCCCACCAAGCCTACGCGGCGGCCTACTTGGATGACGTGGTAGTACACTCCGAGACCTGGGAGGACCACCTGGACCGGCTGCGGAAGGTGCTGTCGGAGTTGCGTCGGGCTGGGCTGACCGCCAACCCCCGGAAATGCCACCTAGGACTCGCGGAGGCCAAGTACCTCGGCTACCAGGTGGGACGGGGCCTGATCCGACCCCAGGAGAAGAAGGTCTCGGCAATTCTCTCCGCTCCCCGTCCCGCCACGAAGACGCAGGTACGAGCCTTTTTGGGGTTGGCGGGTTACTATCGGTGCTTTATCCCTGACTTCTCCTCCTTAGCCTCTCCCCTGACAGACCTGACCAGGAAGGGGCTGCCAGAGAAGACCCAGTGGAGCACCGAGGCGGAGGCGGCGTTCCACCGCATCAAGTCGGCCCTCACCTCGGCACCGGTCCTACGAGCGCCCGACTTTAATAGCCCCTTCCTGCTACAAACGGACGCCTCCGACACCGGGTTGGGAGCCGTCCTCTCCCAGGTCACCGACGGCGAGGAACACCCGGTGATCTACATTAGCCGAAAGCTGACCCCAGCAGAACAGCGCTACGCAACCGTGGAACGGGAGGCGTTGGCCGTCAAGTGGGCAGTCCTGGAGCTCCGGTATTACCTCCTGGGCCGCCACTTCACCCTGACCACTGACCACGCACCACTACAATGGATGGCCCGGGCCAAGGAGACGAATGCCAGGGTGACGCGGTGGTTCCTGGCGCTCCAGGACTTCAACTTCACCGTCCAACATCGTGCCGGGACGGCCAACGCCAATGCCGATGGTCTTTCCCGGATGTGGTCAGCTTTCGCAGGTCTGTCAGGCTCCACTCCCCAACCCCCCCCAGTTTCCCCGCTTCTCCGCAGGACCAGGACGTCGCTTAGGGGGGGGGAGTGTGACAAGTGTCCCGAGCGCTCATCAGCGTCGCCCTGGAAACAAGGCGGGAACACCTGCACCCGCTCATCACAGGCTGAGCCGTCACAGCTGCAACTCATCAGCGGGCGGCTTTATAAGCCTGCCCGCCGCCCAAAGAGGTGAGAGATGTCTCCAGAAGACTCGGCTAACTGTTGTCTCCATTCTCCCTCCAGAGAGCAGCGTGTGACGGCCAGCACTCACTCTGAGCACGGATCCAGATCACCGCGAGCACCGAGGACGCAAGAAGAGACCACACCGAGCACGGAGCACCGCACTCAACGCACTTTCACTTTCACTTTGTTCAATAAATCCACCCTTCGGGGAAATTCACCTGCCCTCCTGTGCCGTGTACTTCTTCACCCCGTCACAATATATATATATTGAATCTATCTGTTCCTTACGAAAGTTGTTAATAAAATATAATTTCATGTCACTATTGTGTTGACACACCATTCAACAGTTGCAATCAATCCCTGCTAGCCTGCGGTTGTTTGTAGACACACTTCTCTGTCATAGTTACACAGTTTTACTTTATTGTAGTATCTGTAATTTGATCTGCTTTCTGAGGTTTAATGGTGTCATTAACACTTGGCTTTCTCGCAAGATGACTTCTGAAGTCTTGGTTACATGAGGGTAACTAAAGTCTGAAATTCTTCAGATGACAGCTCTGCGATAGGACTTTATTTATTTATTAAGAGAGAGAGAGAGAGAGAGAGAGAGAGAGAGAGAGAGAGAGAGAGAGAGAGAGAGAGAGAGAGGAGAGGGAGAGGGAGAGGGAGAGGGAGAGGGAGAGGGAAAGATTAGCGAGCATCTTGTTGAAACATGGTGGCATTAATATTTATGCGATGAGCACCTCCACCAGGCCTGTTGTCAGACCTGGGAAAGAAAGAAGGAGGTGCAGGGAGTAAGAGGAAGATTAAGAACACAATTGTTCCTTTCCTCTTCTCCACCTGGGTCCTGTGAACAATTAATCAGCAGAGGGCTACTGATACCAGCACTACTATATGATCGAAAACATCACTCAGCACTTGAAAAAAACTGGTTTCAAGCCAGGATTTATGTGCCTGGATCCTGTCAAGTTCCCTGACATCCAAATAAAAGGACCATGAATGGAAACTTTTATGCCACTTGAGACCCTGGTAAAAGAATAGGGGGAAATTATTGCTTTTTCCATTTTGTGATGCAATGTAACACATAAAAGATTGACCATAAACAATACCAACATTGGAACCACGGACATTATATTGAAAATTGAAACAAAGATGTTTTGATATTATGCTCTGATATACAACAAATGCATAAATGTGCTTTGTAGTATACCAATTAAAACTTTAAATTGGAATTTAATGGGACCAGGTGGGAATTCTATTAAAGACATAGTTATTTAGGGATTATCATCATCTATAATCCAAATCCATTATTTAGTGTTTGGCTACTATACCACTCACTTCATGTAAACAATATAAACTATACTTTGGTATAGAGATGACCTACTGCATCAATGGAAAATTTCACTAATTATTACAAAGAAAATGTGAGTTGCATTAAATTTACCTTAACCTTTCATTTCAATTGTAAATTATCTAATGCTGGCTAATTCAAGACGTTATTATTTTATCAGATGGCACAAATCTACAAATGTTTTGTAGTATAAATTCTTTACAATAAGATCTATGCATTTACAAAATAGGTACTGTAGGGAATTTTAGTTTCACGCCAACTTAATAGTAGGCAGTATACATTGTATACTGCACAGTAAACAGCAGACAAGTATTCTATTCGGAGGGTGTTTATTTAGCAACACTTTCTTTTATTAAGTTTTCTCTTGCCGACACACAAATCTCCTCAATCTCATTATCACTTTAAAGGTTGTAATTGGTTGCTAATGAACATAATTAAAACAAGCAGTAGCTGAGTCTTCAACCCCATGTGGATAAAAGTGGTTAGAAAGACATTTTGTATGATGTTGTTTTGGCAATAAGGAAGAATATCTTGGGATGCATCACATCACAATGTCAGGGTTGGGAGAAAAACTGCATCACTAAGTGTGAATCCTATTTTCACTCTCTCGTCTTCACCTCATTGCTTTTTTGTTCTAAGGACAACTTACTAATGGTGAAAAAATATATCCTCTTTCTGTAGTTTGTAAAGAAACTACTGGCAGTATCTTTCAACATTAAACGGCATGCAGAGTGTTCAGTCTGGCGGCACACTTCTCCTTTAGCCAGTGAATTTCATTACCCACTGAACTATGCACTAATTTGTTAAGCTGCCGCACAGATTAGTTTTGACATTTTGCTCATTTTCCTGGAGCAAGACCCTGCTCTGTCCATTTGTGAACACAAATAACCAATGTCTAGCCTCTAAGCCGATAGTATTCATTTAAAATGGTCCATCTAGCAAAACACATCCCCTTTATTATCACTGCCCTGCACTAACAACCTCAAAGAAACTTCAGGCTATGCTGAGTTTCACTAACAGGTCGTCATCGATCTGCCTGATTAGCTTGGCCTGGCTACAGGCAGCCACCCATTCTGTGCCTTCACAGTATTAAGAGGGAATATCTCACTCAGTGATACCAGGTCAAGTCAAGAGGAAACAGAAAACCTCTCTAAAATAGAACCGCTGAACAAAAAAAAACTGCTAACAAGCACTTGTATGGCTGACCAGATAAACTAGCGGGAACACCAACTAGACCTGCACCCTAAATGGGTTTAAGTTGCATTTCAGCAAAGCTGTTAAATGCTCGACATTGCCACTGATGACTTGCCTCATTCCCTTTTAAACTGCCTATGAAAACATGCTGACTTCACTCAACTGATGGTGTAGACCTGTGAAAGCCAAGAGGAATGGGTGCAATTTTTATTCAGAACAAAAGGAGCTAGCTCTGCATCAATTTAAGGTGTTCCTTTCAACATCAAATTCTACATCGCATCCAGCACCAGTATTTTATATAGATAGATTAATGGCCGAATTATTTAGTAGAGGCAAGACCATAAATGTAAATATAACTGAAAAAGTTTTTATTGGAAAACTCTGGGAGAGATAACACAGCACTCCTGCTATAATAAGCTGAAAGGTACCACAGTATAATGCCAAGACTGGAGTAGATGGACTAAAATGAGCGGTTAACCAGTTGCAAGAATCAGTGCTTTATGCTGTAAAAAAAAAAATCAGGTCTCCAATTTAAAAACATTCTGTGACTGATCACATCTAAATGTTTCAGTTGGCCAAATTGAATTTCTGTGAATTAAAGGGGGGTGAAATGCTGTTTCATGCATACTGAGCTTTTTACACTGTTAAAGACTTGGGTTCCCATCCTAAACATAGACAAAGTTTCAAACACTAATGTTGGACATTTGATGGAGTATTTCTGTGTCAAAAATACTCCTTCCGGTTTCTCACAAGTTTCGGAGAGTTTTTTTCGAGTATGGCTCAGCTTGACGTGAACAGAGCGGAAGGTCCTTGTATGCCCCGTACGGGCTCTTCTCCCGGTAGGGTGCGCGCACGCGTGTGACTAGAGCGAGAGAGGAAATGCACGCCCATAAACACTCCCCTTTATTCCTATGGGTGACGTCAAGCGACTTCAATGCTTCAGCACAGCATTCCGGGAAGGCAGCGCTGCATTTGAACCGATTTGAACACAGAAATGATGGGAAGCTTCACAACATTGTTTCAGTCGCGTCGCAAAGTGGATTTCCACAGTCACTGCTGTCACAGGACTTCACCAAATCATACCAAAGAAGTGTGTTTTTGACGGAGCGGTCCCAGCGATAAAGGTTCGGTCCTGCTTTGGAAGCAGCCGGTGAGTAAAACTGCTTCAAATGTCAATACTTCAATATTCAAAAGGATGCAATACTACTCTATAGGTACTCAAGATTGACATGAGATTGACTGAAACTGAGTGTTTTACCCCCCCTTTAAATTGCATCAATACACAGAAATTCAATTTGGCCAACTGAAATATGTAGATGTAATCAGTCACGAGAACATTTTCAATCGGAGACATTTTTTTTTACAGTGTACTGGAAACCTTATAATTATTATACAAATATTTATTTGTAAAACAATAGACAAAAATATATGGAAATATATTGAATATTGACCTAGAAAAAGTCACACTAGCATTACCACATTGTAGAATATTCAATAAATTGTTTGAGCACATAAAATTTCTCTGGAGCTGTTTTTCCCCTCTTTTCAAAGGTAACTCGACATGACTAGATGTCTAGGAAAAGCTCATCCTATTTGGTCTTCTCCTGCTGAGAAGCCTGAAATATATTTCTGCTCACAGGCAAACAGGATGAAATAAATGCTGGGGGCTCGGACACAAATGATCTCCAGTCAGTTCAAAGAATCAAAAGAGAGAGATTCTAGGCTGTTGAGCAGATTTACCATTCGAAGTGAATGAGTGTGAGAGACAGGTGACTCAGCACTATCACTGAATTGTCAATGTGTATCTACCTCACAAACACACACCCACACATGTAAATTGGGTATATGCCATCTTCTGTATTCCTGTCCTTGGAACAACACCACAGCCCACTCTGCAACAGCATCTGCATGAACAATGTCATGTATGTTTCCATCCACCTTTTTATGCACATTTTGGGATATTGCATTCAAAAAAAGCTGACTGGAAAAACCAAATTACGCATAAATTATTTTTTAAAAAATCAATAAAAATAACGTATGTACTCAATTGAGGCGGATACATTTTTTATTTAGTATGAAAACATGTGCATAAACTACGATGGAAACACATTTACTAAAAAATCCCTCCCTAAAAAAAAAAACTAAAAAACACATGACTTCACCTCAACAGGGAATTGAACAACTGGACTAACCAGTGGACCAATTTCACTGCACGGCATCTCAAATGTTGGTCTGATTATTCTAAAAAGTCTGTCATTAAAATGATTTGGTATAATGACATACCAGAAGCATTTTCCACGATTGCATGTTGGTACACCATATGCTTTATCAACACAAAGCTAATTACACTTAGAACTTAGTAAAGTTATTTGTACCACTCACCACATAATCAATTCAACATGACCTCATCCTGTTATATCAATACAGTCTCACTCCAAACTCGTCACATATTGCCGTTTGGTCAGGACCCCTCAGCGTCACTTTTTAACGCACAGGGTACCCCTTAAAGGAGAACTCCGGGGGATTTTTAAGTTAATTTTGATCGTTATACCTTTGTGAGTACTGTCTATAGAAAAAAAAATTAACCGGATTGGTGCTTGCAACACGGAGCTGTTACAGTTAATGCCCAGAGCCCCCACTCAGCTAAAACGGCAGTTATGGGGCATAAAGGCACAAACGTAAAGGGTGTCCAAAAGTTGATTAAAAGGTCAACTTTTTATCAACTTAACTTGCTGAAAAAAAAGTATTCATTTCTTTAAAAAGAAAAACAAACTGACCACAAACTTGTTTTAGTGACTAAAAATACCAATATGTGTCTTAAAATCAGGTTGTTGGACCAAAGTCTGTAGATTTCAGACTCCCAAGACAAGTCATGTTAAATCTGAAACAGAATGAGGTGATTTTGGAGTGGGGAAGTGATTTACATTTATAACTTATACTAAATGAGGAACATCACAAGCAATCTGTCATTACAGCAAAGAAGAAGAATAGAATAATAAAGAATATGTCAAGTTTAAAGTGTAAGATTACTAGATTTGTGATGTTAGTTTTACAGTTTTGTTCTAAACTTCAGTAAATAAACTACAACAAAAAAAATCCTGCAACTGAAGTTGTGTGAACAGTTAAGAAGGCCCCGCAGGAGCACTTGCTGTGAATGGTTAATCTGAATTTTGAGTGGGTGGTGATAACCTACTGATTTACAAAATAAGGTGATAACAGATCACAGCTACAATCTCTGAACAATGTCTCCTAAAGAGTTATTAAAATCCTCTTATCATTATTGTGGGTTTGAGTTTATCACTTCAACACATGCTGTCCTAGAGGGACGTCTCTGTAGTAAGCTTTCTTTTAGTAGTAAGCTTTCTTTAAGTAGCAATATGCAGGCATATTTTAGGCTCTCAATATAGACTTTAATATATGTTGTTAAATGTACATCTTTTTAGTGACCTGCAACCAATCTTTTCCGTTTCATTTATTAAATCTATTTACTGGAATATTACAGTGTATGACAAAAAAATGTTAGCCCTTTACTTTTCTTGTGGATTTATCACTTCTTATGGCAATATTTGTGTTATTTGGATGAAAGCATCTTCTAAATGAATACATGTGAATGTAAACTTCTCCCTTACATCTAATATAGGGTTGTGAAATGAAAGCTTTAGCCTAAGTTCTGCCAGGAAGATTCAATGATATGTCACACGTCCCTTTCAGACCTAACCAATCACGTCTTAATCCAAAGAGTATAAAAGACGGTCACTTACAAATGTCTGAGTTTGCAGATGCTGATGCCGACATTTACCTCCAACCTCCCCATTACCACCAGGATGGTCTCCTTAGGGTGGGTCTTAGGGTGAGTTTTTGCCTTCTGACGCAGAAGACTCACTTGGGCAACAACAGATGTAGTTGCGCAGATTGAGTTTGACGCTGAAATGGCTGCTGCCCTTGCCTGGGCTGCCACGAACATTGTGCTTGAATGGACCCTTCCAACCATGGGCTCGGAACTCCACTAACACCTGCAGTCCACCCCAAAACCTTTCTTTCTGGTGGTACATGAGCTCACAAAGTCTTGGAAGGCATTTTTTTACTGCCAGAGCAAGATTTGTGGGTTGGGGAAGCCAGTGAATACTCTAATGTTCCACAGGTCAAGCATGAAACTGCGGTGCATTTGCGCACGCAGAACACTGCTCCCAGGGGGAACCATCCAAGACTCCCACCAAACGCCTAATTTCACTTACAGAGATACTGGACAGGCTGCCTCCACCCTGCGTGCTGCGGATAGGCACGAAAGCCATTCATTGAGCTCTTGCAGCGTGAGCATCATGGAAACCAGCCTAACAGTCAGCTGCTGTGCACCCACAGGTGGGCAAATGGGATATGTCACAAGGTCGCACAGCTTCCTAAACCGTCACAGACAGATCCTATTGCGGGCTCTCAGAACAAGGTAGGTGTCTCACATCTTTACAGCCTCAGCCACGAGATATGTCAAAAACTGTTATTTACTTGGTGCACCTTGGACAGAGCTTGGACACATTGTTAGTGCTTCCAATCCATCCTGCTGACTTAACAATTTGACTTGGCTTTGCAGTTTAGTTAGCTAATTCTAGCACACTTTAAAGATCGTGAGCACATAGGGACCCTGAACTCAATCTGTTCACGAACTGGTGTTCTTCCTAAGGTGAAGATCCACCAAGATGTGCAGTTGGGTATGTGCTTACACCCTCAGAAATATAGTGCCAGAAAGAACCAAAAATTTGTTTTCACACTGATGCCATAGAAGAACCATTTTTGGTTCCCCAAAGAACCGTTTTGTGAATGGTTCTTTAAAGGTGTCATGAACTGGCTTGACTGATTGGAATATTATTTCTGTATTACTTGGCCCACACGATCGGTGGATATAAGTGCAAACCACACACACACACACACGCACGCGCACCCAGATCAAGAAAGGAATATTATTTCGCTATTTGAGATTTACCGGCCTGCCGATGGGCTTACGTTTTGTCAGCACGGACTACTATTACATATAAAAAAGACATTTTACTCACATAAGTTTGTTGCACCATTCCTGTCAGATCCAATATAGAAGGCACAGCATTGTGCCTGAAAATCCTGGCACAACCTGAGACTTGTTTACAAATGATTCTGCAGTGAAATGAAGCAAACACACGTACAATGTCTTCCCCACGTGAGCTGGAACTTAATGAAATATAAATGAAGTATCACACAAGACTTATATTAGGATCTGAAGGAAGCTTATGCAGTGACTGTGTTCTTCCACAATATCTTGCTTTCTTCTTCGGCATGTTTATTGCTACTGGCTAGCCATCCGACCAGTAGCCTGGCTCGGCCCTCCTACGTACTTCTGCTCAATTTTCATTTTCCTTCACTACTATGTCTGGGACTGGTGTTTTCTTAGGTTTTCTCCTAACAAATTTTTACCTGTCCAATCAGTGAACAGAGTGGCTGAGAACGATGATGTTGATGTCGTGCGCTAGTTTAAGTTGTAGTTCAGTAATGGCGGCAGAGAAAGATGCGAACGAAACCATTCATTCCGTTGTGGCACCACTGCCGAATATCCAGAAGTTAAAGCCGGAGCAAAAACAATCTTTGCTGGGTTTTTTTGGTGGCCATGGTGTTGTGGCCCTCCTCCCCAACAGGGGGAATTCGGTAAAAGTTTGTTTTTCCAGCTCGCTCCGTTAGTGGCGAAGGAGTTGGCTGAAGCTATTTGGACGGACGATAACTGTTCCTCGTGGGGCCGGAAGGTATTGCCATAATTTAAGTTACAGGGACTGGTCAGTTATTTTATTGCCGTCAGTCTCTCACCACCCATTTAAAAAAATCCCCGGCCGAGTTACCTACTGCTTTTGACAAACACGAGGTCGTGTTGATGTAATAGCTGTCCGAATCCACATCTCTGAGTTTTCAAGAATATATCACGTCAAAATTCACAGTTTATAATCATTTTTGACCACTGCAGCCACTGCTGTTATTTGGATGCATTTCTAGACTTGTATTTCTTTAAAATGCTGGCAAGTATTTACAAGAGCAATATATTTCATCACCGCTTAAACAAATTAAAATAAAAGCACTTAAACATTTGAATTGGTCTGTTATTTATAGCAGCATTTATTATAGTACCAAGCATATGACATTTTATTTACAGCATTCAATCATGTTATGGACCACGTGAGTGGCACATTCCCGATCACAATCGGGAATAAATTCCTGATTCCTGAAAATTCCTGAGTTTTATAGGATAAAAAGAGTTTTAGGTTTTATCCTATTATTTTATGACTGAGGTGGCCTGCACATTTATGTTGTCGGATTTGTGTGAAACAGGCGAAGGAAGGGCGCATGACATACGTCACGACCAAATGTTAGCGACTGGTTAGTGAGTGGCTCTGGGCAGATCCAATAGCTTTAAACCTCAACAGAGGGCGCCCGCCTTCGCGGAAATAAACCCTTGTAAATGGAGAGTGGCTAGATTATGTACAAATTAAATGTACAAGAGTCTGGTAAGACCAGGCTATCCGACCAGCTCCATGAGTCTGAATTAGACGTGCTTATTATTCTATAGAGGCATATTTCATTGCGTGATGACATAAGGATGAAGCACGATCTTAATGAACCATAAACCCTTGCCAAAGAACCCTTTAAGAACCTTTGTTTTTCAGAGTGTAACTCTCTGCAGAAGAGGCTGGAGAGGCGGCTGTCCCTCTCCACCTTGAAAGTATATGGAGCCACCATAGCAGCACATGCAGTGGACAGTCAAGGCCTCTATATACTTTAAATGAAATCGAAGAATGAACTGATAAGGTGTCATTTTGAACAAATCATGCCAAAACAAAGTATGTTTTGTGTTCATTTTAGGAGTTAGAAACAGCTTGTCTAAGCAAACTTGCCAGAAAAGTAGGCCCTGGCTGCTAAGCACCTTTTTACTCCCATGCAATTACATAATAGATGGATGCGAGCAGACTTCGCGGAGGCTCTGCCTTCATTCATATGAAAATCTTTTCTGGTTCATTTTTTTTCATTTAAATCAGTGGAGATCAGACGCCTGCGGGTAAAACCATGAACACACTGGAGAGCTGCTTTTAGTTAAAAAATAAATAATTAAGTTGTGGTTCTGATGAAATGAGACACTGACACTGTTTTTTCATGTTTGATACTGTAAAGCTGCTTGATTTTAAGCTATCTATTATAAGAAGTGATAATTAAATAAATGTGACGTGACTTTACTGGAGTGCGTAGAGCTTGTGCAAACATATATGGAGGCTATAGGCTTGTTCGACTTCACCCAGTGATGCGCAGACCAATCAGCAGCTGACTTGAAGCACTGCATGCCGCTTAGAAATTT
This sequence comes from Pseudorasbora parva, assembly GCF_024679245.1. Taxonomy (NCBI): domain Eukaryota; kingdom Metazoa; phylum Chordata; class Actinopteri; order Cypriniformes; family Gobionidae; genus Pseudorasbora; species Pseudorasbora parva. Next base: position 49,314,609 of record NC_090172.1, read on the forward strand.
TGTCCGACTTGAGACAGCGCCGACTGCATGTGACTGTGACGTATGTCAACAAAGTACCGCGAAAGCCATTTGAGACTAGCCGGCTGATGCAGCCGCTGCAGATTCTCAAGGGGGACTGCAGCAGGCTGCTCGAGCTCTGATGACGACACAGCTGATCCACGATTGGCCGATTCACCACATGACAGCGATCACGTGTGTTTCGTGTTTATTCTAAAACCTTACGTAACGCTAATGCTCATAAATCATTTATTTATAACAGTAAAACCTCTTTTCATGTAGTCGCGATGTTATATTGTCATGTTTATCAAACTAAAACTGATAAAAACCGTTGACAACACTTCATTAATAGTGTATGTTTATATGTTGAACTTTAATCTTGAGAATATGGGTTTGTCTGCGGTCTGGAGTGAAGAGATGGGGGGCTTCTGTGATATTAGACTGCGTAACATATACTAGCCTATAAAAAGATAATGCATTTTAAACCCGAACCAAACATATTTTTATTAAAAGATCAGTCTGTTAGTCCTTAGTCTGCCACAAAAACCACTACATTAAAATCATTAGCTCAAATGTTATTCTGAAAGAAAAAAAAAACACAATGACTGTTGTAAGTAACAGTGCGTGAATCAGACCAGCCTAACGATAATAAGCTTAAACGAAAATAAAGAAATAATTATGTAGTGATGTATTTGTTGTTTGTTTTTTACACAGTGCCGCGAGCAATCAATAACTCATTTATCGTACGCGTACATCACTGTCCTCCTCGCGGCTGCAGCAACTTGTGCTCTCTTCATCAAGGATTAAAACAAAATGGGGACAAAAAGTTTGTATTTTCTTTGTGCATATAGATTAATAAGATACATGTATAAAAACAATAAAACTTTAAATTTACACAGCTATAGCCTACCTAGGTTGTGGAGGCCCGACGTCAGCACATTCTGTCTTTTTTTAAGAACTTTGTAAAAAGATGCTGCAGCCAATGAGCAGCCGGCGGAGGGGTGGTTGCAGGACGCCTCAACCTCCACAGACAGTTTTTAATGTTTATCAGTCAACTATTTTGCTTTAGTATAATTTTCAGGACAATTAGGGCCAGATTCGGGACAACAGTGTAGATTTCGGGACTGTCACAAATTTTTCGGGACGTCTGGTCACTCTAGTGACGTCAGATATTCGATAACATTATATCGATGGTAACATATTTCGAACTTTGTTTTACCCCAAAACGGAGGACGAAAAATAACTTTGCTTGAAGTATATCGGGGCCTTAAGTCCTTTTCCTAGAAAACAAGACCTTTTCCTCCAGTAGGCCAATTTTTGTTCACATGCTATTCAGAGACTGTTTCTAGGATCATCATTCAGAAAACTGTTTAAGAAATGTGATCCGTTACACATTTGTTAAGCCGGACTATAATGTGGGAAAGAGAAAGATAGAAAGAAATTTTCTCATTCATTCTAAAACTTCAAACAACCTAAAAATTATCTTAATAGCCTCAAACACTCCTCATGAGCTATTGCACTGGTGCCCAATAATGGTACATACCTTCCAGTGGCAAAATTAGTTTCTGCAGCCATTGTTTGAAAGACAGAGACAGAGAGGAAGGCGCTGATTTTGAAAAAGGGAACTGTGCTCACATGTTATTATAGAGTAAAAGGACAGGTCATCTCAGTATAGCAATATGAAGCTTTATATGCAAACACCTACTCATCTCCAACTGGCTCAAACATTCAGTCCTCCCTCTCAGACTATTAATGAAAAGTGGTTTTTCGAGTTAGCTATGATGGAGTGCTTTTAATTCAGGAAATTACATTTAAAATGTACCATGGAGAAATGTCACAACAGCTATTTCCCAACATGAATGGGATGACGACGAGTCACGGCAGAGAGGTGCTGCTGTCGCTTAACTCAGTTATACCAAATAAAGGGAGGTAAAAAAAAAATACATGATACCACTACTACCTCAGCAGCTGGGAATACAGTTCAGCTGTCTTCACATAGAATATTTCATATCCCACTGCCAATCCAGAGCTGGAGAAACATTAGTTATTTTGCTTGGTGAGCAATCAAAGACACCTGAACCAGCTATTCAATGCCTTACTAGGTCCCATAAAGGCATTGATAAGTTGTTTCAGGTGTGTTTGATTGGGGTTGGAGCTAAACTCTGCAGGAAAGCGGCCCTCCAGGACTGAGTTTGGGGACCCCTGATATTAAGCATATAAACACAACAAAAGGAAACACAGAAAATACTGCAAGTAAATAGTTATTCATTAACATAGGTCCACAACAATCTTAAAGGGGGGGTGAAACACTCAGTTTCAGTCAATCTCATGTCAATCTTGAGTACCTATAGAGTAGTATTGCATCCTTCATATCTCCGAAAAGTCTTTAGTTTTATTATATTTATAAAAGAAATATGGGCTGTACCGAGTCTTTCCGCAAAAAACCGAGCGCCTGGAGGCGTATCGTGTGGGCGGAGCTAAAGAATGACGAACGTCCTCAAGCGTGGAGAAGCCCATCGCTATCGATCTCAGCTAATAGATATATGATCCATAATCAGATCCGAAGGCTGAAATAAATTGATCAGGAGAAACAGCAACAGCAGGACGTCCGTCTCTGTGGTATGTACTGTATTTAGTGGCCTGTCAACATTTGTGTGTCTTTACTCGCAGTTTATGAGGACATGATTCAGTTTATGGATTATTGTAAGCAAAACGGTTTTGCACGTCAGACTAGTGTAACGTTATACATAGATGATCTCATTGGTTATACGTTATACAACAATGGAGTCCGTTAGCACCTTTGAATGACGAAGCACGCGATCGTGTCGTTTACTGATGTTTACTCACGCGACAACAGCACAGACATTTGAAGCAGTTTTACTCACCGGCTGCTTCCAAAGCAGGACCGAACCTTTATCGCTGGGACCGCTCCGTCAAAAACACACTTCTTTGGTATGATTTGGTAAAGTCCTAGCAGCAGTGAACGGTGGAGATCCACTTTGCGACGCGACTGAAGCGATGTTGTAAAGCTTCCCGTCATTTCTGTGTTCAAATCGGTTCAAATGCAGCACTGCCTTCCCGGAATGCTGTGCTGAAGCGTTGTCACCCATAGGAATAAAGTGGAGCGCGGCGCAACCATAGGGCGCGTCAGACGTGTTCACAGATGACTGGATCTGCACCTGAGAGTGTTTATGGCCGTGCATTTCCTCTCTCGCTCTAGTCGCGCGCGCCCTACCGGGAGAAGAGCCGTACGGCCCATACAAGGACCTTCCGCTCTGTTCACATCAAGTCGACCCATACTCGAAAAAAACTCTCCGAAACTTGTGAGAAACCGGAAGGAGTATTTTTAACACAGAAATACTCCATCAAATGTCCAACATTAGTTTTTGAAACTTTGACTATGTTTAGGATGGGAATCCAAGTCTTTAACAGTGTAAAAAGCTCAGTATGCATGAAACAGTATTCCCCCCCCCCCCCCCCCTTAAAAACTAAGGCTTAGTGAATTTAAAAGTGTAAAAAGCATTACATAATAAAAATATGCTTGTTGTGGACCTATTGTCATGAACACAAAAGGATCTCAATCCACTCACACATAACGTTTACTTCCCCAGGAATACTGATTATCACCTTTACCTACAAAGCATTATCACCATCAGCACTGCTTCATAAGCTCCTCTCACTCACTGTGTCTGATCACCAACCTAGAAATTTCCCAATGTTTCCCTCGTCCTGTCTCCAGTGATATTCTTTGATCTCCAGTGATATTCTTAAGCTCTATTCGGACGGAATTAGTTTAACATGGGGAGATGGGGGTAAAGTAATTATTACCAGAGGTTCTGTGATTTTAGTCCCGTCTGAATGTGCCATCTCAGTAATCATTATGGACAATGTCAGTAAAGATTACAGAGACTTTTACCTTCTTTAAAAAGGTCCGGAAAAATGACCTCGGGTAATACTAATCCTGTTCGAATAGACCTGCTGTAAAATTGAATGGTAAAATTCCATCATTTCCTGTTTAAAAGTTAAAAAAGCGCGTTTTGCGAGTATGGAGGCACTTGAAGTATTCGGTTGCGTTGTAGGTTGTGGGAAAACTCTGTGGCAAACCTCCAGTATTTTTTGCATATCATTTAAAGCAAAAAGAAGATCAAAAGCACTTATTAGAGGCACAACACTTATTTTAGCTCTAGGAAAGTGTCTATTACCAACACAATCCAATCAGAACCGTTAGACATAAATGCACACACATATTATATTATATATACATATATATATATATATATATATATATATATATATATATATATATATATATATATATATATATATATATAAAATGTCTAACAAATTTGATAGGTTTTACTGCTAGTTCTGCTAGCTTTATTGAGAAGTCTTATCCTGTGTGAATTGGCCATTAATATTACAGACGTCCTGAGGTAAAATTACTCTACCCCCATGTCCCCATGTTAAAATAATCCTGTCCTTTAGTCGACCTAGGACATTTAAGTGTATCAAAATAAACAACAAAATGATGATGCCAAAGATGATGATGATGTTAATAAAGGCAGGTTAAGAGTTTAGAATCAGTAACATGGTTTATCAACAAAATTCGCACTCATGGGTCTATATATCACATAACAGTCGCTTCAACCCGCGGACATAGAAAACAACCTGCGGAACAAAAACACGGACATGGCAACACAGTGTAGTTGAGCTCTGTTGACATTTGACAGCTAACGTAATGCGTCACTTCGTTGCTCTGATTGGTTGTAGGTCTATCCAATTGAGGTCTTTCCTGGTTCGGTTGAAACACGCCCCATAATCACAGCCCAATGGAGCAGTTTCAGACTCATATTCTGACTAGAATTGAGCATGACCACGTCAGGCTAACGTTTTTGGGTGCCTAAAAATGGGTTTCAATGTGCAACAAAACAATGTGCAAAAACAGTCTCTGTGTAAACAACAAAAACGTGAAGCTGTGAAAATTATGACATTATGCACATGTATTACTTGTTCAGTCTATCCCGTATATGTATATATATTCAGGATCCATGTGAATGGGGATCGTTTTGACAGTGGTCTCATCTGTATGCGGAAACCTCAATAGAAAAACTTCTATTTTAAAGTATATCATTGTCATATAAAAGTACCCTACAAGTCCATGAAAGTAAAACTAACTGAATATAATTGTGACAGTCCCAAAAGTTTAACTGAATAAAAAGATGCATTTGTAATTAAAAAATCAGACAGGATGACAGGATGGTGACTACAGCAGTTCACATCATTCCCTAAAAATTCACAATGTAGCTGCAAAAACTGACAACCTTTCAGACGAGTCAAGTGTAATATTGGCATTAAATATATAGCTAAAAGTTAAAATACATTACTTCAAACCCACCCACACATTCTCCCACCCACACTCATGCTCTGACGAGACCTGTGAGATTCATTTTTATAGAATCAGCACACCTGCAGTAAATGAGAGGTGGGAATGACAGGCGCAGTTGATCATGTCCAGAAGATATTACAAATTGGATGATTAAATAATCAAATCAATGAGAAAGGAGAGGAAATCAAAACTAACAACCTACACACAATGAATAAAATCATTATGACAAACCTATAAACCACTTAACTAATACAATCCTAAAAATCACAATGCTCAGTACTGATTTGAATCACCCTTATACATCCCAACACACCAAATGGATTGCACTGAAGAACCACTGCTGTATAAAACACATATAACAGGCATGTTTGTAGGCTGCACCCACTGAGGAACATTAAAACATGAGAGTAAATATAGCTAGACCTTTAGATCACTGGTCGATCGATATTGTAATATCTATAGTAAATGCACACTTTATCATACATGACATATAGATGGTGTGGCAACATGGTTAATGTGAATTTCTGATAATGATAAGGTTGCTCTCTGTAAGGAGAGAGTCATGACCCATCACCATTGTGTCCTTCTTGAGAAAGGCACTTAACCTCAAATTACTCTAGGAAAATGGAGTAGGCTTCTGTAAGTAAAGGCATCAAATTAATGAATGATCCGAAAGACCCCAAGAAATGAAAATTGTCATTTTGTGGCTTTTAGTCTATGTCTGTGATCCAAAAAGTCTTCCGGACCAAAAAAGCATTGATGACTCATCTTGCACACACAAGTCAAATACAAATGATTGTCTGTTAGAATGTTCTCTAGTCTAGAATGTGTGTTTATTTAACTGTCTTTGTTGCACTAAAGCTAAGTTTTATTATTTTAAAACTATCCCTGCATCCCAATGTGCATACTATTCATCCTAAATAGTATGTGAGATTAGAATAAGTGTGTCCCAAAGCATAGCTTGTTAAAAACAATAGGGCAAAAGTGGGGTTTCATGAACACTGTAATGTCTGATATTGCCCACAACCGACTGCGCTTTTGAGCAGAATTCGGTTCAGAAATACAAACGTGAATAAAAGAAAGTACAAACATGGTGGATGTATGTGATGTACCCATGGTTAAGTAGAAATGCCCTGAAAGCTGAAAAGACCCCAAACCAGCAAATCAGCTCATTTACATATTCATAACCATTACTTCAATTACATTCAATCACCATTGCTCTTAGTAGTGCTACTTTTTCTCTAATATAGCAGAAATCATTTTTTGAGTTCTGTTAATTTAATTACATGAAATTTGGAGTGCGTGTATATGAGGATGTAAACTGTAACAGGATGCAGTTTTAGAATGTGGTAGGTCCCAAATAGGGGTGGGAATCACAGGGAACCTCACGACATGATGATACATGGCTCAGGATATATAAATTCTGCGTTAAGATATTGTTAGACAATCATATACATTGTTAGATACATCACAATACCTGTCTAACTAAGAAAACAAAATGCCTGTGAAAATAATCATAATAATAATAATCATAATTCATTACATTTATATAGCGCTTTACCCAAAGCGCTTTACATGGAAGGGGGGAATCTCCTTAACCACCACCAATGTGCAGCATCCACCTGGATGATGCGACGGCAGCCATATTGCGCCAGAACGCTCACCACACACCAGCTGATTGGTGGAGAAGAGACAGAGTAATTAAGCCAATGAGGCCATGATGGAGAGGGGCCAATGGGCAAATTTGGCCAGAATGCCGGGGTACCACCCCTACTCTTTATCGAAGGACATCCTGGAATTTTTAACGACCAGAGAGTCAGGACCTCGGTTTAACGTCTCATCCGAAGGACGGTGCCTTTGTTAGGACCCACACAGACCACAGGGTGAGCACCCCCTGCTGGCCTCACTAACACCTCTACCAGCAGCTACCTGGTTTTCCCATTTAGTCTCCCATCCAGACAGCCTCTGTGTTTACTAGTAGCAAGCGCAACTCTGCTGTCACTGCCCTGCCCACCGACTCTATACACTATGTGATTGGCCCGTTCCAGAGTTTGGTTTTTACAGCTCAGAAATGTATTGAGGGTTGCTAGACGACACTCGCGGCAGATTAGATTTGCTGCCGCTAGGGTGTGTCTAGATTTCTAGGCTACGTGACGTGATGATATCACTATTTCACAAAATATACAGATTGGCTGCACACACAAAAACGCAAGGGTGTCGGTTTCAGATTTATCCACTCTGCGACTGGTTTCAAAAAATATCAGTTTCAGGCTTCCAAAACACCGGATCCGTGGACGAAACGCTGATACAATAAAAAAAATAAAAAATTGCCCTTACATTATCGCAAAAGTTCCCAAATATTTGTACATTTTAAATAATGGCTCGTCCCATGTCAATGCAGCCCATCAGTTACACAATATATGCGCTGTCCTTGGGTTCCACTTGTAGAAACCATGGCAGCACACGTGGACAAATGCGCAATTGGGGGTTATACAGCATCGTCACTGTTGTGTCCTTCAGTCATCATGGATCATTATTCATTGGGGAGTACAGAAAATCGTAACCGTAAACGTAGATCAACTGAGGCAAGCAGGCATTGGGACAAATGGAGAATTAAAACAAGGATCAATATTCGCGTGGCGTATTCGATATGGCTTCTTGACAAACTTGGACTTTACAGACTCTGCTTTTGCATGTGTTTTAATAGCCAGGTAAGGTAATATATTACTTTACAAGTAACAGTCATGTACAGATTATTGTAAAAGATGTGAATGACGTTACAGATGAAGATACGGATATTACATGAAAAATTATACTGCATAGGTAGATTTCCGTGAAAAACGATTGTTCGTAGTATGTGTACGTAGTATTATGTATAATAGTAAATAATTCTGTGTGGGTTATGCTGATGAAAAGACACATCATTTTGCACTTTGTTTTTACTTCAGCAATGCTTTTTATCAAGTCTGGTGATGTCTGTGGCAGTGAAATTAAATACAAATGCAAATAATGTGGGTTTGTTCAAATTTACTTGTACAAATTTTAAACAAAAACTTGTACAAATTTTAAACTAAAATGTATCTATACATTTATACTGGGCTTTCTTTCGATTTTCTTCCTTTCTCTTTTTCCGTCCCTGTGCATCCGCGGGTTTAGACGCCTCAATTTTGATGAACGCGCAAGATGAGCACTGACCTAACGCCTGAACCAATAATCAATAATCACCATCAATTCAATCTAATAATCAGGTTGATAAGTAATTAAACGTGTGGCTGAGGGGGCGCCCAATGATGATCATGTTTAATAAACATTATGTTGTATTTCGCTTGTTCCGATTCTATGCGTAATGGGAAGTGATGGGCGGCACTAGAGCGCGCTCGCGCCCCTAACCCCTCATTTACACTGAACACGTGTGCGGCGCATTACGGCTGCGACAAGTTTTATTCCGTCCTCCACGCGGTGCTAACTCACACCGGGAGCATATCAGAAGCGGAGCGACTGGATGCGTGTAGACCACGTGATTTGCCTGTCCGACGTCCATTTCTCTTCTCCTACCAAGGATATATTGCCAATATACATGCAATACGTTTGGGAGTCTACACAGGGTGTTTATTTTGAAATTGACAGGGATTTTTGACTTTTATTTTGTATTTCCGGTGCGACCGTCAAAAATAGACTAGGCATCTATATTTAGCGAAGCGGCGCGGAGAGCCGCTTCTGGGAAGCTTCTGAAACGCGCCGCGTTGCAGCCGGTGTAAACACAAGCATTGACTAGAATGGGCGTGATCAGCTCTGGTAGCCGTGTCGCAGCTGTAATGCGCCACACACGTGTTCAGTGTAAATGAGGGGTAACACAAGGCAACCGCCTAGCTCGCCTATAGCAAACGCCGGCCCTGCGTCATCGAGCGTCGCCTTTCTAATTGTTTTGAAAATGCAACCTCTGGTGGCAAAAACATACATATTACGCCTTTAACTTATGTTCACATTTCCCTCATTCATGTGCTAAGCGCCACCTCGAGGAGCCATGAAGTAGCGACACTGGGAGCAGGGGAATCTATTTAGAGTCCCTTATTTTATTAATTAAAATACCAAAATACTAAAATATTAAAATTTGGTGCCAGCATATCGATTCTCGTATCACACGGAGAAGGACAGCGATGTATGCCCTATCGAATTTTAGTCCCATCCCTAGTCCCAAAGCTTGCCCACTATTTTGCTACACAATCAAAAGGATCTATTTGTTCTTCACAAAAAGAGTACATACTTTTAGGGCATAGAATAAGTATAGGTGAATTGGGACGCAGCATGCGATCATTGCGTTCAGCTATGTCCTGTCCCCATTTCCTGTTTCAATAGGAAATACATCAACAAAACAAACTGTGCTCAACAAACCATTTTATGCATTTAACTTCCAGTGCCTTTACAGATGCCTGACATTTCAGTTGTTATTGTTTTACCATTGCTGCAACCTTGAGGGCCCTACATTTCAAATGTTATTTTCATTTATTTTAACATATTAATATTACCATAAAACTGTTCTGAGGTCATTTTAAATTCATTTCACTCTCTTCATTCATTCTGATCTGATGAACAGCCTTGGGCAGTGAAGCCTCTTTGTCCAAAGCAAATATATCTGTGTGTATGTGTTTTCCTCCCAAGAGATGGTCCCTCTTTGGGCAACTGTTTCTCAGACAGCGTGCTGTCTCTCCCCTCATGACATAATGTAGCCGTTCTGTCACATTTACTTCCCACAGATGTTTTAAAACTCTTATACTTTGTGGGATTCACATTAAAAAAATAAAAAAATAAAAAAAGCAAGAATTTAACAAATAAAAACTCTATGGGCCCTCTCTCTTTCGTTCTCTACTCTGAATGAAAACACTTAATCACACATGGCTATTTGCACTCACACTTAAAGTATTTTTTTGGCTTTTAAAATAATTAGACAGTTAAGTCCCAATACACTTTATTGCCAAAAGTATTAGGACACCCCTCCAAATCAGTGAATTCTGGTGTTCCTATCACTTTCATGGCAACAGGTGTATAAAATCACACACCTAGGCATAAAGACATGTCTACAAACATTTGTGAAAGAATGGGTCGCTCTCAGGAGCTCAGTGAATTTAAGCATGGTAGCGTAATAGGTTGCCACTTCCAGTAAATCCATTTGTGAAATTTCCTTACAACTAAATATTCCCAGTCAACTGTTAGTGGTATTCTAACAAAGTGGAAGCAATCAGGAATAACAGCAACTCAGCCACAAAGTGGTAGGCCACATAAAATCATAGAGCGGGGTCAGCACATGCTGAGGCGTACAGTGCGCAGAAGTCGCAGACTTTCTGCAGAGTCAATAGCTATAGACTTCCAAACTTCGTATGACCTTCATATTAGATCAAAATCAGCAAAGAGCTTCATGGAATGGTTTTCCATGGCCGAGCAGCTGATTCCAAGCCTTACATCACCAAATGCATTGCAAAGTATCGGATGCAGTGGTGTAAAAGCACACTGCCACTGGACTCTAGAGCATGTTCTCTGGAATGACAAAATCAAACTACTCTGTCTGGCAATCTGATGGACCAGTCTGTGTTTGGCAGCTGTCGAACGGTACACTGTAAAAATACAAATAAAAATTTCAGTTGGCCAAATTAAATTTCTGTGAATTAAATTGCATCAATTTACAGAAATTCTATTTGGTCAACTGAAAAATTGAAATGTGATCAATCACATTTCAATTGGAAAATGTTCAATTGGAAAAGAAATGTTTACAGTGTACTGAGGCTGTCCTCGACTAAGGATTTAGACATTCGAATCAGAATTGTCGAATCTCTCTATGGTCGACCGATAGCCGAATCATCTGTGTGTGTGTGAATTGGGAGGGGCACCACACTTGTCAGCAGAAGGGTAAAACGGTTTTTATTTTCCTTTACACACTGCACAAAGCAACAACTTTAAATAAAGTGACCAAAACTGCCTGCCAACTGATAGACGAAATGACAATTTACATTTACATTTAATCATTTAGCAGACGCTTTTATCCAAAGCGACTTACAAAAAAGGGGAGAGCAATAGAAGCAACGAAACAGACAAGGCCAACAACCTGTAAAAGCTGTAAGAAATCTCAATTAATTAGCACAGTACATAATTTTTATTTTTATTTTTATAGACATGTACAACAAAAACTCACGTACACAAAATACAAAACACTGGATTTTGATAGCTATGATAACAACCCATTAGGACTAAGGCTGTTGCCCCAGCAATGGCAAGGTTTAAATAGCCTAAAAGGTAATGTAGTGGATAAACATTCGTAAACCATTTTCTCATAACATGTTAAAGCCGCGATCGAAACGGAACATACAGAACATCACACAAATATATAAAAGAACATTTTGATAAATAAACCTAAAAAAATACCTGCCTAGAGAGGAAAAGAACACTCTGAGTGTGTTTACATGCACGTTCTTCAGCCGATTGTGCCTAAAGGGGGTGAAGGACTAGAAGCTCAGCCCCACACCTCAGGATCTCACACCGCCACCTGACGCGCACATTATATACACGCAAGCTCAATTTTGAATTGACTGACCGAAGAGCTGCACAATGAGTGCATCTTGTAGCACAGGGTTAAATCAGTATGTACATTGATGATTTGAGGGAAAAATAATATACATTTAATATAAAACCTTGAAAAAGCGCTCTGTGGTGCGGCAGGATTTTAAACAACTTCCTGAGTGGCCGCGGACAGGCGCTGAATGCTGCCGCCAGTGTGTGTACACTCATTCAATGTGTTTGATTTTTAAAGGCGCGGTGCTCAGCTCAGCGCCGCAACATGTCTTTAAAATATTGAGCACCCCCATATTGCCAGAATGGTATGATCCTCGTTTCATAACACCCACGAAAATTCGACTGTGAGATCGGTGGTCGAATCAGGCTCCGCATATCGATGCATCGAATCTTCGACTATTCGGGGTCACTCCTACAGTGTACTTGCCTGACTGCATTGTGCCAAGTGTAAAGTTTGATGGGAGAGGGATAATGGTGTGGGGTTGTTCATCCGGATTTGGGCTTGGCCCTTTAGTTCCAGTGAAAGGAACTCTTAATGCTTCAGACATTTTGAACAATTTCATGCTCGCTTTGTGGGAACAGTTTGGGGATAGCCGCTTCCTGTACCAACATACGCACCAGTGCACAAAACAAAGTCCATACAGATATGAAGTCGAACTCTTAATGCTTCAGCATTAGTGTTCTTAATGTTTCATGCTCTCAACAGTTTAGGGATGGCCCCTTCCTTTTCCAACACGACTGCGCACCAGTGCACAAAGCAAGGTCCATAAAGACATCGATGAGCAAGTTTGGTGTGTTAGAATTCAACCCAATAGAATACCTTTGGGATGAATTAGAGCAGAGACTGTGAGTGCGAGTCAGGGCTTCTCGTCCAACATCAGTGCCTGACCTCACAAATGAGCTTCTAGTTTTCTATTTTCTCAAAAATTCCCATAGACACACTCCTAAACCTTGTGGAAAGCCTTCCCAACAGAGTTGAAACTGTTATTATGCATCATATAACAAAATGCCAAAAAGAGCCATTTATTTTAAAGACACAAGCACACTTTTTCATCAAAATTCACAAAATGAAATTTTCTAGGTTTTAAAATGTGAAGCAATATATTTATTCTTGGACACTTTATGATTGTCAAACTTAGTGTTTATATTTGAAAATAATGATCCCACTGCAGGTTACTCTGCTGTAACACCTAAGTGAACTTGATGGGAACTGATTTCATACATCTTCGAAGACCAATTTGTTAAAAAAAAATATTTGAGTGGCTTGGAAAAGGTTCTAAAGATAGTTCTAAAAATAAACCTCCAGCATCATTTTCGTGCAGTCGACACATTTAAAAAAACTGAAATTCAGACATTTTTGATGTGCACCTTAAATTTGACCAAACGCTTTGAGCTACTACTAAAATAACTACATTTAAGTTTAGACCCGAAAATCTGAATTCAGAGTGAATTTAAAGCATGTTCAAATCTGAGTGTGTTCGCTTATGATGATATAAAGGCACGTCAATTGGTAATAGATGTATGAGTCAGATCTGCAGAGGTGCATATGCTATCATCACAACACTGTTTATTAGCAGAGGGAATGTGGGTGGCTCAAGGGCAAAGCTGATTATAAAATGATAAAAACTCACTGAGAAGGAATCTAGAACTGCAAGGAGTAGTTCTGTGAGTAGTTCTCTTATGTCATAACCAAATCTTGCTTTTGTTCAACCAAGCAGGTTTAGAATAAAGACTCCATAATGAAAATAAAGCAGCTAATCTATCCCTCACAGGCCGTTTATTTTCATCAGACTCTCATTTTCTGTCTCTCCCTCCATTCAGAGGGCACTACCACCAGATGAGCTGTAAGCAGTGAGTCACAGAAATAAAATAAATGTGATGTTTGGGTGTTTAAACCTACCTCTTCTTCTTAATATGCCATACCATCTGTCCTGTTTGAGGAACAGAATGTCTAGAATTAAGGACAGAAGGAAAAAAGAGTAACACTTATGTAATTTTTTTTATTTTAGTTTTGCATTTCTTTACCTGCCCTGCCAGTTGAAACAATTAGCATGGTGGGCAGTGTTAAAACATCTGCCAAATACATTGCTCCGGATTATTCTGATTATTCCAAATTGAGCAATTTTGCAATCAGTAGAGTGAGATGTGCTCTTTGCTAGATTTTTAAATGGACTCACACAGAAATTGCACAGAAATTGCACATACGTGTGCACATTTGTGGCATTGTATTGGTTATGGACGTCCCTCTGGAGGAACATAACAGCATACATTTAGGCATCTCATAACTGTACCACCTAAGTCTTTTCAGTCCCTAACACCCATAGTAAGGGAAACTTCAGTTTTAATGGTATGGGGTTTAAAATCACTTAATGTCACCGTTTCTTGACAGCTGGTGAAGAAAAATAGAGAAGAAAGAGAGAAAAACACCTAAAGAGACGGAGAAACAGAGATGTTTGGCTGTGTATGTTAGAATTGATTAAAGATGGAAGGTTTTCCAGTTTGTTTATGATTCAATATATAAATATATGAATATATTCATTAGAGCTGTCAAAATATCACATTAACATCCGTGTTTAATATTCTGTTTAACTTCTTCTGTTAAAGATATTTAACGCAATTAACACACCATCCATTTTTTATCCACTTCTCAGCATCATTTGGCTAGAGTTACACTATGATCACGCTACAATTGTATTCATCTGATACAGTCATATACACATAGAATAACAGAAAAATATGCAAAAAAAAATTTTTATCAATTGACACCATAAATATTAAAGGGTTACTTCAGCGATTAGCATATGGCTTTGTATTAGAAACCCTGGAGTATATTTAAATGATCGTGCTCCCCCCTCTTATATCCCCCTGAGACGAGAGATTTATGCATTTTATTTCTGAAAAAAGTCCTCTCGTGACGCAAATTGACGATATTTGCGTCACGAGAGGAATGTTTGCCCAGAGGCTAAAGACTACAGCCAGCAGAAGGAGCCATTTCCGCATGTTTTCAACTCGTGCATGGGGAATGGAGATCACACTTACAGCACAGCTCAGCTACAGGCATTAATTTAAACTGATGCTAAGCAATGTAAGTGTTTTAACTTCTCAAATTAATTTCTATGAAAGTTAAGCTTCCAAAGGCACGAACTGAAAACGCGTTGTTAATGTATGCCGCGAATGTGGTCGCGATTACCTCAGCTCTCATCACGAGAGCTCATCAGCTCATTTATGACGTTAAATGTAATCTGACTCCTAATCTGAGTCTGCTGTGAGACTTACGCGGCAACTCAATCATTATATTGAACACACACGTTCAGTATTTAATTGTACTTTCTGAACTCAGTCACTGTAATCCAGTAGCGGAGGCTTTGGGAATGGCCTCACAGGGAAGCAAAGCATTCTGGGAATTGTAGTCTTTCATCCCCATGAGACAAAAATACATTTTCTGTCTTTTCTCAGTCTAGAAAGCACCAAATTCAAAAATAATTTCACATTTCTACTACATTAATGACCCAGTTTAAATACAGATTCATCTTCCCAGCGCTGTAATTAGTACCATTCAAATGTTTGGGGTCAGTAATCTTTCATTGTTTTAGCAAGGATGCATTATATAGATAAAAAAATACAATAAACATTTTTATATTGTTTACAACATTTTTTTAAATTGATGCTGTTTTTTAAACTTTTTAAATCAAAGAATCCTGGGGGGGGGGGGTGTATCACGGTTTCCACAAAATATTAACTTTTTTTTTAAATTGATAATAATGAGAAATGTTTCTTTTAAAATGTTAAAATGATTTCTGAAGTATCATATGACACTGAAGACTGGAGTAATGATGCTGAAAATTACAGGAATAAATTACAGTTGAAAATAATAGTCAATTAGAAAATAGTTTTTTAAAATTGCAATAATATTTCACAAAATTATTGTGTCGGAAATGACAATTATTGTCTCTGACACTGAAATGGTAAATGGACTGTATTTACTATACCGCTTTTAACAGACCCATGGTCATCCAAAGTGCTTTACATGTTGCCCCACATTCATACACCAGCCTGCTCATCAGCAGCTGTGGTTAGGTGCCTTGCTTATGGACACCTTAACGCTTCCAGTTGGTAGACAATCTACATTAACCACTGAGCCACTGCCACCCAATGAAGCCTCACATCAGAGTTTGCCCATTGCCCAAACCAACACACACATAAACTAGGTGTTTCTCAAACGGAGGGCTGCATCCTAACAAGACTGCTTCCTTCCAAGGCCAGTCTTTCAGAGGCTTGCAGGCTAGTGTCCTTCTCAGAAATGAAACAATCTAGTAAGTGTGCCTGGCTACATCACACGTTCCCACCCCCACAGTCACGGTATTAAAACATTATTAAAACGTAGTTTTAAAAAAATACTTTGAATAACAAATCTTTAGATTAACTGGCTTACTATTAATTTAATACAGTGAATGACAGCCATCTGCATTCATAATTAAATGCATCCAAAGGATTGTGGGTGATTTAAGGCTGCGAAGGATACATCCAATGCGTCCTTCAAAGCAGTCTGAATTAAGGAGGATGTGAAACGAAGGCTGCTTTCCAAGGATCCTTTGGCAGATGATGGCCTTCAACGACGTTTGATGACATGGCAGTCAAGATTTGCAGCCTTTCATTTGAGAAACACCCTATGGCTTGTATACACAAACTTTCAGCCAAACACTAGCAGATCATACCTATAATAGGAGTCGACTAACACCCATGACAAATACACATTTAGTTTAGATTAATATAGATTTAAACAAATAATCCTGATCATGAATATTATCATTGATCAAATGTAAACACTACACATCTTAAGTAAGACATTTACCATTTATTTACCTTAAAAGTGTCTGCCAAATGCATAAATGTAAAATATCAATCTCTGTTGTCTATCCAAGTAAATGGTATAACCCCCCTGACAGTGTATGAGATCTTCAAAGTCTATGTTCCATTATTGTACTCAGCTATAAAACACAGTTTAAACACTAGACACTGTCTACATACACATTTCAAATCACATTGACAAACAATAAATAAATATACACAATAACACTGTGAACAGATGTTCATATGATGATAACCATTATCACATATTGTTTTACTGTATTTCTGATCAAATGAATATAGTCATAGAACAGAGATTTCAAAAACATAAACCAACCCCAAACCTTTGAATGGTAGCGTATTTTAATATATATTTTATATATTTATAGCAAACATTTTTAGTTTTACCAAGACCTTGTCTACGTGCATCTGTATGAGCGATGCTTGCCATCATGTCACCAGAGACAGCTCAATGGCTTCCTGTAGCATGTTACAAACACACATAGTGCTCAAAATCACTCTCCGCCAAATGAATGTGTGTCAGATTGCATTAATCACTGAAAATCCCATTTTCGGACCAAGGCCAGTGTTTGCAACAAATCTCATCACTGGACAACTGATGCAAGACCAAATTTGGCCCCCTGTTCCAGATGACTGGGAAAGTTTCACACTTTCAGTTTCAATGTAATGTGAGATAACTACTTTGGTTTAGCCTTTGAATGGTCAAGGTTATTAAAAATAAATAAATAAATAACACCATAAACTCAATCTGAATCTCTCCAAAAAATATCGTTGTTCCTTGATTTTTCTTTTAAAGCACATGGCTGATGGATTCCAGCCTTTTTGTATGCAAAAATGTTTGACCCTGACACGGGACAAGAATCAACGAACACAGTTGCACTCTCTAAAAAACAAAATCAAAAGGCATTATGGGTAAAGGCAAACAAGAGTAATGTACAATACAGTCCATATAATCAGAAGCAAGAGCTAGATGAAAAATAGATAGACACACTCCATTAGCTTCTACAACTGCAGTCACGGCTCGATCTGATGACCCATGGGATGAGGGGTCCGATATATCACCGTTGCTGTGGCAAGGAGACAGAACAGTAATGGATATTTTGACACTAGGCATGTGGATGCTCACACTCCATTTTCAAGACTTGCCTCAAACCTGAAAACGGCCATACTGTCAACATGCCCTGTTAACCCCTTAAGCTACAGCCACAGTTAATACGTGCTGGCTAAACGAAAATCTTCAAACAAATGTCAACATCTGCTAAAATGATATTTTGATGGAGAAGGCGATCTAAATGCCTTTCTAGTCCCTAGCTGGCGATCATGAATAATTTAAGAAGTGGAATATAGCTTTTTACAACAAGGTTTACAAGGAGAAGAATTTAATCTCAGTTCAAAGGTATGAAAACAGGCCTAAAGGTAGCCTTGAAGTCGCTTTTAAATGTGCTCTATAGGTCAAAAATATTTAATTCTCCAGGGCTCAACAGTAAAGATTTTTTTCAGCTTGCCTGTTTTCTATTTGCACTATTATACTGGTACAGTCCAGTCTATAGAAAAAAAACTAACCGGATTGGTCCTTGCAACACGGAGCTATTACAGTTAATACCCAGAGCCCCCACTCAGCTAAAACGTCAGCTATAGGGGCATAGACGTAAAGGGAGTCTTTGTGTCTCTTAACAGACACAAAATGCAATTAAAATGTCTGTCCAACATGAACAGGGCCCTTACATGACAAAGAAATGCATTTAGCCACTTATAGCCATTGTTTAAATTCACCTGTTTAAGATGGCTAGCTGTCCTTTAGAAACGCAGCTGTCCGGCTGAAAAAAAGGCAAATAGTCCAGTGTGTGTGTGATCTAAGAGTTTATTAAATCAAAGTGAGGATATGGGGTAGTGGAGGGATGCTAAAATAAAAACAGTCAATGAAGATGGTAAATCTGGTTCATATATACACCTCATATCATTGTTTAATTGATTATCTTAATGTGCTCCACTTGTGTTTAATTAGGTTTAATTATCTGACCTGCTCCTCCCAAAAAAAATTAATAAAGCATGACTTGTAGTTCCTCGTCCAACTTACAATGGGTTAGGGGCAATATCTGCCGTTAGAGTGAGCGTTGGTCCGCACTTCGAATTCTGACAGGAAATAATAAATCATCCGGGATAAGGAAAATGGATATGGAATGTGAGCATGCATAAAATATTCAATATCTACTAATTGATATATCAGACATCCCTAATAACCTCAATGAATTCATAAACAATTTTGCTGGAAATTTATACCACATATGGCAAGACAATACTGACTGGTTTGTAATTTTGTAACTCATTCTGATGCTACTGTTTATGTTATTTCCTGTTGTGTGTTTTGCTTTGTAGTTCTTCGTGCAGATTTAGTTCTCAGGTGTTTCCTATCTGACATGCACCCTTGTTATCTTGTTTATCTAGTCTTCCCTGTATTTATAGTCCATGTGTTCCACTCGTGTTGTATCAGTCTCCATATGTATGCATGTGGAATTATGTGTTCCTTATGCCCTCATGTTCCTTATGATTTGTCCCCTTTAATGGGAACTTGCGCTGCGTCACAGCTCTAAAATGCCTCTGCGTGATTGCGTCGTGAAGCACGTGTGCCATCAGTACAATAAAGAAACGGAACGTCATAGGCGGTTGACAGACCTGGAAACTATATAGCATACTGGCAACCACACGCCGATAGCTTCTGTTGCTTTCAACCAGTGCTCCGTGTCATTCTCTCTGTCAGTTAGTGTTGTAGTCAAGACCACCTAAACCGAGACCAAGACAAGACCAAGACTTTGAAGGGCCGAGACCGAGTCAGGACCAAGACCAAGACAGGCCGAGACCGAGTCAAGACCGAGACCAATGCATGTCCCCACACTTATGATAAAATGTGGAATATGCATATGATTGGCACTTCTCTCGTATGTGTGGGTGTGTAAGTGTACCATGAGAGAAGTTTTGATCAAATAATCAAAAGGCATTGCAGCTTTGTGGGAATTAATCTTTTTCTTCTATAAGCAAATAACACTTAACTTTTCGTCAATGGGAGGCACTGAAGACGACGTGTCCATATTGTTTACAGTCTATGGTGGACACAAACACCAAACTGACACTAACAGAGTTTTGTGAAAAGTGCTCAATCCCATTTTAAAACTCAAAGTTCTCTAAGAATGCTAATCTCGATGAGGTATTAATCTCAGACACAGTCCATTATGTCTTAAATGAATGTGAATAACAGGAGGTGGAATATGTTTCATACAGATATGCATTAGTATGTTGCTTAAGCAAATTATTATTATATATATATATATATATATATATATATATATATATATATATATATATATATATATATATATATATATATATATATATATATATATATATATATATGTACATATTTTTCATTTACAAATTGAAAATGTTATTGTGCAGCTTTATTGTGCAACAACAAGGAAAAGAAACCCTGTACTTGCATTTTTTGATTAACTACAGTTTGATTTAACAAATATCTCACATGTGCAGGGTTTTTCCTTGGTCAAAAATGGTCTTTGGTGGTGGCTGACAGACCTACACACACACACACCATTTTTTTTAAAAATGCAACGAAACAATCATTTTTTATTATCTTATGTTTGTATCTTATGATCTCTTATCTTGATGTTTCTTTTGTTCCAACAGGTTGAATTTGTTTTGGTATATAATCATATCAATATTAGAAATAGCATTAACAGTTAATAAATAGCCACATTTTCTGCCATATACATTACAATTTAATAAAATGATCAGCTAGCTAACAAACAACTTTGTTCTGTTTTCACCTCACTCCAGTCTAAACTAAATGATTTTAGACTATTTATTTTACTACACATTCAACATACATAAGCTGAAATACTGGATAGTTAAAACTAATAAATCTTACTCTCCACTCTTGCTAAATTGGGTAAGCACACTTGTGTTCTCATTTCTGAGGTGTTCTGAGTAAATGATTAAACTGATTCGTTCAGTTCATTGTTGAACAGATCAGTTCTTATTACCGTCGTTAAAATGATTCGGTTCAAATGAGTCATTTGGTCGTGAATCGGACATTAGCAGACCCAATCACGGCTGTCAGAACATTGCGGAAGGTTTGTCACACAGAAAACACTTCATAACTGGATAAAAAAAAATTCCTGTTTATTTAATGAATGATTTATGTCAGCTGTTTAGCTGGTCAAACGTTTTTTTAGCGCAATTCACACCGAGCGGTACTTCAAAACAGTTGTCCGAACGCGCTACGTTCAACATTGATTCGGTTTTCTGAACTTTTGATTTAGCTTAATATGTGAAGTATGAGAGAGAGCTTATGTGCTTATTTTGAAGACAGAGAGAGTGCACGCAGGGTGGAGTTCTCTGCTCTTTATATGCCTTCAGCTGTGGTCTTGACCGGTCTTGAGACAAAATCCCGAGTCATCTTCGCCCGAGACCGAGACGAGACCGAGTAAAAATGCAGTCGATACCGAAACGAGACCAAGACCTTTAAAAAGTGGTCTCGAGACCAAGACCGATCTCGAGTACTACAACACTACTGTCAGTTCTGTGTTTGTGTCTGAGTTCAGACTTTTATTATTTTTGTTTGCACTCACACAATATATAATGACATTAAGAGAGATTATGGCGAACGAGCAGCATTTCAGAAAGTGCGTTCCTCCCTGCTCACGCTACATCACGAGCAGGGATACACACTTGATGTCTGTTGTTTGTTTGGGAGAGCAGCACACGCACTCAGCACTCGAGGGTGCCGGCTGCGAGCACTGTGAGGCTCTGCTTCTTCGCGTGCTGCGATCCCGCCGGGCGTCTTGGCTTGCGCTCCCCATGGAACGGACCTCTCTGTTGCTGAGGCACAGCAGCAGTTCATGTCATGGGGTTAGCAGATGGATCTGTCAGAGGGGTCTGAGATGGACTCTGCCCTATCTCAGCCTTCACCCGCCAGATCCAGTGCTGCTTCTCTGGGTTCAGGAGCCCGTGCTGCAGATTCTCCCACCTGGGGATCGGCCGCGGCGCTGCAGTTATCTTTCTCCAAAAAGGTTAATGTCCGTAGCATTGAGGCAGGAGTTGAGGTATCGCCACTTCAATCCCATGCGAGTGAGGAGCTCATGGAGGTGCTCAGCAGAGCAGCAGCCAGATTACACATCAACTGGCTACAAGAACATCATGAGCAAGCTAGGAGTCTGCCATTTTTCCCAGATCTCCACACTGAGGTGTCGAGATCGTGAAAGCGGTCCATGTCTTCACGCATTTTCACCCCGCAGACATCAGTTTACAGCAACATTGCAGGGTTGAAAAGGCAGGGTTATGGTCAGATGAAAGCAGTCGAAGAGACGCCCGCGAACCATCTCTCGTCCCAGTCTGCATCTGCCATAAAGGCTCCATCTTTGCCCACTAAGCCACTCAAAGTCACATCTTCGTTACCGGGCAAACCGTACTGCAATGTCTGCAAACTATGTGAATTGTGCAGGCATACCAGGCTGACCAGCTGAAAGACCTGGGTGAGAGCCATAAGATCGGAGACGATGTCGTTAACAAGCTCCGATCGACAGCAGATCTTGCTCTCCAGGAGATGGCCAGATGTATTGGCCGCTCTATGGCAGCCCTGGTGGCCACGGAGAGGCATTTGTGGTTCAACCTTACAGAGATTAAGGAACGAGATAAGAGCTTTTTGCTTGATGCGCCACTGTCTCCGAGAGGCCTGGTCCGATACCACTGTTACCGACAGGTTCCTGGAGGCAAAAAAACAGTCAGCGACACTCAAGCAGTTCCTTCCACATAAGCCCAGGTCTCGTCTGCTGTTGGGAGGGAGCAGCAAGAAGCCAAGTATGAGCTCCTCACACAGCTGCAGAAAGCGAGGGCCTTCCAAGAGTAAGACTGGTCTGAGGACTGATCTGCATCTAAAAAGTCCTGGAGGCCCAGAACTGTGAGGGTGATCCCCTCCGCGGCCGGGTGGTGCTTACCGCAGAATATGGTACATGTGCGTACCACAGCGCCCTCACAGGGCCGATCCACCAACCCTGTCCGAGTCATCCGAGGATGGCTTGCGCCCTCTGCGGAGGAAAACCGTGCTGTTGGGTCAGTTGTTCCCTGCCGGTTCGCTGGTTCAGAATGCCGCACTCACGGCAGAGAGTACATCCGAAACCAGTCTCGAGAGGCTGGTACCCTTAGTAGATTTTGTGTCGGAGTGGGAGAATCTGCCACATATATCTCGATGGGTCCTGCGGTGCATAAGAATTTCACTGAAACCTAAAGAAATTACATTTAAGTGCAAGGAATTAAAACATGAAATGATAAAAAATTAAATAAAAACCTTTAAGATATTGCACTGACCATCCTGTGAGCATTCTTTTCAAGATGCTTTATGCCACTTTAATAATGTATAACTCAAAATCAAGTTCCCTTAGACCTACAACAATGGAAAATGTAATCCCATTGCCATTTTATGCAAATGGAAACGTCTAAAGCATTGAAAGATGTCAATGCTGACATTCATGAAGGTCACGCTTTCCATAGCCAGACACTGTAAAGCCCCCTCAGGCATCGGGAGGGTCATAGAAGGTCAACAACATTGTCAGACACCAAATTGTAGCTGAAAGTGATTCTTTAACACAGATCTGAGGTCAGTGTACTGGTTACTGCTCCACAAGAACAGGGGCTACACATAAGACATGCTGCTCTCTGATCTGCTATTTGTCGCTTATCTCTATAAAGCATCTTTATGTTGGTCATACCCCATATGCACAAGCAACACCCACAGGGCCAAGTGTGGACAGCGGATGACTAGTAGGATGGGGAGATGTTTATACATGAATATGAAGTGCTAATGTGGAAAATAAGAGTCCCTTTCCAAGTCACGCTACCTCCAAATGTTCACCATCAGTGAGATATGCTCTTAGTGAGGTCAAGGTCATCCTTATTAATATGGTGGTAGGGAAGTGTGAATAAAAAGTGTCCTTATTAACTATGACAAGGCAAATATCCAGAGGGAATGAGCATCATTCTCTCTGAAATTGCTTTGCAACTGGCTTTGACATTCATGGCCGACTTTGGTGCTGATGAAGATAAAGTGGTAATAATTCCTTGTAATATTGTGGCTCTGGAAAAGTCACAGTGATAAATTCATCTGGTAATTCCCCCTGACTACAGTTTGTTTGTGACGGTGGTTCAGTTAGCGTGTTTGTCTGTTTACACACAGTCTGACACTGCCAGATTGCTATTATTATCCATTCATTTCCTCTATAGAAGTTTCCTATATAAAAGGTCTCATTTTATTACAGTTATAGTTTGATCTGATCATCCCTAATGCCTTCAGTACATACCACTACAATAGCAGAAATGTTCCTTTTAATTATAACAGCTGTTTTTCTGACAATTTTACAGGATTATTTTGAGAGAGCATTCATATCTCAATAAGTAACCCTTACTTTCAATATTAATTAACATTTTAATAAGTGCAATTTTTAAAAAATGTCATTTGAGATGGTTTCCTTTTCTCATTGAGTGCATTTGCTTATCAGATTAAAAGAAAACCATTTGTCCCTTAACTGATTTTACACATTTATCCAACCCTTATGAAAAATAAGTTTATTCAAGGGTTCTATTAGTATACTTCTTTTAAACTAAAATTAAGAAAGTATACTTTTAGTCTACTTTCACGTAGCCTACTTCTCAGAAATATACTTAAAATTTCACTGAAGTACTTGACTTATACTTTTTTACATACAGTCTTATTAAACTTACATTGTTTGAAAATATTGATTAGAGTATTGATATAAACCAGATATGTTCCTAATTTTGACCCTGTCTATGAAAACCCTCCTAAAGTAATTTTTTTGTGATTCACTGTTTTCTACATAAAATCATCCTACATAATGTAAATAACATTCTGTTAAAATATAACCTTGATATCTCTAATATTAACTGAGTATGGCTGTTAAAGATTTGCTGAATTTCGGGCTCAGAAAATCATGTTTTTGAGAAATTCCAATGTAAACACAAGCTTATTTTTAGAACTGCAACACATTTGATGCATAATTATCCTGAATTTAAGCCATATAACACATTAAAGCTGAGATTCTCCCATTTTCAGTGATATATGACACATTTATGGGAAAATTCTTAAAGTTTTGTAAAACAGGCCTATTTATTTTGATGCGTATGTCCAAAAAGCACAAAAACATTCAAACGAATTGGGGGTACAAGAGCTTGATTGTAGCAACAATTCGCAAGTCAATTAATTGAAATTATTTGTATAACTTTATTAATAAAATTAAATATCGATGGAAAAAGTCATATAAAACAATTAATATATTACATTTCAGTAGAAAATCTCTAACTTAAATTATTTTACTGGGCTACATTAAGTACAGTACTGGAGTAAAAATAAAAAGAGGGATAGTTCACCCAAAAATGAAAATTCTGTCATCATTTATTTACCATCATGTACCCTCAACCTGCACTTTCTTCAATAAACCCGGTTATATCATTATTCGGGGGTCAATCCACCGAGATTAATATCGGAAAAGCTGTTTAAGTGCTGCCATGTCAAATAGCCTAGATAACTTAATTCATTAATTCAGTGTTTCCCAACATTTTTTCAGTCATGGCGCCCTTTGAAAATGTTCTAAATTTTGTGGCTCCCCCTCGCATACATTACGCTAGGGGTGTAATGGTACAGATTGCTCACGATTCGGTTTTAGGTTTTATGTTCCCAGTTTCAGGTTCAAGGTTTCTGTATATGGTTCGGTATTTGCTATGTTCATGGAAAAAAGGGCTTCTGTCAAATAAAAATAAAGAAAAGAACAAATAACTTAAATACAAGCAGCAGCACAAATAATTACTATTGAGCAAAGATAATAAAATATTGCTTTTCCTCTCAGGTAGGTCTAACATTAGTTTTTAGGTAAATAAATTGAATAAAGTAATCAAATGAAAAATTACTGCATATTTAACTGTTTAAATTAAATATTAATCCTTATTAAACTTAAAAAAGCTATTAAATCAATAGAAGTGAATGATTCCTTATCTTTTTTGGCTACTGCCCCTTTAAGACCCAGGATTCATATTCGAAGATACGGCAGCACTCACATGCATTGAACAAAGTTTACTAAGAGAGACCGTTTGACCCGGTTTTTCTTTTATTATCACTGTTGTTGTAGTTTATAACTGAGGAGCCAGCATGTGTATCCATCGACAGAAACATACATAAAGCATTATTTTCAAGTTACAACCCATATTGAAGATGCGTCATTGTGGGATGAACCACGATGCAAGTGCGTGCTGAAACCTTTTACACGGCACTCCGCGCACTCCGGTTGGGAAACATTAATCTGACGCTCCACCATCGACAACATGTATTATATTGACATAGCAGGCCTAATATAACTTTAAATTAAGATGGTTATTATTGGCACAATATTGAGCTACAAAACAAAGAAGAAAATATTAAAATATTGGCAATGACACGAAAATATCTCACAAGACATCTGAACCCGGCTTAAGTCGCGATGACCTGATTGCCGTTTGTGCCGATTGATATTAATGTCTTTCTCTTCCTAATGGTAAAAAAAAAAAATAAGTGCCTGAACCAATCTATCATACGAATCAGCTGGTCTTGTTGTGATGAAAACCCCCTGAGATGATTAAAATCGATGTTTAGGGAGCCCGCATCCGATATTATTTTTGTGCAAAAGTATAAAGTGTAGTGTCAATAAAATCACTAATTTCAGTATTTATAATGTTATGAATTAAACATTGAGTATTTTATCTCAAACCCCTTGGTTTAATGTATCATTTACAGCAATAAACACAAATTACCTATTTTCGTCATTTTTATGGCTATGGCACTTTGACGATCAAAATCTCATAATTCAATTTTGCGACTTTAGCCGGGGTTTCACAGACGGGGTCACAATTCTGCTTATCTGGATTTTTGTGTAGGCTAGCCCACTGATAGCGTACACAGTAATTTACTTAAAATCTACTCTTTCCCCACCACTGACTACATTTTCCAGATATCCAGGTTTTCACTGCTATTATGTAGGGAGCGCTGCTGACACATCTTCTAGTACAGAATCTTCTGATCAAAATACAGGAGAAGAAGCTAAATTAATAGTGATTAATAATGTGGAAACGCGATCATCAAACATTAAAAAGCATGTACTAAATCAAAACTGCCTAATGTTAACAAATGAAATGTCGAACCCATGAAGAGGAAACTACTTTGAAGCTATATTGAATATTGAAGATTAAAAATAATATTGAAATCTAAGTTTCAATAACATTTAAAATCAGGGGGAAAAAAGAAAAGAAAAGGACTCATCCAGCTAATAGACTCTTTTTTAAAAATTGCGACCTCATTCCAGCTGATCATGGTCTCTGTAACATGGAGGCTTTGCAGAGAGTTCATCGCAGAATGAGCAGAAAAAAAGAAGAGGAAGGAATGCCTCTTGTAAGCCTGGGTCAATATTGCTAGTCATGAGGACCCACCACATAATTTCTGTTGCTCTACTAACTTGAGGCGATACAACTGGAGCAAATGTGTCCTCGATGAAATTGGAAGTCGTCCCAAGCCTGGAGAATTTAAATTGAAAAAGAAAAAGAAAAATTGTAAGAGACCTACAGAGATAATGAGCCATGTGCATGGATTCAACATCCACGCTGTTCTTTATTTAAATGCTCAAAAAAACTTCAGGAAAACATATTGTGGGGTAGGTATGCATAAATTCAGTGGTTACAAAAGCAACAGGGGTATAAAATGCACAGCGAAATTGTACTTAAGTGCTGTGTGTCAAAGTTTTACTCAAAAGTATCTAAGCAAAACTTCTGAACATGCAAATATGAAAAAATCTCCATTAAGATTTTAAAGGTAAATGTTTTTCTTAGCTTTAGAAATAAACTTCCCCTGAAGTTTTCAAAGCAGCAGGTTTAATCACAATTTCTTACTTTGTCCTGTTATTTAAGGTTCTAGAACTCTGCAGACTAAAACCTCTCAAACAACTACCGTACTATGTACTAAAGTTTCAAAGGTGATGCGGGGTTTCAGTCTGGGCCTTTTCAGTCAGGGCCAGGACTAATGATCAACACACCCCACGCCGTCGCCATAACAACACCACACAGGCACAGGCACACACACACGTATACACACACATGCACACACACACATACTGATACAAACAAAATACAATAATGCACTGTAAGCAATACTGTTACGAACCTCGCTTTCAAAGTGTTTGTTGGGAAGGGGGCAAGCAAAAAGTACAGGCGAGACAAAAAGGCAGTTTGACTATTTATTGATGATATTACTGCACTCACGTGTCATCGTTTAGGCAAATGGTGAAATGAAACAAAATCAACTCACTGGCACGAATACTCTTAAACAAACAAAAACACGGAACATCAAATGAAACAGAAAAAACACCGCTTGTTAGCTAACGTTACCGTCTTGACATCGGGCCATTCTATTAGCCTGATAAGCTAGACCCACATCAAGATGTTTGGTCTGGAAACTCACATTTGACAGGGCTCAATCCGAGGGGCGGAACAAACGGTTGTCTTTCAAACTCCCTCTGCACAGCATGCATGCAATAGGATAGCAATTTATTCATCATTGTCCTCTCTTCTGTGTTTCCCCAAAAAGATTGAAGGAACACGGAAGAGAAGACAATGCTGAATAAAATCATAGTTTTTGATATTTTTGGACCAAAATGTATTTTCGATGCTTTAAGAGATTCTAATCGACTAACTGATGTCACATATGGACTACTTTGATGATGTTTTTATTACCTTTCTGGACATGAACAGTAAAGTGGGCGTTGACTGCATATGCTCTGGGACTAAAATCTTATAAAAATAAAATATCTTAAACTGTGTCAGAAGATGAACGGAGGTCTTACGGGTGTGGAACGACATAAGGGTGAGTCATTAATGATATCAATTTCATTTTTGGGTGAACTAACCCTTTAAAGGCATAGTTCACCCAAAAATTAAAATGTGATGTTTTTCTGCTTACCCCTAGGGCATCCAAGATATAGGTGACTTTGTTTCTTCAGATGAACACAAAATAATATGCACAGATAAATCCATATCAAACCCTGCGGCATGTGACGACACAATGATGTTCTAAGGCACAAAACGATCGAGAAACCCAACAATATTTATATAATTTATTACGTTGAATGTGACGTCCAATAGCCTTCAGCGCACGATCACTTGAGGTCAATGTACACAATCTAGCGTAGAGATATGCGTGAGAGATCACTTCCGGTGCTCCGTGTCTTAGGACATCTTAGTGTCGTCACGAACCGCAGGGTTTAATATGGATTTGACTGTGCATGTTTTTTTGCTCTCATAGATAGTTTCCATTCACACATATTATACGACTGACAAACTGCAGCAGTTGGAGTTAAAAATCTTCATTTGTGTTCTGAAGAAACAAAGTCACCAATATCTAAGCTTATATAGTTTGTTGTAACAATTACCCAAGAACTTTACACGGTTGCCTTAAAATTTTGAGTTAAATAAACTTTAACACAAGTTAACATGACAAAAACTTTTTTTTCTGGAATAGCGGAGCACAAATAAGCCAATACTTTAACATTCACATTTATTATAACATTCAAAAAAATGTCTTCATTGAATTTTCTGACAAGTACAGTATATATTTAACTACAGCTTGAATGAACTAAAAAAGGATTAAAAACAATAAACAAAATGCAAATCATACACTACCCCATTTTTTTTTTTTTTTCCTGTTTAATAAAACAGAGTTATGGAGTATTTGAGTATGCTTAGCTTAGCCTAATAAAGTGAATGAAATGAGAATTGTTGACAAGCAACCCACAAAATCCATCCACCAGTTATAACAAATCTCAATACAAAATCAATAACATTTTATACAAAGATATTCTATATACAGTGGAGCAGTCAGCCCCCTTTGTGCACGGTCTCCCACTTAAAGGGTTACTTCACCGCTTTTTCATTTTAAACTAGAATAACAGTTTAACACTGTACTAACAAATCATAAAAAAATGGTAAATGACTGGCAGCTACGGCTGCCAAACAAAAACTGTAAAATGAAAGTAAAATATCTTAATTTAAACAAGGAAAAATCTGTAAAATAACTGTTTTTTCACTAAAACTTTTAATGTACATTTCTGTAAAATTATTGTTTTTGTACTTTATTTGAATTAAGATATTTTACTTTAATTTTATGTTTTTTGTTTGGCAGCCATTCATTTACCGTTTTTTTACAAAACAATTTTTACAGTGTATCAATAGTGTAAGTGAAAATAAATATACAGGTCCTTCTCAAAAAATGTGCATATTGTGATAAAGTTCATTATTTTCTATAATGTAATGATAAAAATTAAACCTTCATATATTTTAGATTCATTGCACACCAACTGAAATATTTCAGGTCTTTATTGTTTTAATACTGATGATTTTGGCATACAGCTCATGAAAACCCAAAATTCCCATCTCAAAAAATTAGCATATCATGAAAAGGTTCTCTAAATGAGCTATTAACCTAATCATCTGAATCAACTAATTTACTCTAAACACCTGCAAAAGATTCCTGAGGCTTTTAAAAACTCAAAGCCTGGTTCATTACTTAAAACCACAATCAAGGCACCTCAATGGGAAGTCTATGGGAAGGAAAAAGTGTGGCAAAAAACACTGCACAACGAGAAGAGGTGACCCTGAGGAAGATTGTGGAGAAGGTCCGATTCCAGCACTAGACTGTTGCAGGATAGTGTGGAGATATATTTATTTATTATTCAGAATGCGCAAAAAATATATAGAAACATTTCAGGAACGTGCAAGGTAGTAAGTTAAAGCGTCTAACGTTAGGTCTCTGTTCCATTCTGCTGCAGGCAGCTCGTATGGATTGACGTTTTTGATATCATCCAGCTCCTCTAAATACCTCTGCCTGGCGCTGGTAGCAATTTATCCCTGTAGTTAATCATTTCTTTTTATTTTCCATTTTAAAATTTCTCAGTTTAAATGACCTGATAATTCCTCGAGCCGTCTTTCCTGCTCCGATCTCTGTGTCGCTCTTACAGTGTTGCCCCTGGCAACCGATAGCGTTGGATCCCAAAATGGTGGACGGGCCCAAACACCGCCCAATGTTGACCGCGTGCTACCATGACGTATGTCCTCATTCTCAATATATAACTCCTGCAGTGTTTTGGGCTGCGAGACTCTCTCAGCGTCTAAATCACATATTGAACACACACGTTCAGTTTTTAATTGTAGTGTCTGTTCTCTAACTGAACTGATTTTATAAAAATGATCGCGGTTGCGGTGGGAGTGATCAGTGATTCAGTAATCTAGTAGCCTCTTGGGGCAGCGAAGCATTCTGGGAATTGTTGTCTTTCATCCCCATGAGACAAAAATACGTTTTCTGTCTTTTCTCAGTCTAGAAAGCACTAAATTAAAAAATTATTTCACATTTCTACTACATTAATGACCCAGTTTAAATACAGATTCATCTTCCCAGCGCTGAAGTACTCCTTTAACTGAACCACACAGCCATTTGCTACTGCAAGAGAATCTGCAAGTGTTGTGGTGAAAGCACAATAATTCAAATTAGTTGAAACTTTAAACAGCTCACCCTTTTTACAAGAGCTTATTTTGCAGTTACCAAAGCAAAGAGCTTATATTAAAATGTTTGGATACTCATGAGGGACTGAAAAGTGAAATCTGACTGGCAGCAGTTCACTTTTTGATTATGGTTATTTTAGTCTGAAAACTATAATCTGAATGTCGATTTGGTATAACCAATGTACTGCCTCCTCTCCAACATCTTGAATTGCTTGTTTATATACTGCAAATCTGCCGGCTTAGATGGACATCATACAGATACAGTTTTACGATTGGTGATGGGGATTTCATTGAATTTAATGTAAGAAGGAGGAGTGGAGGAATAAAAATATATATATAGGATATACCAAAAGTCCTACCGATTAGTGTGGATGAATTTCCTGTTGAAAGCCTTTTACTTGACTTTGAACTAACAGGAATAAATCAAGTGAGGACATGCATCCGTGGATTTGCAATTTCACTTCGACTTGATTTATTTGAAGTTTAAAGTTTATTCTGCTTAGAATTACAGGCTGATTGATGCTGAAAATATTTCTTTAAAATATACTTTAAAAAGCACATCGGAATATATTGGAAAAAGTAGAAGTCATCCATTTCACAAGAATTTGACAAATACATGCCTAAATATATATAAGATATACAGCTCTGGAAAAAATTAAGAGACTTTAAAAATCTATGTTAAGTGCTCTCTTAATGTTTTCCAGAGCTGTGGATAAATATCCAGATATAGATTATGTATTCATAATAATAATTCAGTCAATTATTATAAAAAAACTAATATCTAAAAGAATGGTAGCATCTGCAGATTAGGAAGATGAACTGAGATGCTCAAAACTGACAAAACCTCTTATTTAAAGCAAAATTAATTACAGTAATCTGACCCAGTTGCAATTGATATTATAGATTAGTTATAGATTAGTATTAAATAGATAAGTATTAAATTGCAAAATCATCACCCTGCTACTATCCTTTAAAATACATCAGTTAATCCATCATCATTTTAATCTTAAAACTTTATATGACGACTGAACCCGGAGGCCAGAGTGTTTGAGATTGAATGAGTGAAGTATTTTTATCTATCCATCTCTTTAACAAAAGAAACATGCGGAACACCACCCGGTGGCCTACCTTCAGTCCTGTTGTAAAACTTTAACAGAGCGTTCCTTCTGCCTTCATGCTCTTTCATTCCCCAGGGTGAAAGATTTTAGAGATCCTCGCTTTCATTCAGGGCCACCTGAGACATGCATTAATGAAAGAGTTTTGAAAGGGGGGAAGGAAAACCAGGGCTAAACGGGCCATATTATAAGACTACCCTGCTCTGAGTGCAAGTGTGTATTTGTGGTATATAAGAGGGCAATGACTCCACTCTGACAAATTAAGGCAGAGGGATTTGACCTTCAAAGTCTTGTACTCGTAGCTCTCCATTTGAGCTTTGACTCGCTGACTCCTTGCTTATTCCAATAGCGAAACAGACGCTTTGATTCTAGCTCCATAAAGACTGTTAAACACAGAGACAGCATGAAAATCTGACTGGCTAAAAATGATTTTAAAGTGCACCAATTAATTTATGTTTCGCTAAACATTAACATTCACTTTCATCTCTCACTTGCATCTTTGAAATTTTGAGCTAATCATCTGAGCAATAAATGCAATGGGATGATCACGATATAAAGTTGTTTTTCTCAGCAATGCCATAGAACAGTGGTTCCCAAACTGGGATTTGTGAGGTTGTTGACATATGAACAGGAATGCAAACGTGACATCGATTTTATACAACAGTTCAACAAACAAAAGGGTAATATTAAGTTATGTTCCTTTTAAGCACAGTCCTGTTAATATTTGCTCTATTTTGCAACAAAATGATGGGTCCAATGAAAGCCACAGCAGAACTGCAGCATACAGCCGTATTTTATGAACAAATCTTTTGACTTTGACATTGAACGACTCGAAGACTCGCGGGTTAAGAACTACTTAGTAAAACCTTAGTAAATCACCTTGCATGATTCTTTTAAATACTCTCCTCTCAAACATTTTGCGTCTGAAAGGGAAAGTCCTACAAATGCATATGCAACTGGCTTTGCATTGCCTTTTTTCTGGTTTCACGGAACTTCACCGTGAGATACAGCTGGCCGGCTAAAACACTATTTAGGTGAATTTAAACAATGGCTAAGTGGCTAAATGCATCTCGTTGTCATGTAAGGGCCCTGTTCATGTTGGACAGACATTTTAATTGCATTTTGTGTCTGTTAAGAGACACAAAGACTCCCTTTACGTTTATGCCCCTATAGCTGACATTTTAGCTGAGTGGGGGCTCTGGGCATTAACTGTAACCGTGTTGCAAGGACCAATCCGGTTCGGTTTTTTTTTTTCTATAGACTGTACTCACAAAGATATAATGATCAAGATAAACTTTAAAATTCCCCAGAGTTGTCCTTTAAAGGGTTACTTCAGCGATTAGCATATTCAAATGATTGTGCTTTCCCCCCTTATATCCCCCTGAGACAAGAGATTTATGCATTTTATTTCTAGAAAAATTCCTCTAGAAAAGATTACACTCAGAGCTCAGCTCAGGTCGCAGCTACAGGCACTCATTTAAACGGAGCTATGGTGAGCAATGTAAGTCTTTTAACTTCTCAAATTAATTTCTATGAAAGTTAAGCTTGCAAAGGCACGAACTGAAACCCGCCAGACTGAACTCGCGTTGTGAATGTATGCCGCGAGTGTAGTCGCGATTACCTCAGCTCTCATCACTCCTGCAGTCAGTGCTCAGTGCTGTGATACTCACGCGGTGACTCACTCATTATATTGAACAGACACGTTCAGTTTTTAATTGCAGTGTCTTCTCTAACTCAGTCACAGTAATCCAGTAGCAGTGGATTTGGGAATGCCCTCACAGGGTAGCAAAGCATTCTGGGAATTGTAGTCTTTCATCCTCGTGAGACAAAAATAATTTTTTTGTCTTTTCTCAGTCTAGAAGGCACTAAATTCAAAAATAATTTCACATTTCTACTGCATTGATGACCCAGTATAAATACAGATTCATCTTCCCAGCGCTGAAGTACCCCTTTAACTATTATGAGCAGTAAATTCAACATGCATATTACTAGGATATTGGCTGTTTATTAGTACTTATAAAGCACATATTAATGCCTTATTCTGCATGACCTTATTCTACATCCCTTAATCCTACCCAATACCTAAACTTAAATGCTACAAAAACTACCTTACTAACTATTAATAAAAGTCGTTGTTAATAGTGAATATGTGTTCCCCAAACTAAATTGTTACCAACATTTATTATAGTATACAACAAGCAACATATAGAAAAAATGATTTCTAAACAATTACAACAGCATTAGCCTCTCTGCTGCCCCCATCAGCTATAGATCATCCCTGTGCGACACGAGAAGTCTTCCGCAAAATGATTTTGGGGTAAGTTTATTTTATATTTATTATGTTTAATATTTAATATTTGCATTATTCTCTGCCCAACTAAATAAACCATCTAAGTGCTCGAAACAAACTTCATCTCCTTTGAGGACTGCACACACATTCTAAGTTTCCCCGTCATGTTTACTTGTATAAGAAAGACGGAGAATCACTGAAACTGCCAGATAAAGAAACGGCCTTGCCACCCTTGTCAACAAATTTGCAAATGGAAATAGAAAGAAGGATGGAGAAAAAGAGGGACACAGAGTCTGCATAATGTTCTAAATAATGCACAACAATTATCCAATTATTGGAGTAACATATATCATTTGTTTTGTTCCCCCCCCCCCCCCATTCTTTTCTTCCTTCATCACCACTAAACAGGCTAATTGTATTTTTCATAATAATCAATTGTCTGAATCATAATTGTGTGTTTTCAAAATTATTCCCATGGTAACTTGTATAATTACAGTAATCTTTCTAAATCATGCAGCCTGTCATTGTTTTATTAAGCCCTGTACAGACACTGTAGACATTAGGCTACTACACAATTATAGATCAATAACATCAAATGTCAAATGACAAAGAAAAAAAGTCAGAAGAACACACTGAATGCTTTTAAAAGAGACAGAACAGGAACTGTGACATCACTTACTTTGGCTTGTCATACCTCCTATATAGTCCTATAAGACTATATTGAACATAACTTCCAGAAAAGCAGAAACTTTTGATATGTCTGCTGTATCATTATTGTAACTTAAAACACAGCTTCTAAAATGCTGGGACCGAAACACATGTCTAAATATGGTCAGTCCAATCGAGTCACACCTTCTGCTGGAAATGGGTTTGCACTTCTGTTCTGAGATCTAGTCCTATAATCCATGTTTGGTTGTTTTTTTTTGTTTTTTGTTTTTTTTAAATAAGTTCTGTGGTTAACACATGCTCGAGATATTTTTTTATTCGTTTTATTCTACAACATAAAATACATCAGTAATAACGCACTCATGATTTTTTTTAAGTTTCTATGCTTCTTGAAAAAAGCGGTTGCTGACAAGTGGTTAAATAGGAAGAAGTTATCGGACAATAAACACCATCATATTAAACAAGAAAACTCATTTACCCTCTAGTGCACTTTTACAGCCTTCTTGTTTTTATATTCATGATTTAGTAAACTTTTCTAACTAGATTTTAAATTAAGATTGAAAGAGTTAACATAGCATAGTGGTGGTGATACTGAAATAATGTGATGGTATAGTTATTTATACCCTAACTTTAGCTTTTTACTTTTGTTATTTACTTTTTAATACGATTGTATTTAGACTATAAAATTCATTAAAATTGTGTTTATTTTTGATGATGAGCAAATGTAAGAATCAGTGGCGGCTCGTCAGTGGAGGCATGGGAGGCACAGCCTACCCAAAATGTTGAGCTGAAAATTGGAGACGGACGATTTAAATGTTACTACATTTCTCATTCTCCGAATGTGTATTTGTTGTTCGTAATTTCACCTATGTAAGTACAACCACTGCGCTCTTCCTCGAATGTGCGGAAATCTGCAAAACGGCAGTCTGATGAGATATAGAAGGGGGGAGGTAAATCCATAGCTGGAGACTTGTGCCTCCGTCTCTTCCATTAAAATGAAATATTCAACCATTGAATGTTTCACTTTCAGCGATTAGGGGTGTTGAGAAAAGTAACATGGCAGAGGAGGCTAGCCTCTCTTGGTATATCAACAAAATCATCTAAGAGATGTATATTACGTGACATTAGTTGACTTTGAACTGATGTACCAACTATGTACATCGCTATGTACTATGCAAATTAAAAATAAAGGAAGACCCCTATCTATAGGCTAAGCGAAGATACAGGCTACAGCAATCCGCTGAACTAAATGGCTTAACACAGACATTTAAAAGACAGAAGGGTGGATTTTTTTATTTTTAGTGATAGGCTATATGAGTAAAATTATATACTTATATTGTCTTACTGTATGTACGAGCAGTTTAAAAACGTGCCTAAAATTTTGTGTGCCTACTCTATTTTACAAACCCACCAGCTGCCATGGGGAAGAATCATAAACTTTTGTTGGCCACAGAGCTCATTTTCTGCTGCTATCCAAAATTTAATGGAAAAAAATGTAATTGATTTTTGTTTGTTTGCATTTTGTTTGTTTGCCTAGTGTCGTGCCGAACTAGGTTGGCCTACAAAAATATGCCATCCCTGAGGTACCCTGTTTATTACTAATCACAATCAATCAACATCAAAATCTTCATATACATATAGTTTCATACTTTCCAGTTCCATTGCATTATTTATAAAATTACTACTAACATGTCTTAAAGGGTTAGTTCACCCAAAAATGAAATTGATGTCATTATGACTCACCCTTATGTCTTTCCACACCCTTAAGACCTTTGTTCATCTTCTGAACACAGTTTAAGATATTTTATATTTAGTCCGAGAGCGTATCCAAGTGTATGCACACTATACTGTCTATGTCTAGAAAGGGAATAAAAACATCATCAAAGTAGAGCATATGTGACATCAGTTAGTTAATTTGAATATCTTGAAGCATCAAAAATACATTTTGGTCCAAAAATAACAAAAACTACGACTTTATTCAGCATTGTCTTCGCTTCCGGGTTTGTTTTCAATCCTCAAATAAAGATTCGAATGGTTATGAATCAGCATATTTATAGGCCTGTCGCAATAGTCAATAAATCAATGAATTGCACGATTAAATGAGCTAGATCATTTTACCGGCCGCAATAATTTCCATTTGCATGCTTGTTTGGGGGAGGTTTATACTTGACGCGCAGACTGGGTGAGGAGACATGATTTAGTTGTATACATGTGTGCATATATTTTGTTCTCATGTCACAAGTAATGATTTCAAGGTTTACTGAGTTTTACACAATTCTTTTGTAGTGTGGTTTTTGGTGAAGTATACTAAAATAAATAGCATCACCTGTGTACATCATAGGTGTACATTAGCCCACTTCTTCTCAACGCTTTTTACTGATGGTTTATAGAACAATTACTGAGTCACCCTCTGTCGTTTCAAAGAATAGCACAACGGCGAGCGCGTCAAGTATAAACCCCTCATCCGTTTGGGGAGGAGTACGCGCAGACAGCGGAGGCTCGCGTTTTGGAGCCAGGCGAAAGTATAAACAAAGCTTTAATGGGGTCTCGCCCACTCCGCGTTGATGTCATTTTTCCCGCACACACCCTCGCGCTCGTGCGGACGCATCGAGTATAAACAAGCCTTAAAGCTACATTGAAGTTGGTAGTTTGGTAAATGCAAGTTAATTCTTCAGTTCAATCTTTGTGCTAAAAAGGCGCATAAGTTACTGTAGAGATAGCAATACACATTCTCAAATTGTGGATAATAAGGCTATATATCAAACGCTGAAGTAAATTTCTTGAGTGTTAACGATTAAAAGGAAAAACAACAACAACAACCGTACAGAAGCGAAAACCATGATACGAGCTGAACCATGGGTTTTGTGAACTGTGCCACCCCTAATATGCACCTAAACACAATCCTGTATTGCAGTTTTCATCCATTTTATTTTTTGTTTTTGGAATTTATTCAAGTGCATTTTTGTTAACAGATGCAGTGGATATAATGCTTTCCAATAGTCTTTAGAAATAAAAGTCAATTGATCTTTGAAAAGGTGTACCTGCAGTATTATGCCATTATATTAGTATTATATCATTATTTTAGATTAAAATGTTCTCAGAACGACAATATTCTCGTTTATCACAATCATTTCTTGGCCAATTTATCGTCCAGCAAAATTAGTTATCGTGACAGGCCTACATATTAATTCATGATTCGGATCGCCAATGTCATGTGATTTCAGCAGTTTGGCACACGATCGGTATCATGATTCAATCCGCCGATTTATAACCATTCGAATCTTTATTTTAGGATTGAAAACAAACGCTGAAGAGAAGACAATGCTGAATAAAGTCGTAGTTTTTGTTATTTTTGGACAAAAATAATTATCGATGCTTCAAGAGATTCTAATTAACTAACTGATGTCACATATGGACTACTTTGATTATGTTGTATTCCCTTTCTGGACCGGAGGAACGGAGGTCTTACGGGTGTGGAGCGACATTAGGGTGAGTCATAATGACATAAAATTCATTTTTGGGTGAAATAACCCTTTTAACTTAAGTAATTAACAAAGTAGCTAAAAATAGCCTGTTAGGCCTATATTGCCTACGGCACCAAGTGAGCCAGAACCCCCTCTGGTGTAAGACGTCTTTGCTTTTCACTTGCATTCATTTCCCTTTTTTAATCTTTACACATCACAATGAGAGAGAGAGAGAGAGAGAGAGAGAGAGAGAGAGAGAGAGAGAGAGAGAGAGAGAGAGAGAGAGAGAGAGAGAGAGAGAGAGAGAGAGAGAGAGAGAGAGAGAGAGAGAGAGAGAGAGAGAGAGAGAGAGAGGAGAGAGAGAGAGAGAGAGAGAGATACTTACCTGTCTTTCAGGATCCTCTTACTCTTCAGTTTCATTTCGATTATCTTCCTTCAATTAATTAATCCTGGTGGGAACTTAGAGCTTCAGTGAGTCCTTCTGTTGTAAGGATAGGCCAAAATGGTCGAGTAGTTAACAAATGACTAAATTATCCGATTAGCAAGTTCATGTCAAACACTCTCTATGAAGTTTTCTATCTTAATTCATCTGTCTGTCTAACAAATTTACCTTCAACAATACATTGTAAGATAATTACTCTAGGAGTAATCACCTGCTCTGACTTTGACCATGTTATGCAGAATCAGCAGGTTTATTTTTGAGGTGTCTTGTAAAAAATGTACCTTCAGTATTTCACTGCAGTCTGTTCTTGTGAACTCGCTCCCGGGTGCCTGTCAAAATATTGCAGATGCAGATGACTGATTAAAAAGGTTGCTGTAGAAAAAAAATAGCACTGTGTAAAAGTTGAATGCCATGAAGTGGATGATGTGCAGTCTTTTTACTCAAGCAGTTTTGTTTGCTCCATGAATACACGCGCAGTGACGCTCAGCTACAATGTACACTGAAGCACATTATTCTGCGTCAGAAATGCGCATACATGTTTTTTTTGTTTTTTTGTTGTTGTTTTCTGACTTAATAGTTTTAAGTGATAAAAAATGCTGAAATGTCTTAAATATCTGTTATTTACCTATTGAAGAGCTGCTTTGACGTCCATATATCCCTAAGGAAGCGGAAAGGTGCACTAATATGCATGAATTCATGCTTAATTAATGCACAGATAATCATGAGTTAATGTATTACTAATGGTGAACTAACCCATTTATTAATGATTACTGCATCAGCAACTAATGAAGATTATACATGATTAATAGATTAAATAATCATTACATTGTTATTAGTTAAATGTGTCATTATGTATTATTTCCTTAATATTAACTAATAATGTAAATGAATGTGTTAATTATCACAACGGGTCCAAGCCATGCATTTCAACTTCCAGTTGTCTGCTTTAATTAATCATTAGCTAATGATTTATAAAGGTATCATTAGGTTATTATGACTTTACTTGTTGGGGCACATAACTAATTCAAAATTAATTCAAAACTCATAACCACAATTACATATTACTTAATCAATTAGTTAATAGCATGTGCCCCAACAAGTAAAGTCATAACCAAATGATACCTTTATAAATTATTTATCTATGATCTATGTTATTGATCTATAATTGTGTAGTAGCCTAATGTCTACAGTGTCTGTACAGGGCTTAATAAAACAATGACAGGCTGCATGATTTAGAAAGTGTAGGGAGAGGAAAGAAGCACAGATAAACTATAAGAACAGAAGTGAGAGGGCGGTTTGATAAGTAATATACTGAATCATCTGAAACTAAAGCGATTAGTGATCAGAAAAGGAGAAAGGAGTAAAAGGCAATGAGTGAGAGCAGTTTTCAGATTAAGATTCACTCAAACACACGTCTGAGCTTCTCTTGCTGTCAGTCAGAGAAGCAGAGATGTAATTGTTGCCTCACAGGTTTAACCGCTCCTGTCTTCTCACTCCTCAGACGAGACAGGAGTCCGCAAGCCAAAAATAATTACACATAGCTCTTTGATGCTTTCCAACTCACCTCGCAGAAACTCCACCTCCAGCATCACAACAAGCACACCTCTATCTGGACAGTAATTACAAGTGTGTGCATCCATTTGTGTGTGAGGTTGCTATGATGGAGCTTGTGCTTAATTCAATAGCAAAGCTCCACTGGGTACTGGCTTCATTTGTCTCTCTCTTATCATCACAGACTCGCATTTGTGTGTAATGGACGGCCATTTGGACCGCTAGACGCCGCTGATGGATGTCAATTATCATTTAGTCTGTCATCTGCTTTTCATCAACATTTTATGTGATATGTCTTTTTGGTGTTTATCTATGATTTTCTCTTTTTACTCTTCGCTTCATGGTGTGATATGAATTCAGATCATGCTTTTTTGTTTCTTTGAGCTGAATGGTTATGTTGTCATGCCACACATTCCACATGGGACCAAATTGTGTTTGATTGAAGGTCATTTACTATTATGGAAGAGCATGTCATTTAAAAATCCATTGAAAGACAGAGAGATTGCAGATACTTTGAACTTGCATAATAATTCTTGAACTTAAATCAGTTGTGGAAAGGTTTAGCTCATTGTAAACATTACATTAAACTATAAAAACAATCAAATTACACATATCATCGAAGTAACCCAACCATATCTGTATCAAGCATTAGCACATACTAAACTTATTGTTTACCTTATATAATGTATGTGTTGGCAAGCACAAGGAAGAGAAATCCGGCCTCTCTAATAGCATTTGCATATTAATTGCTTCTCAGTAAAACAACATAATGAATCCGTCCTCAACCAGAGCACAAGCTCCATTCTTCACCACACCGGAAAACCCCAAACCACTAACATAATAAAATGAGTCTAAATCCCAGCAAAACAGAACATTAAACTGTCTCCTCCATTTCTCATATTGCTCAAAAACACTTAATTTAATTATTTACATGCCATGCAAAGTGTGCTGGGAACTAAAAAATCCCTTGCTGTTTGCAATGATCATGCAGTCCCAAC
Source organism: Pseudorasbora parva (assembly GCF_024679245.1). Lineage (NCBI taxonomy): Eukaryota > Metazoa > Chordata > Actinopteri > Cypriniformes > Gobionidae > Pseudorasbora > Pseudorasbora parva. Next base: position 49,356,597 of record NC_090172.1, read on the forward strand.
AAAATGTAAACATCGTTTTTTTGGGGTTTTTTTGTAAGGCTGACAAAAACATTTACAAATAAAATCATTGTATTCACCCATTTTAATTAAAAGAACAAACCACAAAATAGTTTGAATGTAAAACAAATCTTAATTTTAAAAAGAAAAAAGAATTTTACATTATATATATATATATACACACACACACTTATTTGTTAAAAACTTTTTTTTTTTTTGCATTTTTATATTTTCAAGAACACACGTAGCCTATACAAAAAAATATATATGCAAGTGTGTACTGTTTCATCTCATTTATATATATGCTATGAAGAGGTTGAATTGGGGTTAATATTTCGATATTAGAAGTCCTTCTGCACGTCAAATAAAATGAAACACGGTCTCCCTCAGAAGGTAATACAGTCGGAAGCAATATAATCTCTTTAAATAAAACAGAGAAGGTAGAGAGATGGAGGATGACAGAGAAAAGGAGGGAGAGACAGAGAAATCGAAGGATTTAATAAATGAGGAAATGCGTAAAAAATTAAAAAAAATCACCTGAAGCGGCCGATACGGCTTTGGCTCTGACCATCTGCCAAGGTCACTCACAGCAACCCCTTTGGTTGGATCTGAGCTGCCAAGTCACACTGGCCAATCACCTGTGGGCATCTGGGTGGAATGCGCTGGCTGAGTACCCAGCATGGTTAACATCAATTACAGATCCTCTTCACACATCACCACAACTGAGTCACCTCTCTGCAAACCGAAAGGGGCGGAGTGCAGAATGATTGCTTGTGCTCCTAGGATTGAGAAAAAAGGATCAAAAAGCATGGATGAATGTATTGGTAGGCCTACATCACAAAAACATTTGGTGATTTGTCAACCTCACTTAGGTCAGGGGAAACTGATGAAAAAACAGTTTAGACTGAGTCTGATTCTCTGAGTCCACTGAGTCTCTCACTATGTAATATCATGGCAGCCAAAAACTTCAGTTTTCACCGATTTGCGCTTCAGTCTGTCACAGACATTTATTAAGTCAACTTCAGTTCCGACAGACTCACGCTTAAGGGGGGGGGGGGGGGGTACCTATAGAGTAGTATTGCATCCTTCATATCTCCCAAAAGTCTTTAGTTTTATTATATTTATAAAAGAAATAGTGGCTGTACCGAGTCTTTCCGGAAAAAAACAAGCGCCTGGAGGCGTATCGTGTGGGCGGAGCTAAAGAATGACGAATGCGCACAAAGCGGTGATGTCCTCAAGCGTGGAGAAGCCCATGGCTATCGATCTCAGCTAATAGATATATGATCCAGAATCATTCGGAGGCTGAAATAAATTGATCAGGAGAAACAGCAACAGCAGGACGTCCGTCTCTGTGGTATGTACTGTATTTAGTGGCCTGTCAACATTTGTGTGTCTTTACTCGCAGTTTATGAGGACATGATTCGGTTTATGGACTATTGTATGCGACTAAACCTTAGCAGTAGCAAGCAAAACGGTTTTGCACGTCAGACTAGTGTAACGTTATACATAGAACAACAATGGAGTAACCGTTAGCGTATTTGAATGACGAAGCACGCGATCGTGTCGTTTACTGATGTTTACTCACGCGACGATAGCCAACAGCACAGACATTTGAAGCAGTTTTACTCACCGGCTGCTTCCAAAGCAGGACCGAACCTTTATCGCTGGGACCGCTCCGTCAAAAACACACTTCTTTGGTATGATTTCGTGAAGTCCTGTGACAGCAGTGACCGTGGAAATCCACTTTGCGACGCGACTGAAGCGATGTTGTGAAGCTTCCCGTCATTTCTGTGTTCAAATCGGTTCAAATGCAGCGCTGCCTTCCCGGAATGCTGTGCTGATGCATTTCCTCTCTCGCTCTAGTCACGCGCGTGCACCCTACCGGGAGAAGAGCCCGTACGGCACATACAAGGACCTTCCTCTCTATTAATGTCAAGCCGACCCATATTCGAGAAAAACTCTCTGAAACTTGTGAGAAACCAAAAGGAGTATTTTTGACACAGAAATACTCCATCAAACGTCCAACATTAGTTTTTGAAACTTTGTCTTTGTTTAGGATGGGAATCCAAGTCTTTACCAGTGTAAAAAGCTCAGTATGCATGAAACAGCATTTCCCCGTGGGAGCGGAGCGAGGAGTGGAGCGGCGAGATTTTGAATGGAGTGAGGAGCGATTGTGGTTTTTGAGCGCTCCACTACCGCTCCTTCACGAGAACAATTTATGACAACGGGCCGGCACAGCACTACATTTTTCGCCAGAACTGGAGCGTAGATCGGGTCAAAAAAATAAAGCCCAACCCTACCCGAGCCCATGCACCCGAGAGACCGGCCCTGCCCGTGTAAGCATCGAGAACGAGCCTGTAATGACTAATTAGCGGAGCGGAGCCGGTGTGATCAGCTCAATAATCCGCAGGCGCGCGCTCATGAACCCACCGGTAAAATGATGTTCGTTCAAATCCAGCTCAGACATGACATAAATCTGTGGCTTACTATACTTGTTGTAGCCATTAAACAATGTTTTTTTTCCTTCATATTTATGTTTAAATATTATAATATTATTTTTAGATTTCATCTGATTATGATAGGCTATAAGTGCAAAGATGCAAGTGGGTCAGAAATGATTTTGGTGGTTATATTTAGTTTAATATTAAGTTTTGTTTTGTAAAAAGCCTTTTTTTCGTTTTGTACAAATTGTCTCTTAATTTTAATAAAGGTTTCTTCGGTTAATTTCATGTATTTAATAAATAAGAAATAAATAAGTAGACTAGGTCGCGGAAGCCATCGCTTTCATTGCTCATGAACTGAAGCGCGTCTCAAATAAACTGAAACTCAACAGGCTTGCCTCACAGACATGAGGAATATGTAGCCTAATATGTGTAGAAACGAAAAGATTTAAATAAGCACATAGTGCAGTGTTCAGAACTCACACGGTAAACAACCAGCTGGATACAGATGATCACGGCGATTGGCATGAGCGGGATGTTAAAGTTTAAGGTTGTTTTTTGTTTTTTTTACCTTCTACTGAATATGATCGGGTGCAAGCACATTTTAAACAGGTAGCACTTATTCACACACGTAATTTTGTGAATAAGTAATTTTGTCGTTTTCTCTAATGCATTCAAAAACATCTTGTAGTGCTTACAGTTATCAGTATAGGCTACTGTTATATTCTATTATATGATTTTGTCATTTCACACGGTGGCCAATTTAAATGTTAGGCTACTAACTAAATGAGACATACTGAGTTTATAATTAAATGTATTAATTGCGTTTAATTATTGCATCTAAACACAATAGTGTTGTGCCAAGATTTTTCACGTGAATAAAGGCAAATAGATTTGCACACTTTGCTTAATCACTGGTCTAGTCTGTTAAACTTGTCAGAAGTTCTCGTTTCTAATCTGCCCTCGTAGCCTATTTTTTCTCTCATCAAAACCGAATAACATCAGTGGTTGTACATCAGGAGCAGGAACAGTTTTTGTGCATTTTGTTTCGCGATCTGACCGGAACAAACAGAAAGTCTCTGCAACGGCGTTAAGCGTTGGATTAAAGCGCTCGTCTGTGTGGAGACTGCATGAGCCGAGAGAGAAATCTGCAGCACTGATAACAGCGGCAACGAGCGCCAGATCGCCTCTTATTTAACAAACGAATGAAATGATACTCTTCTAGTTAACCAGAGATGTTTTGTTTGTATTAGTTAGGTTAATCCGTGAAGCAAGATGTTTTAAAAAAGTGGTGGGGACATGTCCGACCCGTCCCACCCGCAAATTTCGCCTATGAGTTAAAAAAAATTGGTTGATTGACGCCAATCGGACGTTCATGTTTTTTTCTGTCTATTTGAAAGTTAGGCTAATAAACATGTTGCATATATGGCCTGATTATGTCATTTTTTTAAAGTTACATAAACTGCTTTCAGGAGTTTTTGACCGGCATATCATCAAAATGTCCGGAAAACGAAACCTCTGCCGGTCACTTTGACCGGCACCATTTTTTTCTAGCGGAAACTCTGGTTCCCACAGACTCGCGCTTTAGTCTTCTAAGCTGCTGTCCAATCACAACACGGGAAGCGCTGGCCCAATCAGAACTCGTTACGTATTTCTGAAGGACTTCATTGAACAAGGAAATCATCAGGCCGTTTTTAGGACAGAGGAAACAGCGCTGTACATATAAGTAAATTGTGTGAAAAACTGTGTGACAGACCAACTGTGTACTGTGTTTTTTTACACGCAAAACATGAACTCATGTTATATTGCACACTGTAAACATAATCAAAGCTTCGAAAACACGCGAAAAATGGGACCTTTAAAGCTACACTGTGTGATATTTTAATCTGTAAAGGTATATGACCATGCATTGAATAATAGTTTCTGTTCCTCTCAATTCTGATTTCGTTTTAACTCCTACAGTGGCCGATTTAGTCCAACATTTACATTCGACACTGTAACGGTGGCAAGCCCACAACCAACTTAAATAAACAGTTTAGTTTAACAAAACAGTTCGGGCGCCAGACAAGCTTAAACTTGTCAAGATACAAAAAAATCGGGTTGTTGCGTTTGTCACCCCGGAGTAGCTCTATTAGCCACCGATTACAAACAAAAGAATCAAAGCACACACAAAAGAGTCATATTCACAGGTATATATTTTTTTCCACCCAAATTCACAAGAAACAAACAAACAAAAAAAACAAAAAATGAACAACAACAACAAAATAGGATACAGAAATGAAATAAATGTAATCAAAGAACCTATAGTTCCTTCTATTATTTCCACAAAAAAACTTTCACAGTTGGTTAAATGTAGTTACAATGGGAACACCAAAATAAATACAAACAAAAATAAATAAACAAAGAGGACAATAACTTAACTGACTTAAACCTACAATGACTGTGCTTTTAAGTAACTCTGTAGATTAACGTCATACAATAGCCTCATCTCCCACGAGCAATCGAGAGAAAATAAAATAAAAATAATAATAGATGAAAACATCAATACAGTCAGTTACGGCATGACCAGACAACTAAAAGAGAAAAAAAAAAAAAATGTGTCCACACACAGTCGTGCAAATCAACCACCAGGAATGGGAAAAATCTTTGCCTAGGCATGATGAATTTGCGTGCGTGAATGTTCAGGTATGTTCGCGTAATGGGTGGGTGCGTGTGTGTGTGTGTGTGTGTGTGTGTGTGTGTGTGTGTGTGTGTGTCCACAGCGCTCCGCGCTGCGCTCAGGCTGATGATGGCAGTGAGGAAAATACTGTTTTTAGTCAGAGGGAGTCGGTGAAAACTAAAGGAGTTTTTTAAACAGGAGTTCGTTCACCTGCGCAGCTCTCGCGCCGCTCGTCAGCCACCAAGACTTCGTCACCCTGCCACCAGCTGCTGAAAGTGCGTGCCGCACTACAGAGATCGCCTCGGAAACGCACGTCCGCTTTAGCGACCCAGTCTGGCTCAAACAGCAGTGATGCGTTCAATCTCACCAACCCAGCGGTTTGTCTCAGGTCATCCGTTTTCTCTCTCTCTTCTCTTCTTTCTCCCCCTTTTCTTTTGCATTTGCCTCCTTATATACCCACGTTTCCAATTTCCGGTTAATTTATTTCCCTCCTCCATCCGGCCACACAACAGGAAAACACACCTATTTTTCCTCGTACTGCCACACTCTCCCTCCCTAGAGAAAACAACCCATGGTTGTAAGGGAAAAGGTGGAAAATGGGGATTAAAAGCCCAAGAAATCCTCATCCTCACTGGCGGATTCTTGAAATATCTCAAGGATTCGTTGCCTCTCTTGAATTTCAACCTCCTCAGATGTGGGGTAACATGGTTTTAAATTAGTCACATGCACATTGCGAACATCTTCCCCCGTGGACTCCAACGCCACTTGATAATTCAACGGACCCTGCTGCTTTATTATACGGTAAGGACCCTTCCATCTTGGAGCAAATTTTGCACTGAAGTGATGTTGGGCACTGGACTGGGGAAAATTCCTTACCCACACCCGGTCCTTTTCCTTAAAGAATACCTCCCGTCTGTTTTTATTGTAGTTCCTGAGCTGTCTTTTCTGTGCTTTTTTGCAGCATTCCTTGGCCTTTGATTGAAGTTGGACAAGATTATTGACAACATCATATGAAGGTAGATCGGGAGAGAGATTCTTACCGTGCAACAGTTTGTCCATTGGACCTTGCAACTTTCTCCCCAGGTGGAGTTCTGCTGGACTCATGCCAATGGACTCCTGGACAGCTGAGTTAACTGCAAATCGTAGTTCAGGTAAGTATTGATCCCATTTCTTATGGTTATCATCTACATAAGCGGCAATCATATACTTTAGGGTCCTGTTTACTCTCTCTGTCATATTGGTTTGTGGGTGGTAGGCTGTAGTGAGTTTTTGTGAGACACTCCACTTACCACATAACTCCTTAAATACAGCAGAAAGGAACTGGGTACCTCTATCTAATAGGATGAAGTCCGGAACACCCCATCGTGTCAGAATCTCTCTCCTGAAAATCATTGCCACAGTTTGTGCATTGGCCTTCCTCATGGGAAACAGCTCCACCCAGCGGGTAAAGTAGTCCACAAAGACAAGAAGGTACTCATTCTGTTGGGTACTGCGGGGCATTGGTCCCATGATGTCTACCCCTATCATTTCGTTGGGATGTGAGGTGCTAATTTGTTGTATTTTCCCTGCAGGTTTACGATTCTCGCTTTTGAGGGTTTGGCATTTCACACACCTTTTGACGTAATTCTTTACGTCCGCCCACATCCCTGGCCAAAAAGCCACCTCATGCAGCCTCTGGTAAGTTTTGTAAATACCCATATGACCACTTAACGGATTTGCATGATAGTGTTGCAGGGCTGTCAAAATCAGACTGTTGGGCATGTATATCCGGTAATGACATTGGCCACTCTTCAACTGGGTTGTGTGGTACAATTTATCCTCCACTACCGTATATTGATCTTTTAGACGATCGTCATGTCCTGCCATTTTTTGGAATATTCTGATGACTTCAGGATCTTTGTGTTGTTCCTCCCATATGGCAGCCGCAGTGATTGGAAGGTCTGGTTCCTCAGTTCGACTGGCATATACACTACATGCAGGTTGGGTGTGGATCCGGGAGAGAGCATCAGGTGCTACATTTAGCCTACCCTTCCGGTACTCAACTACAAAATCAAACTTCTGCAGTCGAAGAACCCATCTGATCAGTCGGCTGGTGGTTTTTGTAGAGCTCATTACCCACTGCAGGGCTGAGTGATCGGTCACGACAGTGAAGAGTTTGGGCTCTAAATAATGCTGCCACCTTTCTAGAGCCCACACGACAGCAAGACATTCCTTCTCTGTCGCGGAGTAATTAGTTTCTGCTTTGTTCAGGGTCCTACTGGCATAAGCAATCACCTGCTCTGAGCCCTGGTCCCGGCGCTGCGTCAGCACAGCACCCAGTCCGGTGTCACTGGCGTCAGTATACACAATAAATGGTCGTTCAAGGTCAGGATGTCCAAGGATGGGAGGTGAGGTGAGACATGCTTTTAGTAATTCGAAAGCCTGTTGACATTGGGGTGACCAATTAAATGCATGACCCTTTTTTTTAAGGCATTAATGGGTTCTGCGATCCGCGAGAAATTTGGCACAAACCGGTGGTACCACCCGGAGAGTCCAAGGAAACGCTGAACCTCTTTGATGTTTCGTGGTACAGGGTATGCCCGTATAGCTTCCACCTTACTCGGGTCTGTGGAGATACCATGAATATTCACTACATGCCCGAGGAATGTCAACTCCTGAAGACAAAACCTGCTCTTCTTTAGATTTACAGTCAACCCCGCTGTCTGTAATCGATGGAGAATTGTCTGGAGATCAAGGAAGTGTTGGTCCACACATTGTGAGTACACTATAATATCATCAATATAGACAAAACAGATGTTACCTCGTAATTCTCCTAAAACGGTCTCCATCAATCTTTGAAAGGTTGCTGGGGCATTTTTTAATCCAAAGGGCATGACTTTAAATTGATATAACCCTGATGGAGTGATGAAGGCAGTCATGGGTTTGCTATCTGGGTCCATTGTTACCTGCCAGTATCCACTGTTGAGGTCGATGGTCGAAAAGATGGATGCACCCGAGAGGGATTCAAGAATCTCATTGATGTTTGGAAGAGGGTATGCATCACTCTCGGTTATAGCATTAACCTTTCGGTAATCAACACAGAATCTCATTTTACCATCTTTTTTGGGAACTAGAACCACAGGTGAAGCCCAGGCAGAATGAGATGGTTCTACGATACCTGCTTTTAACATTTCTTCTAACTGCTCCCTCACAACTGCTTGTTTTGAAGGATTCATGCGATACGGTCGCTGTTTAATGGGCACTGGATGAGTGATATAGAGGTGGTGTTGAAGAACATCCGTCCGTCCCGGACGAAGGGTACACACCTCATAGTTGGACTCTAAGATTTGCTGCAGTTGTTGTTTTCCATCTGGTGGTAAGTGAGCACCATTTACCGCAATGTTGATCAACTCCTGGTCATCCAAATTGTCAAGGGGGCAGGATAGCAATGGGTGTTTAGGTGGAGGAACGGAACTAAGCAGGGACATGCTTTGCTTAACGCTCTTTTGATTATGTTTCTTTTCCAGGTGTGGTGGTTTCACGACAGGTATACTGGCCTGACCTGGTTGAAAAGGGTAGTCTTCATTAGGGGCAGACTTGAAGGAGTATTTCTGGTCTGTCACATTAATCTGCAGTCCACTAGAAAATATAAAGTTCAAACCTAGAATCACTGCATAAGCAAGGGCTTTGGAGGTGAGGACAGCCACCCACACTGAGAAAGTCTTATCATGAATAATAATAGGCAGATTTATCCAGCCTAATGGAACTTCTGCAACACCATTAGCTAAATATAGAGGACCAAGGGTCCAAGGGTGCAATTTGACTCTGGGGTTAAGCTCTGACCAAAGGTTTTCATGTAGGAGGGTGTAACTTGCGCCTGTATCCAGTATAGCCTTTCCTCTCCAAGTGCCAATACTAATGGGTATTACTAATTGTTGTGGTACCGCAGTCGGCTGATTTGTGGGGGTATTGAAACCTGTGGTGGTACTCTCTTCCATCGTCATAGATGGCCAAGGAGTGGCTGCTGCTGACACCGCATTGCTAGAAAGGGTATTTGGCTGGCGAGGCGGAACCCCAGACTTCAGAGGTTGGAAGGAACGTTTATTAGTGTTGGCACGATGCTGATCAGATGGCTGGTTGGAAGAAGCAGACGTAAAATGTGGGCAGTTTCCAGGTGAGTGGTAACCTTTACACCTCCAGCACTGTACTTGAGGCTTCTCCATGGGTTGGTTAGACATTGGTCTTTGGGGCATTGTAGGTGGTTTCATAGCCTTACGTCCTTCATTTTGGATGTGCTGCGCATAATCCTTTTCCAGCTGGTGACCCAACTTCACTAGATCTTCAACAGTGCTTACTCTGCTGCGTAGCTGACTGGCCAGATAGGGCTTGATATTTTTAAGGATCAATTTTACCATGTCACTCTCTGTTAGGGCCGGCTTCCACCTTTTGCAGAGAGCTTGATACGAAAATGCAAAATCCCTGATGGATTCTTTCTCTCCTTGGATTCTATTTCTGACCCGATCCGCCAGCTCATCTTCATAATCCTCCGAGAGGAAAGCCGAAAGGAAGGCGGATTCAAACTCACCCCATGTCATTATAGAGGATCTGGCAACCTCCCACCAGTCACGGGCAGTTCCATACAGGACAGTTCGGAAGGTGGCCAGCAGGTCTGCATCAACCAAAGGATGTATTGCTAGAAAATCTTGACAACGGGCCGGATATAGCAAAGGATCTGGGTCATCGGAGGGTCTTCCAAAAGTGGGAAACGTTAATTTCAGGTAGTCACTTCTTACCCCTGTAGTAGCAGATGAAGATGCAAGTGCAGGTGCAGTCACTGAGGGAGAGGGAGGAAGGGAAGCGAGTGACATAGACTCAGGAGGGGATGGTAGCCTTTCCTTAAGTAGATCCACTATCTTCTTTTCTTGTATTTTGCAACGGTCCGTCATCTCAGTCTCAAACTTCCTTAAGTTGGTACAAAGCATAGCAGTTTGACTGTGGCATTGCTGTATTTCTGTTGTCAGCTGGTCATGGCTTTTTTGAAAGTGCTGTTGCATGGTTTTTAGGTCTTGCTGAACTTCCAGCTGGAGCTGATCCACCATGAAGCGTACCTCAGATACAACAGTAGATTCTACTTTTTGCAGTTCCCCTGATATCATGAGTTTCATAGCTTTCGTTAACTGATCAGCCTCAGACTCCTCCTGTTTTCTGCTCGTGGCCAACAGGGTAAGAACTTGCTGCTGGTTGTCCCTCACTTTGGTAGAAAGGTTATCAATTTGGTCACAGTGCTGAGACGAAGCTGCTTTCAGCCCCTGGGTAAGTTCACAAACTGCTTTCGTCTGGGTTTTAACAAAATCCATTAGTGTATCCCAATTACCTTGAACCTGTGAAGTAAGTTGTTGCATTTCTCTTCCAGGAGTGGGGAGTCCACCAGGCAAATCCTGCTGAGTCACAGAGAAAGAAGAGGAGAGGTCAGGTGATGTGCATAGCCGCATGGGGCCTGGGCCCCGTTCCCAGGAAAGGGTGTGTACTGGAGTGCTGAACTGGACATGTGATTCTGGATATCTAGTTCTAAAGGGCCCTTGGGTGTATGGGACTGAGGCATGGGGAACTTGTGGTGAAGGATGCCCGGAGGAAACCTGTGGTGATGGGACAATTGGCCATATAGAGGTTGCAACATCTGGAGGAGCTTCAATATCCACAAAAGTGGACATAGGGGATGGTGTAGTGGTCATGTCTGCAAGTACAATAAAGTGTGTACAATGTTATGTAAAATGAAATGTGTACGTGTGTCAGTATTAGGCAGCAAAAACAGCAACAATATTACAATGTTGTACCAGGATTAATTAAACAAATCTAACCCCCATACACTGATTTGCACTCTCTTCACAAGCATGCAACCGCAAGGTGACACTTCAAATCTTCCTCATTAATTGTTACCTCCTTAACTACAACAAGCAAGCTATTCCACAGTTCAAAAGACACAGGTTACCAAAATACAATTTCCCCCAAAGAAACAACAGCAATGTACATCACATTCTTTAGAGGGGGTTTCACAAAGGAAAAAAAATGTTTTTCATTTCAAGTTCATAAACAAATTTTCAAAAAAGGTTTTTTTTTTTGTTTTGGTTTTTTTTTTTTTTTTTTTTTCAAAAAGTTCAGAGTCCCTGTTTGGGCGCCACTTCTGTAACGGTGGCAAGCCCACAACCAACTTAAATAAACAGTTTAGTTTAACAAAACAGTTCGGGCGCCAGACAAGCTTAAACTTGTCAAGATACAAAAAATCGGGTTGTTGCGTTTGTCACCCCGGAGTAGCTCTATTAGCCACCGATTACAAACAAAAGAATCAAAGCACACACAAAAGAGTCATATTCACAGGTATATATTTTTTTCCACCCAAATTCACAAGAAACAAACAAACAAAAAAAACAAAAAATGAACAACAACAACAAAATAGGATACAGAAATGAAATAAGAAAATGTAATCAAAGAACCTATAGTTCCTTCTATTATTTCCACAAAAAAACTTTCACAGTTGGTTAAATGTAGTTACAATGGGAACACCAAAATAAATACAAACAAAAATAAATAACCAAAGAGGACAATAACTTAAATGACTTAAACCTACAATGACTGTGCTTTTAAGTAACTCTGTAGATTAACGTCATACAATAGCCTCATCTCCCACGAGCAATCGAGAGAAAATAAAATAAAAATAATAATAGATGAAAACATCAATACAGTCAGTTACGGCATGACCAGACAACAAAAAGAGAAAAAAAAAAAAATGTGTCCACACACAGTCGTGCAAATCAACCACCAGGAATGGGAAAAATCTTTGCCTAGGCGTGATGAATTTGCGTGCGTGAATGTTCAGGTATGTTCGCGTAATGGGTGGGTGCGTGTGTGTGTGTGTGTGTGTGTGTGTGTGTGTGTGTGTCCACAGCGCTCCGCGCTGCGCTCAGGCTGATGATGGCAGTGAGGAAAATACTGTTTTTAGTCAGAGGGAGTCGGTGAAAACTAAAGGAGTTTTTTAAACAGGAGTTCGTTCACCTGCGCAGCTCTCGCGCCGCTCGTCAGCCACCAAGACTTCGTCACCCTGCCACCAGCTGCTGAAAGTGCGTGCCGCACTACAGAGATCGCCTCGGAAACGCACGTCCGCTTTAGCGACCCAGTCTGGCTCAAACAGCAGTGATGCGTTCAATCTCACCAACCCAGCGGTTTGTCTCAGGTCATCCGTTTTCTCTCTCTCTTTATTTCATTCTTTCTTTCTCCCCCTTTTCTTTTGCATTTGCCTCCTTATATACCCACGTTTCCAATTTCCGGTTAATTTATTTCCCTCCTCCATCCGGCCACACAACAGGAAAACACACCTATTTTTCCTCGTACTGCCACAACACGGTGCCATCGAGTGTTAAAACGCATAAGGCGAAGCTTGAATTTATGGGTATGTCCCTCTTGGGCTAATGTACTTTCAAGATGGAGGAGCAACATGGCAACCAGCATTCGAACCCCTCTCCCGTATGTATTTTCAATGGCATACTATAAGCTTACGAGAACAGACATGTCCCACAGACTCGTGCTTAAGTCTGTCACAGACATTCATTAAGTCAGCTTCAGTTCACACAGACTCGTGCTTAAGTCTGTCACAGACATTCATTAAGTCAGCTTCAGTTCACACAGACTCGGGCTTAAGTCTGTCACAGACATTCATTAAGTCAGCTTCAGTTCACACAGACTCATGCTTTTGTCTGTCGCACAGATGTATGCTTGTCCTCCATCCCTAACTCCTCCTTACGCCAGCACACGATCATTTTTTTCAGCTTGTCCAAGATGATATATCTATCTATCCAGCTCATTGTTGCTCAATATTGTCCAATCTCATTACAGTACATGTATTACTTCTGCATGGAATTATGTAAAAATTCATTGAGGTTTGCTTGTGGACATCTCCGAAGCTGAACCGTTCAGAGCGGAACCTGGCGCCAAATAACATTCAGAGCCTCTATAATAATCTTAATCAAACAGAGTGGTCCTGATTGAACTCTAATTATCTTTTGCCACCTTTTCTGGCTAGTCTCCCTCATAAGTTGGTGGTAGCGCAGTAAATTGAGACATCATCCTGGTGGGTTGGACAGGACTGCCCTCATGTACACCCTCAGGCAGATGTACCAGATACAGATAACTCTTACATGACTTTTTGACAGACCAACTGAGACATTTTGACATTTCATTTTTGCTTGGTTTCTATTTGTGTCACATTGCACTGTTGCCCCACCCATATTGAAAGATGAGTGTGTTCCAAAGCCATAGATACATTTATCATTACTATAAAAAATATATATATTCTTCGACATACAAATTACTAGTACTGTGCTAAGAAAACCAGATTCTGCAGCTTTAGGCAATTTGTATATTCATTTGAACCAGAAAAAAAAACCTTAGCTATACTTACATTTAATTTTAATGTACAATGACTCATACCATTGCTTTTAGCCTTTTAACTAATTTCTGACATTCTAATGTACTCCTTCCATAGTTTTAACTCAAAGATAGTATCTAGAATAACAGTAGTTACATATTCGCTATAACGGTGACCTTTAATAAAACCACAAATCATCAGATTGGATTTGACATTTTATGTCCGGTCTCCCTTAAATAGCTGGTCATTTTGTGTGACGTAATGTTTGATCGTGGCTTAAGCCAGGACAATTCAGCATGAAGAACTTCCCAACAAGAACAAAATGCTTTTAAAAATTTCACTATGCTGTATTTGGGTTTTAGTTAGGTTATTTTACAGCATTTTAAAACTTTCTAGAAAATTCACAATTTTGAAACGTTAAAAAATTTACCCAAATTAAAATTAAATACACTAAAATGTATTTTAAATGAATTTATTTGATGCTAATCATGCTGCAAATTACATATTTATGTACTTAATATAAATACCCTGCAAATGTTCTTTGTCATCCCAAATTGGTAAAAAGTCTGCTAAATTGGAACAACTGATTTTGTACTTAATGCACTTAGTACTTAATAACTCGTTGTGATGCAGATGAAGGTGTCACAAATCATTATAAATTGTTTCAACTATATGTTTCTGCTTCTTTATCATATTTATATTGTGTGGTTTTATAAATCACCGTATATCCTATCACATATTTTGATTTTGGACGTCTGGTCACTTTATATCTTATATCAGAATATTATGTAACTGTTAAGCCCACTATAGCCCTATTCGGACAGTAATTGTTTCTCATGTGGACGTCTGTAAAAATATATTTGCATCACCTCAGTGATAAAACTAGTCTATTCGGATAGCGATTTATTCCCGGTGGAGGAGCGAGTGATCCTCCGCACCTGGGAAACACTGCTCACGTGGTAAGTCAATTGATTGTCTGCTGTAAAAATGTCATGTGCTTGGAATCAGGGATGGAAATTAGCACCCGCCACCAGCCAAATGCAGGTGATTTTGAGTTGTGGCGGGTAAACTCGCTTCACCTACCGGCCACCGTGGCGGGTAAATAAAAATAGCATACTGTTTCCCCTCTTTGTAAATTTTGTTCAATGTATGCGAGTGCGGCCGTATGTCGGAATATGACCAGTCGTTTTCACCGTCATTACCCGGATGTAGTGCCAGAAGACGCGAATACGAACTTGCACGCGCTGAAAGAAGATCCGTCACTGTGCATCATCCGAGAACGCGTACTCGTCTCACAGCGCGCAAATATTGAGTTCTCTTTCAAGTCTTGCGCTTAAATGGACAAACTCACACAAAAACTATGTCAACATGTCCATCTTGATTAGTATCCAAGCAGACATAGTCTGAATATGGCTCAAGGGAACGTTATACAGTCGAGAAAGAAGAGCATATCCCTGCACTAGGTCTTAAAGGGGCAGTAGCCTTTACTGCTGTCTATTTAATGTCAAACAAAAGGACATCACTCACTGCTCTTGAATAGCTTTTTAAAGTTTAATAAGGATTAATCTAAAATTTAAACTGTTAAAATATGCAGTTATTTTACATTTGATTACTTTATCGAATTTCTGTACCTTTCTGCAGGCCATTAGGCCTGTACATTAGCTATTATTAAATGTACACACGAGTGAGGTCGAGTTAAACATTTTAGTTTGAATTGTATTTTATACTGTGGATTGTTGCAATGTGCTAAATAAATATTTGCATAATTTGTAATTGATTAATATTTGAAACTTTAATATTAATTTATGCAATCGCAATGCCTTGATTTTTAGTAAAGTTACACAGTCACAGCATTAGCCATAAATGCAATGGTACTAATAGTTGGCATTAATTTCTTTTGGTGTTTCGGTTTCGGCCAAGAATTTTTATTTCTGTGCATCCCTACTGACAATGTTCTGCTCGGTGTGTCGTCAACACGCTTCAGAAGATGCCAAAACGAATAGTTTCATTGTTGGGACTAAAAACCTAAAACTGGAAGCCATAAAAGATCACGAATCATCCAAATGCCACATCCAGGTAAAAAAAAAAAAAAGCGCACAGAGCACAGAGCCCTACTCATTTAATGAAATGTATATCAGTTCATGGTTTGTGTGTGTATAAGAGAGATAGAGAAAATGTCAGAATTTCATTGAGACTTGAGATTAAATAAACTGCTTAAGTATTGTAGAGCTTGTAGTATTAATTTTTCACATGCAGTTACACATTGGCGGTTAAAAACAAGAAAGTGGCTGGTAAAAACATGGAGTGGCTGGTAGATTTTGAAATCCACCAGCTACAGTGGCCGGTGGACAAAAAAGTTAATTTCCATCCCTGCTTGGAATAAAAAGAATTTAATTTCATATTTAATAAAAGGACATTATTAATTATTTAAATGTCTTGTTTAAAAAAAAAAAAAAAAAAGTAATTTTAAAAATGAGTGGAAATAACGGCTCATTTCAAATGTTTACGTGTTTTTTTTCTCTTTCTCTTTTGAGCGGTGATGAAAGATTATTCTTGTAAATACTTTCCAGCATTTAAGTAAAAAGTGTAGGCTTTAGATCTTTAAAATCCGAAAAATACCTTACGACCCCACGAGAAACAATTACCATCCGAATATGGCTTAAGAATGTTCAAATACGCTGAACCATGTGTCCTGTATTATAGCTACATTAATGACCTTTGCAGCAAAAAAAAAACTGCGTTAAAATCGGTTAGGTATTCAGTGAGATATGATTAATTAAATGTGCTGACAGCTCACTGCACCTGGCAAACAAGTTACACTGAGTGGATCTGGCGACCGGTTCAAGATGGTGGCTCCAAGGCTCGACCGTGCCAATAGGCAGTAGAGCTCGATAGGGTGTCTATCTATATGATGTCTATGGTTGAAACCATCTATACTGATATTCGAATGCTCTGTTTCAAGGGGCGTGTCTGCTGTGAGACTACAATGAAAACACCCACTGTTGTGATTGGCTGACATCTTTGCATTTGAAATGAGTATTAGATTATGTGGTGGAGGGTAGGGGTGGGCGATATCTCGATATTAAAAATATATCGAGATATTTTTTAAACTCGATATGGATTTGGACATATCGTATATATCGATGTGTTGTTTATATTTAATTCTGATTCCGCCACTTTGCTTGTTTGCCTTCTCTGTGCTGTGCTCGCGTGCCTCCCGCCTCCGTGCTTTTGTTCCCCCTCCCCTCGCGTGTTGTCTCATTGAACACGGCGGCGCGTTCACAACCAGCCAGGTGAGGATTAGTTATGTTGACAAGCGCGTGCGTTGTTCAAGACTCAGTTTAGAGACCATGATTTTCCTTCTAACACAACTGCTTTCTAAAATTCATAAAGAAATATTAATATTCATTATAGTTCAAATCGCAAGTTTCAGGTGATTGACACTATTGGTGCGAGACGCGATTTGTGTCTAACTGATCGCATAGTTTTCGGTTAAAATGTCAAAATGATCGCATATCATTTGAAAACATTTAAAAATTATTGCAATATCATTATTATTATTATTATTATTATTATTATTATTATTTTGTCAGCTTTATCATGGGATTATGATGAATAGGTCTATTCATGTTTTAACCAAGAGGGAAATACGAGACATCCCGGGTGTCCTATGAGATACAGTGCGCTTCTGTAAGTTGTGCTGTAGCAGAAGCCTATATAGCCTACCTTCTGACATTCATATTTCGTTCTGTAACTGGAAAAGAAGTGAATATCGGTTCATGTGTACATGATCCGCATGATGAGGCACTCAGTCACGCTTTAGTAAAGAGTGCAACATCTACTGTTTGAATTTTGATACATATTTAACAGGAAGTGGTGTCATGACAAATTTTATTTATATCTCAGTCATGCCCCCATCTTTCTGCAGAATGCTTACGGTTTACTTTAAGTGTAAAAAAGGAGTCTTTGATTCATCTTTTGAAAGCATGAAATGAATGAAAAGAAGGATATATGTATTTTTTATGTTCTTTTAAAGTTAAATTATTATTATTTATGTAATCAGGGAGTTATTTTTTAAATGTCGCAAAAGCACTTTGTTCCTACATGAACTGACTACCTCTTGCACCTCAATTAAAAAAAAGAATTTGTGGTATTTGGCATATTTGTTTTTGCTGTAGTTTTTAGGGGGTTATTTTTCCTGTAAAGATATCGAGATATATATCGTATATCGAGATATAGCAAAATATATTTAGATATATTTTTTGCTCCATATCGCCCAGCCCTAGTGGAGGGGGTGTGGTTTAGTGAGGCACAAGCGGCGCTGCCAGTCCAGAGAGAGACGGAGAGCTGGGGAAAGATTACTGAGAAAGGGTAATGTATCGTGTTGTGTAGAGCACTTTGAGCGTTAGTTTATTTTGTTATGAGTTTATATCTAAAAGCTCTGAACAAACACCACTGGGACTGAGTCCCAGTCACGCCGACCCTTATTTTATGAACTTGACAACGTTTGTTCTCTCACGAAATGCTTTCACCACAACTAACAACAAACACGGCATCAACATAAATACAGTACAAGCTTGTTAATAATAATAATACATATTTGTTTTATTGCACTTTATATTAAAAATGTTGTGCAGCTTAACAGCGTCATTCGTAATAAGAGCAGTTTGGACAAGTGTGCACTGCAGATATACGTGTGATTGACAGATCCGAACATTATAAAGAGTGTTCTTTGATCGCTCTCTGTAGTTTAATCATTTAAATAACAGATTTGTTTCATGCTACTATCAGAAATTACGTGAAGTTGATCATTTTAGTCACTGGCTTGATAAACTGATAAATCAAGATGGCCAGCGGAGAGACTGACAGTATTAAACGATTTGGAAAAAAACTCTGTGTGAACTTGAATGATTATCACTTATCCTAGATCAGGCATTAATGAACACTGTTATTCACTGTTTGTGGCAGTGCTGTCGAATCCATAAAGTAAAGCCTGTGCTGCTGACATCCCGACTGATAAACTTTCTCTACTAATTCTCTGGGTGAGCAAAGCAGAGGAAGGGGAGGAAACCTTTCCTGGTATGACGTCAAAACAGGAAAATTCAAAATCAGCTCGTCTTAGCTCTCATTTTCTCAAAGGCAGAGAAAGACAACCAGAACTCGGTTTACACCGGTACAAATTTCTAGCCACTTGGGGACAATATTCAGACTAGGGGAACTCATATGTTGAAAAACCTCATAAAATGAATATTTCATGCATAAGACCTTTAAATACACAAAGCAAACAAAGGAAACTAGATGGCACACAGATGAATGGAATGAGGAATGAGGCAAATCAAATCAGTAACCAACCATGACAACCAAAAAGCAGCAGGAGCAAGGGAAATTTGTTCAAACTAAACAGGTAAACAGAAACTGAACACAATGAAAATTAAAAACCGAACAGACAGGTACCGTGACAGGTACCCGTATTCTTTAAATATAATCAAAGTGACAATATAACTAACCTTCAATGTTAGTTATAAACATAAGACTCATAAGACATTTTGAAAACATTTTGAAAATACAAACAGGTCGCATTAAAACATTTGTGTTATTTGTCTACGTTACAGAGTGTAAAGTGTTGTCGGAAGCTTACTGGTGTGTAGTTTGTTTATAGCCTATAGCTTTTGAATTCTGCCGATTGTATTTGCACTTAATGTATAAAAGTTGTATCCATTTGTCAAGATTATGACAATAAACAAAATCTGTAAAAATCATAACCTTTTTTAAGTCACAGATCTTATTTTTTGCAATAACCCAAAAGCCAATAGAAAAACATTATATTGATGTTTAGTTGAGGGAACCATGGTGATGCTTACTTCAGGGTTGGCCTAAAATATGTAATCCCTGCAGAAGTTGATTATCAAATTTACGTGTCAAACATTTCAAGCTACTTTAGATTATTCATATTATTTCAATTTTGTGAATGGAAGACACTTTTGAAACTTTTTCCCAACAGACATGATGATGATGATAATTATTAAGAAAGAAGGCCACTTTGTGTTATTGGTTAGCACTTTACTTTGAAAGATGTTTGTGGCAAAAACATTTTGATGTTTAGACATGGAAATAACAAGGCAAACAACATTATGCAGTGTCTGCAGTGCTGTGAAAATACATATTTAAAACAATATACAAGTTACATACAAGTTTCATTGTAGCTGCAGTAACTTTTGTAAATATGTATTTTTTACATATTTTTTAAACCTGTCATTATATCCTGACAGTAGAATATGAGACCAACCAAGCTCCTCTGGCTCATCCCAGTGGTCCAATTGCCATTTGCAGAAATACACCACTCCCAGTAAGAAACAACCAATCAGAGCCAGGAGGAGTGTCTTAGCAGTGCCAATCAAGCTCGTGTGTGCTGATCATAACCCTCTCTCATGCACAGCGCGTACAGGTGTTCAAATTCAAGATTACCGGTGTACCGTAGCTTTGCTTATGGCGTACAAACAATCCAAACTGCCAATTCATCGAGTGGCACCTGCTCATAAAATAAAGACGGATCAACGGAAAAGACAGAAGACAATTAAAAAAGATAAAGAGAAAGAATTAGATAGGGCCTGAAATAAAACGAGGGCAAATATCGGAGCGGCTTTGCCGAGTTGGAGGGTGCTAACGTTACGTGTCCTGAAAGGATTAAAAACCGATGCAGAGTTAGCCACAGTTCTGCTTGACAAGTATCCCTACTTGATTTGTTTAATTCCTCGAAGTCGCTGAGGGTGTGAATTCCTCGTGGGAGCCCATTGACTCTGTGTCAAAACTCTAGCCGCATAACATACAGATAAAATGTCACGCATTGTGCAAAAGCAACTATTGAAACCTACTAATTTACTGGCTTGTCCTGTTGCTGAAATAATGTACTAGCAAATCTTATTTAGCATTACATATCGATAGGATAATTACTTGCTTACTTTAAAATTAGTTACCATTATATTATCTTACTAGCTTATTACTTTTAGAAATAGTGCAACGTCATACAGTTATTACATGTATTGCAAAATACGTAATGTTTTGAGGACCAAGTTTGTAGTAAAAGTATGGGCAGGCCATAGTCAATGTAAATCATATTGTTGATGTTTCGTCTTGTTAACCCCTAACACAGTCTGTACCAGTGAATGTGCCATAACTGTTTATTCGCCGTCATCGGTGGGCCTGCGCAGGTGCTGTGGAGGGAGGGCTGTAGCGCAGCAGAGAGCACTGGGAGTGACCTGTCAGTTGTGCTTGTTCAAATTTTCAGGTTAAAGCCCTATTCGCACGGGATTAGTATTATCTAGGGACCTCTGTGATTTAGAAATTACTCCCCCACATCTCTCCCTACAGATTTGCGTGGCGCATTCGCACAGGATAAGCAAAGCCTGTGATTTCAGTCGAATTTACTGACTTATCGCCCGAATATGATGTCGAGACGTCTATAAGTATTGGGACTATAATGTTTTTTCATTATAGATATAGCTGTATGAGATCACATGTAATTATGTATCAATATTGTTTTGATTGTTTTATAGTAATAAAAATAATTTAGTTCAGTTAGAGAACAGACTTAAATTGAGCACAGACCAGCGGCAGGAATCAGATTTTATTTATCACGAGTGAGAAGCTGATGATATACGGCGGAAGATTCAGTTTCAAAGCTAAATGTAAAAGCGCACATTTAAGCGAGCTTGTCATTGGACTGCTCTGTTGTTATGTTTATCATTAAGAATATTGATATTAATATTAAGCACACCATTCAAGCCAATTGCTCCCAAATTGGTACTCATTCTAAAGTGAAAGTATAGCCTAATCCGTGCAGGAATTCATAACGGTGCACACCTTGCAAATTATATACGATCCGCTTAATCCTGGCCAAATCACAGAGATGCCAATACGCACCTACTATCACAGGATTTGGTGTTCGGCGAAATATGGTAGGTCACTTACGGGGGGATTTTTAAATCTTTAGTTTCGAAATCTTTTTCAGAAAAAACAATTGTAACCCTCCCCTCAAAGTTATGTTTTTGTATTCTAAAAGCTGGATATATTGGTCATTTTGAAGGAAAAAGCATGAAACCTGTACATACACACACAAATCACTACTTGTCATCTTTCATTTGGACAAGCATTGTTTTATAGAAGCACATACAAAACAAAAGACATCTCATGTCTGTATCTAAAGGAATCCAATCAAAGAGGGCAAGACACAAAGGGAGAACTGTATAGTTCTATATATCTGAATCAGTTTTGTTTTACATCAGTTAGTTTATAGTCCTCAATGATCAAATAAAGAATATAATACATTGCACTGTAAGTGACAGCTGCCAGGTTTTTTTTTCTCTACATGTTCTCTGAAGCAATATATTCATATAATCTTTCTGCACTGGCCCTTCAAGCGAGTTCTGATATACTTTAATTAAGGCCTGGTCTGTAGTTACTGAACAGACCTCTGGGAAAGACAAACTGTTAAAGCTGCAGGGGAGAGGTGGACGAAAAGAGAGACTGATCAGCGAACTACTTTGAAATACATCTAATTGACTGTGCCAGTGTGTGCGCAGTATCAGCCGGAGGGATCACCATTCGTCCTTACTGTCATTGAAGCCTCAGTTGTTAGCAGCTGCTCAACAACAGCACTCCCATACGGTGCTCAAAAAAGGACTAGTCCAGATGAGATGATAACAGATAGCCTGACTGACAAATGCTGACAATAAACAGGCATGAAAAGAGAGGAATTCACTGCATTATTTGTGACCTCTGATAGCATTGTTTATTTGTACACTATCCGTATATAAATCCGTATTTAAACTGGGTCATTAATGTAGTAGAAATGTAAAATATTTTTTTTTTATTTGGTGCTTTCTAGACTGAGAAAAGACAGAAAATGTATTTTTGTCTCATGGGGATGAAAGACAACAATTCCCAGAATGCTTCGCTGCCCTACGAGGCCATTTCAAAAGCCACCGCTACTAGATTACTGTATCACTGATCACTTTCCCACCGCGACCGCGATCATCTTCATAAAATCAGCTCCATTAGAGTACAGACACTACAATTAAAAACTGAACTTGTGTGTTCAATATGTGATTTAACCGCTGAGGGAGTCTTACAGCCCAAAACATCAGGAGTCACATTGACAGTCATGGATGAGCTCGTGATGGGAGCTGAGGTAAACGCGACGGCACTCGCAGCAGATTCACAGCGCATGTTCAGTCTGCTGCGTTTTCAGTTCATGCCTTTGAAAGCTTAACTTTCATAGGAATTAGTTTGAGAAGTTGAAAGACTTACTTTGCTCTGCTGGCCGCACCGTTTAAACATGAATGACTGAGGCTGCAGCTGCCAGCCATAGACCGTAAAAAATGCCAGCTGAGTGCTGTGTGAATTCCCATCCCCCACGCGCGAGTTGAAAACATTCGGAAATGGCTCCCTCTGCTGGCTGATATGCTAATCGCTGAAGTAACCCTTTTAAAAAATGTATGACAATGATGCAGGAGTCTCAAACTCAAATTACCCGGCGGCCGCTGGAGGTAGACTGTGTCAGGCTGGGCCGCATCAAAGGACTATTTGCAAACAATATTTGCATTATTTGTCGTCAAATATATTAGTCCCGAGGTTTTTCGCATGAGTGAATAAATACGTAGGCTACATTCGCTGCTTGAGTTCCTCAGTTGTCTAGTAGTAGACTTTTAGTAAATCGTCTCAAATGTTCAGAGATCTAATCAGCTCATACAGTTTTTTTCATTAAAATGTTCATCAATGATTGTATATTAAGAGCATGGACACGCTGCATTTTGTGTGCATTTGTGTGTGTGTCCAATTTAGTTTTGTGATTTCACCGGAAAGAATAGTCTCTCTCCGCAACGGCATTACTTGATAGATTGACGTGCTCGTCTGTGTGTATGAAGACTGCGCGAGCGAGCATGTGCGCGGACCAAAAGAGAATGTAAATCCCGCCTACTTTGATTTGATTGGCCATTTGAGCGCCATTAAACCACATTAATTTCAACTGTCTTATCAGCCTCTGGTCATGTCAATCACGCGGTGTCAACCAATTATACTGCATGAGAGAGGGCCGAGCTAACCCCGGCTACACACTGCACGCGTAAGCAGGGCGTAGGCATATGGCAAGCCGAATGGGTCAGAATTACGCTATAGATTAATCGCGTTTACAGTCAAACGCCGTAAAACACGGCGTTTTAAACATTATTTGCGCCGCAAAATACGCCATTGTGATTACAAACGCTGTAAAAAACGCGCGAAAAACATCAAGGACGCCGTATTTTGCGGCGTTTTAGTGTGCCTGAAAAGCGCCGCCATATGACGGCGAAAAAAACGCCGCTTTGGTTGCACAGAGCGCTATTTACGGCGTTTTGCTTGTAGTATAATGAGCCACACCCAGCGATTTTCACAGCCAGTCATTTTAAACTGTTCTCACCCAATCCATGATGAACTAAGTCAGACCAGACAAATTCATCACGGATCATTTTAGCCAAAGGAGTGCCTTTGATAGGATATTTTCATCTACAATAGCCTTTAACTCTTTGGACATTTTCATATTTACTAACATTAAACATAATAAAAGATCACAACTCGTTATCGTACTTTAATGTAACTTTTGCCAAGATTTCATATTCAGCAATTATCCTACCCCCTAGGCCTATTCAACTTGTTACACACTTTTCACGTTAGAATAGCCTAAATAACTGGATGTTATGTTTCCAAAAGAAGAAATCGTCACTAATATAAAAGAACCCGTCCCGGATAGTGTTTACAAGGTGCAGCAGTCGATATAGTGTCTGACTCCATAGCGACCGAAATGCATGATCGCCGGTTCGTGCCCCGCTCTTTACAGGTCTGGTTTGAAAGAGTTAGCCCATTTGCTAAATAAGATATAGGCAATTTTAGTTGACCCTCACTCTAGAAATAATTTATGCAAATTCGCAGAAATGAAAAAAAAAGCAGAAATGAAACAGAAACGCGAGTTATAGTCTACCTCTCTCATCTGTCATAAATCCAAGATGTATGTTAAATTATATTTATTATTTACAAGTTTTGTAGACTTTGTGTTCCAATACCTGACGCGCAAAAAGCTTGGCATAACATCACAGTGAGATTGTACACATGGACTATTTCAAATTGTAGCCTAAAACTTTGTAAGTTGACCGTAGCCTTTTTTATTTTGACAACGAACAGGGAGCCTATTTTATTTTGACAATCTCCCTTTTATAGGGAGATTATCTAGTAAAATAACATTACATTTCGTTATATCCAAAATATTTTTGTAATATGAGGACTAAAATATTTTGCCCTTTCAAGCGTCCCTTTATAGCTAAACGACTTGAAAATAGTCCACCGTTTGTGAGTATATAGGCCTATAGGCTATATATAGCCCAGTGGTTTTCAAACTTTTTTTAAAGCGACCCTTTTTTTTTTTTTTTTTTTTTTTTTTTAGTTGTTGCGACCCATATAGGCCTACAAACATTTACATTCAAATGAGTCAAACCAAGCATAATACTTGTATACAATGGGCCATTTGACTGCATTCTCCATTGAACCACTAGATGGCTCAAATATTCAGCTCAGCAATTTTCAACACAACTGCTTTTGATCCTTGATGCGTCGCAACGGAAAGTTGATTCTGCACTAATTTGATAGCTAGGCATATCTATGGGACGCTAATTAACTGGTTAACTGTTAATCAACAAGACTTTTGAAAGAGAGAGAAAAACAGTAAGTCACGTATAAGTCGCATTTGATTGCATTCATAATAATACCAGTAGGCTAAATAAAGCGAAATATTGTACTACAAACATAGGTTATTTTAGTTCCCCCCACTCCACAACAAATCCTTCAAATTTAACAGTATTCAGAACAGAAGGCTATAACTATATAATGTCAAAACGAAATAATTTAATGAGGAACTGAAAGTAACCAGCGACTCACGCAGCCTAACTCCCTCATTCGAGTCCAAATGTTTCCATATTGGTGATGCATTTAGATGCTAAACCATTATTTATTATAGGCTTTGGCTACTTAACTCGCGTCCCAATATTGATGGGGAAAAAATCATCCTCTTCACATGCGCAAAAATGTGCTTGAGAAGTGCACTCCCGCGGGACTCGCGGAACCCAACGCATAGGCTATAGAGTGCGGCGCGGGACTAGATTTGATGGCTGAGTGCGGGCGGTAGCTACTCGTGTGAGTGTGTGTGGATTTCGGGAGAATAAAACTATTTGCATGACCACAGCAAAATAAAAAAATCTAAAAAGAAAACATCTAGAAACAAATAAAATGTTATAAAATAAAATAAAAGAGTATAACACGTTTTTGCTGCGTTGTGCAATGTAACCAATATATTGGTTAAACAAAGCCGATACAACAAATGTTTGTTTCTAGAACGCAATGGCCAAACAGATGCATTTAAGAGAAAAATCCCCTCACCGCTCAAAAGAGTTTTTGTGCAGTGCTGAATTCTGTATGCTGACAAATCCTTTGATTATAACAAAGAAAGTTTAGACATTATAAAAAAAAGATTCATTGTGCAGTCATTTGATACAGCACTCTGGGAACAGCCTATTTGTTCAGAATCTTTTGCAAGTTGATTCAGATGATTAGGTTAATAGCTCGTTTAGAGAAACTTTTCATGATATGCTAATTTTTTGAGACAGGATTTTTGGGTTTTCATGAGCTGTATACCAAAATCATCAGTATTAAAACAATAAAAGACCTGAAATATTTCAGTTGGTGTGCACTGAATCTAAAATATATGAAAGATTAACCTTTATCATTACATTATGGAAAATAATGAACTTTATCACAATATGCTAATTTTTTTAGAAGGACCTGTACTGTCCATGTCCAGAAAGGGAATAAAAACATCATGAGAGTAGTCCATATGTGACATCAGTTGGTTAATTAGAATCTCTTGAAACATCGAAAATACATTTTGGTCCAAAAATAACAAAAACTATACATTTATTCACTATTGTCTTCTCTTCCGTGTTTGTTTTCAATATGCAAATAAAGATTCAAACGGTTGTGAATCAGTGTATTGATTCATGATTCGGATCGCCAATGTCACATGATTTCAGCAGTTTGACACGCGATCCGAATCATGAATCAATACACTGATTCATAACCGTTTGAATCTTTATTTGCAGATTGAAAACAAACACGGACGAGAAGAATAGGCTGAATAAAGTCGAAGCTATTGTTATTTTTGGACCAAAATGTATTTTCGATGCTTCAAGAGATTCTAATCAACCAAATAAGTCGTAGTTTTGTAATTATCTTAAACTTTGTTCCGAAGATGAACAGAGGTCTTACGGGTGTGGAACGACATTAGGGTGAGTCATTAATGACATAATTTTCATTTTTGGGTGAATAAACCCTTTAAGAGTTTATGATTGGATCATTACTGCAGTGATTATTATGTTTTATGTTTCATGTATTATGTTATATGTTCGGCAACAGTTCTTCTAACCTTAATTGATTGAGTGTGTAACTTTCAACTCCTAAACAGCTGTGTAGGTAAACACACCATGGCCATATTTCAGGATGACAAAGCCAAGGTTCATCAGGCTCAAATTGTGAAAGAATGTTTGGGAGTAAGCATGAAGAATAATTTTCACACATTAGCATCTATGAGTCCAGACCTTTAATTCCCTGAAAGTCTTTGGGTTGTGACTTTACAGAATGCTTGACTCTTGCATTGTTAATACAAGATCTTGACAAAAAATTGGAAAATAACTGTTATAATGTTATTTCCGTCAAGATGTGCATACATTGTTGGTCAAGATCTTGTATTGACATTGAAAGATATATATATATATATATATATATATATATATATATATATATATATATATATATATATATATATATATATATATATATATATATATATATATATATATATATTTACGCTTGCACTTTTGAAAGAAAATTAACTGTTTTGAACCCTGTGTTATGAAACTCTGATCCAGAACAGGGTTAAAACCGCTGCTGCACAAGCTCTACTCAATGAATATCTGGATATTTAACATAAAAAACTGACAAGAATTCCTCTTTTCTCATCTTTCTAAAAACAAATAAAATAACACCTTATTAATATTGTCTACTCCGTCTCAGTCTCATGCCTTCATGCAAGGAACTAGAGATTTGAGTTAATCCCAATGAAAAAATATGTAATCTCAACAAAACAAAGTTACAAAACAACTGCATTAAGTAAACTGTTGTAAACAAATTTTCTATTTTATTTATGCACTGTAAAAAAATATTTCGAAAAAAAGTTACCTGGTTGCCTTAAAATTTTCAGTTCATTGAAATTAAAAATTTGAGTTAATACAATGAACATTTTTTGAGATTCGACAACCTTTATTAAAATATTATTAAAAGATTTTGTAAGCATATTGGGTAATTGTGTTTTTTATTTCTGATTACCCAGTGAAACATGCCAAATAGTACCATTTTCATGATTTATCAAATTTTTTATGTGGTTCAGATACTAAAATATTTTGAGTTTCTATTTATTAAACAAATTTCCTTCATTGTATCAACTTAAATTTTAAATTTCAATAAACTCAAAATTTTAAGGCAACCAGGTTACTTACTTTTTTAAGTTAAACCAACAAAAAACAACAAAATATTTTTACAGTGTGATTTAAATGGATTGAACACATGCTTAAAAACGGAGTTGTGACAAAACATTCAAGAATCTGAAGTGACACAGCAGTGAATCTGGCACTTAACAATGACAACAGTACATACCGCAGGTTACTCCTCCTCCTAGCAATCAAGCCCATGTCAAGACATGTCTCTGCAGTGCCGGACTGTGCCAAGCGTCCCATGAATGATGTGTTCATCAATTAGTCAGTGTTCTATAGCAGAACTGTCACATTGAGATATCAATTAGAGAAGGTATGACCAATAAACACACATTTAAGTTTTCAGGTTGAAGGTCTGTAAAAAGTCATGAGATGAATAATGCATATGAGACAGCACTACAGACAAAGAATACTAATAATACAGTTGGGACCAAAATTTTACTAACGAACATGACACCTATCTCGCACAAAGGAGACTTTTATGGAAATTGAGCAGAAAACTTTCCTTCTAAATAACTCAAATGAAACACTTGGCATTTTCTGGCAAGACCCTGCCTGTCTGTGTCACCAGCTGAATGAGAAATAAACCTATTGAGGAATGTGGGTAACCACAAAAATACAAAGTCACCATTAAAATATACACTATAATGCCAGAAGTTTTGGAATAACTGCCTTTACATGGACATGAACTTTAATGACATCCAATTCTTAATCCATATGGTTTAATATGGAGTCGGCCCACCCTTTGCAGCTATAAAAGCTTCAACTCTTTTGGAAAAGGCTTTCCACAAGGTTTAGGAGTGTGTTCATCTGAATATTTGATCATTCTCCTAGAAGCACATTTGTGAGGTCAGGCACTGATGTTGGTGAGTAGGCCTGGCTCTGAGTCTTTGCTCTAATTCTAAAGGTGTTCTATTGGGTTGAGTTCAGGACTCTGTGCAGGCCAGTCCTCCATACCAGACTTACTTATCCATGTCTTTATGGACCTTGCTTTGTGCACTGGTGCACAGTCATGTTGGAACAGGAAGGGGCCATTCCTAAACTGTTCCCACAACATTGGAGGCAGGAAATTGTCCAAAATGTCTTGATATGCTGAAGCATTAAGAGTTTCTTTTACTGGAACTAAAGTGACAAGCCCAACCCCTGAAAAACAAACACACACTATAATCCACCATCCACCAAACTTTACACTTGCCACAATGCAGTCAGACAAGTACCGTTCTGCTGGTAACTGCCAAACCCAGATTCGTCCATCGGATTACCAGAGTGAGAAATGTGATTGGTCAATCCAGAGAACACATCTCCAGTGTCCAGTGGTGGTGTGCTTACACCAGGCATTCTTAACTCTGGTCCTCGAGGCCCACTGTCCTACAGAGTTTAGCTCCAACCCTAATCAAGCTCTTCAGGATTACTAGAAAGCTACAGGCAGGTGAGTTTGGTTAAGGTTGGAGCTAAACTCTGCAGGACAGTGGGCCTCAAGGACCAGGGTTGAGAACCCCTGCTTCACACCACTGCATCCGACGCTTTGCATTGCACTTGGTAATGTAAGGCTTAGATGCAGCTGCTCTGCTATGGAAACCCATTCCATGAAACTTTCTATGCACTCTTCTTGAGCTAATCTGCCGGCCACATGAAGTTTGGAGGTCTATAGCTATTGACTCTGCATAAAGTTGATGACTTCTGCGCACTGTGCGCTTAGCATCCACTGACTCCACTCTGTGATTTTATGTGGCATATTTAGTTGTGAGGAAATTTCACGACTGGACTTATCGCACACTTGGCAACCTATCACGGTACCATGCTTGATTTCACTGAACTCCTAAGAGCAACCCATTCTTTAACAAATGTTTGTAGAATCAGTCTGCATGCATAGCTGCTGTATTGTATACACCTGTGGCAATGGAAGCGATTGGGACACCTGAATTCAATGACTGGAGGGGTGTCCCAATACTTTTGGCAATATAATGTATTTTTGCAAAATCTGAGTGGGAACATGAGACAGAAAAGCTGCCAAAGAAAATCATCACACATTGGCTAAACTCGTCTAATCCATCAGGGATTAAATAAGTAGGTTAGGTGTTCTACAAAGACCTCGTTTAAATCCACATCCGCCACTTAATGGTGTGCTTAATTACCTGCCTTTGTTGGAGTGCGTGCATCTCCTCATCTCCTCATGGTTGTTATTCAAATGAAGCCTCATTATGATGCCATTTAGGAATTTGTGGGCCGGCCGGCATTATACGTGCTTTGATTTTGATAACCCACCCACATCATGGAAAAAAAGATACAGTCGAACTGCGCAAATCAACATGCTCTGCACCTGTCATATTTTATCACATATCTTTTGGAAAGCTGGAGGGAGGAGCACAAATAAATTGCCATTCAAAGAAGCTTCACTGCATCACCATTAGAGATGCTTTTGCCATGACATCAGAAAATTAATAAGTCGAGCAATGGCGCTTGAGACGGTACTTTATGTACTGGTGAAAAAACATCCATCTCTTGTCGCTAGGGAGAAGAAAATGGTACAATTTTTTTTTTTGTTATTTAATGATGAAATAGTTTTTGGAGGCACGATATCTAAATTTATTTTAAACCCAACAAAGTTATGTCACGAAAGGTAATATTAATGCATTATTCATCAGACCTTTGCACAGAAGAGTAAAGAGGGAGATGATACTTCACAACAGTGGTTGCTTTCACCTCAATCAGAGTGGCAGAAGAAGCCCTCAGAGACAATCAAACACAATCAAGTCAGTGGCAGAATGAAACCACTGGGAATCTATGCCACAAATTCAACCCCAACCCAAGCGAAACTTATGACTGATATATCTCAAAAGAGAGTCAATTTGTAGATTCTGCCCCCTACTTTCAGATACACTAAGCGAGTGTAACCAGCCCACAGAAGAGATAGTGAGGGACATCTAATCAGGAACATTAGCGCTGCAGAACGGCCCCAGCTGATAAGCAGATGACGAGAGTGGAAATCTCATTTTCCATGTTAGGCCTATCAAATTCAGCGAGTGGTACGCAGAGGCAGAGGTCCGATAGAACATCATCACCTATAAAAACAAACCCAGTGTTTTTGGATTGCTCCCAAATTGAGTTCAGATAGGCGGGAACAGAATCCATCATCGTACTCACTGGACAATCTGCTCTGAAATACCATTAGAGGGACTTAACACACTCTGCCAGTCATCTGATATCAAACGGGGGAATGGAAAGGGGCATCAGATGGTAACAAAGCCTCTCTGACATCTCTTGGGAATATAAAGAATAACTGAGCTGAGCCATGGCACTAATGCTAATGTTTATACCCGGGAATGCTGGACCTGCTACACATGTTGGACAGAGTGGCAGCTCAACAGGATGTGAGTGGGCACTTAAAAGCAGAGCATGCATTTGATTTGTGATACCGAATAGTTGGCTTGGCATGGATCACTAAGACCAACATTTAAATGAAAGGAAATCTGTCTCCATGCACAACTCTGTTTCTAAATCTAATCAAACGCATGCAGATAAAGTTCACCTATAATACTTGGAGAGAGCCAGTCATTTGAATTCCTGTCCATCTCAAAATGTAGTTGATCCGACACAGATCAACATTTTTTACTGAGATTCCGTAAATGTCATGTCATGATCGCTGACTCTGGAACAGTAGGAAAACGATGCCGTGTCAACTCTGATTGGCTGATTGCAGTATCTCCATGTAAACTCTGTGTAAAATGAAACAGCTTTTATTAGGAAAAAGGATATGACTGCAGTCTTCATCCCATGTGGGTGTACATGATTGTAAGCTTATTTTTTCAAAATGTTATTCATTTTGTTATGTGTAAAACCTTTTAGTGAAAGAAAAAATTACTGAGTGGAGTTCTGAGGGCGGACTCTCTCTCCCATTGCTGTCTTTCCATCATGGAGTATGATCACAACAAGTCAGTAAGTTTAATAATGCACACGAGTGGGCATGTTACGCCCACCCATTCATCTCAGCCATATTCACCTCATCCTCTCATTTTTTTCAGTCACTAATGCCCAACCAAGCTGTCAAATCAAAGATGATATGTTGGTAAATATATATATATATATATATATATATATATATATATATATATATATATATATATATATATATATATATATATATATATATATATATATATATATATATATATTTAAATACTTTCCGTCAAAACTCTAAACACAGCCCTAAACCTTGCTCCAAAATCGGTTTGCTTGATAAAATTAAGATTTTGTAAATTTGTTTGAAATTTCCATTCAGCAGTTTAGATGTTGCAAACTATAACTTTTGCTTTAGTTGCAGTATATTTTTCATTTTATCCTTAGAGTAAAAAAACAATTCGTTCAAACTGCCTGACACACTGAACTTTATCAGAAAACTGCAGAATACTCAAAATAATACCATCAAAGGTTAAGTTCAACATTTTATTTGTCAAATTCTCAACTACATAGGATACTGCAGAACATGGTGACGGTTAAATGTGCCATTGTTATTATCACTGCCAGATTGGCCTCACTGGAAAAGAACCAGTCACTGCACTTGTCAAAGTTTGCATGGTCCATGGCGCTGAATCTTTGAAATAAAATTAGAGGTTTGTTAGAGGCCATTTCTATCAACTAAACCAGAAACATGAAACATTTTATGTCTTTAATTTTTAACATTAGTCTTTAGTTCAAACATTAGTCTTTGTAACATTTCACATCCAAGGGGGGAGTTCATGTATTAAAGGTTTTGTTGTTTTACATGTCTAAATGAGAGATTCCTTTTTGACAGAATGGAACTTTTCAGTCATGTCATCCATTTGCAAGCCGACCCATAAGGCTAATTCACCTCTATTTTCTCTAATTTCCTCTGGAATTTCTAATAGCTTTTTACTTGCTTTACATTATGTGGAGAACATCCTTGTGG
Organism: Pseudorasbora parva; assembly: GCF_024679245.1. Lineage (NCBI taxonomy): Eukaryota > Metazoa > Chordata > Actinopteri > Cypriniformes > Gobionidae > Pseudorasbora > Pseudorasbora parva. The sequence goes on from NC_090172.1 coordinate 49,389,643, forward strand.
TAGTTACCACTCATAAAAGTAGACTACACAGAAGTTTTAAAATGTCACATTATGGCATGAATCTAATTTATGTTGTACAATATAATGCTAAAGCCTCTTCCAGTAACGTTAACCACAGACCTAACTTTACTCATAAAAAAAAACATTATTCTAAAACCACTTGAATTTCCTGAGGAAGCCCAGCTTTAAAAAAAAAATGCTAATTCTCTTCTGGGTTTTAGGACTACAGCCTAAACTGCACAAGTCAAAAGTTAGATCTGGTAAATGAATAAACAGTCCATTTTGCAGTGATTGAAAATAGAAAAATTCTGTTCGGTCTTCTACATAAGTGAAACTTTAAGGTCACACCAAAGCTGTGATATTCTATATCGTTCCCTTTTGAAAGAGAACTCGTACTGCGTCCTAGAACGCTTTGGGGAACGCCTCCGGCGTGACAGGTGTCTGAAGCTACTATCGAATCACGGCAATCCTATCGACAGGCGATAGCCCATGACATCATCAATGTGCGACCAGGAAGTATAAGGGCGCCTTGCAAACGTGACACCTGCTGCGTCCCAATTCGCCTACTTTTACTACATCCCAAAAGTATGTACTCTTTTTGTGAAGAAAAGGTATATACTTTTGAGTGTGTAGCAGAAAAGTATGCAAGCTTCGGGACTACTTCGCCATCTTTAACGGACTCTGTCGCTTAGTTACGTGCATCCCGTCACCGTTTAACTGCCCTGTCAATCATCGTCAGATTCGTCACAGTTCAAATCCTCCACATTCAGATTAATCTCCTAGCGTATGGGAGAGAAATGTAGCCGCTCGTTGATCTTCCATTTGTGGGTCTTTAATGCAGAGACTCTCCTCATGTGTTTGCAGTTTAAATATAATGATGCATTTAAAAGTTAACGGCCAAACGTGTCATTACAAAAGTTCTCAATGCTGCTGCGGGTGAAATATAATGTGACAACACTGAATAAATATATTTTTGTCAGGTTAAATACTGATAGTTGGTCACTCAAACCCCTTTATCTAAACTTCTCTACTTAACCGCCGGACTCGTACATCCGCCATGTTTGTAGTTGTTAACGCTTTTTATCCGCGTTTGTAGTTCTAATCGAATCCCCGTACACCTCGCAGTGGGTTTGAGTGCCCATCAATTCATACTTCGAATTCAGACCGGAAATAGTAAACCATCCGGGTATCTTTGGAGTACTCTTTTCAACATTCTTGGGACGCAGGGACCGTCTTTTTCGTCTTCAGGGACTGTTCTGTTGCTTTGAGTTAAGGTAATACAAATTCATTATTTACTGCCTGGGATCAAGAGCACGCACAGTCAGTTTGTGTTTTACACATTTACACTAGGGATGCACTGATACCATTTTTTCAGAACCGATCCGATCTGATATTAAAAATTCGGAGTATCGTTCGATAACGATACTAAACCGATCTGATACCAATGCAGTTAATAAAGCTGTTTCTATGTAGAATTTCTAAACCTCAGTGTGTTCAATCACTCTTTTGTGAGTTAAACACAATCAACTTAATACAGACTTCATTATAAAGAAAAACAAAAAATAAAAATATATATAAAAAAATCACAATCTATGACAAAAATAGCCTACTACTATAAATGGTGAATAAATTAGATTAGTGAATAATTCAGCAGCAAAAGTGTGTGTGAAGAACAATACAATAACTAGTCCAGTGTTGTGATCTAACAGACACCCAGTAGAAAGTAACGCCATTTATTGCATTCTCATAAAATAAAGTCATTTTATGAGAAACTATAGCGTTATCTACAGATCAAACATAATAACAGAAACAATAAATAGTCTTGGAGAGAGTTTCATCGTGTTGATTGTCGTAACCGAATGCAACACAGTTTGAAAGCTGAATGGAGTGACTGAGCTGCAGCGGAGGGAGCATTGACGTGAACTTGAGTTTAATTACTTAAATATTCATCTGTACCTCACATTAAATTACTGAATTGCTTCAGAACACTTATAAAATAGTGCACGAATCGATGATGATGCTTTAAAATGTTTTGTGCCTTTTGTGGGGCACTGGGGCTTAACAATAACACTGAATATTATAGGCACAGTATCGAATTTGGATCGGTCCTGTCTGTCCGATACCCGATACAGCAAATAATGGCGGATCGGAGCCGATACCAATCCTGAGTATCGGATCGGTGCATCCCTAATTTACACAGCTGTTTGTGTAAACTTGTGAGTGGTTTTCAATCTGAGATCGCTCCGTTCTCGTCTGGCTCTCCTCTTGAGGGAGGGGGGTTCGGCATCTGGAACCGGTGATATGGGTCTCGCTTATGCCAAAGCTGGGCGCTGGCACCAGGGATGGAAATTAACTTTTTTGTCCACCGGCCACTGTGGCTGGTGGATTTCAAAATCCACCAGCCACTCCATGTTTTTACCAGCCACTTTCTTGTTTTTAACCGCCAATGTGTAACTGCACGTGAAAAATTAATACTACAAGCTCTACAATACTTAAGCAGTTTATTTAATCTCAAGTCTCAATGAAATTCTGACATTTTCTCTTTCTCTCTTATACACACACAAACCATGAACTGATATACATTTCATTAAATGAGTAGGGCTCTGTGTGCTCTTTTTTTAAATTATTATTATTATTTTTACCTGGATGTGGAATTTGGATGATTTGTGGTCTTTTATGTCTTCCAGTTTTAGGTTTTTAGTCCCAACAATGAAACTATTAGTTTTGGCATCTTCTGAAGCGTGTTGACGACATACCTAGCAGAACATTGTCAGTAGGGATGCACCGAAATAAAAATTCTTGGTCGAAACCGAAACACCAAAAGAAATGATGCCAATTATTAGTACCATTGCATTTATGGCTAATGCTGTGACTGTGTAACTTTACTAAAAAGCAAGGCATTGCAATTGCATAAATTAATATTAAAGTTTCAAATAATAAATCAATTACAAATTATGCAAATATTTATTTAGCACATTGCAACAATCCACAGTATAAAATAAAAGTCAAACAAAAATGTTTAACTTGACCTCACTCATGTGTACATTAAATAATAATAGGTCTACTGGCTTAGTTGATTACTAAGTAATCAAATGTAAAATAACTGCATATTTAACTGTTTAAATTAAAGATGAATCCTTATTAAACTTACAAATGCTATTCAATTAAGAGCAGGGAGTGATGTCCTTTTGTTTGACATTAAACAGAGCAGTAAAGGCTACTGCCCCTTTAAGACCTAGTGCAGGGATATGTTCGTCTTTCTCAACTGTATAACGTTCCCTTGAGCCATATTCAGACTATGTTTGCTTGGATACTTATCAAGATGGACATGTTGACATGCTTTTTGTGTGAGTTTGTCCGTTTAATCGCAAGACTTGAAAGAGAACTCAATATTTGCATGCTGTAAGACGAGTACGCACTTTTCGATGATGCACAGTGACGGATCTTCTCTCAGTGCACACGGCGCAAGTTCGTATTCGCGTCTTCTGGCACTACATCTGGGTAATGACGGCGAAAGCGACTGGTCATATTCGGACATACGGCCGCACTAGCATGCATTGAACAAAGTTTACAAAGAGGTGAAACAGTATGCTATTTTTATTTACCCATCACGGTGGCCGGTAGGTGAAGCGAGGTTACCTGCCACAACTCAAAATCACCTGCATTTGGCTGGTGGCAGGTGCTAATTTCCATCCCTGGATGGCATGCATCATGGGTTTCCCAGATGGAGCTCGCCAATCGTCATGAGCGGGGTGTATGGTCCTCTCAGCCACCCTGACCATGTATGCTGAACTGATGGATGTTATGGAACTGTCTGCAGCTGCCATGTTGGCGTGTTAGAGGAGGGATCGCTCGTGCTAGATTGGACGATCCATTTCTTCCCGGCCATACACCATCGGCTCAGTTGAGCCTTTCGTTCCTTCCTGATCTTCTTACAGAGATCAAGAGGGCACAGAAGAACCCATATTTGACCCGATGTTCATCGTGTTCATGCTGCCGTTTGCGAACTATCTTGCATATGAGTAGGCATCAACACAGAGCTCCAACTCTGCCATCTCCTCTCATAAGACGATGTGCATTAATGGCGGGGCATACACGGCAGCAGGTCAGGCTTTTACAGATTTGCACACCATGGTGGTGTTTCAGGCATACCAGGCCTGATCCGCACCCAGGCAGACAGGAGTATCGCCTCTCATGCGCCCCCTCTGAGGAGGAGTAGGTAGCATGGGAGGCGAGACTCCTGTAAGAAGAAGAAACCTGACCTTCATCTTTCTTTCTTCTTTATTGTTTCCCCAGGTGCTTCTTACATCAGGCCTGGGACTGGGTGGAAAGATATCAGCCCGCCTTGGCTTGATCGGTGAGAGCGCCTCTTTCAGGCGCTTAAGAAGACGGGGATCTCAGGAACTGCTCTCCAGTGGTTCAGGTCTTACCTCTCTGGTAGGTCCTACAGGGTGTCATGGAGAGGTGTAGTGTCTAAGTCACATCATCTAGCTACCGGGGTTCCCCAGGGCTCAGTGCTTGGACCACTTCTCTTCTCCATCTACATGTCATAATTAGGTTCTGTCATTCAGAAACATGGCTTTTCCTATCACTGCTATGCTGATGACACTCAACTCTACTTCTCATTTCAACCAGATGATCCTACAGTCAGTGTTCGTATCGCTGCCTGTCTGACAGACATTTCTGACTGGATGAAGGAGCATCACCTTAAACTCAATCTTGCAAAAACAGAATTACTTGTTTTCTCAACCAACCCAGCACTTCATCAAAATTTCTCCATTCAGCTTGGTTCATCAACCATAACTCCATCCAGGACAGCCAGGAACCTTGGAGTTGTGATTGATGACCAGTTAAACTTCACTGACCACATTACTGCAACAGCCCGGTCCTGCAGATTTGCTTTATACAACATTAGAAAGATTAGACCCTTCCTATCAGAACAGTCTGCACAACTCCTGGTTCAAGCTCTTGTTGTCTCCAGACTGGACTATTGTAATGCTCTTCTGGCTGGCCTTCCAGCATGCACTATCAAACCCTTGCAGCTGATCCAGAATGCAGCAGCGAGAGTGGTCTTTAATGAGCCGAAAAGAGCGCATGTTACGCCTCTCTTCATCAGACTGCACTGGTTGCCAATGGCTGCTCGCATCAAATTCAAGGCACTGGTTCTCGCCTACAAAACCACCACTGGCTCTGCACCAATATACCTAAACTCACTTGTTCAGACTTACACACCCTCCAGAAGCTTGCTGGTGCCTGGGTAAAGTTCCTGCGGTGGAAACGGGGCTATAGACTAAATGTTCTACCCCTCCTTATCCTAATTTATCTAGTTGGAATGCCATGATTTTTGTTTACTAGTTTTGACTAAATTATTTTAAGTTCATACACAAGATTAAAAAAAAATGATTTCAAACCAATTAGATTTAGTTGGAAAAGCATAATTCAATTTGGTGGAAAAGTTTTCCTTAAAGGTAGGGTAGGTAGGAATGATCTAAAACACTTTTGTCCAAATTTGTTTAAACTTTCTTTATATGTCAATACATATTTAAAATGTAAGTACTCTGAAAAAGAGAGTATAAAAATCAAGTAACTCTAGACTGTTTAATCTGCAATAAACACCACTCATTATTTTAGTTTGGGCCGAAACAAATGATTGGCTTGGGCTACTGTCACTCTCTCTCGCTACCATGGCGACCACCGCTTTCGCTTCAGGTTCTGCCCACATGCGCACACCCCTAGGATGAGCAAAAGCATTCAAAATGCACAGTGCTGGGTTTTGCAGTCAGCGAAGGCAAACAATGCAAAAAAAGGAAGACAGTAGGCCTACATGTAAAGGCAATGCACAAAGAAATAAAACACGAGTAAATATGGGCGTGGCTTTCCAACAGGAACTTAATTTAACTTTAGATAACAAAATGCATTTGTAAAAGCTACACCGCATCCAGGAACTTTTTTTTTAGAACTAACTTAGCTTTAGCTACTACTAATCAACAATGCTTTCATCATGGAAACTCTTACATGCAAAACACTGTATATGTTATGAATCTTACACGAAATTCATCTTCATCACAGTAAAGCTGATGTTATTGGAAAAAAAATGTATCAATGCTACCCGTTTTTAGCTTTGCCTTATAAATATAACTAGCTTGTTACCGAATTAAAAATATATTTTAAAGCTACACTGTGTGATATTTCCCCCATCTAGTGGTGTAAAGGTATATGACCAGTGAATAATAGTTTCTTTTCCTCTCAATTCTGATTTCGTTTTAACTCAAACGGTGGCCGATTTAGTCTAAGATTAACATGGCAATCCTCTTCACATTCGACACGGTGCCATTGAGTGTTAAAACGTGAAAGGCGAAGCTTGAATTTACGGGTGTGTCCCTCTTTGGCTTCTGTACTTTCAAGATGGAGGGCCAACATGGCGACCAGCATTCGAACCCCTCACCCGTATGTATTTTCAATGGCATATTATAAACTTACGAAAATACTTTATTACTTGAAAGAAGTAAATATACATTAATGAGCACATATATTTGAAAGAACTAAGTGTTTTTAGCTAAGAATAAACAAAAAAAGTTACACAGTGTAGCTTTAAACTTTACCAGTATCGGTATTCTAGCTTGACTTATATAATAATAATGCGGAATAATGCGTCTTCCAGCTGAGCGGTTGGTGAGGCGCGTTCATGGATTTTTGGGGGCGTGGCTTTGGAAAGAGCCCAGAAGGGAGAAGGTGGAGTGAATGGAAATAATGAGCTGTCTTTAAAAAAGAAAGTATAAAATTTGAGTGTCTGTAGACCTCTCAAGACTTTTAGAGTACTTACATTTTAATTATGCATTGATATATAAAAAAAAATTAAAAAATTTGGAAAAAAGTTTTTTAACCAATTCTCACCTTTAATTTAATAAATTTCGTTTTTTTGACAGTTTTTTAACAGGTTTTTTTATTATTATTTTTTTAAGTGTACACAAACAAAATGTGCTGCATATACTCTCAACACAACCAAATACAAAAAAACGGGCTGCAAATATAGAGACCATAGCGTATGTTTCAAGAGGACCTCAACAAGTGACGAAGCTAGCTGGGACATGCTTATTTTTCAATGTCTACTCGTAAGTGGTGCTGTCGATGGCCTAAAAGGTGAAATTTGTATTTGCATTGTGAATTGCGTAATGAGTATTTGCCGCACATGTGTTGTCAAACAGATGAAGAGGTTTTCTTAATTTGCTGGTGTTTTGTTCTATTGCCTTTGTTGTTTTGTCAGTTGCAGTGCGTTGAGTTCTCTCGGCCACCGTATGTTTTTATCTCTGTAGGCATCTAGCCAGCTGCGGAGAGCATCTGCACTCTCTGCTGATTTGATTACCCTTACAGTAAAGAAGTGTATCCAAGTGTGTTAAGTGTGCTATCTTTTAAACTAAAAGTAAGTATGCTGTCAGTCTACTTTTTATGTACTTATCAGAAATATACTTAAAATTGCACTTAATTTTTGACTTGTATGGACAGAAAAGTCTAACTAGCGTATATTTGGCCTACTTGTACTCAATCTTTTGATCAAGAAAGATATACTTAAAAGTATAATTAATAATTATAAGTATATTTTGCTTGTAGTTGTTTATTCTTTTGAGTTAGTCGCCTATTAAATACTTTTTCGTATAGTTTTACATAGTTTCTTATAAACTTTCATTATTTGGAAATCTTGAACAAATATTTCCCTAATTCCCTAAGTATCTGAATTGTTGTGTAGGCCAGTCCACTGAAAGCTCCAGCCCAGAACTGACTTCAAATCTACTTTACTCTGCCTAACATTACTAAATGAAATGTCAGCCCATCAAGGGTTAATAACTGTGGAGCTTTGTTGGGTTGATGGACCCATATATGTTTTGACCATCATCTGAATGTAGTTTTTTACAAAAATGTGATTTCTCAGCTTTTTGTTTAAAATGTTACCTTTTTAATGAAACTTACCAGGATTTAAATGTTGATAAAAAAGGATGTATGAAACTAGAATAAATGTTTTTAAAATTGAAAGAGTTAAAAGTATAGGCCTACCGTTAAAAGTATATTTCTGACTTTGAAAAGGTATATTTCAACTTACAATTATACTTGCAGCAGAAAATACTAAACTAGTAGTTTACTGAGAATTCAAAGTGTACTTGCATAAACTAAAACAATTTGCTACAAGTATTTGACTAGCAAACTATCAGTACCTAAGTTTACTTGTATGCTTGCACTACAAATACAAATATAAGTTATATATAATGTATAAACTATACTTAAGTATAAACTATACTTGAACATTACTTAAAGGTACCCTAGAATGAGTTAAAACAATATGTAAATTTTTTCTCTGAAATCTACATAGAGGGTATGTGGCTTATTTAAGGGCAAAACTTGTCCAGATACAGTTTTACAGGTCCATTTACAACCCTATAAATTGTCCCTAGGATGTAATGCTCTGATTTTGCCTTATTTGGAAGAGTCATGAATATTAATGTTGATCTCTGCTCTGATTGGCTTATTTCAGCAGCTCACAGCAGTTCAGCTATTCAGTGAAGCGGCTCGTGAGTCCTGACCGGTCTGACAGAACACAAACCGACTGAATGACACTTTAAGCAGAACATCTCAAATGGAGATTGATCAAATGCAGCTTACTTGTTTATTGGTGTTTTCAGATCATCTGCGCGCGAGCTCTCTCTCGTGCGCGGATGATCTGAAAACACCAATAAACAAGTAAGATGCATTTCAGCAATCTCCAATGAGATGTTCTGCTTAAAGTGTGTCATTCAGCCTACATTTAGACTTGTCTTTTTTGTCAACGATATTGCATGTTTATATAACATTAGTCACAATGAAGGCTAACGTTACGCAGTGACTGTGATGTACTCTTAATATAAGCATGCGAAAAAATCATAGGCCTACTTCAGTTCTCAAAAATATAAATATATAACTTATATTTTTACAAAATTAATAGCCTTGTCAAATGACAGTCGTTTTAACTTATATGGTGGAAAAGGTGACGTTTGCTGGAAGGATCGAGTGAACGATCTGTAAGCAATGTATCTACGGTTGTATTTTGTAATACAAAATAATATTACCCTTTGTCATTAGACACACTATTTAATTTTGTATGGTACTTGGAGTTTCCTATTGCTACTGTACTAGCATTGTGCGTCATCTAGACAATGCAGTCTCTCTAAGAAACTTTCAATTTAATCAGAAATTGTTTAAACAGCTAGTCAATAAGTGGATAAATCACTAGGCTACTTACTGCTTGCAGGAATACAGTTGCCCCTTTCTTCAGTTTAAGACGCTGGGCGAAGCTCGCTTAAAATGGGCCGAACAAACGAACAATTTGTTGTGGTATCCGATTATAATAAACCTCAACCATGACTGTTGACATATGAAAAGTCCTCACGTCTCCTGCACAGCCTAAACATGACATGTCATAAGAGCTGCCGTTTTTGCTATCTTCGAGTGTCTTGTTTAACTGCAGTCTCAATGATTCGGCTTCGTCAGTTCCGCCTGACAATGAACATGTTTGGACAGATGCAAATGTTAGGAGCGTGCATATAAATGATCCCCAACGCTTACGTCACTGTTGGCCTTATGTTGACAAGCACTTTTTTTCCGTGGTGTTTTTGATTAACGGGATTTACATAAGAAGTAGGAGGCAATGGTGTTTGAGACTCACAGTATGTGATGTCCATGTACTGAACTCTTATTATTTCACTATGGCAAAGTTATTTAAATGTTTTATTCTAGGGCACCTTTAAAGCTGCAGTCCGTACGTTTTGCCTCTGTGTCGCCATCTCTGTTTGAAACCTGCAATTAATTGTGGAGTTATAATCTGTACGTGAGTTGTGCATCGGCGGCACCTCAGAGCAGATGAATCTAATGCTTTGAGGAGTGTCTTGTTGTCAGTCACTGCACCGTTGTGGATACTGTAATTCAGAATCACAATTTTTTTCTTGAGCCCTATTCGGATGGTAATTGTTTATCATGTGGTGTCCGTAAAAAAAAACTTGCATGCCACCTCAATGATAAGGTGGCGATCAGCTTTTAGCATACTTAATAAAACTAACTTAAAGTATACATATTTTTCGTAAGGGTATCACCCCTGAAAGAGAACAAATCTCCTTAACACTGAAGTTATTTCACAAGAGGACAAAATTGCTCATATATTTTCATGGTTACATGAAGAACGATTGACTGTCGACTTGAAAACACTGCTAGAGCTAAACTGGTGACATGAAATGCTCTTACTGATTATACTAAATATCAATGTTTAATTGGTTTTGTGTACCAAAACTTTTGTACTGCATTGTATGGTTCCCCCTATAGTGGGATGTATTTAGTATCTGACTTTGAACACAGGGCTCCTCGACAGTTACTTTCTGTGCAGCATCAATAAACATTTCACAATAAACTTATTTATAGTTGTTCCATCAAAAGACTGTATATAATTCCATGCACTTGACAGACCAAATTATTTTAAACAGCTTTGAGCAAAAAATGGTCAATGATGGTAAAAATAAATTTAAAGGGGGGGTGAAACACCCAGTTTCAGTCAATCTCATGTCAATCTTGAGTACCTATAGAGTAGTATTGCATCCTTCATATCTCCGAAAAGTCTTTAGTTTTATCATATTTATAAAAGAAATATAGGCTGTACCGAGTCTTTCCGGAAAAAAACCGAGCGCCTGGAGGTGTATCGTGTGGGCCGAGCTAAAGAATGACAAGCGCGCAAAGCGGTGACGTCCTCAAGCGTGGACAAACCCATCGCTATCTCAGCTAATACAGATAATGATCCACAATCAAATCTGAGGGAGAAATAAATTGAACAGGAGAAACGGCAACATCAGGACGTCCGTCTCTGTGGTATGTAAGTTACTGTATTTAATGGCCTCTCCACATTTCTGTGTGTTTACTCGCAGTTTATGAGGACATGATTCGGTTTATGGACTATTGTATGCGACTAGACCTTAGAAGTAGCAAGCAAAACGGTTTTGCACGTCAGAATACTGTAACACAGAGAACAACAATGGAGTAACCGTTAGCGCATTTGAATGACGAAGCACGCGATCGTGTCGTTTACTGATGTTTACTCATGGTAGCCAAAAGCAGAGACATTTGAAGCAGTTTAAGTTAACTCACCGGCTGCTTCCAAAGCAGGACCGAAGCTTTATCGCTGGGACTGCTCCGTCAAAAACACACTTCTTTGGTATGATTTGGTAAAGTCCTGACAGCAGTGGCGTGTAAATCCATTTTGAGACGCAACTGAAATGATGTTGTGAAGCTTCCCGTCATTTCTGCGTTCAAATCGGTTCAAATGCAGCGCTGCCTTCCCGGAATGCTGTGCTGAAGCGTTGAAGTCGCTCGACGTCACCCATAGGAATAAAGAGAAGCGTGGCGCCACATAAGTGTTCACGGACGACTGGATCTGCATCTGAGAGACTGTTTACGCCGTGCTCTAGTCACGCGCGCGCGCACCCTACCGGGAGAAGAGCCCGTACGGCCCATACAAGGACCTTCCGCTCTTATTAACGTCAAGTAGACCCATACTCGAAAAAAACTCGCCGAAACTTGTGAGAAACCGGAAGGAGTATTTTTGACACAGAAATACTCCATCAAACGTCCAACATTAGTTTTTGAAACTTTGTCTATGTTTAGTATGGGAATCCAAGTCTTTAACAGTGTAAAAAGCTCAGTATGCATGAAACAGCATTTCACCCCCCCCTTTAAAAAAGTTAATAAATGCAATAATTAATATAGGTCATTTGAATGGTTTCTATTAATCAAAGTAATATGTTTTTCATAAACACATTAAGCAGCACAATAATGATATAGTGATAATATTTGTATGTACTTAAGCAACATATCCGTATATCATACTGTATGTAAACATATTTAATTTGTCTATTTAAAACATGATAAATTGAAATAGCATATTAAGACTTTGTACATATACATCTCAGTCCAATGAGTTGAATTTTCATTTCCTTTCGTCAAAAATCTGCTCTCAATAGGAGCTTTGAGGGCGGGTATGCATGCCAACGGAACAGCTGGTATTGCTTATCATCCTCTACTTTGCTCTCATACTAATTTATAAGAGTAATGCATCACCACAGATTTTTCAGGAAAATGGCAGCATGAAACTCTGAATAGGCAGATGTCTTAGCAAAATCAGTCAGTGCTGCAACACACAGTTGTTTAGTACGGAAATAAAAAATAATGCTAATAATTTAGAATTTTTTGGAATACATGATTTATTTATTTTTTAAACTTGAGGTTGGACCAGTTGATGTGTCTGAATGAAATGAGATATACATTTCATCTTAGTAACAAGGAAGCTCATCTCAAAAGTATTGATTTGTAATTTCATATAAGTTCTTTTTTGTCAAATTGTTGTGAGCACTGTTTTTGACAACATGTAGGGGCCAAACAATTTTCTGACCTCACTGTAATGAGCCTCCAAATACAGCCTTGGCGTGAGCACACACACTCAGACACACAGGCACACATACACACACACACACACTGAATAATACATGGACAGAGATGAGGGGAGCCTAACACACACTGACACCTTGTCTCAGATGTAACATTCTTCCATCTTTAACAAAAGCAGCCATTACGCTGAACTGAACTTTTAGTCAAATGTACCATGCTGTCTCAATTCCCAGTTTTCCTAAGAAATTATAAAATAAATATATACACACACACACACTTTTCAGTGTTAATCATTTAGCCTGTGGTCATACCACAGATCGATTTTCTTGTTTGATGTTTTCAGCAGGGTGGATGTTTGCTGTGGTTTTCATCAGTATGGAAATGTGAAATGAGGATGGAGTGAACAGATGGAGGGATGGCGAATGGAGAATCGCAGGACGCCGGACAGCCTGAAGTGTGGGAGGTTACTAGAAGGAAGCAAAAGGGAGAGGAAGAGCAAGACATAAAGTGACATCTCAGCCCCAAAAACTGTCAGAGCACTGCAGAAGTCAGAGCAGAATCACTGAAGAGAAAAGGAACAATACAATTCCTAAAAGTAGACGTGTCTCAAAATACTGAGCGGAGGGAAATCTGATAACTACTGTGACCCAAAGTCACTTTTTAGAAAAGCTGGGTTCAAGGTTCAGCTGTTTGCATTTCCAAAAGTATTTTGGAAAGCTAGCAAGGTCAGTTATGACATCACATTTCCACATGACATTTCCTCAGCTAACCAGTAAGTAAATAAAGAAATGCATTTTTTCCTCATCTTGTCCTGTGAAAGTGGTCTGGCTGACTGGTTGGTCCATCTGTCTGTGCCTGTGGCAAGACCTCAAGGCAAATGCTTGCATATACACTTGGGGGTAAGCAGTTTTTTTTTTTCTTTTCTTTTTCTTTCATATTTTGTCTATAAGTCTATACCACAATGGCACCGGTCAAGACAAAGACAGCTCCAACCTGTAGAGGTTATATTTTTGCTTGTGAACTTTCTCCCGATGAGAGCTCAGAAATTTCAAGCAAATCATCCCTTTAGTGACTAGTTGACATTTAAAGATGAGCATTGAAATTATCACTGAAATTATTTCGCCATAGTTTTGAAATCACCTGCAACTAGAAGATAGAAGTTAGACCTTTCTTGGGAAGTATCTGAAATAAAAAAAAGTTTAAGTACTAAAATTACAAAAATTTAAATAAAAAAATAAAGCTAAACAGAAACCTCCCATTTAACTCTTTCCTCGCCATGGAATTCCACGATTGAATTTTCCAGCTTTCCGTGTTTTTAGTGGTATATGGTGGTTGGTGCTATGACATCTGAAAGAGTACTGAATCTCCAGATTAAAACGAATGCAAAGAATATGCAGAAAAAAGCAATATCATATGTAAAAATATGCATATGTAAACTAAAGTGATCGTCGTATAAATCAAAACTGCCTAATGTTACTGAATGAAAAGTTGACCCAGGACGAGCTTTAGGACTGTGCAAGCATAGGGGGGATGATGGACTTGATCTAGTCCATTTGTGTTTTGATTATCATTCTGAATATGATCCAGGTGTAGTCTTTGACATAAAACTTGATTTTCTCAACTTTTTCTATTTTATAAAACTAATTTACATTCAAATGTTTTTTAAAAGAATGTATGCTAGAGTAAAATGTTTTTTTGTTTTTTTTTTAAAGCAGATGGTCTGTTTCTTTCCTTTGATATATTGTATGTTCAGATATTCATACAACAAACAAAATATTCTATGAGCCATTAAAAAATTATGTGAAAATAATAATAAATAATTAAAATGCTGGTGATGGCTACTTTTTTAACACTTTGTAACAAATCCTTTCTTTGGGGTCAAAATGACCCGAAACCCTAAAATTATACTTTTTTTTTTCCTTTCTTTTTTGTCCAGAAAGCTTTTCATTTTGATAAAGCAATTTTTTTGGAAAATATTTTTTTATTTTATTTACCTTTAAATTACTAGATTTGATCAATAAATAATAAATAAATAATATGTTACCTGCATTCTTCACATTCTTTTAACTTAAATTGAAAATAACTCACAATTTCATGCATAACCCTTTTAATTAATGCTAAAATATCTTATATTGGATGTATTTGCTGACATCAAATGGAAAAATAATAATATAACATATTTCATGACTCTTGCCACTAGATGGTCTCATACACTATATTGCCAAAAAAATTGAAACGCCTACCTTTCATAGGTTTCATATGGAGTTGGCCCACCCTGTGCAGCTATAACAGGCTTTTCACAAGGTTTAGGAGTGTGTTTATGGGAATATTTGACTATTCTTCTAAAAGCTTATTTAAAAAATGAAAATTTGATGTTTATCTTATCCCAGTACATCCAAGATGTAGGTGTGTTTGTTTCTTCAGTAGAAATTGCCCAGAATGTCTTGGTATGCAAATCCCTTTCATTGGAACTAAGGGGCCAAGCCCAACCCCTGAAAAACAATCCCACCTCCACCAAACTTTACACTTGGTACAATGCAGTCAGTGCCAAGTCAGTCCCTCAGCGGCTAAATCACAATATATTGAACACACACATTCAGTTTTTAATTGTAGTGTCTATTCGCTAACGGAACTGATTTTATGAAGATGATCGCAGTCGAGGTGGGAAAGTGATCAGTGATACAGTAATCTAGTAGGTGGCTTTGTGAATGGCCTCGTAGGGCAGTTAATCATTCTGGGAATTGTTGTCTTTCATCCCCATGAGGAAAAAAAAACACGTTCTGTCTTTTCTCAGTCTAGAAAGCACCAAATTAAAAAATAATTTTACATTTCTATTACATTAATGACCCAGTTTAAATACAGATTCATCTCCCCAGCGCTGAAGTAGGCCTACTCCTTTAATTCCAATGAGGGTCAAAATTACCTGAGGGAAGGATAAGGGTTAAAAAAAATGCTGGCAGGAAAATATTTTAATGAAAAAATGACAAAAGCACATTTAAAAATATACTAAAAATGTAAACTAAATGGAGTATAGCATTACATTCAAGCATATTCCCAGAAGTACAGTGAAAAAGAGAAAATTCATCTCGACCACAGCAGAGAAACAATGCTATACGGCCCCAGTAATGTATGGCAAATCACAGTAGTCTGCTGCATCCTTTACAAGGAAATTACACAGGAGTCTGCACAGATTTTGTGGTTGCATATGCACCATTTCCTGATTTGCATAATTACTTTAAGGAATCAGGCATTAACACAAAGCAAAAATGCAGTTATCAGTGAGTACAGTTCATTCTTAGTGAAAATGTTCTTTTCTTTTCAAGTTGCAAAAAGATGACACCACAATGGCTCAGTAAGAGACATACACAGAACACAGTAAGGACATCATAAATCATTGTCGAAGCTGTGAAAGCAAATAAAGTGTGTTAAAGGAAAAGTTCACCATGAAATTGATGTCATTCCAAAAATATATGCAGTTTTTTCCCCTCTATGGAACACAAAAGGAGATTTTCTTAAAAATTGGCAGTTAAAATATTTTATGTTCAATCACATGGGGTGGGTAGCAGCAAATCGTTTGTAAGAATATTGGAGCGGGTAAATAATTACCTCATTTTTATTTTGGGGCAAACTATTTGTCACATTTAGCTGTTTTATATTTATTTATCATTTCTAAACCAGCTTTTAGAAATGATAATAAGCTTCTGTTGAGCACATGAGCTCTGGCCCATGAGGATCTATTGATTGTTGCTGTTGAAATGGCAGGGAGTTCAAACATTCTCGAAGCCTATTAGAGAGATACAATTTATACAGGAGAGCTGATGCGCATCCTTTGGTGTCCCAAATGTAAAGCCTTATGATGTGTGTGTGTGTGTGTGTGTGTGTGGCTGAGTGTGTGCGTTTGAGAACAGTGAGAATCTCTTAATCTCTTTAAGGCTTCTGTTTATCGCAGGTCTTTTTAAGTTTATCTTAAGTTCATCTAAGTTTTAAAGTGCAGTCCATAACTATATGACTTAAAAAAGATATTAAAGTAATAGTTTTTTTTTATTATTATCATTACCATTATGATTATTATTATTATTAATATATATTTTTTTAATTATAAACTAAATCAGTCTAAAGATTTTTAGCAGGTAAAAATGTTAGGAAAATTTAGAGCTTGCATTAATACTGAATTACTTATTTATGTTTCTTTCTTTGGCAGGCCAAATTCTTATTTTTATCAATTATAGTAAAAAATATACTTATTCCATGTATCATTCTCCCTTCACTCACTGCAAATCCACTCTGCATTCACCCTCTCCCCTTATCGCTTCTCTTACTTACATTCCATTTTACCTCAGTAATCTTCCATTTTCTCCTTCCTTTTGTAAATGTGAGGGAGGTTACTCGCTCTGGTGGCAAATCCCTCTCTTACTGAGTGGACGTGATTCCTCCAAGTGCAACCTTCTGGAACAAAATTCCAATCAATCAATCAGATTTGAGGAACAAGTTTACAGTGTATGCCAATTTTAGGCATACAACCAGGGTTAGGTGCTCCTACATGAGTGTTATTAAGCTATCATTTCCCTCAGATTTTAGAGATAAGTTATGGGTAGGTTTAGGTTTATGATGACAAAACACAGTGCTGCTTGAAAGTTGGTGAACGCCTTGCAGAATCTGTGAAAATGTTAATAATTTAATTAACAAATTTATCAAAATAAGAGAGATAATACAAAATGCTTGTTTTTTTATTTATTGAGTACTGTAAACATGAAAGTAAACAAAAGATGTTTAAAAGACGTAGAAAGTAAACAGTCCACAAAATAGCTATAAAAATGTCCACGTTCAAAAGTTTATGTAGGCTACCCTTGATTCCTAATGTTGTGTTTCGTTAGGATGATCCATGGCTGCTTTTTTCTTTTTTTTCCTTTTTTTGTGTGTTTTTTGTGTGTGGTGGTTGTTCATGAGTCCCTTACTTGTCCTGAGCAGTTAAACTGCCCAATGTTCTTCAGAAAAATCCTCCAGGTCCCAAAAATTCTTAGGTTTTCGAGCATATTTTTGCTCACACCTTTTGCATATTTGAACCCATTTTGAATATATATATAAACAGCTATTTTAAATTGCAATGATATTTCACTATATATATATATATTTTTTTTTTTTTTTGAAAACAGTTGTGTAAATCTTTTCTTATGATTCTTTGAAAGCTTTCTATTTTAGATAAATGCTGTTCTTTTGAACTTTCTATTCATCAAAGTATCCTGGGGTTAAGAATCGTGAGCATATTTAGCATAAGAGACTTATTAAAAAAAAAAAAAAAAAAAAAAAAAAAAAAAAATTCATAGGCCTACATATCCCAGTCTGAACCGTACTGTAAGACTTTGAATATTAAAGTGCAAATGAACACCTGAGCACTCATGTGTGTTTGCTACAATTAAAAACCATATAAGGGTAAAAACATGACAGATAGACATGATATAAGCAACACAGCTACAACTAATGCAATTGATAAGGGGTGTGCGTCAATAGTCAATCGGTATCAAAGGGCCCCAAAATACAATTGTGCTTAGGGCCCTATAAAGGCTTGGGCCGGCTCTGATTGGATAGACCTTCAACCAATCAGACCACAAGAGGCGTAATAGTGGACACCATCAACCGGCAACGACCCATCGCTTCTATATCCGTCATCGTGTTAAGCCCGCCAATAGCGAGCCAGGTGGATAAGCCAGTCTGTGATTGGTTCCCGCAAAAGTGTAACAGAAGCAGTAGAAATTAATTGCAGGGCGAAATCAAATCGGCGGCAGATCAGATTGGGTTTACCCAGTCTAGACACCAGGCGTAACCGTAGCATTTTAAAATGAAGTAGAACTGAACTAACCTCTGTGAAAATATCACAGACGGATGGATATCCATAGATGATGGATGGATAGCTAGATGGATGGATGTGCCACCAGAATATCACCCAGAAAAGTTGGTTCAGGGCAACATCAAAACCAGAGATTTCATCCCCATGAGTGACAGCGTGCTAAAACAGACCAAGACAGTTCCAGTAGAAGTTATCCTTTTAAACAGATCTAAGATGTCTCATCGCTTACACTATCCACAGGAAAATATTAATGGACAGCCTGTCCCAAATCAGTTCAAACTGGAGTCTCTCAGTCTGAGTGTTATACACTAAGTTACTAAAGTGCTTTTGATGCCATCAGGTAAAACTGATTCTGCTTCCAGCAGTTGACAGTCTTGAAAATTACGTTCATGACTTTCTTCTGCAGAACAAAAAGTGAGTTCAAGGACTGAATGCAATGAAAGTGAATAGTGGCCATGGCCTGTCAATCAAAATTTTCAAAGAACAACAACTTTTTGGTCTGTACCTTTCACATATCTAGCCTATCATATGGCTTCAGAAGATTTGGACTGCTTTTATGGTTGTATTTTTTTACTTGACATCCCCAGTACCCGTTTCATGTTCAACGCTAGTTTTGAACGACACGGATAGGAGCAAATGTTGAAAATGCCATGTCAAAATGTAAATTTTTGGATGAACTATCCCTTTAACACATAATATCCTCTGCCGGTGGTTTGACTGCAGAGGCGGTCACGCTAGTAGCTCGGCAGCTTTCCACGGCAGTCATGATAACAGATTGCATCCATACGTGGATGACAAGCTCAGAGGAGTTCTGAGCCTTTATGGTTAGGGGAAGCAAATGAGCAATGATGCAATCATGAGACAAGCCCACTGTGTGTGAGGAGACGGGGATAAAGAGGAAGAAATTGAAGGATTGGGAGGAAAAAGAAGAAAATTGCTTCTTTATCAGAAAGAAAGACAGAGACGGGTCAGAATGTTAAGCCTGTCAGGAAATCACCTGGAGGAGACCCGAAAGAATCAGGTGTACTACTATGCGAACGTGTTTGTATGCGAGTCTGCCTTATTAGTTGCACTGAACTCCACAGTAATTATAACTTTGTTTATTTGTCATTTTGTCCTCCCATTCCCAAGAGAGGGGATGGGAGTGAGACAGAACGACAGTGATGATAGTACAGAAAATAATTATCCCTTATCTCCAAGGAACTGAGTCTCAGAAGGTTACATGGTGTTTTAGGAAAATAAATAACATCTCTTAAATAGAAATTATCCACAGAATTTGTCTATAGTGAAATAAGTATGTGTTTAAATAACAATATATTATGCACTTCAATTGGTGCCGCCAATTTTCAACAAGACATCTCAAGTATACTCCTCTAAAAGACAATTGCCCATCATCTCTTTTCCATGTAGAGCAGCAGGAAGTGATTTCGAAGCTAAAACTCTAATGGTCGTGCGTTCCAGCACAACACATTTTCAAAAGAAATTGTCGTTTTAGGGTTTTTTTTCAGCTTGCTACCCATTCCCAAAAGATAGTGAGTGAGAGAGTGTACTGATTAACAGTCAGCCTGAATGCAGCACTCACGGAGTCTGCCAAGTAATCAGTTTCATACGAATGCCAGCATGACACCTGCAGCAAGCAAACATCACCCTGAGATTAGTCCCAAAGCAGCCGTTATGAAGCTTCTGAATGCGTAACGAACGTGATATGCTTAGGTTCTGATATTCTATTCGTCCATTTTAATGCAAAGAAATAGATATATTCTATTTTTAAAAAGTACATATATATGAGTTTTTTTTATTATAGAGCGTTCTATATGACCTTTGTTTTGTTTCAGATGAACTGTGTATGTCCTGTGATCATTGAGCTAAAGCTTCTGTCACAGATAAATGAAGAGGTTAATCTCAGCTCTCATCTCAACACTCTTAATCTCCAAAGCCTGGAGCAGAGCAAAAACACTCCACTATTCCACTCCATCCTGAATCATCATCAAGGTCAGTGTTCATTCCTCCTCTTCTCAAAAGGAAACTCAGAAAAGCAGAAAGCCTGCCAGTGAGACGGGGAGAGGATCTGACAGTTATGCATCTGTTACAACAAAAATCATTTTGCACATCCTCACTGATCACCATACTCACACACACACCTTTTGTTTCGCTCCAGAAGAGATTGATTCATCCACTGGGGTCATATGGGTTTACCAGTGCGATTGTGTGGGTTTTGAAGCGTTAGCTTTTGGGTTACTATCTATGGTTTACCTATGCATTATGCACTCACAGAGTTGGATTTTTTTTCCTGAAATTCTTTATTTGATTTCACCTGGGGCATCATTTTGGGTTGGAGTATCCCTTTTGGGGCCGTGCAGGATAACTCTTACAATAAAGTTTTAATTATCAGAGTGTACAAAAAGCACAATTTGTTCATCATGCTAATTCTTTATTTTCCTCCTTTTTTGCTTTTAGAACATTTTGGCCATTTAATCAAATGTTAACAAAAGAGAATGCTTCCATACTTCTCATTTGTGGATATGATTCACTGCAAAACTATCACATATATGTGGACTGCATATGTGATATACTGCAAAATTATCACATACTGTATATGTGACCTGCACATATGATGCACTGCAAAATTATCACATATATGTGGACTGCACATATGTGAATCAAAAAAAGGAAAGCCACACACCTGTCCATATAAGACCTTACAGCTCACAGTGCATGTCAGAACAAATGATAATCATGAGGTCAAATGAACTGCATAAAGAGCTCAGAGACAGAATTGTGGCAAGGCACAGATCTGGCCACGGTTACAAAACAATTTCTGCTTCGCTTAAGGTTCCTAAGAGCATAGTGGCCTCTATTATCCTTAAATGGAAGACATTTGGGACGACCAGAACCCTTCCTGGAGCTGGCTGTCTGGCCAAACTGAGCTATCGGGGGAGAAGAGCCTTAGTGACAGAGGTAAAGAAAAACCTAAAGATCACTATGCCTGAGCTCCAGAGATGTAGTCAGGAGATTAGAAAAGAAAGTCAACCATCGTAGAAAGTCAACCATCACTTCAGCCCTCCACCAGTCGGGGCTTTATGGCAGAGTGGCCCGACAGAAGCCTCTCCTCAGTGCAAAACACATGAAAGCCTGCATGGAGTTTGCTATAAAAAAAAAACACCTGAAGGACTCCAATATCTTTTTGGCCTTAATTCTAAGAGGTATGTGTGGAGAAAACCAGGCACTGCTCATCACCTGTCCAATACAGTCCCGACAGTGAAGTATGGTGGTGGCAGCATCATGCTGTGGGGGTGTTTTTCAGCTGCAGGGACAGGACGACCGAGGGAAAGAAGAATGCGGCCAAGTACAGGGATGTCCTGGACGAAAACCTTCTCCAGAGTGCTCAAGACCTCAGACTGGGCTGAAGGTTCACCTTCCAACAAGACAATGACCCTAAGAACACAGCTAAAATAACGAAGGAGTGGCTTCACAACAACTCTGTGACTGTTCTTGAATGGCCCAGCCAGAGCCCTGACTTAAACCCATTTATCTCTGGAGAGACCTGAAAATGGCTGTCCACCAACATTTACCATCCAACCTGACAGAACTGGAGAAGATCTGCAAGGAAAATGGCAGAGGATCCCCAAATCCAGGTATGAAAAACTTGTTGCATTTTTCCCAAAAAAATACTCATGGCTGTATTAGATCAAAAGGGTGCTTCTACTAAATACTGAGCAAAGGGTCTGAATATTTAGGACCATGTGATATTTCAGTTTTTCTTTTTTTAATAAATCTGCAAAAATGTCAACAATTAAATGATCAATATAGGGTGCTGTGTGTACATTAATAAAAAAAAATAATAACTTAAATGATTTTAGCAAATGGCTGCAATATAACAGAGTGAAAAATGTAAGGGGGTCTGAATACTTTTCACTGAATGTGGACTACACATATGATTCACTGCAAAATGGGTGTGGTCTTGGTCAAGACAATCTCCTGAACTCCAAACTGAATGTCAGAATGGTAAAGAAAGGTGATTCAAGCAATTTTGAGCATGGCATGGTTGTTGGTGCCAGACGGGCCGGTCTGAGTATTTCACAATCTGCTCAGTTACTGGGATTTTCACACACAACCATTTCTACACTCTAAAAAATGCTGGGTTAAAAACAACCCAAGTTGGGTTGAAAATGCACCGACCCAACAATTGAGTTGTTTTAACCCAATGGTTGAGTTGTTTTAACCCAGTGGTTGAGTTGTTTTAACCCAGTGGTTGGTTAAATGTTGCTTAAGACAACCCAATTGCTGGGTAAGAACAACTCAACCATTGGGTTAAAACAACCCAATTGTTGGGTCGGTGCATTTTCAACCCAACTTGGGTTGTTTTTAACCCAGCATTTTTTAGAGTGTAGGGTTTACAAAGAATGGTGTGAAAAAGGAAAAACATCCAGTATGCGGCAGTCCTGTGGGCGAAAATGTCTTGATGCTAGAGGTCAGAGGAGAATGGGCCGACTGATTCAAGCTGATAGAAGAGCAACTTTGACTGAAATAACCACTCGTTACAACCGAGGTATGCAGCAAAGCATTTGTGAAGCCACAACACACACAACCTTGAGGCGGATGGGCTACAACAGCAGAAGACCCCACCGGGTACCACTCATCTCCACTACAAATAGAAAAAAAAGGCTACAATTTGCACAAGCTCACCAAAATTGGACAGTTGAAGACTGGAAAAATGTTGCTTCTCGATTTCTGTTGAGACATTCAGATGGTACAGTCAGAGAGTGTAAACAGAATGAGAGCATGGATCCATCATGCCTTGTTACCAATGTGCAGGCTGGTGGTGGTGGTGTAATGGTGTGAGGGATTAAAGTGGTTTTCTTGGCACACTTTAGGCCCCTCAGTGCCAATTGGGCATTGTTTAAATGCCATGTCCTACCTGAGCATTGTTTCTGACCATGGCCATCCCTTTATGACCACCATGTACCTATCCTCTGATGGCTACTTCCAGCAGAATAATGCACCATTGTGGTAAAGCTCGAATCATTTCAAATTGGTTTCTTGAACATGACAATGAGTTCACTGTACTAAAATGGCCCCCACAGTCACCAGATCTCAACCCAATAGAGCATCTTTGGGATGTGGTGGAACAGGAGCTTAGTGCCCTGGATGTGCATCTCACAAATCTCCATCAACCGCAAGATGCTATCCTATCAATATGGGCCAACATTTCTAAAGAATGCTTTCAGCACCTTGTTGAATCAGTGCTACGTAGAATTAACGCAGTTCTAAAGGTGAAAGGGGGTCAAACACAGCATTTATGGTGTGCCTAATAATTCTTTAGGTGAGTGTATAAATCACTTTTATTGTCAACACATCTATACAAAAATTGCCAGCAACATTTAATTGTCCTTATAAAAGCATTATTTTCATAATTCACAGCTATGCAGACAGGGTCTTTTTTTAGTTTGCAGTTTGTTCTAAACCAGATTATATATAAAACCTCATAATAATAATTGAATACAATCAAAAACATTTTTTTTTTTTATTAAAGGGGGCAAAAAATTGATAGCATAAATTTGTACCAAATTACATTTTCTCTCAGTGATGAAAGAAAAGGAGACAAGACGAGACATTGGTGAATCTATTATAATATAATAAGCCTATAAATAGGTTCAAAGTCCTGGCCGGGACAGATGCACATGTAGTAGAGCCTTCTACAGTCTGCTCTGAGCTCTCTCTCAGTGCTGACTCTGGTAATTATTGTCATGGAGACAGATGTGCAGAGCAGATTATGTTGTGTAGTCTACACATCGTTGACCTCTTTCACATATTTGTACATGTCCATTAGACAAATTCATGCATGTATAAAAGCCATTATTAAGCGCCACAGCAAGTCACGGTGTCATCATGCTCCTAGTTTGATCTTTTTCACCTTTAACTAACACAGCTGCTTCCTGCTATTCTGTAAGTGTCATGTTTATGTATCCCATCAGAGCTCCATGTGTTCGCAGCCAAGCATAGCCTTTCATAACTTGATTGTAATGAATTTTCTATTGTATTTAGCTGGCTAAGGAAAACGCCTGTCTTTGAGGCAATTTGCTCCATGAAGCATTTGCGGCTCAAATAGCTTATCTGGCTCCACGCTCGTGCATTTATTTTGGGCGGGAATGATCATGGATACAACCCAATTGCCTCAGGAGTCCCAGAGAAAATTACAGGAAAATTGTTCAAAAATGATATTCAAATACTGCAACTCTGTTTTAGCACAGATAAACAGGAGGTCGCAGGCAGAATGAGTACGAGGTGAAATGCGATGTGCCATACTAGACTAATTGGTTCAAAACAATCTAAAAAGCTGGAGGTTATTTAGGCTATAACTTGACGTTACCAAATTTACAATTATTTGATATTGCTTTTTGTTTTAACAAGCAGCCTCTTGCGCTTTCATTCTCACAGAACACATTAAGACTACATCAGAGAAATGTCTGCAGTTATTTCTGTTTGCAATTCTTCTCAAGGAGAATACAGATGTGATCTTTGTTGCTTCTAACCGAAATGGGATTTAGGACATTTATGAACTGGCATTTACTAACAGAATATAGTATAAAGATTATGTATTATTCAGCAGATGTCTCCCCCATTTTACTCCGCCAGATATTGATATGTTGGCCCTCCTTATCCCAATTAGTCACCACAGACATTTATCCGCCAATGTTTAAGCATGCTGTTAATAAATGGCCTCCTTTAGAAGTAAACAAATTCAGTGCCACTACTAATGAGAAATCAAGATTTGCATGTCAATTCTGCAGACAGACTTAGGGATTCACAGCATACATGCAAAGGAGTCAGAAGACAAAGCCCAGGATCTAGTCGGTCAGTGATCAAAGGTGCTGCCCGCCGACAGCAATCCGCACGGCCGACATGCCGTCTGGGACGGTACGCGCAAACATCAATGAGTGGAATGTAATAACAAGGATTAGAAATATCGGCCTTTAAAGCCCAGAGGAGAAGCAATCAGCATTCTGCCATCCCGATGAGCAGGTCGAGAAGACTTATGCTAATCAAAGTCTGTCTTTTCCCCTTTCAATCCACACAAGAGAAACTAAGAGAGAGATCGCAGCAAAAAGAGCAAGCAGAAACCGCTCCGAGAGGTTTGTTGTTCGCTGCTGGCCGTGATGGATTGGAGCGACTCACAGCTGTGACTCAAGCTGCATCCAAAAACAACCAATAGACGTCAGAGACTGTTTGGACATCCGGATCGCCAGACAATCTCTTCAGATAAACAGGCGTGCTTTCCTACAGTCAATAATAAGTGGGGCTAAAGTGTGATAGAGGTCATTTATTTCTATAGGTGCAATGATTGAGTGTGGTAGAAAAGACAGGGTTAAATGCAGACAGACTTATAGATGTGCTGATGGAGGATCTGGAAGCACGCTGCCTCCTACTGGTAAAACTATGGAGCGGCATTGTGTGTTAGATCATTTTATTAAAAAGGCCTTAAAAGTCAACTTAAGTAAATGCAAGAATCAGGCAAATATTCAAAAGTACTTTTTAATCTTTCATAGTGTTTAAAAAAACACTGTGATCAAGAAAATTTACACATGGCAAACTATACAACAGTATGAAAAAGACAAAAACATTTATGTACAAGGCATTAAAATGCCATTTTAGTAACATTCAATAACAAAAATCTAATGACCTACTATATTTAACTGATGATGGTTTACACTTTATCAGCTTTTTAAACATTGATGGGGTCACTTGTGTTTTGATTAACAGATTTTACATTTACATGAAGAATAACATGGTTTGTAGAAAGAAGACGAAAAAAGAACAGCTCGACATACAATGGAAAACGTGTATATATAGGTGTAAATTCACACACAAAGACTTTATTTCAAAAGATTAAAATATAACATTAAATATAATTATTTACAATGTTTAAAACATTACATACATTTCCATTCAGCTCACTTCAAAAAACCCTCCAACTTCTCCTGATTCACTGTGGGGATCAATGCAACTTCAAAGAAAACCCTGTAAAAATGAAATAAATAAATAACTCAAGACATAAATCTAATTTTAATATAAACAAACTGCTTCATTAGTCAAATGCTTTCAAGAAATCAACATCTGCTGTAGGCAGGCGTAACACTAAGACATGCATGTCAAAATGCCAATCAGGTTTGGCAAGAGTATCAAAACAACACAGCAGTCATGCTCAGAATCCGATAAGATAAGAGTCTAAATTTTAATTTTTGACTAAACTTCTGTATAACTTCTACTATAATTTGCCAGCCCACTTTAAAAGCACATGATTTATTTACACTACTGGTCAAATGGTGTTTGGATGGTAAGATTTTATGTTTTTAAAAGTCTCTTCTGCTCACCAAGCCTTCATTTATTTGATCCAAAATACAGCAAAAACAGTAATATTGTGAAATATTTTTTTCAATTTAAAATAACTTTCGTATTTGAATATATTTTTAAAATGTAATTTATTCCTGTGATGGCAAAGCTGAATTTTAGCATCATTACTCTAATCTTCAGTGTCATATAATCCTTCAAAAATCATCCTAATATGCTGATATACTCCTCAAGAAACATTTATTTATTACTATTATCAATGTTGAAAACAGTTGTGTAAAATTTCCTTTCAGGATTCTTTGATGTATAGAAAGTTCAAAAGAACAGCATTTATCTAAAATATAACGCTTTTGCAACATAATACATTTTTATTTGGTCACTTTTGATCAATTTAATGCATTCTTTATGAATAAATGTATTAATTTCTTTTAATTTCTTCACCCCAAAAAATCTATTTAAAATTGTACTATCATTGAAATGTTTTGGGTCGTTAACAATGTTGCAAAATACAAAATGCTTTCTATTTCAGATAAATACTGTTCTTTTGAACTTTCTAATCATCAAAGAATCCTAAAAAAAATGTACACAACTGTTTTCAACATTGATAACAATCAAATGTTACTTGAGCATAAAAATCATCATAGAATGATTTCTAAAAGATCATGTGACAATAACGAGTAATGATGCTGAAAATTCAGCTTTGCATCACAGAAAAGAAATATATTCAAATAGAAAACAAACAAATTCAAGTTGAGTTACATTTTACTAATATTTTACGATATTCGTTTTTTCGGGGGGTGGGTAAATGCAGCCTTGGAAAGCAGAAGAAACTTTGTTTAAGAACATTCTTAAAAATCTTACCATCCAAAAACTTTTGACCGGAAGTGTGTATAAACAGTAAAATGTGTGTAAAACTTTAGAAACAGCAAACACACCAAAACAAGTTCAGACCATAAGCACACCCAGCAAGAACCATATACACACACACACACACACACACACACACACACACACACACAAAAACACACACACACACACACACACTTTGAAGGCTTGAAAGCTAACTTTAAAAGCAAAGGATTTTAGGAGAAAGAAAAAGAAACTTTAGAAACAGCAAACAAATCAAAAATGTTCAGACCATAAACAAGCAAGAAGCCTCTAGTTCAAAGTGCATTTGAATGGCCGGGATAAACAATTTCTCAAAGCAATCATTGCATGCTGTATTTTGGGGGTGGACAAAATCTATATGTACAATAAGTATTTGAACACCCTCAAGTTTGCAAGTTCTCCTACTTGGAAATCAAGGAGGGGTCTGAAATTGTTATCGTAGGTGCATGTCCACTGTGAGAGACAATCTAAAAAAATAAATCCAGAAATCACATAATATGATTTTTTTTTACTATTTATTTGTATGATACAGCTGCAAATACGTTTTTAACACCTGAGAAAATCAATGTAAATATTTGGTACAATAGCCTTTGTTTGCAATTATATGTCAAACGTTTCCTCTAGTTTTTCAGCAGGTTTGCACACACTGCAGGAGGGGCATTCGGTGCCTGTCCGAGGCGACTCAGGAAGTTGTTTAAAATCCTGCCGCGCCACAGAGCGCCATTTCAAGGTTTTATATTAAATTTATATTTCCCTCAAATCGTCAATGTATACTGATTTCACTGTGTGCTACAAGATCATGCGACTCTTCTGTCAGAAGTCGATTCAAAATTTAGCTTGCGCGTATATAATGTGTGCGTCTGGTGTGAGATCCTGAGACATGGCACCGATCTTCATGTGCTGTGTGCCTTTAGGCACAATCGGCTTAGGAACATGCATGTAAACTCAAAGTTCTCTTTTCCTCTCTAGGTAGGTAATTTTTTTTAGGTTTATTAGGTTTAGTTTATTAGTAGACTAGTATCATGCTACTCCCAACCCATTCACACACACATAGATCATTCGACTATCGGTCGACCATAGAAAGATTCGACAATTCTGATTCGAATGTGTAAATCCTTAGTCGAGGACACCCCTACTTTATACATAGCCACTCCTTGGTTATCCTGGCTGTGTGCTTCGGGTCATTGTCATGTTGGAAGAACCAGCCTCAACCCATCTTCAATACACTAACTAAGGGAAGGAGGTTGTTCCTCAAAATCTCGCAATACATGGCCCCGGCCATCCTCTCTTAATACAGTGCAATCGCCCTGTCCCATGTGCAGAAAAATACCCCCAAAGCATGATCCTACCATGCTTCACAGTAGGGATGGTGTTCTTGGAATGGTACTCATCATTCTTCTTCCTCCAAACACGTTCAGTGGAATTATGACCAAAAAGTTCTATTTTGGTCTCATCTGTCCACATGACTTTCTCCCATGACTCCTCTGGATCATCCAAATGGTCATTGGCAAACTTAAGAAGCGCCTGGACATGTGCTGGTTTAAGCAGGGGAACCTTCCGGGACATGCATGATTTCAAACCATGACGTCTTACGCCGCATTCACACGGGGCGTAGGCGTTAACGCTTGACGGAGGGCGTGGCTGAAGCTGGGTGCTGACGCGATCGTCATAGTGACAACAGCCAATCACATTAACTTGCCGCTTGGACCAAAACACAACACAAAAAAAGCGCCTTTTTTGGTTGTATGTGCGAGTGCGATTGCCCGTGTAGTTGTTGTCAGCGCACTGCACAGGTGCACGAAGCTGTTAAGTACATTAAATCCTGAAAAAGCGCCGACAGCGGGAAGAATATCACGTAGTGGTCCAGGAGCTGCGTCTGGATTTTTAACGGTCTATGTCTGGATGGTTCACGGAGCAGTAATGAACGCAATTGGCTAGCGTCTGCTGAGGATATTTGCATACGGCGATCTGATTGGATGACGCCTGCGCTGGCGCTTGAAAAGTTGAGAATTCTTCAACTTCTGCCGCTTGCAACGCGAGTGAAGCGCCGCGACGGAACCCACAATTCAGTTCGGCAACGGATGATGTCACCCATTCAAAGTAAATGGGAAGCGTTAACGCCTACGCCCCGTGTGAATGCGGCGTAAGTGTATTACCAACAGTTACCTTGGAAACGCTGGTCCCAGCTCTTTTCAGATCATTGACCAGCTCCTCCCGTGTAGTTCTGGGCTGATTTCTCACCTTTCTTATGATCATTGAGACCCCACGAGGTGAGATCTTGCATGGAGCCCCAGTCCGAGGGAGATTGACAGTCATGTTTAGCTTCTTCCATTTTCTAATGATTGCTCCAATAGTGGACCTTTTTTCACCAAGATGATTGGCAATTTCCCCGTAGCCCTTTTCAGCCTTGTGGAGGTGTACAATTTTGTCTCTAGTGTCTTTGGACAGCTCTTTGGTCTTGGCCATGTTAGTAGTTGGATTCTTACTGATTGTATGGGGTGGACAGGTGTCTATGTAGCTAACAACCTCAAATAGGTACATCTGATTTAGGATAATAAATGGAGTGGAGTTGGACATTTTAAAGGCAGACAAACAGGGTCAGAGGGTCAGAATTCTAGCTGATAGACAGGTGTTCAAATACTTATTTGCAGCTGTATCATACAAATAAATAGTTTAAAAAATCATATATTGTGATTTCTGGATTTTTTTTTAGATTATGTCTCTCACAGTGGACATGCACCTACAATGACCATTTCAAACCCCTCCATGATTTCCAAGTGGGAGAACTTGCAAAATAGCATGGTGTTCAAATACTTATTTTCCTCACTGTATATGGTATTGCCATTTAAAGTGATAGTTCATCCAAAAATGAAAATTTGATGTTTATCTGCTTACCCCCAGGGCATTCAAGATGTGTGTGTTTGTTTCTTCAGTAGAACACAAATGAAGATTTTTAACTCCAACCGTTGCTAGTATAATGCATGTCAATGGGGTGTTTTTCTATGAGAGCTACTATGAAAGTAAAAAATAAAAATAAAAATAAAAACAGACATACGAATCCATCTTAAACCCTGTGGCTCGCAGCCACACATTGATGTTTTAAGACACAAAACAATCGGTTTGTGTGAAAAACCGAACAGCATTTATATGATTTTTCACCTCAAATACAACACTATGTATATCAGCCGTCCCCATGCCATCACTGCCTGCAAGTGAGGTCAAATTACACAATATGGCATAGAGATACACGCAAGAAATCACTTCTACTGCTTGTATTCCATTGAGATATGCTGGATCTTGTACATTTTACCTCATTAGCAGGAAGTAGTGGTGCGGTCGCAGCGTTTGTACAGTATTGTATTTGAGGTAAAAAATTATATAAAATACTGTTCGGTTTCTAACACAAACCAAACGTTTTATGTCTTAAGATAGCAATGTGTCACCACAAGCCGCTGTGTTTAATATGGATTCGTATGTCTGTTTTTTTTTTTACTCCAGTGACTCTCATACAAAACACCCCATTGACATGCATTATACGAGTAATGGTTGGAGTTAAAAAATAATGATTTGTGTTCTACTGAAGAAACAAACACACCTACATCTTGGATGCCCTGGGGGTAAGCAGATAAAGATCAAATTTTCATTTTTGAAAACTTAAAAAGCAAATTATTTTTAGATTTTTTTTTTTTAAATATGCTGTGAAACTTTAGAATCAGCAAACAAACTTGAACCGTTCAAACAATAAACAGACCTAGCAAGAACCCCGTAGTTCAAAACGAACTGGAAAGGCTGAGATCAACAATGTTTCTAATTTTGCATATGGGGGTAAATAAATCAAATAAATATTTGTTTTAAATCTGCATGCATGTACACAAAGAACATGCGGTTATATTAAAAATACACAATTTAAAATTGCATTGCTGACTTACTTGTGCGCATACTTGCTCCTGACAACGGCGAGTTTACTGTCCGGTGGGCTGCTGAGCATGTTGTGGAGCTTTCTGGCCATGGGTGCCAGATCCTCCACACTGTATCCAGAGTGGAACTGCAAACACTGTGTCTGGAAACAGAAGTCAGAATCTTCACACAAACCCTGCGTAATTGTGAAGTGAAGCAAGATATCTGTGAAGCTCGGGGGAGTCTAATGAGCGTTGCATAAGGGAGGTGTGACTAAGATGCCTGCCAAATATTTCATGATGTGAGGGAAAAAATGCTGGAAATGACATCCGGTGAGAATGCAAATGAATGTATGAATGTGCGTGTGTTAAGGCTTCAAGGTAATTGAACTTCTTCATCTCTGACTTCTCTGTAGAGACACTCACGACATAAAGCAATTTACTCAAATGCTGGTAAACGCCATCCAGCTACACTCTCATTAACTCAATCACTACCGTTGTCATCAACCCATGACTCAGTTTGAGTGTGAATGCGTGAGAGAACAGAGAACAGAAATTAGCATCCATAATGAGCAGTCGCTAGCCATTACAGAGCTGTAGTCAGCTTTAGCTCATTCAGTTCTATTAAAAGAGCACAGAATGCCCAAATCACAGCACACAATGATGCTGAACCCACTGTGAAAGTGTGCGTATGCGTGGATTACCAAGGAACGGTGACATTTTGTGAAAATTGCATAATTCATGAGCTCTGTGCTTGTGGATACATTATAAAAGCATAAAGATAAACACATACCCATCCTCCCAGATCCTTAGTAACCAGAGCGATGAGCAGACAGGCAGAGGCGAGCAAAGACGCTCTTACGGGCACAAACTCCATCTCCAACAAACTCAGCTCACAAATAAAGCGCGCCAGAGTCAGGGTGTCCATACCTGCATTCACACACTGCCGGGAGACGAGAGACGGTTAATCATCACACACAAGACAGAATAACTATCCATACAATGGCAAACTGCAGCAGAGAGAAGTAAAGTTTTCTATCTGCGTACAAAACACACTCACACACACAGAGAATCAGTAGCAGTGCCAGTAGCTTCAGGCCCTGCAGAAAGATTACACACAGCTCATCTAACCTGCCAAGATTCTGAAGGTTACATTCTTGGCAAATTACTAAAGGAATTGCTCCGGTGAACCATAAAAGAAATGCATTTCAATGTAAACATCTGAAATGTACAATTTATTTCCTTGATTCTTGAATGCTCTATTCTCTATCTAAACCTTTAAAGCTATGTAACTTTTTTAGTTTATTCTTAGCTAAAAACACTTAGTTCTTTCAAAAATATATGTGCTCATTAATGTATATTTACTTCTTTCAAGTAATAAAGTATTCTCGTAAGTTTATAATATGCCATTGAAAATACATACGGGTGAGGGGTTTGAATGCTGGTCGCCATGTTGCCCATCCATCATGAAAGTACATTAGCCAAAGAGGGACATTTTAACAGAGGGGCGTTTTAACACTCAATGGCACTGTGTCGAATGTGAAGAGGGGGATTGCCATGTTAATCTTGGACTAAATCGGCCACCGTAGGAGTTAAAACGGAATCAGAATTGAGATTGAACAGAAACTAATATTCACTGGATGGTCATATACCATTTCACCGCTAGATAGGGGAAAATATCACACAGTGTAGCTTTAAACATTTTTTTTTTCCTCCTCATTTTGGTCTAAACCTGTGTGTGTTTATTTTTTGTGGTGCACAGAACAATTGGGGGGAATTAATAAATGAATTATTAACAACAAGAAAAAGAATAAACAGAAAAAGTTCCATATGTTGTCATGTGATAACCACTGTCACAATCAAATGTCTTCAGAATCTTCAAAAATTCTGCAACATTTCTTTTTTAAAGCCCCACTTGGCTACTTTTGCTCTCGGGGTCCCCCTACAGTTTGGAAAAAATAATGTCCTCAACTACTGTCGTAAGCTCAGTCATCCTACAACAGGGGATGCCATCGCGCGTGCATTTGTTGACATGACAACCCTGATAGCCCTGAACTAGTGATGCGCGGGTCGTCTCATAACCCGCGGACCCCGTATGTCTATTTAATGGTCGCGGGTGCGCGGCGTGTTGTAAAAATATATACAGTGGTGCGGTGCGGGCCAAATAACTTCATAAAAGCGTCCCGCGGGTCGGTGCAGCACTTCTGGCGGCACGTGTGAAATGTCTTCATCCCAGGTAACGTTACAGTCAGTGGCTTATGTTTCAGCATGTCATATGAATATAATTTCATGGGTTTTGTTTTTTTCAAACGCCAAATAATCACGATGCTCGCGTTTACAAGCCAGCGTCATTATAGTAGTCTATTGGTTACCGTTTTACAGAATCTATATGATACTTCAGTTCAATGTTTGAGTGGTAGCTCAATGTAACAAGTATGACAGCATCGGTTGGGCACGGCTCCTTCAGCTCACGCCGACGAGCAAACCCTGGTCACATTTTGATCCTCGTCCTGCCTTTAATCCCATCATTTTTTCATTTCCTCTTATTGCTTTCCTCCAACAAAACCTTTTCTTTCTTATTTGTCTCTGCTGCTTCGGACATGACTATATTATCCGACGAACAAAGTTGGGCTCGCACGTCCGAATGTAAGGAAGTGTGTGTGTTGGTGGAAGTGACGTATATGCCGTAAAGCAGTCGAATTTTGTAGTTCTTTTCTTTTTCTCGGGTTACTACCCGAAACCCGAAGTTTAAAAGTACGATTAAAAACGATACAGACCCCATCAGGCTATGGCAGACGTGTCATTCAACCTATTGTAAGTCGATTTATCATCACAAGAGTCTTAAAAAATATATTATGAAGGTTGAAAAGTTACCTAGTGCTGCTTTAATGTACACTACAGGAAGATTCTGCAACATTTAGTTTGAAAGAACTCTTATGTTTACCAAGCCTGTATTCATTTAATCAAAAATACAGTAAACCTAGGCTAGAAATCTAGACGCACCCTAGCGGCAGCAAATACAATTTGCAGCCAGGGTCGTCTAGCAACATTTATTGGATTGTGAGCTGGAAAAACCAAACTCTGGTCAAGTCAATCACATGGTGTACAGAGTCGGTGGGCGCCTGGGCGGGCTTAACATAATGACAGCAGGGCTGTGAGGGTTCCGCGTGCTACTTGTAAACAAAGAAAGAAAAAAAAGTTAACAAAGAAGCTTGCGAACAGCAGTCTTTCGAATCGGCTTTGGCCGTGACTCTGGAAGACTTGGAGTTTTTTCTTTCAATGGCACTGAAGTCATTCTTAAGAAAGGAAGGTGTGTTCAGAGTTTTGCCGACTGGACATGGCGAAAGTTAAATCTTTCAACTAGCTCCGCTTCACCTTCTTCATTGCTGTGGTTGGTTGAAGCACTATCATATTGTGCAAAGGGAATTTGAAAGACAACCATTTATCCCACCTCTCGGATTAACCCCTGCCAATGGCGAGTTCCCAGATCCAACATCTTGATGTGGGTCTGGCTTGTCAGGTTACAGTAAACTATTAATACTGTGAAATGTTATTACAATTTACCATTCTCATCCCAAATTTTTGTGTGTTAAAAAATAAATACGACCTCGTATTGTGTCAATCACTTTTAGGCCCTGTCCACACGAACACGGGTATTTTCAAAACCGCAGCTTTTTCTACGCGGTTTGGCTGTTCATCCACACGCAAACGTGGACGAACGTTTGGCCGGAGTTTTTCCTGGTCGGAGTTTTTTTGAAAACTCCGGCCAGGGTGAAGATTTTTAGAAACTCCGGTTACAGCGTTGTCGTGTAGATGATGAAACCGGAGATTTCGTTTTTTTAAATTGAAGTGCGCGCCGTTCTCTCCTTTGTTTAATATCAGATTTTCCACATCTCCTTTTGATTTACGTGAGTCGATTCTATGCGGTGCACTCCACTAACAGCACTTATCACATGTATATACTACAGATACATGTTCAGTTATTTCATTGTATTGCAGAACAAAGGCGCCAGAATGCAATAATACAAAATAGTAAAGCAAGTGTGTGAAGCTATTACAGTCCACTTCGGCCCTGCACTTGTGTATACAGTTACCTGTCACTGAGTCCAAAGTAAAGGAACTTGTAGGAAGTGTTTCACTTGAGCCCATGGCATCCCTCAGTCAGTGCAATGTGCATCGGTGCAGTGAATGGGACCCATGTGGAAATCAGGCAGCCAATCATAGCATAGTTTTGCGTTCTCATGTGGACAGAATTTTTTTTAAAACCGTGCTTGTGTGGACACGATTGTTTTTTAAAACGGAGGAGGAAAAACTCCGGTAATAAAAATACCCGTGTACGTGTGGACTAGGCCTTAAACACTGTCTCTGAAACTTTAGTCCGCCATTAAAAAAAAAAAATTATTGGGTCAGATTTTAATTTTTTTCCTATCCGCAAGCATTTTGAGAGGTTTTGACAATTCAGAGCCCCCGCAAGACAAATACGGAAAAACGCATTTAAAAATTTCAGCCTCAGTGGGCAAAGTTTACTGACCCCAAACTTTTGAAAAGCAGTTTAACTGGGTTTCTGCAGGTTTCATAAAAGGACATTTTAGGCTTTTTAAAGACCTTTTTAAGACAAAATAAAGAACATTTAAGGAATACACCTTAAGGAATAAACCGAAGGGAACACAATGTCAATATGTTCTCTAAAAGTAAATGTCAAGAGAGAAACGATGTATTGGCAACTACATATGTACTAGAGTATATTAGCAACTATTAGAATTGTATTAGCAACTCATTCATTAGCAACATTCAACAGATATCCGTTACTTTTTAATTAATTTGAGGAAAAAAAAAAAGAAAAAAAAATCTTAAAATCAAGACATTTGCTTGAGATGCAAAATGACAAAATATGTCTTTTTCCTGACAAAAAAAAAGTGAGTTAACACTTCATGCTTAAAACAAGAACAAATATCTGCCAATAGGATCACTTAATTTAAAGGAAAGTTTTCATAACTTTCATAACTATTGACAGATTTTTGTTTTTAAGCATAAACTCACTTCAGTTTGATACATTTTTCAAGATTTAACTTTACATTTGCATCTCAAGTAAATGTATCCTGATTTAAGGAGGTTAATTTTAGATATAAAAAAAAATATGGCGCCTCTCGCTGCAAATACATTAAATTAGATTTTAGCAATACATGAATTTAAGACTTCCTGCTCTGATTTAAGATCTTTTATGGGCTTAATTATTACTTTAAAAACTTAGAAACCTTGTTTAAGCTCCACAGAGGATATATCCCTATTTTTGAAAGCATTTAATGTATCAGTAACCACATTCAAGCAAAGGAGGAGTTTGTCTACAGTGTCCTCATCACTTGTAGCCCTGGATAAAAGCATTGACATGAATAAGTAGAAGTCATCTGTTGAGGGCATGCTGTAATTGCTTTTCTTCAGAAAACTTAAGCCACCATTAAAATTTTATTTTTGTTTTGTTGTTCTCTTAATGAATGTTCTTATTGAGTATAATGATATTATTTTTTAATGCGCACTAAAGAAGCTTATTTCTGTGCAAAAAGAGCAATTAGTAAAACCAGCCATTCTGCTGACAAATAACAACAAACAAAACTAAAAAGACATTGTTAAATCATGGAGCGTTGACTTAAAACTCAATTAATTCAGCTGTTGCAAAATGGGAATGGATCTGACAACAAACAAGTTAACAAGCAGCGACAGTCGGTCAGACACACACACAAACAAGGGAAGATTCCTCAGGGAATACAGGAGGGTGGGGGAAAACACGTCACACCTGACAAACACAAAGAGATCTAACGCATGTTTCCTGCATGGTCTTTCTCTCTGACTTTGACAAACACACGCACACGCACACGCACACACACAATGTTAATCTTAGTGTGGTTCAGATGACTCCAAAGGAGTTTCACTTGTCTTTTCTGTGAGGGAATATGTGTGTGTTGTCTCTCACCTTGGCATAACGACGGAGGAAGCGGTATGGAACCGGAATATTGATGTCAAAGTTCAGCGCCTGCAGGATGCTGATCTCCATAGCAATGAGCTGGGAGCGCTTGTAGGCATCGTCGCAAATATATAGGAAATCATCCACGCAAGGTGGAGCCCGTTCCTGTGAGGACACAAGATGGGTAACAAATGACAAATTAAAAAAAAAAGAAAATGCAGCATGCAGTGTGTATTTTGTGCATTGTATGCAAAAATACAGCACACGGTGCAGGTACTGCAACCAACAGTGCAATGCACTTAACTCGACTTTCATTGCTCAGTGAGACAAAAGAAACTGGGAAAAAATATCTAACATGATTTTTAATTTCACTTTCTTGACTTAATTAAATTAAACCAGCAAAAGGCACTTTAAACATTTTATTACATTTATTTATAAAACTAGATCTGGACAGATCAACATGTAACACTGTGATTTAAAGTAGACATATACATTTTGATGTACTGTTTCACATACTTAAAAAAAAAATATATAGAATAATATACATAATATGCATGGTATTTAGTAATTATATATCCCATATCAACACATATAATACAGGAAATCTGCATGACAAGAGTAGATAAAATATATACGTTTTTTATAAGATTTGAGAAAACACGGATTTAGAAGTGCGCATTTCTAATACAATGTTTTTGCAGCTACCTAAGACTCAGAGAGTGATCTGTTAATTTTGTGTTGACCGTGCATGCGCAATATCCTATAAGTTCTGTACAGGAAACAAATATGATTTGATCCCAAATCGTCAGGACTGAATCGTTTGATCATTATGCCCTATAGGCTAAGGCTATGCAGTCTGTCATGACACCAGTGTCCTTCCTCGAAATCGAGTCTCTATTAACTATCAATTAATGATTATAACAAGTACATATCAAAAATATTTTTTAAATATTTATAGGTTACTATATAGTCCATAAAACAAACTGAAATTTTCTTTAACATTACATTATTTTTATACTAAAATATTTGAACATTTAACACTTAATTTAACATGTAATTACATTAAAGAAGAATGTGAATACATTAGGGCAAGTACAAATGCATATATAAACCAATTTAGGCTGAATGGGTATCTGAATGCTATGCTAGTACAAAAGCCAACTATTACAGACATTAATGAGCCTTATAACGTAGTTCAAACCGCATTTACCATAACATGATTTTGTAGGAATTGTAATCAGGCTAAGAAGACTGCCTACTGAAAGTAATTTGCGCAAATGGGAACGCTTGGGGTCCTTATAAAGACTTGATTACGAGGAGGACCCGATTTGTCACCACACCGGAAACATAAATGATGAGTTCACCTCCCAAATCGTTCAAATCTGTTAATTTTGCTGAACGAGATTCAGAGATCCGAGTCGGTTAAATTATCCGAACTTCCCATTACTACTTCTAATGAAGAAACATTCTAGTGAGGTGGATTTACTCTTCAAAAATAAGGGCTAGCAAGCGTGTTATCTTAGCATAGCGCCAAAACACAACAATTAGATTAATACCATGTTTGTTCTAAACTAAATAACATCAGTCAAGTGTTTGAAATAACTTTCTTCTCTGATCTGATGTAGCTTCTTAGCCCAGAATGGAGAATATATATAACTATACAGTATTCTTTATAACAATAAAGTCTGTGCCGATTAGCACTGCATTATATTCGAATAGTCAAGATGGCTTGAAGAACACGGATTAACCAGATATTGGTCGCATTTGTATGTTTATTAAAGGGCTGTCACCGCTAACGTGTTAACGGACGCATGCGATTAATTTAAAATTCCTTAACGCTTTAATATAATTGAATGCAATTAACGCAAATAAATTACAGTACATGAAGCTGCATGATTAATGTAATTTTTGTCATGTTAGCATCTACAGCACCTGTAACACTGGTAGGAGGAAGTTTCCATTCGAACTCTTTAAACCCGATTCTACTTCTCTCTGTTTGTGATTGGGCCATTTAAAGCAGATGAAAAAGTATTCAGTGATCCAATAATCAAATTCATTCAAACAGTCCAAAACAGTGCTAATGTAAAGCCAGGCTGATTAGACTACATTAGACACATCAGAGAAAATAGAGACTCACATTGCGTTTTTATTCATTCCAGAGTGTGCTTTGCTTTAAAACATGAGCTCTGTCGTATTCTGCGATTGTTTCTGAAGAACGCAATGTCGGTGTCATACAGTAACCGCGTGATAGCCTGGTATATTGATGAACAAACAAACCGTGTATGTGCGCGCTCCAGATCACTGATTGCACACTGCATTCATGTACAGACACAGTGCATTCTTGTTGTTTCCACACATACTTGGGAAGGATAGTTTGATTTGTCATGTGTGATTAGTAGGTCAAAACAGTAGGTTTATGCAGTCAAAGCGGTTGATTTAGGAGGGTTTTTTTAGCGTCTCCGTGTGGTCCTGCTCAGTATCACATCTCAACTCGTCTAAAATGAAAACAATCTGGGATGCGTTTCCCAAAAGCATCGTAAGCCTAAATTCATCATAGAGACCATTGGTGACAATTATTCTATGATCAACTTAAAAGGTTAGTTCACTCAAAAATGACATTTCTTTCATTAATGACTCACCCCAATGTCGTTCCACACCCCAAGACCTCCGTTCATCCTCGGAAAACAGTTTAAGATATTTTAGATTTAGTCCGAGGGCTAAAGAAAAGAAAAGAATCAAACGGCCATGATTCAGCGTATTGATTCATGATTCGGATCACGCGTCAAACTGGCAAACTGCTGAAATCACGTGACACTGGCGATCCGAATCATGAATCAATGCGCTGATTCATAACCGTTTTAATCTTTATTTGAGGAACACGGAAGAGAAGACAATGCTGAATAAAGTCGTATTTTGTGTTATTTTTGGACCAAAATGTATGGTCGACGCTTCAAAAGAGTCTTAATAACCAACTGATGTCACATATGGACTACATTGACGATGTTTTCATTACCTTCTGGACGTGGACAGCAAGTGGATTTACAATCAAAGGAAAGAAAGCCCTCGGACTAAATCTAAAATATGTTAAACTGTGTTCCGAGGATGAACAGAGGTCTTACGGGTGTGGAACGACATTGGGGTGAGTCATTAATGAAAGAAATTTTGTGTGAACTAACCCTTTAAGCTTATGATGCTTTTGGGAAACGCAGACCTGGTTTTTGTTGCTCTGTACGCATAAACACTGAAATCTGTATCTGTTTTTTTTCTTCCATGGGCTTAGGTATGTATAAATGTATTATATATTATATGGACTCCTTGTATTTTGCAGTCTCCAATGATCAGTGATCTCCTTCAAGCTTATAGAAAAGAAAGTTTTGTGATTGTTTACTTAGCTGGACAGAGCAAATAATGACAAAATTAATGTGTTTAATGAGATAAATTACGTATGCTTCATTTTACGATAAGTGTGCGATTAATCACACAACAAGCGTTCGATTAACAAATTTACCGATTGACAGCTCTAGTTTATCATCTGCCTGTTTATTCAATCAAAACGTTTCTATCTGCTTTTTATTCAGCACCAGTGAAAGCTGCATGCCTTATCTATGTAAGGAATTTCCTGAAACGTCATAATTTTTATGACTTCAATGAGACTCACTCTAGGACTTTCTGCATGAGGCTTTCTACAAAGCACCCTTTGGCTACCAGTATGAATGAAACATACATTTCATGAGTGACGTTAATGCTCATAATACCCCAATTATGGGTAAAACATTTTTTTTAAATAACCATTAATCTGACTAAAATCCCAGAGGTATGGAGTTTAGTAAAGGGCTCTGATGAGAAGTGTGTCTGAGTCTGATGTCTCAGTGGATGCATAAGAGGCTCATATTTTATATTTAATGCATGGGCTCAGTTTTTGATATTGCATACCTTGTGACACGCCATTATAAGATACTTATTATAAAATACGATTAAATCCTTGACCTTTCTAATGATATATAATTTGTCAAGATTAAATAAAGACTTATTACTTTCCTTATGCAGTCAATATATATACCCTGCAATGAGTAACTACATTTCTATGAGGTTGTACAAGCGTTCGTGAGATAATGGGAGAATGACTAAATCCTTGATTAATTACGACTAAACCCAGAAAAGTGTGGGTCTAAAGGACTGACTTTCAGCTATAAAAGAGCATATGTCTTACCTCAAATTTAGAAGCAATGAGCATGGCAGTGGAACCAATGAGCTGTAAAGACTCCCGTTTGACCTGGCTCACGGCCAGATAATGATCAGTCATTTTCACAGCCAGGTACAGAGTCTCATGATTTAGCTCAAAATTCTCCTGCAGAATATAGAGCAAGAATAAAAGTCACATCACTGCTTAAGTCCCCAACATTC
Organism: Pseudorasbora parva; assembly: GCF_024679245.1. Classification (NCBI taxonomy): domain Eukaryota; kingdom Metazoa; phylum Chordata; class Actinopteri; order Cypriniformes; family Gobionidae; genus Pseudorasbora; species Pseudorasbora parva. The sequence continues at coordinate 49,431,434 of NC_090172.1, forward strand.
TACCAGACTTATCACATATGAAACGATGCCCAGAAGCCATCAACTATTCACACTTACCTGGACCTCAACCAGCCAGTCCACCAAAATTGCTCTCATATTGGTGTTCAGAGTTGGTTGATCAGTCATGTAGTCATGCAAAACAAACTTTTCCTGCAAAATAAGTAAATAAAAGGTTTTAGCTTGCCATTTGATGTTCTTTTACTTGCAAGATCATCGATAAATAAGACTAGACCAACCTCTCTGCTCTTGAGGTAGTCAAAAATATCTTTGGCATACTCTGCTGTATGTGTGGAGTCACTGAGTTGCTCAGAATCAATGTCAAACTCTGGAGGAATCTGATACACAACAGAAAAAAAGATTTTTAAATCTGTAAACAAGAAGAAAAAAATTCAACCCCTAAAATATTAAAGTATGTCATAGTATGCCCCAGCAGGCAGGATTTAAAGTGTGATCCTTAATTAAATTAGCATTAATTATAATTCAAATGTTTCTTCTGCATCCATATTTAATGCAGGGGGCAATATGTCTGTGGGGTTTCTTTTTGGCAGTTAAAGGGTTAGTTCAACCAAAAATGAAATTTATGTCGTTAATGACACAGGTGTGGAATGACATTAGAAAGACCTCTGTTCATCTTCAGAACACAGTTTGATATTTTATATTTAGTCCGACAGCGTATCTAAATGTATGCACACTATACTGTCCATGTCCAGAAAGGGAATAAAAACATCATGAGAGTCGTCCATATGTGACATCAGTTAGTTAATTAGAATCTCTTGAAGCATAGAAAATACATTTTGGTCTAAAAATAACAAAAACTATGACTATATTCAGCATTGTCTTCACTTCCGGATTTGTTTTTAATCCTCAAATAAAGATTCAAACGGTTATGAATCAGCGTATTGATTCATGTTTCGGATCACCAATGCCACATGATTTTAGCAGTTTGACACACGATCCGAATCATGAATCAATATGCTGATTCATAACCGTTTGAATCTTTATTTGAGGATTGAAAACAATCCTCATACCAGCAATACAAAACCAGCATACACTTGCATACGCTCTCAGACTAAATATAAAATATCTTAAACTGTGTTCTGAAGATGAACGGAGGTCTTACAGGTGTGGAACAACATTAGGGTATCATTAAAGGTCCACTGAAATCAAACATTTATTTTTTTAGCTTTTAGTATGACTGTGTTAGCCTTAAAGTTATGAATAAGCTGGTATGTTCCAAAACTATGACAGAATTTGCATTTAGGAGATATAAGCATTCAAAATTTACAGTCTCTCACTTCCGTTAAAACGAATTTCAGATTTTGGTGACATCATCACAGACGTCAAATCTCGTCTCTTCTCGTCAAATCTTCTGTCCAATCAAAATGCTCTCTATAATCTAAAGCCCCGCCCCTACACTGCCGAAGCTAAGGCTGAAATCGGTCAGTTATTAACACACATTTACTAATTTCTACATGGCGAAAGGCACATAGCACACTATATATGTGATAGGAAACGATTCAGTGTAAATATGCTTTAATTTGAGGCGAATAAAGTCTGTTTTCAGTTTTAAAGTCTGCACCGAAGCAGCGCACACACCCCAACGGCTCAGGTCTAAATTTAGACTACAGACACGAGAGCGCAGCGCGGATCATATGCGCAGCACGGATCAAAACAAAGGTGTAGTTTGATGACGGCAAGTTTGAGCGCAGAATCTTGCGACGTGGTTTTCACTCGCCGGTGTGAAAAAATGATGAAAGGACTCGGGCAGAAATCATGTTCTTGTTCATGGATGCGACTATTAACATTACTGTAGTGTGAATCCGAGCAAAACTGAGTGTTGTGGAGCTGATCAAGGCCGCTGGTGCGATTGTTGCACAAGCAATGAACGGCTTGCGAGCAGCGGGACTTTTATTATGACGGGACACAGTTGCCAGCGCCATTTCCGCATTTACGGTCATGAGTATGAGGTAACACAGCTCTGTTTATCATATTAGATACATTTAAGTGAAAATTATGTTATGACGTTACTGCGTTTGCTCAGCGGTTGCTGTGACACTTGTTCACACTGCTAAGAGTATAGCCTTTCTGCCGAATAAACCTGGAAACCGAGGGAAACGCAGATATGATGCAATTGACAGGCGACTCCCTCAGACGTCTCCTTGGTTAAAATAGCAATTGTCTCACAATTCACAAATAGTTGGAAACATTTGGGATATTGTAAGAACTCAAATGAACAAAAAAATATAAAACTGGCCTGGTGTTTTTTTTTATATTTTAATGCAAAAATACTACATAGTGCACCTTTAACAGCTCTCGTGTAAAACTCTCCCAAACACTTTTGGAACAACTGGATATTCCCATTCATGCCAATTCTATCATTGCATCAATGCAGCAGACCAGGGCCTTACCTCTGGAGGCAGGAGATGTGGAGGAATTGAGGCTTTAGATGAAGGCTCTTCCAGTTTCACAACTGTCTCCACATTCTTCAGTTCCTCCAACTTGTCCTCTGAACTAACCACAGATCTTAATGAAGGAAAGATACGACATTACATTGAGCAAATTCTGGAATAATCATCTCAAAGTAGTCTCAAAACACCTCAATGTACAGTAAGGTAAAGATGAAGAGGTAGTAAAATATGACTTACTTTAAATTGACATCATTCTTAGAAAGTACCGAGATCTTCTTCTGCAGCTTCTTAACAGGGTCTTTCTTTTTGATGGGGTTGCTTATCTCAATCTTGTGTGCCTTCAATAAAAGTGCATTGCATTTCTCTTAGGTCAAAATTCAGCCTAAATGTCTGTTTAATTTGTTAAGATAAGCATGAGTCACACAAAATCAAATCAACTTCGATCTGAGACAGAGTGAGTGAATACAAGGTGTTAAGACAATGGTGAATTGAGCCATCATTACAATTTGCATATGAGAGCACCTCACCTGGAAACCCAGACCCACCAAAGGAGTGCCCATCTGAGCTGTTAAAAGTTGAGATCTGCTTTTGTGTACATTCTGTAATTACTGCTCGAGCATGAATGAGATTTCAAGAAGGTCATGACTAAAAGGCATGCTGATTTGCATCATTCATTTAAACTGCTGGTGTTAGTGGGGTTACAAGTCAGATGCTCAACACTTACTGGTTTGACATCATCCGACTCAAACCGAGGGGCCAAAAAACACTGAGAGACAGCCTAGTTAGGCGACACATGAAAGCAATAAAGCTGTGGTGCATGTATACAAAACTATCTATTAACAAAGATATAAATGGCACCCTTACATTGGTAATGTCCACAAAAGCAGTTCTTTTCTTAGGGGCCCCTTGGGGAGAAGATGATGATCGCTTGGTCTGGGGGCCATCCTGTTTAAACACATCAACACAAGAGGGATCAGACAATAAAATCAACAACAACAATAAAATCAACACAGATCAAATTCATTTTCAGATCTGATCTCACTGTATACCTGATTCTCCAGTCCTTTGGGGTGAAGTTTGGGGATTTTGCTGGTGGTGGGCTTTTTTCCTCTGGAAAACGGCATCTTATTCAATTGTTCTGATCCTTCAGTTATATCCTGTTTCAAACGTGAAGTAAACAAAGACTATGAAGAACTGGAAGTCACTAAGTTATGCACATACACTTCCACCAGACAGACACACACGCACACACTTGTTGTACTCTACAATGTTATTAAACATTAAAACAAAGATCGGTTTAGATGCTGTTTTTGGTCGCAAGAAGCATCAAGCCGAGCGTTAAACTAAGAACAATATGTAACTTAGGTGATTGTTTCGTATAGTTTTGAAACTATAAATCGATCTTACCTTTCCACGATACGCTGAACAACCTCAAATAAACCAGGATAATATTTTGACAGAGATTATATTCGAACATTCACAAAAAGTACAATAGGAATCTTTCCTGGCTGAAACAGACACAGTGCACCGCTGCCTGCATGCGTCCAAAACTACACGCAGTGATGTGATTGGCCGCCTGCACCTCGCTCTAGGCCAATGAGCGTCGAGCTATGATGCCGTTGTTAAGGGGCGGGACAATAGAATTTTCAAAAACACCCTAGCAACCAATAGGAAGAGAGCTCGCGTTCCTTGACTCCTGAGTGACGTTGGAGGGAATGTGCTTGGTAATGACAACAACAGGGGTTCTGTTTATTTAGATAAAATGTTTCAATAATGTTTATAAGCTTCGTTTATGTTGAATGTTGCTGATATTATTGTCTTTACAATGAAACCACACCCAGCCACCCACCCACACAGACATACATGCCCGTTTCACACAGGAAGTCTGCACACTGCCTGTGGCCCCATCACTAACATTCTCAAGTCTGTCAAGCCGAACTTGTTTGGCTGATTTCCTTCAACAAGGTAAAGAAAACTAATATTTTCCCCAATGCTTGAAGAGGTGATTTAGTGTATTTAGTTAATTACCATCACTTATATTATTATTAATGTATTTTTTGCAGAACTGATTTTCCCCATACGTATTGGCAGAAATTATATGCCCTTTTATCTTTTACTACTTTACTTTAAAAGTTGGACCTCCTGCTTTGCTCTCAATTTTCATTCAGCAAGATGAATTCGATTGTATCTTAGAAGTAAGCTTGAGAGGTGAAAATCTCAATGTAACCTTTTAAATCTATGTTACGTGACATTTGACATTCAGTTACACCTGATTACTTAGATGTGTAAGCAGCAATCTGTCTCCAGCTTTGATCTGTAAGTGTGCCTCATATGCATTTACTTCTCATTATCTTTTAGCAATACCATGAAATTTAATTTAACACCAAAACTTTCTATGTTTAATGGGGCATTTGATATCAAATACCATTGCATTTCCTTAGACCAGAACAATTACACTCTCATTTTATTACTCCTTAGAAAATCTCCATCATCTGTGTTTCATCAGAAAATCTCCTATGAGTGTTTCACATCCTTATTAAAAACATAAAAGTATGACGAAACATAAACAAAAGATTAGAAAACCAAAGACTTTTCAAGGTGACGTCCATCACAGCACTTCCCAGGAGACCTTTTATTTCCAATTCTCTTTAAATGTACTGATAATCTAACCTGAACCGACTGCAGCTAACAGGTTATGCGTGTGTTGTAGCAAATCAAATAAATATGTGGGCGCTCACACAAAGTGTTAGGCTGAGCTGATGCTTGTCAAAGCTTGAACTGACGTTGAAGCATAAGCCTCTTTTCCGTTTCTCTTAATACACTGCATTGGGTTAAAGGTTGCCTCATGATCCAGAATCATGTTTTGCCCAGTATAATTGCCTTAATTATTAAATCAAAGTCAGCAGGAAAATATAAATGGAAACAAGTTTTTTTTTTTCTTCCAGCGACTATCATCACCCACCATCTTTTCCTGTCAGTCACGTGACTTAGTTCCTGTAACAGACATTCGTGGTGATCACTTGTGGTTTCCAGTTCTTTTTCTGCTCAATTGATACATGTTTTTCTTTCGTTGTTCTTGGGTTAATTTAGTTGGTCATATCTATGATTTTAAATTTATTTTACTTTGCTTATTTTCATTCCTCACTTCTAATATCACCATTATCAAATGTTCAGCACTCAGGATCTACTAGGCAAACACTTTCCAAGCTAAAACAGTAAATCTGATAGCCAGAATCCTTGGATGAAATGAAGTGTTTATGGGGTGAGATGGGCGCCAATCAAACCATCACACATTGGATTTCAGGACTTAGGCAATAATTGTAGAATATCATGTACCCCAAGAGGATTGCTCAATTCTGCTCTTGGAGATCTACCTCCAAAGAATCATGACCGTCAAGTTCACTTGAAAATCCCTTGTGTTAGAAAAAGAGTTTATGCAGAATTATGCAGGTTATGTCTCCATGCACATTATTAGGCAACCCTGCACTGGAATATCAATGTGCTTCTGTCAGACTGTTGTCCTGAGATACAAAGTATATCATGCTCAGAAATTATATATTAAGGGCACTGATATTACAATTCTGTCTGACAGCGATAAGGCAATAATTATTAAATGTTATGGCCACTAACCAATAATAAAAAAGTGCATTATATTTTGTCCAGATACATTAAAATAAATCACAAAATTTAGTCAATTAAATGCTTTGAATCTAAAAGTAGGTATCACAAAATTATAACTGTTTAACAAATTTACAGTATGAAATGGTATGTTCATTGTTGTGAGATTATTTGCTAAAGATTACTTTTAATAGTGTTATTAAGGGGTCACAAAACCCTAAAACACATTTTTCTGAGATGTTAACAGATATGTACAGGTTGCACATATTGAAAAAACAGCAGCACTCATATTTCTTTATTAAGGGAAAGGTGATTTTTTTTTCCCCGGAGCTATTCGGTCTTCTGTTTGAAAAGTGAGGTATACAAATTAATTTGGGTGATGATTGGCTGCCACTGCGGGACAGTACGCATGTACGTCAGCAGTTTCTGAGTTTTTCCTCCACATTTTCAATGAGAATGAACTATTTTTATCCAATTACTGTCTCCCCTCTTCCCACCCTCTCTTCTGCTTTTCCGCATCTTTACATGCCCATTTCTCTGAGGTAGGACATCTTGAGATAAAACAATACCACTGACTATTTTGATCAAGTTTTTAAACACTATTTTAAGGTATGTATGTGCAAGTTGCTTTCAGTTAAACCTGCTCAAACATGTATTTTAGTCAGAGACTACACTAAGCCTTGCCTTGTTTACATTTTAAATTAACTTTAAGTGAGTATTAGATGACGATAAAGGTCAATAATGTTAAAATAGGTATGTAATTATATATGCAAATGTAATTGATAGCAACAAATACAGATAACCATGCTTACATATTGTGCATCTCTAAATTATATCTTGTTCCGATCTCTTTTTCAGATGATTGATGAGGAGTGGATTTGCAGCTCATTTAAACTGTGTGATCTAGTCACCACCTCAGAATCTGCTCACTCTGATGTAAGTACAGAAATTTTAGTATAGTATAATACAGTATAAGTATATTAAAATGCTGAAAATAAATGTTCCTTCTCTTCTAAGTTTTGTTTGCAATTTTTTAACAATCATCATACAGAAAAGGCAGCTGTCTAGCTGATAAAAAGTATGTCTGCTGTATAAAGTGCAACTTTATCTGATGAAAGTCAAGTCTTCATTTTTCTGTTATGACCTTTTTCAGGACTCTACTCAGATAGTAATCGACAATGTTTCATACCCACAACCAGCATTCAACCCGTCGTCAATCAAACACACGTTGGAAACATACAGCCGTTTACTGGATGCAACATTAGAAGAGAACATAGAGCCCATTCAACACTTTGCTAATATTACAGCCAAAGCTATTATAGATTCAGCTGTGAGGATCAGAGACCCAAGTGAATCTGTCAAAGTGAGAAAGGATGACGTTGAGATGCTAGCTGAAGAGTTAACTTTAAAAGTCTTTTGTAAAGCACTTGAAGAGATGGAGAGGCAGCATCACTCTGATGGTCCTTCATCCAAAAATATAAATGATAAAGGGGTTATGGAGGAGACCTGTGAACATGCATCAGTTCTGTGCTCCTCAGGCTACAACTGTGATAAAAATTCATTTGAAATGGAAACAGACAAGATGGAGGAATTTGATGACATGCTGACCACAGTATATGCCACTTCCTTGAAAAGCATGGCCAGTCTGGGGTCTCTCGACTACCCTGATGCTCCCCCAAGCACACCTTTACTTCCAGAGATGATGAGGAGTCGAGCCAGTTTCACAAGGAAGCTAAAGGGAGGACTTGCTAAAGAGTTTCTTCCTTCACCCCCTCCTCCGACCCCCAAAGACCACATGCAACCCTTATTGGAGAACCAAATGACGGACACGTCCGCTGACTTCATGGTGAAGCTGATGCGCTCGCTTTCACTGGAGTGTTGTCGAAACGAAGGTCTAGAAGAAGACAAGGACAGAGAAGCTGATGATGGTGGACTCCAAAATGACATTCCCAGGCTGACTGACTATGCAGCTCAAATATCTGCAGATATCCTTCATTCTCTTACCACAAACGAGATAAGAGTAAAGGACGAGGGTTGTGTGAAACGCATGTTGGCTATTTCTGATCGACTAGCGAGTGAAATTCTCACAACGTCTCTAGCAGAGGTGATGGCGAGAGGAGAAAAGAAGGTTTTGAAGGAAGAAACAACATCATACTCAATGGTTCCAGACAAAAGATCTAGCATGCTGTTCCCTGCAACGGACGGGGTGAAAGTTTTAGCTAGTGAGCTAATCATTAACGCTGTGGTTCAAGCGTTTGCTAAGCTAAGGCAGGGTGTGTTTAAACATGGAAACCAGCCACATCTTTCGGGCCAAGCAGCAGAACCACAGCCATGGGAAGAAGAAAGATATTCAAACATAGTGTGTAAAGACTCAACCAATTCCCTCAAAGCCAAAACCTTCAGATGCTGTAGCGATAAATCAGAACTTGACGCCATAAAAGCGACATCATCGGTACACACATTTGCCAACGACTTTGCAGAAGGCGTGCTTCAGCATTCTGTATGCGATGCTTCCAGCTTACTGTTAAACTGTAAGCAATCTGAGGGAGCAGAATTTGTCTCCCAGAAAGACATTAAACCTTGGGTGATCAAGATACGTGCTGAAGAAAGTCATCATGTCCTGGAACTGCAGTGTGTTCTACTCTGGGCAGCGGCCTCTCAGAACGGGACTTCAGCACTTCACTTTGATCTACCAGACACAAACCTTGAGCAACAGGTAAAGAATATTACAGTTTTCACTGACTGAATTTGTCTAATTGAGGAGATCATGTATGTTTGTAATACTTTTAGCTTTTTTTGTCTAAAGGCCCAGTTCACACCTAGGTCAATAACTATAAAGTGTTAGGTTCTGTTACAATTCCATGAGAATATGGAAGTCCACACAACAACTATAAAAAACATTGCTTTTCTCATAGAATTAAGCCCCTTTCACACTGCACGTCGGATCCGCAATATTCCCGGAACATTGCCGGGTCGCCTTCTGTGTGAAAGCAACCACGTTCCGGAATTGATTACCGAATTGAACCCGGGTCGGGGACCTAGTAACATTGTGGGGTTCGATCCGGGACGAGTGCTGTGTGAACAAAAGCCAAAACTAATGCCGCAACGTGTACATAGTTATCGTGCGACTCCTAGAGCTTGTTTTTTCAATAATACAACCCTGCAGTGCCAGAAGAGCTAGTCGGTGTTTTAAACGCAAAGAGTGTTCATATACAAAAGAAACTAAAATGAAACAAGCAGAAATGTGTGCAAACTGGACACAAGTCGAGACAACGGAGCTACTTACTATCCGCGCTGAAGCTGAGATCGCTCGCCATTATACGTCACAATCGCAGTGTGAAAGGGGCTTTAGAGGCCACTGTTGGGGGTAGTGCATTACAAGTAACTTGAGTTACATAATCAGATTACTTTTTAAGTAATTACTACAGTAACTAGTAAAGTTACATACGGAAGAGGATTAGGGCCAAGCAATAGTAAAAAATAATAAAACCATCTCGAGATTAAAGTCATTATAATATGAGATTAAACTCGTTAAATCTAGAGCAAATCTAAATGCAAATAAGAAATACAATGTAGAGAATAAACACGCATTGATCAGTGTTCATGGCATACTGATGAAATGACAGAGTTGGATCACTTAGTCAGGCAATATTTTAGGCTTTCTTATATAACAATAACAAAGAAATACATCAGCCTTAGGTCATTACAAGAATAATAAGTAGTATACAAACTTTAAAGAGAATTTGCAAGCAGCAGGGTCTTTTTAGAAGAAAAAAACAGTAAAATCTGCACAATGTACAAGTTTTCTTCTCCAAATACAACTTATTCTCAATTTTATTTAGACTTTCTTTTTCAAAACACGACTTTATTCTCGAAATGTAATTATTTTATCCTCAACATCTCTGTTTTTAATCTTTCTCTAAATTAAACAAATTAAATCTCACATTATAATGACTTTAATCTCAAGATGTTTTTTTATGTCTTATTTTATCATTATGTGGCCCTAATCCTCTTCCGTAGTATCACAATACGTTTACATTTACAACAAAATATCTGAGTTACTTTTTCAAATAAATAATACAAGTTACTTTGTTTTCCCATTTATTGACTGACAGCTCTCGTCCCCATGTTGAGAGAAATCGTAAGTGCATTGGCGTTGTGTGTGAACATGTAATGTAAATATAAGCATGCATTTACTAATCTTACTTATTCAGTAGAAAAGATTCAGTATTCCTTAAAATGAATAAAATCAGTGAGATGCAAAATCAGAATACTATGCAAACCTCCAATAATTAAATGTTAAATAAAACAAATATTTTTATGCATTTAATCGCACTTTGACTATGTACTTGCTGCTGACCTTCGATGAGGTCGATTCACAAAATATAACTTTTTTGCTATACATATATATATATATATATATATATATATATATATATATATATATATATGTATGTATGTACCAGTATATGTGTGAAAACAAGCCCAGTCCGGGTGAGAAACATTTACGCAAAAGTTACTTTATTAACTAATTACTTTTTTTAACTAAGTAATGCAATTAGTTATTTTAAGGGAGAAACACAATATTGTAATATTGCAATGTTGTAATATTGTAACCAACACTTTTATATAGAACCATTATTAAAACTTTAAAGCTATCATTAATGTTATCAAATTTGATGTGAGAGGGCTTTAACTCTTTTGAGGTAAGTTAGGGTTTATGGGGAAGTTTGCCTAAGACTTGGACATCAGTTTAAATTTTCCACATGCATTTATACTGGAAACCAAATAATACTTGTTAAGTATTATTATTATACCAACTTCTAATCAATTTTAATTAAAAAAGATAAGGAAACAACAAATAAAAAAAAATGTATTCTAAAAATATTTTTTAATAAATACATAAAATGATTAAAAATAGTTTGGACTGTCATCCCAGTAGTAAACGGGGAAACCTTAATCGCAAATCAAATTTAAACCCATCATTATTACATTTTCTTTCTGAAAAGGTTTTGTCTTATAAATCCTTTTATTTTTAAGTGTTTAAAGTGATATTGATACAACTCACCCCATTTTACAATAATCCCAGTCGTCATCAAAGACACTAGCTTTGAAGTTTATAGACATCAGTTTTAACTTTGCACATGCATTTATACTGGAAATATTATTTTATACAAACCCCTAATCAATCTTTTTAAGCATTTAAATTCAAAAAGTAAAAAAACTTTTTTTTTTTAAGTTTTACCCTATAACAAAATGATTGAATACATTGAATAAAGCAGGGCTAACAATAATTGTTTGCATTGTGGTTTCAGTAGAAGTAAATGGGAAATGTTATTTGTGTTAAGTATAAATGTTATAAATGTTAAGACCCTAGAAGTGAATTTAATACATTTTTCTCTCTCTTTTTTTTACATTTTGCATTTTACAATAATACTGGTCATTGTCTAACACAATAGTTTTAAGTTTATAAAGATATGAATTAAACTTTTTAAAAAGTGTAAATAAGCTCTTACTTCCTTTGAAAGAGCCAATCCGTTTAAGTGCTCACTCTAAAGTCTATTTTCATTATAAAATAATTGCATTACTTTTATTTGACTAACATTTTCCCTTAGCTCTGCAGACTCTCTCAGAGTGCCCGTCTGAATGGTTGGACAGTGGGCGCTTTAATGGCTTCTCTTGATGAGTTTTGTGACATGCAGCGAGCGACCAGCAGAGGGCGCTATGAGAGCTCCGATTCTCTCCTGGAGCATCTGCAGCATCTGATTGACAATGCATGTTTAAACTGATCTTGGACCAGCTTCACCCTTGCAGAACTAATCATTGATCTGTGCGACAACCTCTGATATGAAGACAGAAAACAGCAGACATTAATCTTCATCCACACAATCTTTCACATCCTAAACATTAACACAATGAGTCATAAAGTACATGCAGATCAATCTCCTTCTCACCCATTGAAAATGACCCCTTAAAGACAAAACAGCTGCATGCACGCTGTCTGTTTAAACCGATATGAGATCTGCTCTCCCAATCCAGACGCTCAAACCACAGCCATTATATTAGGTAAGCGGAAAGCTGACTACAAATCAGCGTTAGAAGTTACTACCATCCAGAACACACTGACACATTCTTGACCAAAGATTCTGTATATTATTTTTCAACAATATGTCAGTACCAATAATAAAGTGTGTCTGAATAATGATAAACAGTGAATGCTGTATTGTTGGAGCTGTTTTATGATGGAGCTGATTGCTCTAAAGGGGTGCGAAGGGCTTTGCGGGGTGTGTAAAAAGCAGGACTATTTTACTGCATCCCATTAATACTCCCAAAGCAGTGATACCTAACATGGCAGGAATGCGCTATAGCGAAAACCTGCATCCCACTCACTCCCACTCTTGGCGACCACAGCTTGAAAATCAGGGACACACACAAACTCACACATACTCATTCTTTGACCCTCTGCCTCGCTCTATCAGTCTCCCCTCCCAGACACGCTCTTTCTTTCACTCTCTCTCTCCCGCACACACACATATTCTCATACACAAGGGGGGCTGACTTCACAGCTGCAGTGTCAGTGAAGACACAATGGCTTTCAGTCCGGCCTCGTTATACGCATCTGGAGAAGTGTTTGTTCCAATGTCTGAGGAGCCGTCGCTGCCAAAAATGAGAGACGGCGAGAGAAAAAACGTGCACACGGAAAAAAGATAGCAGAAAAGGGGAGTGGGGAATAGAGAGAAGGGAAGAAGTGATTGCAACAGAGCTGACATATATAGAGTCAAATGGATCATGGGGGCTCTGGAAAATCTCCCAGAATCCCCCACCCACCCTTCTCCCCAAGCTATGACGCATCGATTTATTCTCTACAATAAGAGCCAGGCGCATATGAAGGAATTCCTTACATTAAACAGGCCTCATGATGTACTCATATATTTTCTATTCATATCACTTTAGCTTAGCGAAGCAATGGAGCGCAGCGACTTAAGTCAACAGGGATGGCGAGCAATCCTTTTGCATTCATGTGATCAAACGGTTCATAAAGGAGCCAGCGGAGAAAGGAAACTATAAAAGACCAAATAAATTCAATTAAAATGAGTACAATACATTCAAAATGCTTGCTCTGGAGAACAGGGATGTGTGTTCAGGTTTATGGAGTTTTCAAAGAATGTCCGCATCAGCCCTTATCTATCTTCAAGATGAGGTCAAATGTAAAACACAACATTTTCTCTGTGATCTGAACTCCGTTATGTGATCCAGTGTGTGTCACGCTATATTAAAGGATTAGTTCCCTCCAAAACATCAAATCGGTCATCATTTACTCACCCTCATGTTGTTCCAGACTTATTTTCTTTCTACAAAACACGCAAGATATTAAAAAAAATTGTCTCAAAATGTGCCCATCAGGCGCGTAGCTAAGGGGGGGGGAAGTTAGGACGATTCTAAGGGCCCATGAACTTTTGGGGCCCCCAGGGACCGGTTTTATTAGTAGTAACAGTAGTAGTAATGAAATATAAATTGTTAATGTATAATTCAACCAGAGTAATCAATTTTTGAATAAAAAAGTATTTTATTCCTGTGATCAAAGCAGAATTTATCATCATTACTCCAGTCTCGAGAGTCACATAATCCTTCAGAAATCATTCTAATACGAGGATTTGATGATTAACAAACATTTATGATTATTATCAGTGAATCATATATGAGTGATTTGTGAAGGATCATGTGACACTGAAGACTGGAGTAATGATGATAAATTCTGCTTTGATCACACACTGTAAAAAATTATTTAGAAAAAAAGTTACCTGGTTGCCTTAAAATTTTGAGTTCATTGAAATTACAATTTTGAGTTAATACAATGAAATTGTTTTGAGATTCAACAACCTTTATTAAAATATTATTAAAAGATTTTGTAAGCATAATGGCCAATTGTGTGTGTTTTATTTCTGATGATGCAGTGAAACATGCCAAATAGTGCTATTTTCATTATTTATAAAAAAAAAATTATGTGCACTGTAAAAAATTATTTAGAAAAAAAGTTACCTGGTTGCCTTAAAATTTTGAGTTCATTGAAATTGAAATTTTGAGTTAAAACAATGAAATTTTTTTGAGATTCGACAACCTTTATTAAAATATTATTAAAAGATTTTTTTAAGCATATTGGGTAATTGTGTGTGTGTTATTTCTGATGATGCAGTGAAACATGCCAAATAGTGCTATTTTCATGATTTATCAAATTTTTTATGTGGTTCAGATACAAAAATATTTTGAGTTTCTATTTATTAAACAAATTTCCTTCATTGTATCAACTCAAATTTTTAATTTCAATAAACTCAAAATTTTAAGGCAACCAGGTTACTTACTTTTTTAAGTTAAACCAACAAAAAAACAACCAAAAAATTTTACAGTGTGGTTCAGATACAATAATATTTTGAGTTTCTATTTATTAAACACACTTCCTTCATTGTATCAACTCAAATTTTTTATTTCAATAAACTCAAAATTTTAAGGCAACCAGGTTACTTACTTTTTTAAGTTAAACCAACAAAAACCAACAATTATTTGGATCGCTATAGGTTGGCCTGTATGTTTGGTACCGTAGGGGGCCCAACCTCATATTCTTTCATAGGGCCCAAAATTGCTAGCTACGCCCCTGGTGGCCATGCAATGAAAGGTAAGACCCAACAACACTAGACCCAATTGACCTTCATTGTATGGAGAAAAACACTCGATTTCAAGCAAATGATTTCATGTTTTATGTGTATGTGCAAACTGTCCCTCTAAGACGAGATGATTCAGGTAAAATCTAGTTTTTTTCATGCAAAGGTCATTTTGGGGTGTTTTGCTTCCATGCCATATACACTAGTAAAAAAGAAAACATTCAAAACACACATTTAAGTGCTTTATTTTATTACACTTTATCTATTCGTATATGTAGATTTCAATTACAATATGTATCTTTAAAGGCTGATGCTAAGCCATGAAATCTCCAGTTCAGAATCACTCATACAAACTATTCCTATATATTCGGAAGATTTTAAACATGTGAAACATAGCTTATATTGTTGTCTGATTTATATAACATTTTATTCTTAAAGGTTTTTTTAGATTTAATTTCCCCTCTGTCAAAAAACAAGTCTTCTTCCTGTTGACAGCACTAAATGCCATTGCTAGAAATCATTCAGTAGCAGACATGAGTGATCCAACCATTAGTTGCTGTCTCTCATGCTCATCGCCTCTTTTGGTGCACTTCTATAGTAAAGACCAGCGAGGATCCGTGCTTGAGGAGTGAGCGCTGGTCTCGTCGGTTTCCTCAGGCCGACCACGAGCCTTGACCAACCAAAATCAGACATCTGTGTTCCATCTCCACTAGACCCTAGTATAGACAAACATATGCAATGGCTCGCACACGATGCTCGTCTCCTGCTGTTTATGGCTGAAACAGAAAGGCTGCAGATATATTTACAGTGTGTGGAGAGGAATGAAGTTTCGAGTCCCTTTACTTTTACTGTGGACCGTTTATCTCAAGACGACTGGAATTTTCAAGACAGCTGAAGAGTACAAGTGATAAACATAATTTATTAGACAAACTCAAAGTCTTTCATCTTCAGTTCTTTTAGTCAGATGTTGACAGATTATTTAGGTCATCTTTCTGCCTTGGCCTTAACATATATATTTTACTTATCCTCTGATTTGTTATTTTGTCCTTCTCAGCCACACAACTCGCTGCCCAAAAACCCACCAGCAATTTATTTCGTAGGTTTTTAAAATAACTTTCATACATGGGAGTCTTCGCAAGAACCACCAACGAAACACTAAAGACAGAAAAAAAAAGAAAAAGAAATAATGGTCTTATACCTCTTAAACTCCAGGACCATTTTTTGGGATTTCCAAACTTTTTTTGGCCTACCCAAATTGAAAAGCCTCCCATACACACATACAGTGGTCTAAGTTTTATAGGAAACCCTTCGAAGTTGCATAAAACACTGCTAAAAGTGATAAACATGTAAGTATAGGTTGTCTAAGCTGTAATACCCCCCCCCCCCCCCCCCAAAAAAAGGAGGCGCTTTTGGATTTATTTTATAAATTCATTTTTTAAAGTGTGTAACTCAGGCCCTGTGAGCTCTAGGAACCTGCAGACAGTTTGGGCTATTTCCACTGAATTCCAGAAAATAGTTGAAAAAAGAAGATTGTCTGTGTTATGTATGCAAGATTTACTCAAATGGGTCTGAAGGTAGGACACCCCCCCCCCCATTTTCCCCTCCCCCTCCCCTGCTACTCCCCTCCACCACCCTCCACCCACCATATACAGTGATATAAATGCAATATCCCAGTGTCATTAAATTAATTATACATGCTGGAAACACCCCAAACAGTTCTAGAGCACACAGGGCCTGAGTTACACACTTTCAGAAATGAATTTATTATAAAAAAAATCAAAAAGCGCCTACTTTTTTTTGGGGGGGGGGGGGGAGTATACTTTAGACAACCTATACTTACATGTTTATGACTTTTAGCTGTGTTTTATGTAACTTCGAAGGGTTTCCTATAAAATGACACCAACATTTTGAACTTAGTATGTGTGTATGGGAGGCTTTTCAATTTGGGTAGGCCAAATCCAGGCGGAAATGGTAGCTGAGTAATTTAGTGTAATTTAGTAATTTAGACTCTAAGCTTACGACATCATAAGAAATGTTGTAACAGTTCTTAAGATTTTGTGAATCTGCAGGTGTGTCTTTAATGTAATTTTTTAAAGGACTATATAAATAAAAATGAAACGTTCCACATAAATATAAAGCTTTTACTTACCCTTCTGCAAAAAAGCATCTTAAGCCAGCAGCCTTATATTTTGCTGATATTAACTGGACTTCCAACCTGGTCAGGCTGGTTTTAGAGGGGTTTTGAACACTTTAACTGATCTTCTCAAATTTGCTGGTCATCTTAAACCTGCTAAACCAGTTGGCTTAAAGCAGTGGTTCTTAAGCAGGGGCCCGGGGTCCACTAGGGGGCCCCAGAAAACTTCCAAAGAGGCCTCACAATTATTTAAAATAAAACAAAACAAGCATAAAACAACAAAACAATATATTTCTATATAATTAAGATATTTCTATAAATATTTCTATAATTAACCCCACAAAAAGTGATACATGATGGCCTAATTTTGGGTGATTTATAGTCCTGAAAAATGTAATGTAAATACAATCTTATTCTCCTTTTGTTTGATTAATAGTCCTGGAAAATGTAATCTAAATACAAACTTATTCTCCACGGGCATTTGTATAATAAATATGCATTTCATTATGCAACACCTTATTCTATTGGTTTAAAAAAAAAAAAAAAAATATATATATATATATATATATATATATATATATATATATATATATATATATGCACATTTAAAACAATCAGGCCTGACCAAAGAGCTGTACAAGGCAATACACAAAAACAAGAGAAATATTAAAAAGAAAGAAAGAAAGAAAAGATACAAGACAAAAACACTCAAGTGTATAATTTATTTATTTTATTTTCCCTTCTTCGTATCCTTAAACCTTATACACTAAATGATAAACAACTGGAAAAGTCATGGCTTCAAATATCGTTGTCGATAAAACCTTTTGGAGTCAAAAAGCTTGAGAATCAACCACTGGTTGAAATGTTTTTATTAACCCTTGCTCGTTCTCCAGCATGAAAGAGGGGCAATATGTGCGACCAATGTAAGCATATACCACAATAACAATTTAAAGTGATACAATAAAATTTAAAATAACGATATTTTTCGATCTAGCTAGTCTATTTATTCATGTTGCAGAATCTCATTCGGGACGTATTGTATGAGGAAAAGGGTTAAGGAAATCATGAGGAGTTGCAGTAGAGAAACTCTTGAGACTCAACCCCTCAGCGTCCACACACACACACACACACACACACACACACACAAACGCGCACTAGTCTTACAGCATAGTGACTGACTACATGCGAGTGTGGGACAGACTCTACCCTCCCACGGTCGCTCTGGGCCAACAAGAAGGAGTTTATTCAACGTCCCGCTGCTGATTTCTATTTGTTTGTCACTAACTGCGTATCTACTCACGTCTTAGGAATGCCATGGCTACTCAGAATAACCAGGATTACTTCAGGTCGGTCAGCAGCGAGTCCACCACATACATGATGGTTCCGGCGAACAGCCGTGGTCGAGACTCGCCGTCAAAGTTATGGATCGCAATGGTCGTAATCGTGGTGGTCGTGCTGCAAATCGCTTCGACCACCGGACTCTTTGTCTACTTAAACATGTCTTTATCGCAGGTGAGCACTGATTTGTTTTTCTTGTCGCTATTAGATGAACAGGCCGTGTATTAAAATTTAGTGAGTTTCATGCCACCAAGTATTTTTGGGCATCACATTCGGGGCGACGGCCCTTCTGCAAGCGCGTTCAAAACCCAGTGCACTGTTTAGACAGCATGTTCGCTCGTGTTTCCCGTGCCCGTGATTCCCCAAAATGCTGTCAAGGTAGGTAGCTCACTAAATTTTGACACACGATCAGACCATGTCTCAACAGAGGAGAACTTTTACCAAGTTGCAGATCAGTTTTTATTCCAAAATACATAGAGAGTGCTAGAAGTAGTCAAAGGGAGCATAAAGCATTGGAATTGTGATGGGGAAAACATGGAGAAAATGTAGCTTCTTGTAATTTCATCTGATCATTTGCAGTTTTAAGACTGACTTTAAATGCATTCAATTCACAAATATTTAAAATGGTTCATATCAAGATGATTTCATACGAATTCAGAATTAAATTACATTGATAAATGCTATAATCTCAGATTATTATTAATAGTCATCATCATCACGAACAAAAAATAATATACAAATTACTGTGAACAATATGGCCTGCCAAATTGTTAACAGTATAAATTAAATATGCAAAACTACTGAAGAACTTTAAAAAAAAACACAACAACAAGGAAGACAAGGAAGTCATGTACTTGTTTCACAACATTGTATTGTGTAGGACGCACTTCAGAAGTTCTTCAACCTTTTCTTCACCTCAAAAGCATGCTTTACTGTCTGTCTGGATGTCATGAAGAATCAGCACAATACATAGACGTAGTAAACACAAAGCAGCATAGAATACAACATCGACATTTTATAAATCAGAGCCACACTGTTGAGTTTATTGGATAAGTGTCCTTTTGACAACAAGTATCCTCAACCGTATGTAGTGCATATCTATCATGCTCTGCCTTCTTGTGATGAAATTATGCTTTTAGTCATACTCTCACCCCAAACCCCCAAACCTATAGGTTGATGGGATTATGTAAGCCCTGTTATATTGATAAACTCTGAACCCATATTAGAAGTCAAATAAGTTACTACCTATGCTGTAAGATGCTTAATATAAAAATGCCCTTCGATCAGCAAAGCCTGTAAAACGAAAGCGGTGGGTGAGATAAGACTGATTGTTTCAAATAAACGCTCTACCTCTTAGGGGAAAACGAAGGCGAGGTTAATTCACGGTCACACTGCAAGACTGTAAACACGACAGAGAGGATAACGGCAGAAGCTCCCACGCAAGTCATCACCATTGAAATTACACAGAGTTCCGGCTGACCTATTTATAAGTAACTACAATTGACAAAATCTGTTTAGATTAGGTGTCGGACTGAGCTGGAAGGTGCCAGGTCATGGTACCGTCTGGTGCCTGCAGCTCATACCAGCCTCAATCTCCTTCTTCCTCAACCGAAATGATACGTGCAGTTCTAGACTGGCCCCTCAGCAACAATAACAGAAATTCATTGTAAAGCAATACCCTGCAAGCAAATGTTTGTCTCCTTTCAGGCTCCCCATGGTAAACCTCCTGTGACATTTCCATTGCCAAGATCCACAACGTCTCACTCTCTCACCCTCTTGTTTTCCCCTCTCCTTCACGTTTGGTCTTTATTCTTATTCAATCTTTCCCCCTCGTTCTCTCTGTAATATCGTGCTTTTTATGTAGAACATATAATTACATCTAATTGTGGCTGCTTTTCTCTGATAATTCTTTGCGGATTCAAGTTACGTTATGTTTGCCAGGCCGAAGAAGGCATGGATAGTTTCCAATGCTACACACACTGGTTCAGCCCTTAAATACAAAACTGACATGAGGACAAAGCTGCGTATAAATTTCACAGATATAAAGCAACTATACATATAATTTGTCGGCCTGCATTAGGTAGCACAAAGTAGCTTTTTACTTTTCGTCTTTGCTGAATAAATTAAATTAGGCCAAGCAATGATTCACTTCTAGGTATAAATCTTGCGTAACGCACAAGACGCGGGCTTTTCTAATAAATCTGAGAAGGGTTTGAAATATCTCCTGGACTATTCCGAGGGCCCTAGTTATGATGAAGTTTCAGTTGTACATGAACAAAAAGCCTTAGGAAAATATTTTCAAGGATTAAACCTCACCGTGGTGTTTGCTGAAGGATTAAAGATCTTTTTTTTTTCCCAGAGGGACGGTCATCAATTCAACACAATGACAAGCTGAAAAGGCAAAACGAAACAAATTGAGCTATTGTGTGAGAATGTGCTGAAAATAAAGACACATATCTCTCTCTCTCACACACACACACACACACACACACACACACACACACACACACACACACACACACACACACACACACACACACACACACACACACACACACACACACACACACAGCTGTTGCCTAATGAACATTCTTCAGCACTAACATAAATATCCTGTGCTCATCTTGGTGCACTGGCCAGATGGGATGCTCACAGTGTTGTCCTAAATGACGAGTAAACACCTCCATTTTACCCCATTATCAGAGCCTGCAAGGACAAACAAAGCTCCGGTTTACACCAACAGGACAGCTAATAAACAATGCTACTCCCTCATTTAGTGCCATTAGTACAGCAATGAAAACACTGCGGACTGAATGTTCCAAAGACATTTAGGTGCGTTTTATTTGACAATAATCAAATGTAGCGCCTTTTCTGATGAGATTAGCCCCCTAAGGAAGCTAAAACTTGTTATTCAATCAAGTAACTTGAGTTAAACTAAGTTTATAATTACTCCAATCTGTCCATGTCAAGTTTAATTTCTGAATTAATTATGTGCAGAGAAAAAAAAAAGCAAACAAATCCTGCTTCTCAGAAGTGTTTGGATACTCTAGCAGGGCGAAGAGAGGGCCCCATTTGGATCGAGAAAAGAAGCCGGGGTCCACTGACAGGCACGTAGTTAGTATTCTAGAAGTGTAACATTCAGTCAGACAGAGCAGAACGGGACAGCGATGGCGCGAGACTTCATAGAACACCCAGAGGGCTTTAAAAACCCATCACAATGGACTCTTAATAAGGCCTGTCTTCATTGGCCATTTACCAGAGATTTATGAGCCAATGAGAGGAGCCAAGACAAAGGTGATTATGGAAAAAAAGGATAGTTACCCTTGGCGACCAGGGCTTTTGCCACACACAATGGCATGGGCCATTGTAAAGTCGAATGTTTGTGTGTACAGGTGTGTACTAGCGGGCCGATGGCATGCAGAGTATGCATTCTATCACTAACTTTAACTCGTTGTTTGTGTCATTTGTAGTCATGCGCTAATTTTAGAGAAACTCGTCACTGAGAGGAAAGCACCTACTGAACTTGTTTGCATACTTTTCATTGTGTGAGTCTAAATAAAACTCAAACTTTACTCAAAAAGGGGGTTCCCTTCTTCCCGTGACATGATTTATTGCTTTTAGAGACTCGTCGACCCAAGGCCACAGCATTGCTTACTATTGCCAAGACAGGTTTTGACTTCTGTGTGGTCTTCTTGAGAAGGAAAGAGAATGAGAACAATCTCCTCTGAGTTCATTCTTTGCCAAATGCACAAATTGACTATTTGGCTGAAGTTTCCTTTGAAGACCTGCTTAGACTAACCTGTTGCCCTTGGGGGAACTCATCCGAAGTTGTAGAGCTTCAGCCCTCGCAGATCATTTAGATCACAACCAACTTTCAGGCTGCTTTCCTTTCTTTGAGACCACAGGGGGGGAACTAGAAAAAACATACACATGGATCATGGATAGACGAAAAAGAGAGAAGCTAGAGGAAGGGTGAGACGTTATGGTGAGATGCAGAGACAGAGAGCCCCTGGCATGGATTTAAGTTACATGCCTGGTTTCTCTTATTTAATCCTTTCCCAAAAAAGCAATGGATGTGGAGTGAAGCAGAAAGTTCAGTGGTGGCTTCTTTTCCCCAGCTACAGAAATCAGGGCTAACACTGAAGCATTGTTCCCCATTTCCTGCTGCCCTCACTGGGCTCAGAAACCCTCCTGAGCGCCACTTGTCTCACTACCAATGACTCAATCTATGTTGCTTTAACTTATTATACCACGTATTGAGCTACATGGTTTTGTGAGTCGGCCCATCTGTGAGCGATTACATATAGCAATACTGTTGGAGTTTACATGTATTAGGGTGTAGCAGCATTGACCCAGAGTTGTTTAATTTATTTTCTATAGCTCATGATGACAAATGATCACTTGCTGGCTCACACTTATCCACACCCTGGACAGTACTTCAGATTTCAGGGCATGTGTAACTGACCCATTTCTATGAGAGAAGTAGCAGGAAGTACAAGACAAAAAGTTGTTTACAGCTATGAAGGTTTCGAACATGTATGCGCAAGCACAAGATATGACGCATCAGATAAACTGGGTTTTCGTGATGAAACCTTGACCTGCCAGAAGGCATTTCTGTTTTCCATGTCAGATAGCTATAGCTCAGGTGGTAAATATAGCTTATCAGAGTAAGCGACCTCTAATTAAAATATGTTTATGCTCAATATTTGTTAATGCATTTGTTAATGAGTGTCATGAACTAAAAACGAACAGTATGTTTACAGCATATATTTATTTGAGCATATATTCAGGGCTCACCAATTAGAATTCTGCTGGTCTTACCACAAAAGTTTGGGGTTAAAAGGATTTTTAAAAATTAAAAAAAAAGTTAAGAAAGTAAACTAATTAATGCTTTTATTCAGCAAAAATGATGTATTAAATATATAAAATATTTAAAAAAAAAATTTCTTTTGTATTTTTCTATTCATCAAAAGATCCTGAAAAAAACACAAAAAACATTAAGCAGCACACCTGTTTTAACGGTGATAATAAGCATCAAAGCTTGAGCATCAAATCAGCAAATGATTTCTGAAGGATCATGAAGACTCGTAGCCTAGAAATCTAGACGCACCCTAGCGGCAGCAAATCTAAGCTGCCCGCGAGTGTCGTCTAGCAACTCTCAATACACTTCTGAGCTGTAAACGGCAAACTGTTGTCGGGCCAGTCACATCGTGTGTAGCGTCGTGGGCGGGGCCATAATGATGACGGCCGAGTTGCGTTTGCGTGCTTCTAGTAAACACAGAAACTGGCTAACAGCGGTCTTTCGAATCAGCTTTGACCGCGACTCTGGAAGACTTGGAGTTAAGCTTTTCTCTGAGAAAAGAACAAAGAACGGCACTGAAGTCATTCTTAAGAATGGAAGATGTGTTCAGAGTTTAGCCGACCGGATACGGTGAATGTTTAATCTTATCAACAAGCTCTGTTTCACCTTCGTTGCTCTGGTTGGTGGTAGCGCTATCCTATTGCGTGCAGAGGGAGTTTGAAAGACAACCGTTTATCCCGCCCCTCGGATTGAGCCCTGTCTATGGTGAGTTTCCAGACCAAACATCTTGATGTGGGTCTGGCTTGTCAGGCTAGAAGACTCGAGTAATGGCTGCTGAAAATTACATTTTAAAGTATTAAAATATAAGTTTATATTAGCCAGATAAACTTATGAAAAATGTGCATAATTACCAAAAGCCATGTAGAATACATCACAGAAAACCAAACGTTTAAGTTTGTTAAAACAGATGTACAAGATAAATAAAAGCATAACTCAGCTGCACCCAGAGCTCTGTTTCCCTGGCATTGTTGATCCCTGATATGTGTGTATATACTGTATATTGTCAGTAATGTTTAAAAATGTAACCGTATGGTAAAGTGCGACCAAACTAGCCTTTTTTAATATACTTTTCTGCTTATGCTGAAGTCGTTCATTTTAATGTGCTGATCCAGGACCGGCCCAAGCTTACCCACGAGACCAAAACCGCAAACCGTTGTCGATCAACACATATGAACACGTCAGGCCCCAGTCATGTTAGTGCTTCCAAGACTAGGACCAGCCTCACATGTGTGGTTACACAAGAAATTGGAATACTGGTCTAAGATCAGTCTTGAGCTCTTCCTGTGAGCACAGCCCTGCTGAACATGGGGGACCCTCATTACTTGCCTGACTCGCTTTGAAAACCGTAAGGCGGCGAGAGTTAACGAAACGCACCTTCTGCTGCCACGCTCCGCCGGCGACTGGAGAGTCATTAGGAGCTTTGGCGGACCGTGACTCAAGGCTTCGAAATTGCACACAGAGATCCTTAACTGGCAACATATATTTCTTGGAGCGGCTCCGGGTTTCTGAACAGGGACAGAAAGAGAGAGAAAGAGACTGAAAATGAGAGCAAGGGTTTCAGGGCAAGGTCATTCGAAGTACCTCATTATGTAGGACATACCTCTCCAGCTGGCTTTGAGCTGAACTTGTACCCCATTGGCTTTCCATAGCCAGCCCCATTGCAGATGTCCTCATCTAATTTCCAGGAAAAGGTCAAGAGGGAAACGTGCCCTCGTTTTGATCTTCAGCCTACGCTTCGGCCTTGAACAGATTGTTTCCTCATTGAGCAGGCTTCAGCCCCCTGTTTCCCAGTTTGCTTCCCAAACCAGTGCTGTTCTCATTGCTCCTTGGGATGATGTGGCATTCAAACCACATTTTTAATTTACTGATCATAGGGTTGTAATTTGGACTTGTGTTCTAATTTTTATCCTATTGGCAGGTAAAGAGTCAGGGGGTTACAGAAGAGCTGCGGTGCCTGGGCTTGCTTAACGCCCTGGATAAAGACCGGGACATTCCCGAAGACCTGGCCCAACTGTTTGGAGAGCCTTGCATCAAACTAGCTGAGGGTATCAAGTCCTACATTTCCAAGGTGAGTTCAAGTCTTTGTTTGATTTTACTTGTTGCACAACATTCTGCCTTCATTTGTCAGAATATCTGTCGAGACAAGCCGTGTCTGAATAACGGCTATTAAAAACAACATCTACCTTTTTAATGCATGAACACAATTGTAGACAACAGTTGCAAGTGAAGTTCCTCACAGCATGAAGCAACTTGTTGTTACCATAAATGTGTCCTGGCAAGTGATTACAATCTCCTAAGGGAAGAAAAGTGGATGGTTGAGTCATGGGAGAGTTTTTCAGGCATTTATGCTTGTATATGCAGCATTGTAGAGGGTGACTCACCCTCTTGTCCTGATCATGAACCAGTCTAGCAGAGCTCAGATTTGAAGGAAATGTCTTGGTTTTCCCCTGGCGTGGCTGGTTATCCGTTCAGCATCCAGCTTTCCCCCCTCACAGCCTTCCAGGGTTTTTTTACATGAATACAACTGACATGTTTGATAGCCTAGGGCTTGGTTTTAGACAGAGTCTCATTCTAAAGGTGTGATTGGACTTGCAAAGCATCAAGTAAAGTCTAACACTTATTTACATTAAACACACTACCATTTAAAAATTTGGAAGCTTTTTTTTAATGTTTTTGAAAGAAGTCTTTCTTTCACGGCTGCCTTTATTTGATCAAAAATACAGTACACCGTTTTTAAAGTTTTCCCTGTGATACAAAGCTGAATGTGTCTTCAGAGTCTGTCAGAAATCATTTTAATATGCTAATTTGGTTTTCAAAAAAATAATTCTTATTATGATCATTGTTGAAAACAGTTAATATATTTGTGGAAACCATGTTTTTTTTTTGTTATTTAGAGTTGAAAAGAACAAGCATTTATTTGCAAATAAATCTTTTTATAAGTGGGAAAATTTGCTGTGACTTTTGATCAGTTTATCAGTTTAATTGATCAAATATTAATTTCTTTTAAAACAAATCATACTGAACCTTAACCTTTGAAGGCTAAGTATTATGTTCAGGTAGATAACAAATAAATGGATAATGTTAAGATGTCATACTATTTTGTCTAAATAAATCAAAATGTAAAATGAATTATGCGCAAATACAATACATTTAATATTTTTTAATATTGGCAGATTACTGTTATTGTACCAATATATTGTGCATCCTACTTGATTTTATCCATCAGAGACAATAGCTATTTGGCTATTGGTTAACATTATACAATAGCCTACAAGGAATAAGTGAGATCAGCAAAAAAGTAAAAGTTGTCTGCAGAAGAAAACCTTTTTTTTTCTTTGGAACAACTCACACCAATGAATCATTCACAGTAAAACCAGGAAACATTTGGGGGGGGGGGGGGGGGGGGGATATGGTTCATTTTGCATTATGGTGTTGGAACTTCTAATGCCTTTAAAAAAAATTAAAAAATAATTCCATGCCACCCCTTTGTTTACCCAAGTCCCTCAGCTCCGGGAATATATGTTATCAGATTTTACGGAGCATGTCTACCCCCCCTCCCCTCCTGCTGCTATGCACAACAGCCCGTGCGTACCGTCAAATCTTTCACTACTAATTGAGTGAGGCTGCAAACAATTTATTGGCACTCAGAGACAGAGGCATTTGCCTCTTAATTAAAAACACATGCGCCACTTCTGAGAGATGCAATTATGGTGCGCAAAAGAATTCCCTGATCATGCTAAGGGATCGGTCAGTGGAAAAAGTAAACAAATATTGGTGAGTTTTGCCAGAACATGGGGCAGACTGAATGCAAGTCCCAAAATACATGAAGAGATAACAAAATAATGTGCGTGTGCATGCATGTTCACACGTCAATGCGAATAAAAGTGTGAGATTCAGATTTAGACGAAGAAATTTCCACAAAGAGAAAGAAACAGGCCGAACAAGCACACGTCGAGGCTTCGGGCTCTTTTCCAGCTTCATGTCAGCGCAGAGGTAAAGCACACAGAAAAAGAATGAGAGGATAAGGAGGATCGAGAGAGTGTTCGCAGGGAAGGAAGGGAACGAGTGAGTGAGGAGAGATGAAGGAAATGCGTGTTTCTGAAGCGAAGACCTTCAGAATCCTGAGAATGCCAGAACACCTGGTAGTTATTATGGAGGACTCAAAAAAAAAAGCAAATAGAAAAGTCATACGTCCTCCAGATTCTCGACTTTAGCCGGACTCAGCACACGTGAAGCACACACAAACCACTGACCATTGTTGCTCCTTGACTTTCCATGGCCCTTGTTGGGTTTTGATGTAACGCATAACACAGAACGTTTGCACAGCTAACCAGAGCATAAGAGCTTGGTTAATTCACCGAACAGATGGCTGCGTCCGCAGAGAATCATGCAGGCTCACATGTAGAAACCCAAACGCAAGTCAACAAATCAAAAAAAGACACTACGACGACATCCAGAATGGATACGTCCAGCCCAGAAATAATATCAGCATTCCAAGGATTATTACATCCTCGAACTGCACCTGAACAGGACCCCGCATCAGCTACTTATTGAGTCCTCTCAATATCCCTAAATCCCTCCTCAGTGTCCCCCAAAGCTAAATGGGACGTTTTGTCCCCGCTCTCCGCTTGTCTCGGATTCTCCTAATGACTCATTAGATGAGGAAGCATCTCGTCTTCGGGCTCACATCCGCCACCGAGGCAGCGCTGCATCACCGCCGGCGTCTCAGACAGATTTACGATGAAAGCAGTGATCATACTCGGGGCATTCCGCCAGCCTCAGAACAAAAACAAAGGCCATCTCTGTCTGCCCTCTAACCCTTTATCTTCTGCAGGATCATAGCTCAAGGACTGTTTTCGATGTTGTGGTCGCTTTTACTACATGTGGTTTGTCTGAATGAATGTTTTGTTTGTTTGTTAAAACTTCGGGAAAGTACTATCTAGTGAACGCAGAGTGGGTTTGCTAACAAGTGAACACGAGATTCGCTGGGGTGAAAAGGAAGAAAAAGAGAAAGAAGTTAATAAAGTAATAAAGGCCGGTCCAGTTGGTGTTCTCATGTTGCTATCCATGGAGTACACCAGGGCTCGCCTCCTGCCAAATATGCGCTGAGCTCTCAAAGCTGGTATTACTTAGAGTCGAATTTCAACGAGTGCTCCACAGCGACCTTCCGTCAAAAAAAAAAGAGAGAGAGAGAGAAAAAGAAAAAGAGATTAAGTCGGTTTAAAGCCTCGGAAGTCTTCAAGCCCATTCTGCACACCAAAAGAGAGACTGAAGACAGCCTGTCACATCTTTACCACCTCATTAAGTGTCTCTGTGGCAGAGATCCCTGACGAGAGCGAGAGAGAGAGAGAGAGAGAGAGAGAGAGAGAGAGAGAGAGAGAGAGAGAGAGAGAGAGAGAGAGAGAGAGAGAGCGCAAGGAAGGCACAGGCACAAATAGAACTAACCCCGATTGCTTTTTTTAAAGTGCAGGGTTGCACCAGCTGCTTGTAAGTCTTAAGACCTAAATGCAGAAATAAAGTTCACACAAATCATGCTCTCTCTGATGTAATCCAGTCTGTCATATTACTGGCAGACCAACTGCATTACATACTCCCGGTTGGAAGATTTCGCAAATATTTAGTTTATACAAAGGGTTGCATTTGATTTAGTCAAATATAGTTCTTATTTACGTTACAACTAGGCTAAGCTGTAACTGGCCCCAGGTGAATAGGTACCGACTTTTACGGAGGGGGAGGAAAAAAGAAAAAGTGAGAGATTAACTCTCACAGGGCTTAAGGTCAGATCCAGGAGACCGTTGTGCTCTATAGTGGAACGGCGAGGTCTCTGGTGAAGGGGGCCGGGGGACAGAGGAATGGGGCCGACCTCAGACGGCAGCCAAGAATGGCAGGAAACAACTTGTAAGCATATACACACACCCCATTCATTTAAAGGCCCATAACAGGCGCGCACTGATTTTATCCAGCAGTGAGTGTGTGTACAGTGTGTGTTTGTGTCTATCAGTACTGTGGGTTATTAGCCGTTTACCTGAGTCACACCAAGCAAAGTGTAGCGCTCTGGGATTTATTGTTTGCCATTCTCTATGCCTCAAGGAAAGCAACAGTTATTTATTAATAATCCTCCTGGCGGAAGGGAACACGCTGTGCTTTAGTATCTCAGCGGCAGAGCAAACTCTGGCACTGGCGGCCGCATAAAAGTATTGGATTGCCATCTCGACTAAACTCAGCTGGGGAGGACGCTAATGGCTTTCTCCACGCGCTGTGTGCATGCACTCGCCCGCTTCCTGCTCTAGGAGTGGAGGAAAAATCTTCCTCTGCCGCACGCCTTTTCTGGCACATGGGTGTAGGGGCCAAAGGTTTAACGCTGGGTGTGTTTATTGTTATTGTTGAGGTCTTTGTATGGGTCTGTTCTCTGCCCTCCACCTTCTGAACCCTGTTGTGTTTTCCAGAAAACAGACTGCGCACACACTTTAACCAGGCCTCACTGTGTGCAATGCTTGTGTGAAGGATTCTTATTGCATTATCTGTCATTTAAGGGAACCATTCCAAAAAAAACATGATGGGATCTATTAAGAATTCCATAAGATTTTCCTGGATAAACCAACATATTCCTACAGGAGCTTTCGATTCTTAATTGATTCTTACAGTCCTGTAGAATTTTGTATAGAACCTGACTGGACAGCGAAAAGGAAATTGCGCATGGAGGAAAGGGAGTTTTAAAATCCTCAAAGATTTTATTTAAATTATTTTTGGTCTCAAATGTGTGTTTTGTGTTTCCCAAATTATCTTTAGGATCTTTTTACAATGTCCTAGCGACAGTACCAAACAATAAAAAAGACTAATATCCACCCAGAACACCCTAGCAGCTGCATAGCTACACCCTAACAACCAGACATAATACCTAGCATATATCAATAATTAAAAATCCATCTGTCCATTTTTCTGTCTCTCTGTCTATAAGGTCCTAGCAACCATCCAGAACACCCTATTAACTGCATAGCAATACATTATCAAACCTCCAGAACACTATAGCAACTGCATAGCAACACCTTAGCAACCACTCAGAATACCCTAGCATCCAGCTTGTTGCCATGTCCTAGCATCCACCCCAAACACCCTAGCAACCACCTAAAAAACCTTAGCATATGCCTAGCTACCTCCTAGAACAGCATAGCAACACCGTAGCAACCACCCAGAATACCCTAGCATCCATCATCTTTCTGCATTAGACTAGCATTCACCCCAAACACCCTAGCAACTTGTCAAACACCATTATAGCAACCTTCTAGCAACGAACAAAAACACCCTAGCAATTGCATAGCCTATCCATTTATCCATCCATGTATTTATATAAAAATAAAATGTAAATAAAAGAAGGAAAGAAGTTAATAATTATAAAGACAAGCGGGGTGATTTCTATTAAACCATATTTTTCCTCTTATTTTTCTCTGATATGCAGCATGTACAAAACATGCTAGTAAAGCAGCCTTTATCTGCTCCGAGGCGTGGAATTGATTTCAGAATCATTTAGTGTAGCAGAAATGAAAGTGAAAAGGAAAAAAACGTCAGAAATCCATCGCTGCTGTGGCCTGAGTGAGATTATGTCACGTTATAAAGCCTGCAGGCGCTCGGCTGTCTGATGAATGGAGAGGAGAGAGAGAGCGCCAAGAACAACAGAGACTCCATCACACGCTCACTCATGGATGATGCCAGACAGAGAGGGACTGGGGGGAGAGAGAGAGAGAGGGAGAGAAGGAGGAAAGGGTATAAACTATAATTCCTTAAGAAAAAAAGTTTTATCAAACACAGTCATGTCAGAAAGCTTAAATTAAAGTGTTTGCCTTAAAAAGCCATTCATATTTTAGCATAGAGAGTAATACACAACAACTGGACATAACATAACATACTGCGAAACACGGAAAGGCAAAACACTATAAATTTTATAGACTAAAATAGATTTACTTGCATGCCAGACTTTATATTTGTCTTAACTCTAGTGTTTAACCTTTATCCAAGAAGTATTCAAGAAAGTGCAAAGAAAATGTGAGGTTAAAACCAACACCTGAGGGAGTTGGGTTAAACTTTGGCTTGTTACCTAATAACTTTCTTAAATCTGAACAGCTTTATGGATTTTATGCACTACATTTTTTCACCACTTTCTTGATGATGTTCTCTGTTTGGTATTTTTCACTGAATGGTATTAATGCAGCGATTCAACCACTGACTACATTTTAAACAATTCATCAAGAGTTTTCAATTAGTTTAATTTAGTCCAATCAGATGGTGTTTGGAACATATTACCCCTGAGCTGAGCCTGGCCCGGGGCAGTGGAAATGAGCCAGTAATCAGAGTGTTTTTAGTTCAAGACCCAGTCGGTGGAACTAATGATCTGGATAGTGGGCTTTGACTGGTTGAAATATGGCCATCACAGACTACTGAAAAACTGCCCTTTTAAAAGGTGGCCTTAAAAACTATTCTTAGTCATTTCATGCATTAGCAGACTCTCCACCTCAACACAAAGTAAACATTTCTGTCCTTAGAAACTCCCGTCTTCAAAGGCACAAAAATAAAAATGAAATTTCTGTAATAAAATGGATGATTAACTTATGTCGCTGTTTTGTAACTTGTGGTAAACTTTAACCGCAGTCATCTGCCAGTGAGACAAACAAAAAAGGAGGAAATATACGAGTGTAAAACTGAATCATCCAGTTTCACATTCCTGTTAACAATCTACAATTTGAGGAGTCATCATATGTCACTCAGTTGCCTGTACTAATGGAACTTTTTTTGTTTTTGCCACAGGTTACAGACAGCATCATCTCCAAACAGGCTTTACATGGTAAGTATATGATCAGTCATCGTTTCTCTACAATTGCCATAAATCAAAATGACAACACAACGCACAATGCTAGGTGCACCAGGAATAATGACACAAAAATATATGATAACAATACACAATGCAGTTCAAAGAACAGGTTAAAATCCTTTGCACAACA
The DNA here is from genome assembly GCF_024679245.1 of Pseudorasbora parva. Lineage (NCBI taxonomy): Eukaryota > Metazoa > Chordata > Actinopteri > Cypriniformes > Gobionidae > Pseudorasbora > Pseudorasbora parva. The sequence goes on from NC_090172.1 coordinate 49,463,443, forward strand.
CCAGTGAATATTTTATGATGTATTTGAAAGTGCTGACTGTCTACTGTCTGTCTTTCTCAGAAGCAAGAGCCATGCCCCATTCATATAATACATCGGGTTCAAAGTTCATGACCACAGTCACACAGAGGCCATCAGCCCACCTGACCCTTAGCAGCCTACCAGGTGAGCCTGTGTGTGTGTGTGTGTGTGTGTGTGTGTGTGTGTGTGTGTGTGTGTGTGTGTGTGTGTGTGTGTGTGTGTGTGTGTGTGTGTGTGTGTGTGTGTGTGTTCTTTATTGTTAGATTTTTTTACATTTAAGTAATTTAATAATAAACAATAAAAAATATGGAGTGTTTATTTACACCAAGTGCAAATAGCGTGCCTTGCTGGTAAGAGCTATTCACATTAGCTCTGCCTAACAAGACACTGGCCCTGTCCCAAATGGCACCCTAAACCCTCACGGTCTCCTCTGAGTCCGCACTTTTACGACGTAATGCCGCTTTGACTGCCAGGTAAGAAGTCCTCTGCATAGTTCACAAACTTGTGTGCTCAGCTAAATGCGGGGTGCATAGCAGCCGCAAAGGGGGCACTCATGAGCACCCTTCCTTTAAGCTTAAATGACGAATGGGACACCCTACGGTCTTGTGGACTTAACGGACGTGGACGCTGCAGCCATTGTAAATCCACAAGACCGAAAGATAGGGCCACACACATTTAAATGTCTTTAGTGGTGCAGTCAGCAAAGCGTAAGGCTTGTGGAAAAAAGTGTTTAGACGTGATCGACCCGGGTTTGAATCCGCCTTTTGCCAAGCTTGTTCCCCTCCCTTTTCCCATCACATATCACATCAGAAAGGCATTAACTTTCAATAAAAATTAAGAAAATGTTCTAAAAGGTGAAATAAATTGCCTTATGTTTAGGTAGGGTTAGTAGCAGTTGTAGGGAGGGATTTTATTATCCAATTAAGGTGCCATCCATTTGATATTTTTAAAGGTCCCATTATTCGCGTGTTTTCGAAGCTTTGATTATGTTTACAGTGTGCAATATATCATGAGTTCATGTTTCGCGTGTAAAAAAACACAGTATTTACAGCGCTGTTTCCTCTGTCCTAAAAACGGCCTGATGATTTCCTTCTATGAAGTCCCTCCTTCAGAAATACGTAACGAGTTCTGATTGGGCCAGCGCTTCTCGTGTTGTGATTGGACAGCAGCATAGCACAATTTGCCCGGAAAGGTCCCGCCTCTTACCATAACGGGGAGATGCAAGCGCTGAATGCGCTCTTCTCCACGTGGGAGAACAACAAGACCACGCCCCTTTTTTTTGTGTGTTCTTGTGGGCGGGGATGGGTACCAAAACCCGGTATTAAACGGGCCCCGGGGCTGAATTTTGAAAGACCGTTGTATCGATAAGCTCGGACGTTATCGGTTCTGCTGTCGGTATTTTTGAAAATGCACGTGACGTGACGTGACGTGACGAGAGAGAGAGAGAGAGAGAGAGAGAGAGAGAGAGAGAGAGAGAGAGAGAGCAAAACGCCAGCCCACGGAGGACAGAACTAAACATTTAAATAGCCTAGTTTCACTTTACACTAGATTGTGATAATGTGATTTTTTTTTAGATTTTGGCTTCTTTGGCAAAGATTATAATTTTGATATTTATATCTAGCGCAACTTAATTCCCCTTGCAGCAGTTGCCTACGCTGTCATTTCTCCATATAACTCAAACGTAATGACAGAATCAGCACGATCGGTGATTGTTGTGTGATTGTGTAGGTTCTAGTGATGTCATTAAATCCCTGCACTTCCTGCTGTAGTCCAAACCGGCCGTTCGCTGTAGGCTTTAAAAGGGAACTTCTGTTAAATAAAATATCTCGCTTGGCATTGAACTTTGAGCTTTATAATTTTACAGGTATTATTTATGCTCTAACAGCAACATTGCACACTAATAAAAGTTGGAAAGATGGAATTGCAAAGAATGGGACCTTTTAATAAATATAATAATCTACAGTATGTTATTATAGCCCCCTGTTAATGTACAATAATACTAAGGTTCAAGTAGTATGTATCTGTCAAAATAAAGTATAAATAGCATCTAATTACTATTTACACATATTCCAAAGAACTGCTACTTTTACATGGTGTACATAGAATATATCACTATTTTCACTTAGTGCAAATAGCCGCTGCCATAAAATAATATATTCAGATAGTAAGCTACCTATAACCTGGTATATAAAACAAATTTGACAATAAAGTTTTATGTCAAAAAGTCTTTAAGCTCATGGTATCACATTTTGGTCTGCGATACACTACATGACTTTGCCCAGATTTCCCCCTAGATTTTGGCCAGTCAGATTTGACAGATTTCACAGAAAATCACCTGTACGATGGACAGACTTTGATTTTTTTAAGCTTTCCGACCAGTTGGAGGATATCAAACATGTTAGTTAAAAAGGGATATTGCAGGTTAGAGCCCCCAGTGAGTCAATGTATTGAAAAATGTAATTAAAATGTACTTGGTTATACAAGGTTATATAGTATGCCCTTCAATGTTAAAGTAATAAAGGTAGCATAATAGTAGCAAGTAATAATGATAGATTTTTATTTTTATTTTTACTAATGCTCCCTTTTCACAATCCACTCACTTCCTGACTGATGATTTTAGCTTCAGACTATGATTTCATCCAGTTGGAGGATATCAAACATGTTTGATATCTTAAGCCGATGTTCGAACACATATTGTTTTCATTTGTCATGCATTTGCTAGCAACGAGGCATATGCTGCTGCGTGGTTTCTTCTGTTCAGCTTGAAATTCTGTTAGTCTGTGATCCTCAGTCTTTAAGTGTATGATGCCAGTTTTTCCTTGTAATGATTTACAAAGTTAACAAATGTATTTAAAAAAAAAAGAAAGATCAGTAACACTTTAGAATAATTGTCATTAATTGACATTAACTAATAATGAACTGCACTTATCTTTGTTAATTTCAACATTTACTAATGCATTATTAAAATCTTGTTAACATTAGTTAATGCACTGTGAACTAACATGAAAAAACCATGAACAGCTGTATTCTAACAAAGATTAACAAATACAGTAACAAATGTACTACTCCTGGTTAGTTCATGTTAGTTAATACATTAACTAATGTTAACTAATGGCCATTATTCTAAAGTGTTACCAAAAGATCTGTTTTTAGATTTTAAAAGTGTTGTAGTGTATTCCAGCCAGTACTGTACATGCTTTAAATATGCCCTTCATGTACATGACCCATTCATCCTGCTAGGAAGTGGCAGAGCGTCCCCATGTCCTAAAAAAGCATGGCAAACAGCTGCAAAGAAGAAATCTGTTATAAAACAGCCTGAAATTGTTTAGTTATGTAGTCACAGCAAAATAGTATCACTAAATATCCCAAAATCTTGTCTGTTCTTTTGAAGTACTGCTACTCGGATCAAAGACCTATTTACAGCATACATGCCAGAAAAACAAAAGATATTTCTTCTGTCACGCATCTCAGAAGAAAATTAAACCGAGTCAAACCAGCTTTGTTTCTGGAGCATGAGTCATGATCGTTAAACTGCAAAGGAGTGCAAGGACGGTTTTTTGGTTTCGTTTTTTTTTCCACATGCATACATTATTCACAAACCTGTCTGCACAGTGCTTGATGATGGATCACGAACACGCACTATGAAAATTGCACATGCCGTTATCTTCAAAAAGCCGAAATTGTTTAATCCACGAGAACATCTATATTAACCGCCGCAGTGGGCTTTCTTACACATCTGTACTTCATATGTGTTGTTCTTTATCACTTTTGTCAGAAGAACGGCCCTTTAAAAACTTTTTGAAGCAGTAAATCAAAGAGTAGGTCTAGCGTGTTATTGATCTTCTTTGAGGAATGTGGCTCATTGTGTTTGAGGAACACGCCGCCTGCTCCTCCATGTTCTCTACACCTCCCTTCCTCCCCTGCCTCTCTCCCTCTCTCACTGTTCTTCGATTTTTCACTCTGTCCGTGACTTCCCCTCCTGTGCAGCCATACCTTCCTGTTCTGATCTCTCCTGTGCTAAGACAATCCACCAATCTTTCATTCCTCCCTTATACCTTGTGAATTATGTGCCTTGCACATAAATTAAATGGCACCTGCTCCTTGTTTTGGAACATTTATTCTTATTTTTCCTTCTTTGGTTTGGGAATTATGCGCTTTTCCACATTATGCTTAGTTAAATGAAAAATAATAATATTTACATAATACTCTTAAAGGGACAATTCACCCAAAAATATCCGATAAATTCTCAATATTCAAATTCAAAACTCTTTTGGTTAAATAAAAAAACTAAAAACAAACAAATTGGTCAGGCATCACATAAATGTTCAGTATGAAAACTCAACATTCGATATGAAATATAAAGGGATAGTTCACCCAAAAATGAAAATTCTCTCATCATTTACTCACCCTCATGTTGTTCTAAACCTGTATGAATTTCTTTCTTCTTTTGAATACAAAAGTACTATTTGGTTACCTATATTCTTCAAAATATCTTCTTTCAAATTCATACAGGTTAAAAACAACACGAGGGTGAGTAAACGATGACAGAATTTTCAATGTGACCCAAATATGCCTCCACTCCTGAAAAGACACTCACACACAAGTCCTGTCCTCCAACCAGCTCCAAAAGTTGGCTTCTAGTGATCCTGATGCATGTTTAAGAGTGGTTTAAGAGCACCACTGTGCTAACCGAAAGTCTGTCTCCTGCCTTTTTTTCAGGTGGCGCTCAGTACTCCACCCCTCAACCAGACCTGCACCAGTCCTGCCGCCATCCTGTACGTTCCTGGGCCAACCAGAGCTTCGGGGCCCATCTACACAACATGACACTGGCCAACGGGCGCCTTCGCGTACCCCAGGACGGGCGCTACTACCTGTACTCCCAAGTGTACTTCCGTTACCCCTCTCCCAGCGAGGGGGATCAAAACAGCGTGAGCCACCAGCTGGTCCAGTGCATCTATAAGAAAACCTCCTACCTGAGGCCAATTCAGCTGCTGAAGGGAGTGGGGACCAAATGCTGGGCTCCGGACGCAGAATACGCCCTTCACTCAGTGTACCAGGGCGGCCTGTTCGAGCTGCGAGCGGGCGATGAGGTCTTCGTGTCCGTCTCGTCTCCAACGATGGTGTACGGCGAGGACTCTTCTAGCTATTTCGGAGCTTTCCGTCTGGATCTGTAAGAGCACTCAGAGGAACCGGATCGGGACTACATTACCCACTGGGTGGACTGTTTTGGGGATGCGACCCAAAGAGAAAAGACTAATCCCATTGTTCAACTTTCCTTTCTTTAAGACTTTGAATATGTGAAGGATGCATGAATGAGAGACATTTTGGACAAGGTTATTTCTTTTATAGACAGAGGAATGTATGTATATTTCTACAGAATCACATCAAAGATGTGAATCTTTGAAACGGTAGCAGAACAATGAACATGAGAGACAAAAACTCACACAAAGTGAATCTGTGCCAATGGTGGATACGGTTTGACGTGTGAACTCCGCTGGCTCTTGTCCGCTGGAGGGGAATATTTTTTGTGTACAGCGGATCTAAAACAGTTTAACAAACAGAGATATGAGAAGAGATTGATGACAGCGGGAATGTGGAGGAAAGAAAGATGAGAAGGGAAGTATGTAGCTCTACCAGCCTCAAAGGAGCATCCTGGCAGGTTGCAGTACTTCGGAATTCTCCCCGTCCTGTCTGACCAGCGGAGCAGCATGCCCGGGACAAAAAAAAGGACCTAAAAACTTTCGCACGCGGACATAAACACAGAGGAATTCAGCCTGTTGCATAGACTGCATTTGAAAACACTCATACTCCCGAGTATTTATGGCTTCCACGCATGCAAAACACAACGATAAGATAAAAACCCATACGTTTAGTCTCGGACACAAATCATTATTACAAGTCTCCCTCTGCTGTCTGGTCTGGGGTGCAGGAGGAAGTACTGTCAGGGAGAGACACGTGCTCCCCAGCTCACGTGGTCCCGGCAACACCAAAGGTTAAATAAACACTACGATGCACGGTTTGTTGAAATGTCGCGCCCATATAATGCTTTGTTTTTGCTAGTGCTGTACACAGATACGAAAACACACCCTAAGTGCCCTGAAAAACACTCTTCCTATAAGTGGCTCTTCATACTTGTACACCCATCTCTTTCTCTGTGAGGTTGGTTGGTGCAACCTGTGTATATATTGTATTTAATTCAGAATCATGAGGTTTGGAACTGAATGTATAAGCGTTGTGATGTTCTCGCATGAAAATCCCACAAAACGAGCCTCCCATGGTAAACGCAAACGCCGTGGCGCTCTCCAAATGAAGCGGCGCTGTGAATCTTGATACAAGCATGTTTTTTTTTTCCGGGGAAAAGGTGTTTGTTTGAAGGAGGAGAGGATGATTACTTTCCACTGTAAATGATCAAGTGCTGTCTCAACGGTGTTTCTGAGGAAAAAGCACAAACACTCGCTTGGGTTTCATCGTAAACCACAAGCGTGTTTTCTTCTCTGTGGACTCTGCCCCAGTTTTTACTGATAAGTTAGTGAGGAAAAGGGCCCCTGCCAAGACAGTTCCTTAAATCACATTTTACAGCGAGAGCGATCGAGCCAAGACTCCTTGTGGCATTTACCAATGGACATAATGTTAGTTATACCACACATTACAAAACTTGACTCAGCCTGACTCTTATCTGCAATTTGTCTGGATTAAGAAACTTGGATGTTAATTTGATCCAGAGGGGGTGCACAAGTTATTCTTCTGCAGGTTAATATTTTTGGTGCGGACGCATTTCTTTTAACTTGTACAACGTGCAGCAATGCCAAATGTCGCCATACAGGGTGCCTTTTTAGGTCTAGAGAATGTGACGTCAGATACCACTAGGTTTTGTATGTGTAAAAGTGCCTTTAGGCTGTCGTTATGCACTGATCTCTCATTCTTAACAATAACTTTTATCATGTTAAGGGAGGTTCAAAGCGTTTTAGATTGGTTTGAAGTCATACATGACCTCATTAATGCTTAGAAACCATCATTAACCACAATTTCACAGCCCAGTGAGGCCTTGCACATCATCCACCTAATGGAAAATTGTTATTATTTACTCACTCTCGTGTCATTCTAACCCTTTCTTCAGTTGAACACAAAAGATTTTTTTGTTTTTTGTTCATACAATGAAAGTCAATAGGGTCTAAAACAGCATTGGATTGCATTGACTTTCATTGTTTAGAAAAGGAGCATTCTTTAAAATGTCTTTTGTGTTTTGCAGAAGAAAGAAAGTCATACGGGTTTGGAGGAAAATGAGGGAAAGTAAATGGAAGAATTTTCATTTTTGGGTGAACTTTCCCCAAAGGAGTCTGGATAATCCCACTAATTCGCACTAACCGATCTTATTATCCCAGTCAATCTGCTTCGGCCCATCCAGGGTCTTGTGTGCGTGTGCATGTGTAAACAAGTTGAAATATCTGTACAACATAGAGGTCGTGGCGGGGTGAGGGGTGGCCAGGAAAGAAAAAATATGGCTGAATTCCTTCAGATCTAGACGGATTACAGCAGGACTTGCCCTCTGAACCATGAAGAACCACAATGTGAACACACAAGACAAATGTATGTTAGGTGCGTATATACGGGAGTGTGTTTTTTAATTAATTGCTTGACTGGTTTCTAAAACAGTGGATATGATGGTTTGCATACTTTGAATAAATCTTTCAAGAGTTCTGCAGAGACTTTATGGGACTGCTGTGAAAAACTTAAGGGGGGCAGAACAGTGAAATCCAGTGAGCAACATGAACTGTCAGTTAAAAACAAAAAGACTATTGTGTTTCTTTTTCCAGCGAGAGCTTTTGTTTTTTTTCCTTGGGATTGTTAAATTCTCTGACCAGCGATCTGTGGGACTGTTTTCCATTTAAAGAAAGACGTTATGCACTGTTTACCAATGTTGCGTCTCCATCTTGGTAAGAATGTACTGATATCTCTCACGCGCTCCCTCTTTATTGTATGATTTTACAATGTCTGATCTGTGTCATAAAAACAGAAGTTCAAGGTGTCATTTTCAACAATTAAAGTGCCTTTTCAAATTAAAGTGCCTAGTCATAGTTTGATAACCTCTTTCCAGCATGAATTCTACACCATTTGTTTTCTTTTTCTTTTGCCAAACTTGCACACACAATACCACAACTTACCCACCCACTCAGACATACATAGCTCTCTTACACAAAAGAGGATTTCACACACACACAAATGTTTGTTTTTCTATCATGGAGGGGACTTCCCATTGACTCCTATTGTTTTATGCTCTTTGAATAGTCTTTTATTATTATCATTGCTTTATACTCTTTTTGTTTAGCTTTTTTTAATATCTGGGAATATTTTAAATCAGAATTAGATTTTATTTAAAAATCTTTATATTTAAATAAATAAATAAATATATATATATATATAGACCATGGATCAGACTTGTTTGTTCAGCATATCCCAGAAGTAGGGAAATTGGAGGCAAAGTCAATACCTCAAACATGGTTGTGCTCCTCAAATCATTCCTGAACCATTTTTGCTTTGTGGCATGGTGCATTATCCTGCTGAAAGAGGACACAGCAACCAGGGAATTCCGTTTCCATTAAAGGGTGTACATGGTCTATAATGCTTAGGTAGGTGTACATATCAAAGTATCATCCACATGGATGGCAGGACCCAAGGTTTCCAAACAGAACATTGCCCAAAGCATCACACTATCTCCGCTGGCTTGCCTGCAGCCCATAGTGCATCCTGGTGCCATGTGTTGCACCCTGCCATCGATGTGTTATGAAAGAAAGCGTGATTCGTCAGACCAGGCCACCTTCTTCCATTGCTCTGTGGTCCAGTTCTGAAGCTCACATGCCCACTGTTGGTGCTTTCAGCGGTGGATTGGGGTCAGCATGGGCAACCTGACTGGTCTGTGGCTATGCAGCCCAATATGCGACAAACTGTAATGCACTGTGTATTCTGACACTTTCTACCAGAACAAGCATTAACTTTTTTAACAAATTGAGCTACAGTAACTCGCCTGTTTAATAAGACCACACGGGCCAGCCTTCGCACCCCATGTGCATCAATGAGCCTTAGCCACCCATATCCTCTTGTCGTTGGTTCACCACTGTTCCTTCCTTGGAGCACTTTTGATAGATACTGACCACTGCAGACCAGAAACACTCCACAAGAGCTGCAGTTTTGGAGATGATCTGACCTAGTCGCCTAGCCATCACAATTTGGCCCTTGTCAAACTCGCTCAAATCCTCACGCTTGCCCATTTTTCCTGCTTCTAACAAATCAACTTTGAGGACTACATTTTAACTTGCTGCCTAATATTACAAACCTAACATGAATATCTTAAAAATATTAATTATAATGACATAACGCTTACCAAAAAGTCATAACTAATTTGCTGAAAATCAGATGTGGGTGCAAACTATATTATGATCTCCACAAATGATTATGCATTAGTTTGACTGACTGTTGCAAACGGCCATGGTTCCTCTTATTTCACAAGATCAGTTACATTTTCTTTTGAAACTCTTAAAATATAATGCCAGATATATAAATGACTGCTGCTCCTCTGCTTATGAAGCATTTTTACCTTTGAGTACAGCCCTAAAGGGATGTTTTGTCAGGCTGAAACCCCCAAAAGATCACTCCCCAGCTCTCTGTTCTCATAAGTCTTCCAGACAACCAGCTATGAGTCACCGTCATTCTCACTTCTGCTTGGGGTCCCAATGTCTCACAATCTCAAAAAAAAAAAACACACACTCAGAGGCCACACATACTTACACACCATTTGACTAACCCAGTGTTGAGCACGCACCAGTCTATTCGGTTTTAGATGTGGCCACACACACACACACACACACACACACACACACACACAAATTAAGACAGTTCAGTTCAGTTGTCTGAGCTCCCAGACAGCCCTTGTTCCAGCCTGCACAAATATACCATCACTTCATCACACATTCCCCTTGCCAGCGCTCCCTAGCAATCTGTCACTCATATGTGTCATCGTTAAAGCTTTTCTGCCATTCATTAAGACCACCAGGCATTCCTCTTCACAAACCCAAGTTTGTCCTCCCTAATTCCCAGAATCCACCAGAACACTCCGGAATGTCACAGGATCACATCCAGGCACTGTCCGAATCATTCAACATCTCGGGACACACACACACTCAGACACAGGCCTCACTTATCTCATTCGTTTGTGCAGGGCCTGGAAAGAGTAAACACAAATAAACAAGTGGGACAGTTGGCACGAGGAGAGCGACGGCGGGGCTGGAGATCTCTCTGCTCAGCTGCATCTCCCTCCTGTGAGAGCAAGAAGCTCCGCAATCATCCCTCAGGTCTCCTCTCCTGTCTGAGAAACAGAAATTAGGCCAGTTTGTGATCACTTAGACATTAAACTAGATCTTTAGATTTTCAAAAAACAATTCTACATTTTTTCTTCTAATAAGTTTGGTACCGTGTACATTCATAAGCCAAGCCAGAAATGGCAAAATATTTAGTGGTCTTTTAATGGTCTTAACTATTTTAAATCACAAATCACTGGTCAGGAAATGAGAAAGAATTGCACAAATACTGTAGATAAAGTAGCTTAGCATAGCCTTCCCCAACTCGCAGACAGCGTTTTACAGGAAAAAGTCAGTGTTGTTTAACTCAACAGATCATTAGTTGAAAAATGTCTCCCAGTTCATTTGTGTTGAATGTGAGACCAAATGTTCACTACAGGGTGCAAATCTGGACTCTGACCAGGCCAAAACATGAGCCTGGTGTCTCAAGATACTTGGCTGTCTTTGCAATTTGGGCAGGAGCATTATCTTGTTGAAAAATAACATCTTATCATTCCTCTAACATTTCAACTGTGAAAATTGATATTCAATTTTCAATACTCTTGCATTAAATGATTTTTCACAGTGAAGTAGCTCACCAATACCAGCAACTGAAAAGGCTTCTCATGCAACGACACTTCTTCCTCCATGTGGTAGAGATGCTTATTATTATAGATTATATTATATGTTATTATAGATGCATATTATTGACATGCATATATTATATATTATTATAGATGCATATTATGATTTTTGAAGACAACACTGTGGCATCACCTTGTTCACAGTAGCTTGTGTAAGGTTGTTCATCGCCCCTGGGTAAAAGCACTTTTTGTACTTCGGAAGGAGTGGCTTCATCGAAACAGGAACTAAAAATATATTTGCTACAGATCGTGTTTTATTAATGTCTACACCTAACTTTACAATAATGTAAATACAGTAATCAAATGATGATCTATAAAATGCTCTCTATATAGATCATTATCCCATCTAGCCTTTACCAGACTGGGGAAAGCAGTGCTGTAATTATGTGGTTTTTGAACAATCAAGCATGGTAGCATATTCTAGTACACCCCAAGCACAAAATCAAGACATCGTAAAAGGGCATAATAGGACCCCTTTAAAATAATAAATAATGTGATATATATTGGAGCAAAAGTTAAAATGTAAATGTCAAGTAAATGGATCTGCTGCTAACAACATGTAAAATAGTCGTGAGATATTACAAGATATAAAGTCAAACTGCAAGATTTTGGTCTTACATTTTGAGATACAAAGCTGTAATTATGTAGCCTGGATGCCAGCCGAACTTAGCCCCACCCAAAAAAATTTTAGGTCTGGCAGTTCGGTCTGACATTGCTCCATAGAGGAGTAATTATACCCGAACAGAAACTGTTTGGACCAATGAAATCATCAGGCGGGCTTTAGACGATTACGGACAGATGATCAACAGTAACGTAATCATGCAAGTCATCAAAGGGGCTTGGATTATATTTTTTCGAATCCTAAACGGAGAGCTTGTTTGTATATGCATTTACCTTCACAATTTCTCTCAGAAATGATGATCATGTTGGGTAAGTACTCTGTGTATCATTAAATTATTGTATTTTTTTTACAACACCGGCAAACATCGTGTATTCCAGACCAGCGCATGTGCAGACAGGATTGCCAAGTTTTTACCTCAAAACCCGCCAACTACTAGCCCTAAACAATAGCTTCTCGGGGGGTTCTCTGGGGGAAAAAATGCGTTTGGGGGGTAAAATGTGTGCTATTTTGGCAAGGTTGCCTGCTAAAATTCGCACTCATGGGTCTATATCACATAATAGTCGCTTCAACCCACACGGACATAGTAGAAAACAACTCGAAATACACGGACTTGGCAACACAGTGCATTTGAACTCTGTTGACATTTGACAATGCGTCACTTCGTTGTTCTGATTGGTTTTTGGTCTATTCAATTGATGTCTTTCCTGGTTCGGTTGAAACGCCCAATAATTGCAGCACAATGGAGCAGTTTCAGACTGATGATGGACATGATGGCTAGCCTGACAAGCCAGACCCACATCAAGATGTTTGTGGGCAAATTAAATTTGCTGCCGCTAGGGTGCATCTAGATTTCTAGGCTACATGATGGCAGTTTCAGACTCATGATGACTACAATTGAGTATGACCACGTCAGGCTAGTAATTGTGCGATATAAAGTCACAATTAACTTTTTATTTATTTTATTTAGATAAGGAAACAGGCTTCCATACATTACTTGTCTCAAGGCATAGCACAAGTAGTGCTGAAGTTTAATACTAATACGGTTTCATTCAAATATCCATGTAAAATTATCCTCTAAATAATCTGTAAATAAAGGGGGGTGGGGGGGGGGGGCAGAGCTAGATCATTTTACATTGTTGCTACTTCAAGAAGCACTTGTGCTTTTTCAAAAAAAGGCTACAAAATAATAGTTATTAAAATGGTGGCCTTCAAAAGGTGTGAGAAATTCAGCCTTCAGAAGCAGTGTCAAATAAGACTCGCCCCACAATCCTGTGGTGTTTTAAGAGACCCTCAGCAATTTCCTTGAAATACCACATTTAACATGAACCAGCGTGGGTCTGTTTCTACAGCCACCAGAGCAATTTGGGATTTTAGGGAATAAAAATGCTCAAATTTCTGGAATTTTAATGTCCTGGAGTCTTTGATTATGTAAGATAAGCCATTAAAAAAAAAAATGAGGCCACAAGTGATTCTTTACATAGCTGAAGCATAAACACATACTCTTTGACCTCCGGATGAATGCAGTCTGCATGGAATGCATCATTCAGATTTATTCAAGTGGACAAAAGTTCATTTGACAATATGATATAATCACAGTCACATACAAATACTGCAACAGGATTTTTCTTGTGCAAAATAAATACATATTATAGTTAACATATCATTAAAAAGACAAATACATCATCTTTGAGGAATGATTGGGAATAAATTGTGCATATTTCTTTTCCTTCCAAACTATTAGGTAATAACCATATTGCCTTTATTTGGCGAGAAAAATCACAGGTTTCTTCGGATCTACACCGTAAACATGCTCACTGACGCCTGTAAAAGCAGTTTACTCAGGCTTAGCATTTGTCCATGGCCCTAAACTGGCTATTTGCATAGAAAAAGGCAGGCACATTCTCAGGTAGACGTTAAACAGCTGTTTACTTGTTGCTGGTTAAGTTAGTTAAAGCCCACGTTCTGTAGATAAGAACATAGGAGGTCTGTGGTGTGTCCTGTTTTACATTATAACATTTCATTTGGACCCGGTCCTGGCCCGGCTCCATCTGAACCAATCGAGTGTTGGGTTACAGCGCAAAGAGGCTCAGCACCCACCCGGATTGCAGGAATGAGTGGAAGTCCTTCGTGCCAAGTCTCTCCAATAACCCCTCGTGTGACACAGAGGGGACCTTTGTGAAACAATCCTTGCGCTGACCAGTGAACACTGTTTAATTAACCTTTTCTCCTCTCCCTCCTCCCATATTCCCATGTTTTCCTAGGAGGGCAAAAGAGAAAGGCATAATCTCTCCTCCAACACCCCTACGGCCCTCCACACAAAAACACACACACACACACCTTTTCTTTCAGTAATGAGAGAGCAAGAATTTCTTTTTCCCTCCCGCTCTATTATAGCAATGCAGAATCGCCCGTTGTTTAAAGACTGGACCGGAAATTGTCTTTCTAAGAGTGGAAGGCGGTCGGGCTGCGTGACGGAGCTTGAGGGAAGCGGTCGGGGGACATCCTGGCGACCAGGAGCCCAGACGAGCAGGAGCGAACGGGAACAATAGACCCTCCATGACCTCTCCGCCTCGAATCCAACTCACGGGAATTACGGCGAGCAGGGAAAGAGCGTTTAGAACAGGCATGAAAAGAGTCGAATGCCTTTAATAGGCCATAAACAACCCAAACGCCAATGTGTTGAACTGGAGGGTGGAGATTTTAAAATGTACAGAGACAAAAAAACTCGAGCGAGTATGCCAAGGAAGAGGACTACATCCCTTTCGTTACTGGGAGGATCTCGTTATGATCAGATCCTCACAGCCAAACAAGGGAGGTGCCGGGAGATGCTTCGCCGAGGTTGTCTGAGGACGACAGCGTGGTTACATGGGAAAGACAGTGAGGGTGATGGACGGAGGAGTGGATTCACATCTCCAAAGACTAAATGGAAGGGTCCAGGTGCTCAATATGAGCATAAAGATGTTAGGGGAATGTAGAGTCCCAAAGGTAATGACATGAGAGAACGCCGCAACACACCCAGTGAGCAAACAGGGCCAACATTCAATCAAATGGTGCACAATATCCAGAATGAACAATCTGTGAGATTGAGAGTGCCTCTTGGTGGTGCCAAGCAGGAACTGCAGCATGGTTCATTTGGGAAGCTGAGTGGAAATTGGTTGTTTGGCAGCCACTAAAAACTTAGCCAACTGTAAGGCTAAACAGCTTGTTGGTAGTAGGAAAGATCGAGAGACTGAAACCAAGACAGAGGGAGAATCAGAGCACTTCAACCCAATGTGAAATATTGAAGGCATAATTGACTCAAAAATTTGATTTCTCATCCTTTACTCACCCTCATGTTGTTCCAAATCTGTACCACTTACTTTCTTCTGTGGGACATATTTGGAAGAATGTTGGAAACGTTTTTGTTGCCATCGATTCCAATTGCATGGAGAGAAAAACTCATGACATGTTCCACAGAAGAGTGTCATACAGATTTAGAATGTCACATGGCTGAGTAAACGATGACAGAATTTAATCATTTTTGGGTGAACCATCCCTTTAGACACCTTAAGTGTCATAAAATCAACACTAGCTTCTCTCCAGTTGAAGTCAAACATACATTTAAACTTTAAAAGACGAGTGATCTTCAAAACCTCCATCTCAAAGTCTTTAGAGTGACTAATGGGGAAACGGCACTACTGTGGGCATTTTGTCGTTATGTATAAGTGAAAAGGTGTGTCTGTGTGCATTTTCAACATTATACACCAAACCTCACTGTATATCTACAAAAGATGGCACATCTTCCCACAGGGATCGTTCGACGCACGCAGGTTCAGACAAGACAACCTCAACGCACGTTTCCCAGATCATTTCAGGAATGTTCTCACCCTTCTGAAGTTCCTTTTGAGGTCAGACGTCACTCCAGGGAAAGAAAACCCTGCTAAAAAATAGCTTAGACTACTTCGTTTGCTGGTCTGGCTGGTTATAGTTTCGACTAGTTGGTCTGGTAAATGCCGAAAAGCCCCAAAGCCAGCAACTCAGACCAGCCTGACACCAGCAACCATCTTAAGCAAGTTTAAGCTGCTATTTAGAAGAGTAAAGCACCATAAATTCATTAAAAGCTTGAAAAGAAGTCACCCTAAATTTGAAAAGACGTGTTGGCAGGAAAAGCATTTGGTCCACATACAGTCCTGATGGCGACAATTCAGATCAGGGCTGGAATGAGGTTCACAGGTGTGAGAGAACAACATTTGTCACATTAATGTCTCTGTAGCCTGCGGACAGGCTAAAGAGCTACTGTCTGAACATGTCCAGTTCTGGAGCAGCAAAAAGCTGCCTTAGGCCACTCACACACAACTCTATAATACCAGTACCTCAGTGACACACACACACACACACAGTACTACCACCACCAACATCATCATCATTCTCACAGGACGATTCAGCCCTTAGTGTGCATGTGTGTGTGTGTGTGCAGAAAATTGTCCTCTCCGTCCGGTCCTGAGAGTCTTCAATTGAAGAGGATAGAATCCGGATCTCTGTTGGTCATCTGCGCCATGTGTTTAAGAACATCTTTCTTAGTAATGATTCCCAGCAAACGCCTAAAAGTGAGACAGAAAAAAATGGTTCTTGTTTTTAGTTAATCCAAATCACTGATCTGTCAAGTCAGAAAATTATTGAACAGATGGTCCTAGTTAGCATATGCATGAGAGAGACTTTAGATGTTTGCATAAAGTTTCAAGGCCGTGTGTGTTTCCAGTCTACTTGTTTTTTTATATGATGTCATTTCCTTTTATTGTGCTAGATAGACTTGAAGGGTGGATCATAGGGACTGAGAAAGACCAACAACCACGTTGATCTTTTTGACATCGGGAGCTGATTAACACACACACACACACTTTAAAAGGCAAAATAACTGCAACAAGAATCAACGTCAGCTGTTTTGAACAAATATGGTGTGGAGCCTTTTTATAAAAAGGGACCTTTGTAGAAACAAAAGAACAGACACTCAATGGCCTTTTATAATACAAAAACATATGGATGAAAATGTCTCATCTCAGGATTAGTCAATCAGTGCTACACTGGAGCAGTGTATTTCTTTGTTCAATTCAATTGTATAGAGCTATTCACAAATCCTTTCATTTCAAAGTTGTTAGTGAGCATGGCAATGGCGAAAGTGGTAAGGAAAAACTCCCCAAGATGTTTATGTAGTAGTGGATGCAAAA
Source organism: Pseudorasbora parva (assembly GCF_024679245.1). Lineage (NCBI taxonomy): Eukaryota > Metazoa > Chordata > Actinopteri > Cypriniformes > Gobionidae > Pseudorasbora > Pseudorasbora parva. Next base: position 49,480,262 of record NC_090172.1, read on the forward strand.
GAAATCTTGGGAAGAACAAAGACTCAGCTGGGGAAGCCCTCCTGCTTGGGTTGGAGAACATTTAAACAAAGTATGTTTTAATAAACAGCAACGTGGAGACAACAGATCGGTTCTCAAACCTAGTGAGCTCACTTTTGACACAACACAAAACACAGCAAGGCAGCATTCAAACTGAGAAAGAACCTAATAAACGACTGATTTGAAATACTACTGATTTCAATAGAGAGAGGTGTTTAGTGAGTCAGATATTTAATGGTATAGTTCACCTAAAAGTGAAAATAATCCCATAATTACTAACCCTCAAGCCATCCTAGATGTATATGACATTCATCTTTCAGACGAATACAGTCGAAGTTATATTTATACCTTATATAGTATATATTTATATATTTAAAAAAATTCCACCTTCCGTGTTCAACTTGTAACACAGTAATGCCGCTCACAGTTCAAAGTGCTTACGCTACGACCTCTCATGGCTACGCAGTTATGCTTATTAAATGGGTTGAATATGCGAGCTTGTTATTTTACTTTATAACGTATTAACTCTTTCACCGCCAAACACAGAATTTTCCGTTTTTGTGAGAAAACGCCTCCCGGCCAAACACAGAATTTTCAGGGTTTCTGTGTTTTCACTGTTAGACGCTAGGGGGTGCCATTACGCATCTCCTGAATGAGTACTGAATCCCCTGATCAAAACACACGTGAGTAAAATCTGAGACAAATTTTGCTAATCCTAAAAGATTCCTCTGGTCCTAGGCTAAAATGTGAAGTCTTTGATAGTAAGTTTGACATGTTCACCAGCAGCCGATTAATGACCGCTGCGATCGAATTTTACCTCAGACGAAATTCTGGCAGTGTCAGAAAATTTACCACACAATCCTGCAGTGTGACTTCTCTTACGACGATCGTCAAATATCTTGGTTTTTCAAGGCAAACTATGACTAAAGCGAGAGCTAGGGATTTCTACGTAGCCATCATTTCAGTCCGGCGTGTAATGCAGCTCACCGTCAATGAACGCATCACTGATTGATGATATAAAACTCCGGACGAGTTTTCTTGTGTGTCCGTCTTTAGCACGCCTTGACTATCGTACAGTCTGACATTGATGACAACTGAGATCTTACAGTGTAACATGAGCCCAGGATGAGCTACAGAACTGTGCAAGCATTAGGAGTGTTGATGGACTCGATCTCCTCCATCTGTGTTTGATCATCGCTCTGAATCTGATCTGGATACAGTCTTTCACAAAAAACATGATTTTCTCTGCTTTTTGTTCAAAATGTAGCTCTTTTATGAAACTTACCCATATTCAAGTGTTGATACAAAAGGAAAAGTTTCAAAGAAGAGGGTCTACTTCTTTTGATATATTGCATGTTCAGATTTTCATTATTTTAATTCTACGGGCTATTACATTTTTGTGGCAAAAACCCTGACAGTGGCTGGCAACTTTTTTTTTTAAACGCTGATGAGGAATGAGTTAAATATGAATATTTTTCTTACAAAAACCCATCAGTTTTGACTCCTAGATTCAGAAGTTTCAATAAAATGTTTTCAGCGTTTTTGTATTATTAATTATTTAAATGTCTTTTCTAGTAATTTGCGACAGTTTTTTCACTCAATACAAATTTCTACCCAAAAGCTTGACATAGCTATGAACATTTTTATTTATAAAAAGATTAAACATTTTTTCATGACTTTACCAGGCCTAGAAAAATATATCCAGGTTTTCCAAAACCATGGGGAACCTTTTAAATACAAACAAATTAAAATAAGAAATACCATGTCAGGTTACATGTTGATTTAAAAGCCGTTTTAACTTATTTTAAAGCTAGTTTCATCTTATTTTAAATCAATCAAAAGTCTTCTTGAGGCCCCTTGCTAGTGTGCTGAGGCCCTCTAGTGGGCTGTGGCCCTCTGGTTAAGAATCTGACCTATATCACACAAATATACAGTAAAACTGTTCATTTATACTTTAATTGAATTACTGAAAAGTATTATTTAAAAAAATCGTGCTTGTCCAGCATTTTAAAATAATTTTATAGCTTAGCTCTTTGTAAGGCATTCTAGTGGTGCCTTATCTGACTGTGATGTGGTCTCAGAGTTGGGCCAAAATATGCATCTTAGAAGGTTGCATAGTTTTGCTGCCAAAGATGTTGTCTTTTAATGCTCAGGCTCACAAGAGTTTGGAACAGAACTAACTACGGGTGAGATTAAAATCGTTCAGTTTGACCTGGATTTATATAGCTATAAATGAGACATTAATGCTAAAATGATGTTTATTTTTCCTTGGTCCAGTTCAGACTCACCCGTTCTGAGTGACGAGGCACTGCCGCAAGCCGAGCTTGCGGAAGATATCCACCACGATTTCCATAGGTGTGTGCACAGTGACCGTGAAGGGGCTGAGGTCCAAGATGCAGTGCAGTTTGACTGCAGGAGGAGTGTTGGGCGACGCGGGTGGATCACATTCAGTGAACAGGACGGCAGACACGCTGACCACGCCCTCTTGAGTCCGCCGTGCATTTTCTGAGATGATTGAGCAAAAGTTGTGAAGGAAAAAGACAAAAACTGGACAAATTAGCAGGGTAAACACAACACTAATCCAGCGTTGGGTTAATTAGCCTCAGACCATCATATTGCACATATTGGAAATGGCTAAAATTACTGCTTCCGATCTAATTGGCTGGCTGCTCCAAAATCTCTTGGAATAACTGTACACAGGTTTTTAATCAGTCAGAAAAGAAAGTTGCACTTACAAGGAACCAGGCTGACAAATCCTTTGTGCCATTATCTCTTTGAAAGATATTCAAGAATTTGGTTTGAGACATTTAGTAGCAAGAAAACGAGATCTCCCCAGGAACAACTTGATCTCCCAAAATTTCAGACAAATATGTAAAAACTTTCAGACTGTGGATGGCTGCATCAGTCAGTTGGCTGTCTTGCGAGACTCCTAACTATCAAATTTATGTCATTTGTTTGTTTATAATACCATACAAAAGTTTGGGGTCAGTTTTTTTATATTTTTGAAAAGTTTCTCTGTATGGGAAAAAATAAATGCTGCATTTATTTGATTTAAATAATACACTACTGTAAAGCTGTAATATTGTTAAATATTATTAAATACAATAACTGTTAATTTATTTTAAAACAATTTATTGCCGTGATGTCAAATAATTACTCCAGTCTTCAGTGTCACATGATCCAGTGTCACATGAGAAATCAATGTGATTTGTTTCTCAAAAAAAATTCTCATATATATATACATACACACACACACACACACACATATATATATATATATATATATATATATATATATATATATATTCCCCTTTTTTGATAAGGAAAAACTTTAAATAGCATAAATATGTGGAGCACCGATAAAAACAAATCCTCACCTAAAGATATTACCAGATCCCTCCTCAACACGAAGCCCACCAATCTCTGAGACTGATGTGAGATCACCACAGGAAAGCCACTGTAGGTTGTGTCTGAGATGAGTCTCTCCACCTCCTCTACAGTCATTTCGTTCTGCGTCAGCACAGACAGTGGTGGGCTACCCCGCCGTGGCCGCATCACATCCGTGGCAAGAGTCTTGTGGCGGAATTCCTCTTTGGCTTCCAGGAAAGGGTAACCATTGAGACGAATGTGGGCCTCGTAGATGCCCTCACGACCCAGAGCGTCTGCGACCCATTTGCTGGTCATAGCAGCAGCCATAAGAGGCACAATGTACTCTAAACCTCCTGTCAGCTCAAACATAATAACCACCAGAGAGACTGTCATACGGGTCACACCACCTAAAGTGGGAAATAAGAGAAAGAAAGAAAAATTCTAATCTGACAATGCAGCAGGATTATAGCTGGATGTGGCAATTTATTAGTTTCTAATGCAAATGGTTACAAGATGGTGCTTAATACAGATTTATACCACTAACCATAAATATGAACATCGGTAATAATGAAGCTTAATTTAGCAAGCACCAATAGTTAGGGTGTCTAAAGTAAATGGTTAATTAAAAGTGCGACAGAGTCAACGACTAAGCAAGGTCGAGCTATGTTCCTGAAAGCAAACATTAAATGCTTCTGCATGGAAGACTGCCCAAGGCAATTTGGTTGTAACTGCAAAGTGAAAAAATAAATCATCTGGAAAATGAATCTTCTAAATCACCCCTCACCCAGACAGGCTGCAGCGCCCACCATAGCGTACAGGCCCGGCGTGATGCAGTCTGCCCCAGGAGAGCACCAGCTTCTGAAAACATTCCAGTCATGGTGGTAGATGGCCAGCTGCTCCATTCCCACACCAAGAAGTCTGCCTGCTATAGCCCCCACCGCCATGCTGGGGATGAACAGACCGGATGGCACCTAGAGAGAAAATAAAGAAATAGATAGAGATAGCAGATCTTACTTGTGAAGCAAGCAGTGAATTGACAACTTCTCAAGAAGGTTTGAAGGTTATCGTGACTAGGGTTGGATCGATACCAAACTTTTGGCTTGGTTTTTGTTAACTCACTGACACCAGCCTCTGGTAGTTCGGAATCGATGCCCTAGGCGGTAACTCGCCTCAGATGATAAATTTCTATAGGCCAAGACTAGAGAAACTAAATAATGTGTAATTGAAGGGTCCAAATTTATTTGGATGGCATTTAAAAAAATTTTTTTAAAAACACTACAATATTTTTGGGGTCTCATTAAAAAGTTGACAAATACCTGCCAAACTAACATGTAGGAAATTATTTTATTTGTCAAAACTATGTTTTTTTTATTTTATGGAAATTTCCAAAATTACTGTACCATGGTAAATTTGTGGTGCTTAGTTTGGCTTTTCTTATATTGTATCAATTTGGCCCTCTAGTGGTTGAGGAATAAAACTCATTTACTCATGGAGGAGCATTTCTGTAAAATGTTAACCCTTGTGCATCCTTAAGAATGCTTTGAATAATGTTTGTAACCAAACAGTTGATGGGCCCCAGACTTCAATAGTATTTTTGGTTAAAGAGTGCTGTTAACTGTCTGGTTCCCAACAGTCTTTAAAATATTTTTTGTGTTCAACAGAACAGAAGAAAGAAACTAGCACAGGTTTGGAACAACTTGAGGGTAAGTAATGACAACATTATTCATTTTTGGGTGAACTACCCCTATAAAATGAGACCAGATTGAAATTAGCTTAAATTAATTTAAATCTGTGCTCCAAAGTTTCTATGACAGTTGACAGTTCTATGACACTAACATTTATGTCTTCTAAGGACCTCAGAGTAACTTTTTTTAATTAACAGACAAGGGTTAACCTAAAAAAAAAATCTGTATAACTTAAGAGGTTTGCTCTCAGAACTTTACAGAGACTAGAGGTTGTTTTGCAGTCAAAACACATCTAGGTCTGTTACCTTCATGCCAAACGTAGCCACAGTGATGAACATCTTAAAGACCAGTGCAATGGCTAGCAGCAACATAGCCGTATAGAGCCCTGGCCCCGCCGGACGATCCGCCAGACCATTAGTGATAGTAACATTAGCACTTCCTGTCCTGCTTCCACTGTAGTCACAGATTTTCGACGAGTCCAGCAGACTACAGTCGTTGAACAGCTCAGAGATCAGTTGGCTGCCACTCATCCGCGTGTACTCATTCGGGAATGCTAGCAATGCTGTGATAAGGGTGACCAACAGAACCTCGAGGACAGGGTAGTGCCCAAGGCAGGTGTTCTTTCGGAGACGGCACCAGGCGATGTTAGCTCGGATGAAGAAAGCCCCCCAAAGGCCACCAAAGATGCCTAGAAATATGAAGGGTATGAGTTCTAGAAAATGCCAGGGAGTATGGAACTCTACGTAGAAAAGGACTAGACGGCTGTTGCCAAAGGGATTGATGGAGCGAAGGGTGAATGCTGCAACCAGAGCAGCGAAGAACGAACGCCACAGAGTCTTCAGAGGGAAGTAGTAGCTGACCTAAAAAAGAAAAAGTGAGGGAAAAAGTGTCAGATGTTAAAACAACATTGGTGTCTTCTCCAAACTCGTCTATTATTATTATTATTATGATCAGTTATGTCACTTGCAGCTGCACACACATTGTGGTGGCAGAAAACAGTGGTAATATGTGGAGGAAAATAGGCAAAATCCAAGAATTAAGGGTAAAAAATATTGTCTTGTGCCTTTGGATGTTATAATCGGAAAACAAGAAAAAAACGGTGTTAATTTTTACTGAATACCATTTTCCAAGACACCCTTTAAAGCTAAACGCAGATGTTTATGGTTGTAAGCCATTAAACGTAGAGACTGGACTGATGAACCTGTGTTCATTAGTCTACTGTTAAAGCCTGAATTTTATATAAATAATAGGTCTGCATAAAATTCTCATACACAGTTCATAGGGGGCATAATGTGTTAGCCTTACTGTTACAGTGTAAAAATAATATTTAGACCTATTATATTTTTATATCCCAATTCAGATTTTTTTTCTTGCAATTTCTGATTTTATTTCTAACAATTATTCTGTGCCTTATCCTTAGAATTCTGCGTTTATATCTCGCAGATCATATTTTTCTTTTTAGAATTCTCAGATATAAACTACCGTAATGACCTTTTTTACCCATTATTTAATTTCATTTTCAGCCACCAGGTAGGCTCCGCCCACAAAACATCATTGCTGTTTGCAAACACCCAATTGGTCTAGAAGAAATTCTTCTTGAGAATTCATGATCACATGATGCTGAAGACAGGAATAATGGTTACTGCCAATAGCAGGAGAAACAGTTGCTCTGCCAATAGCGGGATTATATTTCAAAATGTATTGAACTTATTTTAAATTGTAATAATATTTCACAATATTACTGTTTTTGCTGTATTCTGATCAAATAAATGCAGCCTAGGTAAATATAAGAGATCTTTCTTTGTTTGTTTGGCTGACTATATTATAACTCTTCCTGCAGAAATATAAAAACTGCTCACCTCCTCAAGACTGAAAAGCACCCCACCAATAGGAGCACCGAACGCTACAGACACTCCGACTGCAGATGCTGCAGACAACACCTGATACAAACACAATGAATATTTAATTCATTAACAATCCATTTGAGTTCCATTTCCTAACTAAAATGCACAATAAAGAGCATATTCACTCTCCTAAATATATGAGCACTATATTATACAATCCAATGATATAACCCTGATTACTTGATTCAGGAGGACAGCCCAGAAAAAGCTTCGTCTGTTCACCATTTCTATCACCAATTTGGCACTGGCAACTTCCAGCACATCAGTTAACAGAGACCAAGCCAAGAGGCTTATATCAGTGTATTACATTACGAGTTCTGATCCAAGAAACAAAATACTGTTCTGTTACTTTTCTGTCAGTCTATCCCACACTCCCCTCTCCCTTATCTCTTCATCACTCCATTCCTCCACTCCTTATCTCCCTCCCCGGTTCCTCTCACCTCTCGCCTCTTAGCCTCGTTTCGACGGTATTTGGTGAAGAAATGGCATAGGATGTTCGCGCAGCAGCAGGCTACGTGAACCAGCGGACCCTCCTTCCCCAGACTGAGGCCGGAAGAGACGGCCAGCACCAGCGTGATGGTCTTTACGATCAAAGTCCACTTTCCCAGGTACCCACGGATTATAAAGCCACTCAGGATGGTCTTAATCTGCAAGAATCAGGCAAGGGTTATAAAGGATTCAAAATTATTCCCAAAAGCTGGCCATTTTCCAGATCAAGAGTTGCTGAGCAGTTATAATTCACTTAAGCAGTTTTTCTTGGCATATGAACATGTCTTAATGGATCGTTTTAAAAACAGCCATTAAAACGGTTCTTAAATCTCCTCTGACAACTCCTCCACATGAATTTAAATCAGTATTACAACTGCAATAATCTAACATGGGGGTTTGTCAGAGAAACAGTGTGACTTATGTCAGAAAATCCCTTCATTGTTCTCTCTGCCAAGGCTAGAGTGCAGAAGCAATTGTGGTTGAACATCTGAAAACATTTTGAACATCTGAAAACAGTACAGAAAACTGTTCAAATATGGTTTGTCTCTATTCACTCTCTCACTTTACTCAGACTCGAAAAACATTTGAGCTATAAAAATGCCTCCTAACATCTGGCTCACTATTGTCTGCTCAAAAAAGAGGTGTTTTAAAGTCACATTTAAAGTGAAGCTGAAGTGTGTAATTTCTGCACCACTAGAATTGTAAAAATAACTACATTTTTAACATTTCTGAAGAAACGGACGTAATAACACGGCTGAAAGAAAATTGTAGGATTGGTGGTTTAATGGGAAAATCTAAATAAAGAGATTGAATTTTTGGAAAGACACATTTTACATCATATGTGTGAGCATCTCACCTCTGGTATTCCTGAACCACAAGCGTAAGGGGCGAAGGCTCTCACCAGAGTCACTGCCAGGAAGGCGAAGAGAAGAGCCCAGCACACATACATGAAATAACTCGCCACATACGCACTGGGCCCCTGCAGGACACACACAGGATACTGCTCAAATTAAAGGGGCTTATATGGCATCACCCCCTACAGGACAGTTAGGGGTTAAACTTGTTCTTACAAACTATTTACTAACATCGTGAAATCAATCATGGGGGGTTTATGAGAATATGACCTCTAAATTAAGGCTTGAAACTACCTCCCTAATAATTTACATGAAATGTTGTTTTAAAGGTCTGAATGATTCCTCCAATTCTCAATAGATTGGATCCTGAAAAATTAGAAATTCATTTTTTAAGAAAAAGTACTACAATTAATTCAGGATTTGTGGAGACATTTCAGATGTTAAAATTTAAAGAATTTATGCTACCAGTATTTATATAAAGTAAAAGAATAATAATTAATCTGAGATAAAAATGTTTTATGTTTAAATTGTAGCTTCATCTTCATACCACAAGGGGGTGATATATACATTATTGTTTAGAAGTGTGGGGTCAGAAAGATTAAAAAAAATACATATTAACAGAGGTGGGACAAAGTCATTGTTATGCAAGTCACAAGTAAGTCTCAAGTCTTTGCCCTCGAGTCCCGAGTCAAGTCGAGTCAAAGATGAGTCAAGTCTCGAGTCGAGTCAGAAGTCAAAGCCAACAAGTCTCAAGTCGAGTCCAAGTTCTACCATTTTAGTTTCGAGTCACTTCAAGTCATCTTACCACAAAAATAAAAATTATACAAATTATGTATGTCTGTAAGATTTGTATTTATTTAAACCTCTTTTTATACAATGACATTAAGCAAATACAGTAAAAAAAAAACAGAAACACTAGAACAATGCACAGCGGCTTCAGTCCTGTATTGTGTTGACCTCATATGGCAAAACGGTTCAACTTTCAAATAGATATGGGTCCTTTTAGCCTAAACTTAGGGCATTATGGAAACATTATGGGAATATTGTTTAGCTTATTTTTGGTTTTATTTGGTTTACTTTAATAATTTAATTTATTAAATTATTTTGTTTTGCTATACTTTTTATGCCAGCTTGCCATGGCCCCCCTAGCGTCCCCTCGCGGCACCCAGGGGTCCCCGTCCCCACTTTGAATACCACTGCTATAAAGCATATGACTTCAGTTTCTGGAGGGAAAGGACTTTCTTATGACTTTTGAAGCAGTGAAAATATTCTTAATATTGCATACACTGAAACTGAAATATTATCGTATACCGTAGTGTATAATAGACAATGAATATTAACACAACAACACTGATATGAGTAAAGAGTAGTTTCAAATACAGCGTGAGGCTATAAGGGATTTTCTGGCATCTGTTTCATATTCTTCTCAGGTATGAAGAATACCTAGAGGGGTGGGGGGCCCAAAACAAGCCCAATATTATTATATTATTTATTATCATCAGTATAATTTATTATCAATAATTTATCAATAAATGACCCTGCAACATTTTAAATTGAAATCTCGTGGAGTTTAAATTGCAAATACAGATGAGATTTTACAAAATTCTTCAAGTTGCAATAAAGACTGTGAACAGAAGAGGTTTGGAGATGGAAAAAGAGAAAAAGTGACGTGAAGGATTATGGTAACTCCAGTCGGAGTTATTGCACACATATAAGGAGCAGTGGTGAACATGCACACTATAAACCGTAAAAAGGATAAGCCCTGCATCTTAATGTGCAATCTGCTCTAAATAGTATTGAAAATTACTAATGTCACATAGCTACTATTTAGGATTATTATGCACTTTTTTACAGTCTATGATTGGGAGTTAGTGCCCAGGAAAACACTGAGAGGGCTGCAATATAGAGACATGTTTATAATAATATACATTCGAACCATACCTACTGTTATTATTAGCAGCCTATACTTTTTTTTATTATTTATTTTTATTTTTAAAATAGCCAAATAATAATAGTCATAATAAATAGCCTACATTATAAAACATATTTTTAAGATTAAATTAGGTGGCTTACCTCCTGTTTCCTCTCCATCTCTGTATATCTTTGCTGGTTGCATTGTTTGTAAAAAAAAAAAAAAAAAATGTATTCGTCTATTTACGTCTACGAACTATCGTTACATTTATAACATCACATCACATGCCTGCACGTTGAACGCAATTTTTCTTCAAAGAGGGGAAGGAGGCGGGATGTATGAGGACGAATGACTACAGCACTTGTATCGTTGCACTATGGCTATTAGCTGTGAGAGACAGTGTCAGTCAATGTATTTGGACAAAACAGCGACCATAAATGTAAAGAAACGAAGTTGCTTGTCATATGTTCCTAACAAGCAACCACATTTTTTCAAATAAGCCCAAAAAACCGCGACCCGCAACTCGAGATTTTTTGCCGACTTACCAAAAAAAGAAGCCCAAATAAGTCACGTGTTATACGCGGACTTGGTAGCTATGGATACTGTTGAATCAAACCAACGTGGGACTACAGTGATTGGATGTCGTGACTCGTGCTGGCAGCGCGCGTGCTCTCTGCATGCATACAGGTGCAGCTTTTTTTCACTGAGAGCCGCGCGGCCGTGTGAAAGAAAAATGGCCAAAAAGTAGCAAGTCTTCTCGAGTCATGAGGCTCAAGTCCAAGTGAAGTCACAAGTCATTGATGTTAAAGTCCAAGTCGAGTTGCAAGTCTTTGTACATTTTGTCGAGTCGAGTCCAAAGTCATCAAATTCATGACTCGAGTCTGACTCGATTCCAAGTCACATGACTCGAGTCCACACCTCTGCATATTAATACTTTTTTTGGGCAAGGATGTATTAAAGTGACAGTAAATGTTTACAAAAAAAATGTATTTCAAATAAATGCGTTTTTTAAATTTTTTTATTTTACTTTGTTCATCCAAAAAATCCTAAAAAATTAAATCCTATCAAAAACCACAAAAACTGTCTGCAGCAAATCTGTGAAGTAGAATGATTTCTGAAGGATCATGTGACAATGAAGACTGGAGTAATAGTGCTGAAAATTCAACTCCGCCATCACAGGAATTACAGTTATTTTAAACTGTAGTAATATTTCACAATATTAATGTTTTACTTTATTTTTCTATCAAATAAAATGTAGCCTCTGTGAAAATAATACATTACAAAAACACTAAAAGCATTAAAACAACTCAACATTATCAACCCCAAAAGTTTGACCAGTAGTATTTATCAGTGCCAACAGTTAAGCAAGAGAAGACCTCCAGTATCATTTAGGCTTAGCGCAACAGTCACATATTTGGAAATCTTTGAGCAATACAGGTCAGGTATTATTACAACAATCAGACAAATAAAAAGTACATATCTGTCTTTCATCTGTCAGCTAGACGTAAATAAAACAATAACCAATAATGTTTTTGATTTCTCATGTCAGTGAAAACATGAATGATACATTTGATTTAAACCACGACATAATGATTACACATGGTGTGCTGGTGACAGATCTCTGTCACGCGATACGTCCGTGCGGGTTGAATATGGAACCTACCTCGTTGACTCCAACCATGAGCTCTGCCCAGCTTTTCCACTGAGGACACTTGTCTCTTTCCTGGAAAGTGGTTTGATTGGATGTCCAGCAACAGTCCTCGTGATTAAACCAGAACCCGTTTAGGCACACACCCTCTTTAAGGTCTGTCATCCAATGGGCGGCAATGTCTATACCTCCAGCCAATGCCCCTGGTGAGAGAAGAGATGGGACACAAAAGACATTCAATTCGCATCATACCAATGCATTTTTATTCAATAATGAATTATCACGACTTTAAGAGAATGTGAGTGTGTTTGCCCATAAAAACTAGCTATCATGATGATAGGGTATTTTATGCATTTTTAGCTAGGTATATGCTTACTGGCCCAAGTCAAACAACCCCATCATCAAGTTACAAGTTACCACATTGACTTTTTTCACAACTTACTGCACATAATAACTTGACAAACTCTTTTTGAAGACCCTCGTTAAATGTACACACGCTTTTTGACATCTGCGCATCTTACTTGATCTCCTTCACGCTTTCTAAAATCCTGCCTTCACTAACTGCAATTTAATCAATAACAAATTGAGACAGTATATTTTGGAGAACAAAATGAGAATGTCTACCTTTGATTAGGATATGCTTGCGTAAGAGAAAACTACTACTCAGTTTTACAGTATATGATCACATAGCAAAGGCAATTTAGGAAAGAAAAAAAAGGGGACAACACATGATTTCTTCATAAGTTAGGACACTAAAAATATAGCTGAAATACTTGGGAAAGACGGGACGTCTGGTATAATCTATCTGGTATAAGTAAAATAATTAAGGGCTATGGGATTTTACACTTACTTAAAGGGTTCACCCAAAAATTCTGTCATTAATTACTTAAATACCCGTAATATACCCATAAAACCCGTAATATACCCGTAATATACCCGTTAAATACCCGTAAATACTCAATACCCGTAAGACCTCCGTTCATCTTAGGGAACACAAATGAAGATATTTTTGTTGAAATCCGATGGCTCAGACAGGCCTTCATTGACACCAATGGCACTAAAGTCGTTACTAAGCCCATCTCACTACAGAGTCTGTACAATAATTTTACGAAGCAACGAGAATAGTTTTTGTGTGAAAAAAAACACGAAATAACGACTTGTATAGTGAAGGGCCGATTTCAAAACAAAGATTCGAACGGTTAGGAATCAGCGTATCATTTCAGGACTCGGATCGCCAATGTCACGTGATTTCAACAGTTTGGCAGTTTGACACGCGATCCGAATCATGAATCAAAAAGCTGATTCATAACCGTTCAAATCTTTGTTTTGAAATCGGCCCTTCAATTTATAAGTTGTTATTTATTGATTTTTTTGTACATAAAATTATTATACAGACTCTGTAGTGAAATGGGCTTTGTAACAACGTCTTTAGTGCCTTTTATGGGTCTTGTGAAAGGAAATGACATTGGTGTCAATGAAGGCCTGTCTGAGGCCTTCTTAAGGGTGTCGAACGACATTAATTACTTACCCTAATGACAGAATTTTCATTTTTGGGTGAACTTACTAATTACTCCTTTATTTGAAAGCCCTTTTTCTAACACATAAGAAAAAACATTATGCTTTGTTAAACCATAAATGTCATAATTACAACAAACCAAGTCAACAAAATTGTATGACTTCTCATTCTTTCTAATATGTCAGAAATGAGCTTCTATACCTTTATGACTCAACACAGTAAGTGTGGGGTAAACAGAGTATGTAGTATGTAACAAAGTAGTAATATGTAGGTCTACTCTGCATCCAAAAACTTCATTGTACTTTGTGCATTCAAGTTCAGGAAACAAACAGAAAGAAATAAAACAATCCCAGTAGTTACAAGGGTCTCACTACAATCAAGAAGTGAGATCGCAAGTAGGGAAAGGAACAGGAAGTGGGCAAGACGAGGGCTGACCTGACATGAGTCCAATGAGGAGCATTAGAAGCCAGCCAGAGAAGGCATCACTGACGCTGATGAGCAAGGCTAGTGTAGACTGCTTACTCCTATTGGTGATCTGAAAGAGAAATGGAAGGTGTTAAAGCAGGAAGTGTGGTTGGGGTTTCATAACCAGTGGCTAAGCCCGCTCACCTCTCTATGCCGATCTCTGTCTTTAGACTTTTCCCTAACCCAATCAATGGTGTTGAAGTCCTCATAGGTGCCAATGCCAGGAATGGTGTCATCCAGAAGATCCATCAGCTTGGGACTGTTGTTTAGTTTCCAATCTGCTTTACAGTGGCCTACAGGGACAAAATACAACAAAAATACTTATGGGAAACCAGGAAACACTGCGTATTGTGTGCAGCAGTGCATGCCTATGCCGTTTTTCTATTGTGAAAGCAGAATGCAAATAAAATGGCAATTAATGATGGACAATTCCCATTGTAGCCTGAGAGGAATTGCAGATAACCATTTCACTATAGCATTGTCAATCAGATCCGTTAGCGTGTGTGATAATCACTGGCAGGGAAAAGCTAATGCACTTAGAATGAGCAACAGACTTGACTACGGTACTGATATTTTGAAAATGTGACGATACCAGCATTTCTGTAGTACCGTTAGTACCAACTGTCGAGTATATTCAGTACCCACAAATTTATTGTCCACAGGTGGAAATTTGTCTTTGGCTTCACCACAAAGAAGTGAGATGACAAGTAGGGAAAGGAACAGGAAGTGGGCAAGAAGAGGGCTGACCTGACCAAAAAGTCAACATCACACAAATCACATTAAAAGACAAGTAACACAATAACCCCTCACACTCGATCCCAGTATTTAAAATTATAACAGCAGTTGGCACAAATGACATTTGATACAACCATATCCTAGCTTGAGGTTGCTTAAAGGGTCTTTTTGATGGGTAAAAATGTAATATTCAAGGGATGAGAGAAATCTCCAATAATAACAACGTGTGCTTTTTGCTTGACTCTTGTTTAATAAACTTAATTCAATTGTCTTTGTGGTTGTCCTACAATTAGACTAGCGATTTTAAAGGAAGTGTATGTAAGATTGTGTCAAAAACTGGTACTACAATCACTTTCAAATGACTGTAGAGCGTTGTATCCCCTCTCCCCCTCTCCCTGACTCGAGGTTGCCAGATTGGCTCCAGGATCAGCGGAACGTTTGTATCTGCAGCTGTGGTAACTAGAGCAGAGCTGGCAACCCGGATGCAGAAACACTACTGGCTTTGTGATGGGTAGATAGGTGGAGGGCGGAGCTTCAGGCCAAACACAACATGTCAAAAACATCAGTTGAGGGCTGCAACAACAACTTTTAAATGACAATATCCTGGCCAACTACTGTGGTCAGTGATATAAGTATTTGAAATGAACATGATTTCTTAATGTCTAGTGACATATCAGGGCCATTTTATGATTCATTGAAAGACATGTCTTACATACAGTTCGTTTAACTACTCTGAACAGTCTTTGCTTTTCTTTAACAGGCAATAGGCAGCTGCTTTCTGTTGCTTCAGTGTTGTTTGTCTAAGCACAGGGCTCCAGGCTGAAGCTGATATACCATTGTCTGTGAATATTAAACCACAAACATTTTTTTAAATATTAATCCTTCATTTTGTGTCTGTGTGAATGAATGACGCAGACGAGCGGTTTTATTTGCCACACAAACACACCTGTCTTTTTAATCTCTACCCAATCGCTATATGATGACATGAACGCATAATGACCATTTACTGTTTCATTTGAAAAAAACTATCGTCAAATCATGAACACTCAAATTGTTTTCATGGCAACCTGTCAAAAAACAGGGTTTAACATAAAGAAATTGACGGAAATAGGCTAAAGTTGCAGAGTAGATTTAGCTATGACTCAATGTAATAATAATAGCCTACTACTACAAAACAAACTCATTGAATTTAAAGGGGGGGGGGGGGTGAAACACTCAGTTTCAGTCAATCTCATGTCAATCTTGAGTACCTATAGAGTAGTATTGCATCCTTCATATCTCCGAAAAGTCTTTAGTTTTATTATATTTATAAAAGAAATATAGGCTGTACCAAGTCTTTCAGGAAAAAACCGAGCGCCTGGAGGCGTATCGTGTGGGCGGAGCTAAAGAATGACGAATGCGCACAAAGCGGTGACGTCCTCAAGCATGGAGATACTCATGGCTATCGATCTTAGCTAATAGATATATGATCCAGAATCAGATTCGGAGGCTGAAATAAATTGATCAGGAGAAACAGCAACAGCAGGACGTCCGTCTCTGTGGTATGTACTGTATTTAGTGGCCTGTCAACATTTGTGTGTCTTTACTCACAGTTTATGAGGACATGATTCAGTTTATGGACTATTGTATGCGACTAAACCTTAGCAGTAGCAAGCAAAACGGTTTTGCACGTCAGACTAGTGTAACGTTATACATAGAACAACAATGGAGTAACCGTTAGCGCATTTGAATGACGAAGCACGCGATCGTGTCGTTTACTGATGTTTACTCACGCGACGATAGCCAACAGCACAGACATTTGAAGCAGTTTTACTCACCGGCTGCTTCCAAAGCAGGACCGAACCTTTATCGCTGGGACCGCTCCGTCAAAAACACACTTCTTTGGTATGATTTGGTGAAGTTCTGTGACAGCAGTGACCGTGGAAATCCACTTTGCGACACGACTGAAGCGATGTTGTGAAGCTTCTCGTCATTTCTGTGTTCAAATCGGGTCAAATGCAGCGCTGCCTTCCCGGAATGCTGTGCTGAAGCGTTGAAGTCGCTTGATGTCAACCATAGGAATACAGTGGAGCGCGGCGCGCGACATAAGTGTTCACGGACAACTGGATCTGCAGCTTGAGAGAGTGTTTATGGGCGTGCATTTCCGTTCTCGCTCTAGTCACGCGCACGCGCGCACCCTACCGGGAGAAGAGCCCGTACGGCCCATACAAGGACCTTCCTCTCTATTAACGTCAAGCCGACCCATATTCGAAAAAAACTCTCCGAAACTTGTGAGAAACCGGAAGGAGTATTTTTGACAAAGAAATACTCCATCAAACGTCTAACATTAGTTTTTTAAAACTTTGTCTATGTTTAGGATGGGAATCCAAGTCTTTAACAGTGTAAAAAGCTCAGTATGCATGAAACAGCATTTCACCCCCCCTTTAATGTAATATTTTTATCAAATGGTTAAATAGTAAAATAGTTCCAATAGATTTGGCGGTGGTACCGAAATTGGTACAGAGAACTGGAAAATATGGATGGTTTTGGTATTGTGACATCCCTGAACTCAACAAAAAGAAAAGGGCTGATGTTGACCCCAAACGCTGAGCACAAATAACAGTGGATGAAGTTAAAAGACAAGCTAGATAGGACAGGATACACAGTCAATGTTTACACAGCACATAAAGCACTTTTATTTTACTTTGAGTGTAACAAGAGACTATTCTCAAAAACAAATATTTCTTTCTTGCTTCCTTGGTAAATGATTTTATTCCAAGAACTAGGAGACATGTAATGGACTGCTACATTTAGAGTCAATACTATGAGTCCACTTTTGTATGGATTAGAGAGGAGATATACAGCGGATAACTAGACAGGGCTGCATTTCCCAAAAGCATTATAGATCACAGAATCTCATGATGCTTTTGAGAAACGTAGCCTAGCTCATTTTTGGCTACCATCTAAACTACGTCAGTATGCAAATAGGTCAAATGACACAAATGAACTGAAAACATAGATCAGATGTTTCAGATCAAACAAGTTCAGCTGGTTTAACAGATGTACAGCGAGAGGCACCGGTCCTTCAGACTGGTTTTAAGCCAATGTGTGATACAAATGAAAAGATTCAGGTTCAACTTCAAACAAGGCGTCTGACAGCACAACAGCATTTTTCATACTTTCACCATCTGATATATAGGACAATAATGCTGCTGGCCATGTTTAATGCTTAATAGGACCAGTCTGTGCTATCAGAATCTTTGTCTGAGCAAAAATGAAAAAGAAATAAAAGGAATAACTTCTGTCATTGCAAACCTGTGGGATGTGTTGCTCCTGATAAACACCAGTGAAAGTATTTTAAAGAATGTCTAAGCTGCTCTTTTCCAAACAATGCAAGTGAATGGAGACTGTGAGGCTCAAAAAAGGACAACTTTGTATGAGGAACAAACCAAAATGGACCATGTTTCTTGAGGATCAAATCAGCATAATTCCTAAAAGCATAATTCCTGACTTGTTCTGAAAAGAATTACTCTAGCATCTGACTTCAACAACAAGTGGTAAAATGCATACGATGGCTGTAACTATTTCCTGCATGTCACAGTGACTCATAACTGCCAAATAATAAAAGCAGTAAACCTCAGAATTGAGCTGACCTGGTTTGATTCTGTCCATGAGCTAAACTACCTAAATCTTTAAATGTAATTGATCTCTGCAATTCTCCTTCATTTTATTTTTCTGTAGCTCTCTTAGTGCACTACTGAAAACAAAGCTAAAACACACAGTGCATAATATTGCGTCAGGCTTACGCAAGCCATTTTTATTAGTGTTTTTCCATTGTTTTCTCAATTATTAAAAGGGGCCTTCATGCTAAATTCACTTAAAGGGGAACTTCACTGCTGGAGAGATGAATGTGTATTTAAACTGGATCAGGTATGTAGTAGAAATGTGAAATTATTTTTGAAGTTGGTGCCTTCTAGACTGAGAAAAGCCATAAAATGTATTTTTGGTTCATGTAGATGGAAGACAACAACTCCCAGAATGCACTTGCTTCGCTGCCCCACGAGGCCACTCCCAAGCCACAACGACCGGTTATCACTTGTCATTGGTGTCAATGCCCCCACCATCATTTTCATTTTTATAGTAATACAATTATTTAGTTCAGTTAGAAAACAGACACTACGGTTAAAAACTGAACGTGTCTGTTCAATAAAGTGTGAGTGAGCCGAACGAGATGTTTTTGAATGTAAAAACCACACAAACATCATTAGTTAAACACAAACAACCTTATAAAAAAAATTAAAACGCCAGTTCAGCACCGCTCCGTTATGAATGCCCGAGCCGCAGCCATGCGCATTTACATTCTGTAAGTGAGATCCCACCCCTATGGGAGGGTTGAAAACATGTGTAACTACTGGCTGTAGTCTTTAGCCTCTGGCCAAAAAAGTCTAAGATGATGCAAAATGACGATATTGGCATCATCAGAGACTTTTTTCCAAGGGGGTATTCGATTTGAATATACTACCAGATTTCTACTGATACAAAGCTCAGTGCTAATTGCTGAAGTAACCCTTTAAATTAGTCTGAACAGCCACACAAAACACACGTGTATACTAAAGAAAATTATCATAAAACCTATGGCAATCGAATCGCAATTTTTACTGGTAAAGTTTAGCCTGGATGCCAGCCGAACTTAGCCCCGCCCACAACATTTTTGGGTTGGCAGTTCGGTCTGGCCTCGATCCATAGAGGAGTAATTATCTCCGAACAGAATGCTAAAATTCGCACTCATGGGTCTATATATCACATAATAGTTGCTTCAACCCGCGGACATAGAAAACATTCCGCAGAAAAAAAACGCGGACTTGGCAACACAGTGCAGTTGAGCTCTGTTGACATTTGACAATACATCGCTTCGTTGCTCTGATTGGTTGTATGTCTATCCAATTGAGGTCTTTCCTGGTTCGGTTGAAACGCCCCATAATCACAGCCCAATGGAGCAGTTTCAGACTCATATTCTGACTAGAATTAAGTATGACCATGTCAAGCTAGGTAAAGTTGGCTATGAAGTAATATTTTACACAATAGTCTTGGTCACACACAATAAGAATCATATGTGGGGGTTTTGTGGCATCTAAATGATTAAAACCACCTGTTTCAGGGTACTGAAGCTTAGTCTGCTTCAAAAACTAAATAAATAAAATAGTTAAGGTTGTATCTTTTAAGCAAACAATATAAAACGTTCAAAAAAGTTAAATATTACGCTAAGAGTATCTCATACAGGAAGGTAGTGTAATGAGGAACAAAAGGAATAGATTGTGAAATACAGATGTTAAAAAGTGGAAGTTCCTGTTAGGATAAGAGTCTGTTTGTGATGTCACATACAGCATCATCTGTATCTGTGCAGACAGAGAACAGAGTGATCTGATCCCATCACAACGATGTGAATAAAAGATTAAACCTACATGTTCTACAAAACAAGTAGATGATCTCAGCCGTACCCACCACTGAGGTTTTTATATTAGCTTACCGTTACGTTTTACAAAGCGAGCGTGAATTATAGGACAACACTTCAGTTTTTAACAGTCAAAATGTGAGATGTAGGATGCAAGTAGCAAAACATAATATAATTATGTTTTGATAGAAATGTTAATATCTAAGGATGTGTTTTCAGCAGAAGATTAAGAATGAATGAATGAATTGAATTAACTTGGTAACACTTTACTTTCAGTGAATTCACTTATCGGCCTCAACCAAAGCTAGAATATTGTAAAACATGTGGCTTTGACAAATTTAGAATGTGGTACAGATACAAATATTTGTAAATAGATAAAAATTCAGTACAATTCCTTTAATTTTCTCTTTTTTACATGACCCTCTCAAATATCTGCATCCTCAGTATATTGATATGTCCATGGCTGGTCTGTGCTTTACAAAAACAACAACAACAAAAACAAAGTTTTCATTCATTCGTCAAATTGTGTAGTTCATACCTGTGCTGTAATCTCGGTCCAGAGGTGGGACATCCTCACTGAAGTCTACTGTAACATCTGAAATATCCACCAGCTCATCATCACTGCTTAAACTGTGATAATTATCATTGCAAAACCCTCCGTCGTCCATTATCCCCCTGTCAAAGCAGAGAGAACATAAGGACATTTAAGAGTGAGGGGGAACGACCAAACAAAACAAAAAAAGTTACTTATTGCATTTATCATCCTCAGAAGACGATTGCGAAATTACGCTGCCGCTTCAGATTTCGTCAGAGCAGATATGACAAACCAGATACAGTTCTTTGTAAATCATCTGTTTATCAATGACATTCTGTGGTTCTTGTTAATGTTATTGAACGCTGAACGTTACCGATAAACTCAAAAGAATTGACGAGTTAGCGGTTCAGAAATTGTTCAGCTGGTCACATTTAGGGTTAGGGTTAGCGTATTGGTTTAGGAATGTGTGTGTGTGTGTGTGTGTGTGTGGGGGGGGGGGGGGGTCTACACTGGTTGCGCTGTACAATTATGGCCAAAAGTTTTGGCAGTGACAAAAATGTTGTTTTGCAAAGTTCTCAGCTTCAGCATTTGTAGATTATTTTCTCACGTTTACGCAGTATATGCTGACAAAAATTATAAGCATCTATTTTATAAGATTTAAAGACTTTTATTGGCAAAAACATTCAATGCAAAGACTCAGTGATGACCCTTCTTCATAACCTCTGTAATTCACACTGGCACGCTGAATGTCATTTTCTGGGCCAAATCCTGACTGTTGGCAATCCATTCCTGCTTTAGTAGTGCTCGGAGTTGATCACAACTTTTGGACTTCTGCTTGTCCACTTGCCTTTTGAGGACTGACCACAGCTTCTCTGCTATGGGATTAACATATGGGGAGCTGCCTGGCACAAATCCAAAATTTCAGTGTAATGATCACTCTTGCCTTGTGACATGGTGCTCCATTAAGCAGGAAAATGCACAGGTCATCACAAAACTGCTCCTGGATTGTTGGGAGAAGTGGCTCTTGCAGGACATTTTAATCCCATTCTTTATTTGTGGCAGTGTTTTTGTGCAGAATTGTGACAATTGTGAGTCGAACCCACATGGATGGTCGGTCTCAGGATGCTTCACTGTTGGCACGACACATGACTCATAATAGTGTTCACCTTTTCTTCTCTTGGCAATCGATTTTCCAGATGTTTTCCAAATGTTCTAAATAGTTTTTATCTATAGGAAAAGAAATTTGCACCAGTTTTCTGCTGCCCAATCCTTGTACTTGCTGCAGAATTTCACTGATATTTTTCTTGGAGAAGTGGCTTCTTTGTTGCCCTTTTTGGCCCTTTTACACCGTTGTTCAAAAGTCTTGGCCTCGCTGTACATACTGCACTCACACCCGTCTGCTGCAAATACTGAGTGAGCTCTGCAGACATGTTTCCATAGCCAACTCCTCAGCAGGAGATGGCCATGGCGCTTGCTGGGCACTCTATCCTTGAAGTTCTTGGCAAAATGTGTTCTTTCAGAGGCAAAATTCTTTACAGCAATTTCCTTGTATATGTGGACATTTAGATCCAAAGTGATGATGGCTGCATGTCTCTGAAGGTAATCACAGATAACACTATTACACAATGATCGGTAACACTGCTTCCCTCCTTTTATAGTGGTCTGCTCTTCAATCCATTTTAGAATGATGATAATGTCAGATGATGACTTTGAAACTCCTGAAGTGCTTCCAGAACAGTGGTCCATGTGCACTACGGCCCATAGGCATGACCTCTGAGGCTGAGACAACAATTGACCTGACTAGGACTTTTTTCAGGCTTTCATGTGTTGATGATATGATTAGTGAAATTATCAGCTGGTCGTTTTGTGCCAGGGCCAAAAAAAAAACTGTAAAATTTGGGTTTTTAATTAAAGGAACTGTATATAAGAAATTTATTTTAATTAATCATAAAATGGCCCTGATATGTTACTAGACATTAAGAAATCATGTTAATTTCAAATACTTATATCACTGAACACAGTAGTCCGGCCAGGATATTGTCATTTAAAAGTTGTTGTTGCAGCCCTCAACTGATGTTGACATGTGTTTTGGCCTAAAGCTCCGCCCTCCACCTATCTACCAATCACAAAGCCAGTAGTGTTTCAGCATCAGGGTTGCCAGCTCTGCTCTAGTTACCACAGCTGCAGATACAAACGTTCTGCTGATCCTGCAGCCAATCTGGCAACCTCGCGTCAGGGGGAGGGGATACACCGCTCTACAGTCATTTGAAAGTGATTGTAGTACCAGGTTTGGCCACAATCTTACGTACACTTCCTTTAAGCTTTTTAAAATTATTTAAAATGCATCTGATCACTCTGCACAATAACCTAGAAACAATTTGAATCAACACCACAACAATTAGAGCGGAAAACATTGCAAAACACAAAATTTATGTCACTGCCAAAACCATTGGCCAAGGCTGTATGTTTCTGACCCTTTTTATATTGCCCGGGACCCCCAGAAGCAGAAGTTGTCAAAAGTTGGGTAAACTTCTATAGCCATGAAAGAGAGAATATATTAAATATTATTATATAGAAAAATGGCAATACAATCCCCACACCCTCAATTATGCAGAAATTTAAGGCTTAATAAAATGTAAAACAATTCACCCCCCTCACAGCTGTCATGAAGTGAAAAATAGCTGTAGACCAAAACCACAATTTGTACCAGGCTGTCAACATGTTTTTTTTTTCTGCTGTAAAGTTTTTTTTTTTAACATGGGGCTTATGAGATTCTGCTCTCTTTTGGAGCCTGTCTCTAGTGACCAGTTATTTAATTGAAATCACTTCATATTTTGAATTTCTTTTGCCGCTAGAGGTCACTTATTCAAAACAAAGTCATAGCTTGATGACGCCTTGATTTCGCGATCTTTCATTATGCCACAGGCGCAGATGACCTCTTATGCTTTTTCCAGCCATGCATATGTGGGATAACGCAGGTGCAGCTCTGTTTTATCATATTAGATACATTTGAGTTTGTTGAAAGTAATGTTATAATGCTACTGTGTGCGTTCGCTCAGCGACTACTATGAGATACTTGTTGCAACCTGCAGTGAGCTAGATTGATATTAGGCATGGTATAACATGGTATAAGTTCTCGTAGTAAATCCAGAAAACAAGATTTAAACAATAAGACTAACTGTGTTGCGCTGTATAACAATGATTCATTTTCTGTCAATGAATGTATCCAAAAAGTTGCTCACCTGTCTAATAAAACACATAATATGTTTTTGGTGTTTTCTATAAAATGAAAATGGAATTAGAGGGTATGATGTCATTAATAGGCCAGACATGGACCTGGTTGAAATTGCTTATTTCTCTGAATTTAAAAATTCTTGGAAATATTTTGGATAACATAAGTTTACAAGTCAGCAAGATATATTTTTGGGATATTACAATTTTTTTATTTTTTTTATCTATCTTACATATTGTGCCTTTAAATAGTTTTTTTTTTTTTTGGAATAGAATGCAACGGTATAATACAAATATAATATAAAGTATATTCGTGTGTGTATATATATATATATATATATATATATATATATATATATATATATATATATATATATATATATATATATTTTTTTTTTTTTTTTTTTTTTTTTTTTTTACAAATTGTGATGACAATTTGTAAAAAAGTTTCCAGAGTCATTCATTAGTGAATCGCTCCTCACTGTAGATTCAATGGCGGTGTTAGTAAAGAACAGAACAAGTTAAATAAGTAACGTTACGTTAGTGCACTGTCAGACGATTTTGAAAATCCCGCGGCTCTTTTAACAGAATCGGTTCTGAATAAGAACAGGTTCTCCGTTTCTAAACCTACATCAATGTGATGCATCGGTCTCTCACCTAGCTGACGGATCTCCTCTCATAGTAAAAGTCAGTCAGGGTTCAGACTATGCCACTTCCTTTCTCTTGCTCCGCAAACGCTTTGCAAACCAACTGATACAAACGTAGGCTACACAATTCTACGAGGGCTTTTTTAAAACCATACTTATTTTAATGACGCGTTGTAAAGTCATCAGATGAGAGATAAAGCAATAAATAACCATGTAAGTGATGTCCTCTATTTGATCAGTTCAAGTTAGTTAACGTTATCTGATGACACTTTTGCCTCAGAAGTTTGACTTCATCTAAACACAGCTGTCATTTGTCTTAGATATCTGTCACTTGACTTTTTTAAAATCGACGCTAATTTGTTCTTTTGAATGATTTGATCAGTCCAAATGATTCAGTTGACTAGATGCGAACAAAAAAGTTTGATACATACCTCTTAGGTATTTGCGTGGTACTTTAAGGTGCTAAGTCTTGTGATCTGGATTTTAAAGTCCCTCGGTTAAGCAATGCCGACGTAATCTTCCCCAGCTGTCTGCCAGTTCCGTCCACTGGTGCGTCACACTTTTACCGGCAAACGCATCGCACAGCCTCCTCCTCACCACGATATCTTCAGTCCAACCACACAGACCTTTCTAGTGGAATAAACTTTAAAAGTTTGAAGGGGGTCTGTCCGTGTACCGATACATCACAGGGTTTTAGTTCAAGAACTGTCTCCTTCCTCAAAAAGAGTTAACTGTTTGGGGGTTAATAGCGCCACCCAACGTCTTGGTTCATTTTTTCCCCCTTCTAATTATTCTATTATTAATTACACATTCAGTTGACTTGTCCCATTTTATTTGAGAGACTTTGTGGGAAATGTGTAATTTAAAAATTAAATTATTAAAATGAATAATTTACAATCTATTTGAATGAACTGCAACTGCATAATAGGCCTGCTCTATACACTCTCTATACACACTCACACAAAAATCTGAGTAAAAAACAACCCAATGTTGGGTCAAATATGGAATAACCCAGCAGTTGGATTGTTTTAACCCAGCAATTGGGTTATCTAAAGCAAATATTTAACCCAACCGCAGGATTAAAACAACCCAATTGCTGGGGTAGTCCATATTTGACCCAACATTGGGTTAAAACAACCCAGCATTTTTTATTTTTTAGAGTGTATATATATATATATATATATATATATATATATATATATATATATATATATATATATATATATATATATATATATATATATATATATATAGTATATAGTATATATATATATACTTTTTTAAATAAATGCTGAAAAATGCTAAAAAAAAAAATATTATCAGTTTCAACTTTGATAATAATAATGTTTCTTGCGGCTGAAATCAGCATATTAGAGTTAGAATGATTTATGAAGGATCATGTGACACTTAAGACTGGAGTAATGATGCTGGAAATTCATCTTAGCATCACATAAATAAATGACATGTTAAAATATATTAACCTCTGCACTGTCCTCATACATGAACATTATATTTTAGTGAATTTCTCTGACACCATACATGTCACAATTTTGTCTGGATGTCCTGTAAAGAGAACATTCAGGGCTTTTCAGAGGTACCATTTGTTTTGAAGTTTCACCAGGACAACAATTTCTCCTTGGTCTTTAAAAAGGTCTGAAAGATCAAATGGAAACATGATACTTTGTAATTATCATCTCAATCTGACTAATTGTCAAATTGTTTGTTATAAATCAACATCTCTGGAAAATGTTAATCAAAATATGATTTTCTGTTTCTGTGCATTTTAACACATCCTCAAAAGAGTATGTTTATAGAGAAATATGTTCCTATAAAATATTAAAAATTATAATGAAAATGTTGCCAACTTTTACTCCCATTATTACACTTTTTTTCCATTTCAAATTGCTCCAAGAGCACATTAATATGCAAATTAGAATGAAAACCCATGTATGGCCATTTTGCCCACATATTGCAGTAAAATGGTATATCAATGAATTCTGGTATATCTTTTAAATACTTGAGATTCATTTCCTGAAAACCTCCTGATTCAAATCCTAAAACCTAATGATTTATTGGTGAATGAAAAAAAATCCCATTGTTTTTGCCTATACATGTCATTTGATTTGTGGACATAATACCGGTGTCCACTTATGAGGACATAGCATAAGATATAATAAAAAAATCTTTAAATAAAAATAAAAAAAAAGAATTGTTTCTTATACTCTAAACAATGTAATGACATGAAAAAAAAAAAAATTCAAAAGACTTCTTAGGAGGTCTTAGGAGGTTAAAGTAGAAAATGGTTATTTAAATTGCCTTAATATTTCACATTATAGTTATACTATATTTTAGATAAAATAAATACAACATTGGTGAGCATAAGCGATTTCTTAAAAAAAAAAAAAAAAACCTTTTTAAATATCTTACTGACCCCAAACCTTTAATGATTTGTAATGATTTTTTTAATGATTCAGAAGTTTACTTCTCTATTAAGTCACATGTAAGAGCAACATAAGAAAAATAGCAAAAAGCAGCAAGAGTGATTCATTTCCTCATCTTTTATTTCTCATTTTGTCTCTCTTCAAGGGTATCAGCAGGACTGTTTGGTGTGCGTTGTCACCCACAATATGGGCAAAACATTCAGAGAGAAAAATGATCAGATTGCTGGAGCTGTTAAGAAAACTTGTCAATGTCAATGTAGGGGTGACCAGGAACTAGAGATAGAATCCATTATCACTAAAACAGGAATTCATAGTTTAATTGTCGATTGCTACATAGCCACTTCCATCAAATCCAAACACAGTCCACATCCTTGTGACATTTTCGTTTCCTATTCTAAGATTATAATTTTATCATAAAATATCTGAGTAAATACATTTCAGGGTTTTGAACACAGCCTGGCAAGTATAGAGAGTCACACTTTAGTGCTATATTAGTTTTGCTACCTCACTGGACTCAGAGCAAAGTTTCATACAGGCCCTATCATTCCTGCAGGTCCAATTTTGTGTGGTGTGAAAACCAGAGTCACGACAGTATATGTGGAAAGAGCTACAGTACAACAATTCTTGAGGACAAAAAAAGTGACAGATCATGACTAAAGTGCTAAAGTGAGGAGCTCTGCGGGTGGAAGAACAAGTCATGAGCAGCAACAATAGAGACAGGCGGAGATTTAGACCTAAACATACACAAACAACACTCATATTAATGGTTAAGGCAGGTAGTTTCAAGCAGTCAGAGGAATTTTACATAGGTTCATGGACTGTCATTGTACCATATTTAAAGTTATCAAAGGCCAAACTGCCTGTCAGAAACTGAAATAGCGCTAAAGTGTTTTTAATAATCAGTCTAAAATTGTCGATTCAAACAGTTTGCCACAACACACAAAAAAGAACACATTTGGGTGGGTTCTCAAATTGTTTCCATAACAGACTTTGACCTCACAGTGTATGTTTGGTTCTCCAGGATGAAGCTGAGCTTTTCTGCTGGCGTTGATAGACAAATACATCAGACCTTTTCATAATACTTCACAGACACACAGGAAAACTAACATTCTTACACCAACATATGTATATAAACATGCCACAAAGCTATATGCGCTTACAGCTCATCGCTGGAGCAGGGATGCAGAGAAATTGTGTGAGGCATTCTGGCTGTCTGATGGCAAGATGGAGTAACATCTATGATATTTCAACGATAAACTCAGCTTCATATATCTTCACAATGGTAAATTAGTTGAATGTGAGAATAGCTACAACATTGGAAGATTTTTATATTGTGGAACGACTTAGCGGGGGTCGTCCGGGGCTGCGATCTTCTCCAGACTAGGCTCCATGCCCCAGATCTCACGGGCGTACTGGCCAATGGTGCGGTCACTGGAGAACTTGCCACAACCAGCAATGTTGTGGATGACCATCTTGGTCCATTCTTTAGTATTCTGTTTGAGAATCAGGAAGAGAAACAAGCTCAGTTCCAGCATTGTTGTGTTTTTGTTGTGTGAAGCCCTTTACGAACAATGAATGTTAAGGACCATTTCCATCTATACATTTCGAGTGAATCTTATCGCATATTTCCAAATAAACTGATAGATCAGCTATCTTGAATGTATTATAGTCCCAAGAAAAGAAAATTAAATTTAAAATGTATTATTTTCCTTTAGGAAATTTGGTTCACATGGACTACTCACTCATTTGGTTCACATGCACTACAGTTTAAGTTTTTTAATGTTTTTAAAAAAAAGTCTCTTCTATTATTCATCAAGGATGCATTTATCTATTTTCTTAAATACACTGAAAATTTTAATTTAAAATAATTGTTTTCTATTTGAATTTTTTTTTTTTTTATGTAATTTATTCCTGTGGTGCAAAGCTGAATTTTCGGCATCATTACTCTAGCTTTCATGATTCTTCAGAAATCATTCTAATATGTTGATTTGCTACTCAAGAAACATTCATGCTTTATATTTTTGTTCTCATGTTCTTCAGGATTCTTTGATTAATAGAAAGTTTAAAAGAACAGCATTTATTTGAAATATGAACCTTTTGCAACATTATAAATATCTTTACTGACACTTTTATTTAATTTAATGCATACTTGCAAAAAAAAAATATATATATATTACTGACTCAACTTCCTTTAAGAATACTGAAACATTAATGGTGTCAAACAATATCATATTGTTTTAATACAAACCTTATACAGGGCGCTGACTTTCTCCTGACTTTTAATGTAGTCTTCATAGTCAGCAAACACCTTAAACCTGCAATCACAACCAAAACGTAATTCATATGATCAGTATTAAACTGTGACTGTGTGAGAAAGAGAGTGTAAAAGGACAAGGATATCCACGAAACAAAAGAGATGTCATATTTTTTTCCAGGTTTTTCTTACCGGTCATGGTGCATCAGCATCTTGACAATGTCTTGAAACTGCTCGGGCTCTCCAGGGCTGAAGAATCCTTTCGAAATCTGATCCATGGCCTGTTTCAGTTCTGGAATGCGGTTATAATACTCCATGGCATCGTATCTGGAAATAAACAAACTTCTAGTAAGTTAAGCAACACTGTATCTGATACCCTCATTTGTAACCTTTCCTTTAGTACAAAAATTTAACAACACTTTAAAGTTTTACTTTCTTCCTTATTTTGCTCATCTCTATTTAAGTGGATGATGTTTTTAATACATATTTTGTAAACCTTAATAAATGAATGCACAAAAAAAACCTAATAATGCTATTTGGAAAAGTTAAACTGAAGCTTATGTCATCACCCTTTCTTATCCAAAGCTTCCACATCCTTCACTCTCATGCCGAAGATGAAGAGGTTCTCTTCTCCCGCCTCTTCAGCCATCTCCACGTTAGCCCCATCCATGGTGCCGATGGTCAGAGCTCCATTCAGCATGAACTTCATGTTGCCAGTTCCAGAAGCTTCTGTTCCTGCTGTGGAGATTTGCTCGGACAGGTCAGCCGCAGGGATGACTGTAAAACGAGAGAAAGAAGTAAGCAGGGCGAGAAGTCTGAGTGAATAAATAAGACAAGAAGCTGATCCAATAATAAAATCTGCTAGGAAGTTTGCATGCTACCTTTCTCAGCCAGTGTAACCCTGTAGTTCTCAAGGAAGATGACTTTCAGACGATCGCCCACCACACTGTCATTATTCACCACTTCTCCAATCGCCGTGATCAGTTTGATGATCATTTTAGCTGTGTGATACCCGGGGGCGGCCTTAAAGATGCATGATTTAACCAATTAGCATTCAGATTTCAGTAGAACAGATCTTACTGGTCAGTGAATTGATGATCATTCTCACCTTTCCACCAATCATTATTGTCCTTGGAGTCCAGGCCTTGTTAGGCTCCTTCTTGATGCCTGATCAGATAAAATAGTAAAGTTAGGTACACTGTAAAAAAAAAAAAAAAAAAAATGTACTTTTAGATTTTTGGGGTACATTTTACAAAAAAAAAAATACTCTTTCCACTTTAAAATATCACGTTAATTTAATGTTACTTGCCATGATTTGACAGAGAGGGCCTAGATTAAACTAGGATTAGGCCTCAGTTCAATTAGGACATTTGATTCGCTTTTATAAGCATGCTGGGACTCGGCTTAAAGAGATAGTTCACCCAAAAATGTAAATTCTGTCATCATTTACTCACCCTCATGTCACCGTCTTCTGCTGAACACAAAATTATATATTTGGAAGAATGTTTGTAACCAAGCAAATAAAGCAACCATTGATTGCCCAAATAAAAATACAATGGTAGTCAATGGTTGCTCCATCTGCTTTGTTACAAACATTCTTCAAAATACCTTCTTTTGTGTTATAAACAAAGAAACTCATACAGGTTTGGACAGGGGCGTAGCACCAAATTTTGGGCCCTGGGTACAAACCATCTTGCTGGGCCCCCGTACCATGTATGTGTAGAAAACTGACTTCTAAGGCCCCCCCCCCTGCCTCGGGCCCTGGTTACTCAGTACCCTTTATCCCCCCAGTCCCACGCCCCTGGGTTTGGAACAATATAAGGGTGAGTAAATGATGACAGAATTTTCATATTTGGGTGAACTATCCCTTTAAGCTTGTCTGTCTTGAACATTTGGGTGGGGGGGGGGTGTTATTTAGATAATTAAATAATAACATTCACTGAAATAATGAATCAGTTATGAATGACATTTAAACGATTAAAAAATATAAGTAGTTTGCCACGCTGTATGTTACTGTGGGTCATTAAACCTATCCATCATCTTACCACTCGAATGCACTTTTTTATTGTAAAAACTAAAAGTGTTGAGCTTAAATTGACACTAATCTTCAGTAAACATTAAGCACCGCCTTCTTTGATCTAATTGACCATAATTTTGACATTGATGCTGTTAGAGCGCTAAAGCAGCCCAAAAATGTTAATTTTTAAACTGCTATTCTAACAACAAACAGAGTGATGTTTATTGGTGAAGGCTATCTTGGGAAAGGAATACTAGCTTTCTGCACAATACACACTGCATACTTCCTACTAAATAAAATAAAAAGACGTGATAAGTAATTTAAAAAAAGTTCCAAATTTTAGTAGCATGTTAGATACGCATTAGTCGAAGCTTGTAAACTGAGAAACATTTAGCCGTTTTAAGAGAAACTTACGGTTGTAGAGGGTGATGATGTGCAGACAGTTCAACAGCTGCCTTTTGTATTCATGGATCCTCTTCACATGGACATCAAACATGGAGTTGGGGTTAATCTTCACCTTATATTGTTCCTCTAGAAGCACTGCAAATTTCATTTTATTCTCCTGAAAACAGCAAAGCAATTAATATGGCATGTAGTGTTCATCATTCTCTTTTTAAATATGATTATTGCATTAAATTTCACTTTGAAAGTGGACTCTGTCTCACCTGTTTGACTTTAGCAATGTCTCGAATTAAAGCATCATCATCCACAAACTTCAAGAGTTTCTTCAGCTGGTCCAGGTCGCGGATGTAGTCCTCTCCAATTCTCTAACGGTTAATGTAAGACAGGGATTTTTGGTTAATAACTCTTAAATGGGTTTCAAGGGCTTGGACAGCTTAAAACTATGGTTATGATTCTTTTTGTATGTTCTCTCAGTAGTGTTTAATAGTGTGTAATAATAACTTCTTTTTTTTTACCAATGTTCCTCACCTCAGCGATAACTTCAGCCAGTCCAGGGTTACACATGACAAGCCAGCGACGAGGTGTGATACCATTGGTCTTGTTTTGAAACTTCTGTGGGTCCACTTCATAGAAGTCCTTAAAACTGTACACAGAATCAATCCCACCAAATTAGATACCACTGTTATTTAGCCAATGTGATAGAAATACATTATGAATAAGTTATAAATTATAAATTAAAAGTAATTAAAGGGACAAGATATTGTGAAATAATCTATATTTGGAATTACATATAGTAGACATATGTGTTGATTTATATAAACAGTGGTATTAAATGGTATTGGGACATTTAATTTGCATATGTATAAATGCCAAAAGCAATGGTACAATACCATTCAAAGTTTGGTCCTTTTTTTAAGAAATTAATACTTTTGTTTGGCATAGATGCATTAAATTGATCAAAAGTGACAGTAAAGACATTTTTAACTTTACAAAATACTTCTACTTCAAATAAATGCAGTTCTTTTGAACTGTCTATTAACTAAATAATCCTGAAAAATAGTATCTGTTTCCAACAAAAATATGAAGCTGCTTTCAACACTGATAATAATAAGAAATGTTTCTTGATGCAGCAAATCAGTATATTAGAATCATCATGTTACACTGAAGACTGGAGTAATAATGCTGAAAATTTAGCTTTGGCTTATTACACAGGAATACATTACAACAATATATATTTTGTTTTGAATTGTAATATTATTTTTGAATAATGTTACTGTTTTTGAGCAAATCATTGCAGACTTGGTGAGCATAGGAGACATTCAAAACAGTATTGTATAAATGTGGCTTAAGTGTCCATATAATGTTGGAGCTACTATGTATTCAAATATAAAAAAGTTATAAAGACATACACAGTGTCTTTGATAATGTCGGAGTGGATTTGCGCTACGCCATTGACTGCGTGAGAGCCAACGATACAGAGATGAGCCATGTTGATCTTCTTCTGACCTTCCTCCTCAATGAGAGACATGCGCCTCAAACGGTCAAGATCACCAGGGTAGAGCGAAGAGATCCGCTAAGAAACAGGACAGAAAATGTGAGGTCCAAACAGAGTGAAGGGTACATGGGAAGTTACTTTTTTTCATCTGAGATTTACTGGATGCTGAGTCAGGCAGAGCAGAGGAGGCTGTTTATATAACCCCAGAGTCCAATTTACTCCTTATTTGGAGTCAACACAGTCCTAATGCACAAATCTCCAAACCCCTTTAAAAAAATGCATCTGCAAAAAAAATCAAATGCAATGTTCTATGAAGAAAATGTCTGTTCCCAGACCTCTAGGTGACGTCGGTTAATCTCGTAGATGATCTCTAGGTGACGGGGCAGAAGGTTTTGGAACAGGTCGACGGGCCAGCGTTCCAGAGCTTCTGGTAAAACAGTGTGGTTAGTATATGCGCAAGTACGCACAGTGATGTCCCACGCCTAAAAAGAAAAACATTTTGAAAAAGAGAGTGAGAAAGAAAGTAGAAGAGGTAGAGTACAGCATTATGATGTTGGTCCACATGGGCAAATTTTCATTTTAGAAACAGCAAATTTAAACTTTATGTCCGGTAACACTTTACAATAAGGGTAATTTGTAGATGTCTGATGAAGGTCTTTACAATGGTCGAATCGTCAGTGTTGCACCTTTTTCCAATTGACATTAACATAAGTTAACTACATTAGTTAACACAGACTAACAATTAAATACCTTTGCACTCTTAAAATTCAAGTTTCCAAAAGGGGAGTTTTCGCAGAAATACCACAGAAGAACAATTTTTCAAACAACCATTCAGGGAACAGTTCTTAAAATAACCATTTTTCTCTTCTAAAAAACCCTTTTCCCTGATGAAAAATATTTTGTGCAATGATATGGTTACATGAATGTTCAAGGTTCTTGAACAATAAAGAACCTTAAGACATTTATTAATTTCAACATTTACTAATACACTTTTAATCAAAAGTTGCATTTGATTAATGCACGTGAATTAACATGAACAATTAACAATTATATTTTTACTATCTACCATTGTGTAAGACTAATAAATGCTGTAAAATACATACAGCTCAGGAAAGAAAAATCCAGAGAGAAAAAGAGACCACTTCAGCTCTGTGGAAAACTTGATTCTGTGTTATTCTAAGATAACAAATGTACATTATCCTTTACTTAAACAAAAAACCTTTATCTTTACAAAAAGAAAACAATCATATAGTCCTACAGTTTGACCGCAAATAATTTTTTAAGCATGTTATATGACAAGACAGGAATTTCCAGCTCACCTTTTCCCAGGTCAGTTTCTCGTCATCTATCAGTATTCTCATCAGTTCAGGAATGGCCATTGCAGGATGCGTGTCATTCAGCTGTATAGCAACCTGAACATGAAACCTTGTTTATTAAGTCCAATGCATTAAGTTGTATTGCTCAGTATCATTAAAATGAATAAATGACACCAGATACAATGTGTGTTGAATGTTCTCTATAACCCAGCATTTTAAGGGGAGTAGGGGGTGTTAAGTCGGAAATGTACGTTTAGGAAAAATAAAAAAATTCGAATATGGCCCTGTATAACTTCATAAAAGGTGGGATTGCTTGAATGGGCACTTTTCCCGGTAGAGTGCAAGAGGAAGAGCATGTCCATCAACCAGATTCGTTCGGGTTTTGGAAGACGTCGGCAGCGCTGTTATTTTGTTTTTAGACCACAAAATCAACAATGTCGTAAAGAACTGTGTTTTTGGTTGTGAGGGAAAGATAACCTTGTTCAGCCTCCCAAATAACCCAGCATTAAGAAAACAGTGGATGCAGTTTGTCTTTCTGGAGCAGCAACAGAGTTCTGCAAGTGTGTTTGTTCGTTCCCATTCATGAGTCAAAACCACAGGCGATGAGAGAAACTGCATCAAATGTCTGTGTTTTGTTGGCAATAGGCGTGTTAGTGCATATAAATGTAAACAATACGAACGTATAGTGAGTTGAAAGTTATCCAGGGATAATGCCATGATGTATTTTGTGTGTGTATGCATTCGTGTCTCTTTTAGCTTAGTTCGGCTGTTTTCAGAAAGAATCTGTACAGCATATCTTTTATAAATATGATAAAACTAAAGACTCTTGTAGATATGAAGGATGCGATACTACTCTACAGTTACTCAATATTACCATGAGACTGAATGACAGAACTGTCTTTGTTATGTACCCTTTAACATAAAACAAAGTGCTCCAGGGCTGCCCTACCTTATCTGGCAGTGTGGACAGGTCCATGCGCACT
The DNA here is from genome assembly GCF_024679245.1 of Pseudorasbora parva. NCBI lineage: Eukaryota > Metazoa > Chordata > Actinopteri > Cypriniformes > Gobionidae > Pseudorasbora > Pseudorasbora parva. The sequence continues at coordinate 49,515,609 of NC_090172.1, forward strand.
ACCTCAGTTGAGCCAAACTTGGAAGCCTTGAACCTGCGGATGATGTCCTGGAGAGTCGCAGCCACCACGAAATACTCCTGCTTCAGACGTAACTCTTTCCCCTCAAAGAACTGGCATACACAAACAGGAGGATTTGTTTACATTTAGGCTCCAAGAGTCATGCGATTTGTTTCTTAATGTGAATCACTTGAGTTGCACTCACATTGTCATTAGGGTAAAGCACACGAGAGATGTTCTCCGCTAGATTCTTATCCAGAACGGCCTGGATGTAACCACCGACATTAACTGTTTAGCAAGATAGAAGGTCTGTCAGATCTAAGGCTCAAAGATACAGTTTACCCATTTAACAGTTTAGGGTCAGTAAAATTTTGTTGAAATAAATTCATACTTTCAGTCAGCAAGGATGCATTAAATTGATCAAAAGTGAAAGTAAAGTCATTTATAATTATACAAAAATTTCAAATAAATGTCGTGCTTTTAACGTTCTAATATAAAATAATCTGTTTCCATGAAAATATTAAGCAAAACAACTGTCTGCATATAACATTTATTGTAAAACTATTTCACAACATTACTGTTTTTATTATATTTTTGATTAAATAAAAGCAGCCTTGGTGAGCATAAGAGACCAACATATTTCCAAAAAATCATACCGACCCAAACCTTTGAACATTTGTGCATATGGACACAAATGGAATAGATCAGAGTTATTATTCAGATCAGAATATACAATCAGAATCATATTATAAGTTATTTGCATGATAATAAATGAATACTAAGGCTTGTGGTTGTTAAAATGTCTTATGATCATTCATTGTTTGATTGAAGAGAACTCACAGTCTTTGAGGTGGAATTCACATGGAGCTTTGGCAGACCAGAGCCTCATTGTGTTAACAATGTTGTTTCTGTATCCTGGTACAGGTGTGTCATAGGGGAGGGCAAGGATCACCTGGTAAGCCAAACAGGAACAGATTTTAATAGGAAAACATAGAGGTACGTCTGTAAAAAGACACAATTCTACCACATGTAGCATCAGTGTCGCTTTGCATACTTTGCATTTTGTTTAGTTCTACTGAAATTCCTGATGTACACTCTGTTCAAAACGGGTTAGTAAGACTTTATGCTCACAAGGCTGCATTTATTTGATATAAAATACAGAAATATTATTACAGTTTAAGGTACCTGTTTTTTTATTTAATATATAATTTATTTCTGTGATTCAAAGCTAAAATTTCAGTCAGTCTTCCAGTCTTCAGTGTAATATGAACCTTCAGAAATCATTCTAATATGCTGATTTGATACTCAAGAAACATTTCTTAATATTATCAATGCTGAAAACTGTTTTGTACCTTAATATTTTTGTGGAAAGCATAATACTTATTTTCAGGATTGTTTGATAAATACAAAGTCCAAAAGAACAGCATTTAACATTATACTTTACGTTTGGTAACATTTTGTTTTACTGTCACTTTTAAACCATTTTTCCCAGCTGAATAAAAGCATTAATTTCCCTTTATTTTATTTTTTTATTTACTGACCCCACATTTTTGAATAGTAATGATCAAGAAAAAAAGATTTTAAAGTGTATAAAATGGTCCAGTTATGAGGAAATTAGATAGACTATTCTTCCCTTAAGACCAGACCTAGAATATAAATTATAATTGATAATTGAGAAGAGTAGGGAAATCTTGAGAATTATTGATAAATAGAGTTATGAAAAATATGTGTTGCTACTATCAGGATGTAATTTCTGTTTCTCTTATCTTTTTCAGCCAATATATCCAATTGTTGATTGTCTTTACTAAGATTCAGGTACCATCCAAATGTAAGGGAATGTTGAAATTACTGTAATAAAACTAGAAATAATAAAAAAGCTCTCACCTGTGTGTCCACCCATTTCACTCCATCAGGGTGGTGCTCCACCCGACCATAGAAATGCACAGGACGCATGTATTCAGGCCGGGCTTTTTCCCAAGGGTTTCCATAGCGCAGCCAATCATCTGCCTCCTCCACCTGTCAAATCATGTCAGTCGTTTACTAAGAGCCAAATGCATCAAGGGAAGTGAAGTACATTTCACTGAGATATTGTTGCAAGTTTTTTTTTTTACCTGCCAGCCTTTCACAATTTTCTGATTAAAGATTCCAAACTCATAACGGATTCCATATCCATATGCTGCCAGGCCCAAGGTTGCCATGGAGTCCAGGAAGCAAGCTGAAGAAGAAGAGAAATTAAAGTGAAAATTAAAGCACCAACTCAACAGCGCATGCCTCCATTAATCTTATGATCAGCACATTTAAAGCGACTGAGTTCACCTGCCAGTCGACCAAGGCCTCCGTTACCCAGGCCAGCATCCTCCTCCATGTCCTGAAGCTCCTCCATATCCAAACCCAACTGAGAAGAAACAGAATATGAGAGGCAGGTATAGACCAAATCATGTGTTACTACAAAACATGCCCTGTTGCCTGGATTCATCTTTCAACACATCTTCATAGCATTCTCAGCATACCAATGCTGATCTAGAATGATTTGCCTTTCATATCTTAATGAATATGATTAAAAACCAGGGGCAGTTGATCCAATATGAGCTGTATTACAGTGCATATATACATACAGCGCTAGATCTCCTCCATATGCTCTTTTCCTATTTATAATTGTGCTATCACAGATGATGATGATGATGATGACAGATAATGTCCCCTTTTCTTTATACAAAAGGCTTTTTTATAGGTAAGGCAATAAGGTCAATAATAACAGATAATGTTCCCCAGGTATTAGAGATCTCCTGTATTTGGACAAATGATTAGTCCCGCCCCACACATGTTGTTATGTATAGCCTGATCAGCCATTCACACAGATTGCAATTCCTTTTTGTGCCACTAGGGGCTCATAAATGACACACAATTTATACACTTCCTTACAGACTGCTGGAGGCGTGACATATTTTTGTAGGCCAAAACCAGAAAACAAAAGTTAGCATTTTATCACTTCTGGTTCCATTCAGGGCCGTAACCACCATAGACAATGAGGGGGACAAGACCCCGCCAATACTTAGAAATGGCCAAATTGATTTTCTTGATGTTGCTCTGTTGCACTCCATTACGCACCTCTCTGTTTATTTTTAGGATGATAAAAAGTTTTAAATATTACATTTTTAGACCGGTCTCCCTCAGCAGCCTAACTGCACTCATCAATGTCAAAATGAGTGAGGTGCCCAAAAAAATCAAAGAGGACAAGTCTTATGTTTACAGAATATGAGTGTGAATTGCACTGCATTCGCAACACTTTAGTTATAGCAGTAAAAAAGTGTGTGGGAAGACGTAGACAAAACATTTAATAACGTATTTGACAATGTTTTACAATAGAAAATATCAGCAGTAATACCAAATGATGCAGACTACTCAACCTTTTTATGAAACCACCATTTTGATTTGAAAATATGCTATTATTTTTAGGTTTCATGTGATTCATAATTGAATGAGACAAGAAACGTTTTGCGTTTTTATTTTTTACATATTAGACATACCACTAATGGTAAATGTGTGAAAAAATTATATTATTTGCAAATGGTGAAGCCTATTTGATTAGGCCTACTTCTAATTCTTATGTATTTCAATCCTTTATTTAATTACTTATTATTTAATTACTTCTATGACATATTAATAGCCCATCTATTAAGCTTTTTTGTCTTTAAACGTCAGCTAATCAGTGACTAAATATAATTACAAATGTTGTCGGGAACATTAAATGTCATCATGTCGACACTAGACTCGTTGTGTTTATAATTGCGCTCTTGCAAGCTTTTAAAAAATTTTTTTTTAAATAAAGACTGAAATAAAGACTGAATTGTTGGAAGCTCAGTGATGGGACATTGAAGTCATGCGACCGTGGTGTAATTCGTTTATAGTCCACGTTTAGATTTTCACTTGCATTTAGGCTTCAGGTTTCATAAAAGTTCAAAATTAATTAATCTAAAACTCATAAAAGTGGTGTTCATTTGTAAAGATTATCATTATGAACAAAACATGTAAGAATCATAAACTTGTTAGTCAGATCTTATTCTGAAATAATCCAAAAGCCAATTGGAAAATCCTACTGGGTTTTTGACCAGGGAAAAACTTCAGGGTTGGCCTACAAAAATATGTAATCCCAGCAGAACTATCTGCAGTGTTTAGTTGTACATAGCTCCTCTCACCTGATAGATAGCCTCGTCACAAGCATTCTCCAAAGCTAAGTTTACCATGGTGTTTTGAAGGGTCCGGCCCATGTAGAATTCCAGAGAGAGATAGTACACACGCTAGAAGTGCAGACAAAGGAGAAAGGGGGAAAAAAGTAAAGACAAGATAATGCAAGTAAAAGGTTTTTTATTTTTTATAAACGTTTTTTTATACCTAACACCAACAGCTGAGAGCCATTTAAAACAACAGTGAAGTAGGAGCCATAAAAGCCAATGCTGTGCAGGCATCTAGTAGTGACATGTATTATTGTGACAGGTGCACATACACACAAGCCTAAACTGTATTCCTTGTCTTGAGACCTCATTGAGCGCCACCGCAAAACATTCAACCATTAAAGGTTGCCCAACGACACAACTATCATGGGAGATTTGCTAGTGAACGAAAACTAGTGTGTAATGTTTCAGTCTCTTGTCTTTAAATGATAACAAAGGTTATGACAGAAGAATGTTTGCGCGCTGTGTCTCTGGCACATGTAAAAATAGCGGCATTAGCTGTCAGGTTAGCATGCCAGCCACAGGGTCGTAGAACAAGATCCTGGACCCTATGCATAGGCAGTCCTGATGGGCCCCCATATTCCATGTTAAAATATATTCCAGACTTTTCAAGGGCCCTCTCTCCCCTTGGGGCCCTGTCCTGGTAATCAGTACTGGTTTTACCAGCAGTCCGAAACCCCTGGCTAGCCACTCAGATAGTGTGGACACAAATTCCACATACAGCCGTATCCTACTCTTCTATTTTTGCTTTTTATTTTAGAAATAAAAAAAATAAAACATTAATAAAATATCATTTTAAAATTAGTAAGATCCGGTTCTGTTTACTCATGCGTTCCTTTCCAAACGCAAAATAACAGTTATGGATTTATGAGTAAAATAATGTTTGTGCAAAAAGCTGCTTATAAGAGCTAAAATGATTGTCTAGCCTCTTTGTGATAACCACGCTTCCTTATTCAAATTTTAGGACTGGACAGACCGAACATTGTAAAACGAAGGACCAATCACAATTATGTATGCAAATGAGCACAAGAAAGGTATCCATAAATGATGATATGTTGTGATGAAATGATTAAATCGATGGGAGATTTTAAAATTGGAATTTAATCTTGCAACGTGACTATAGGAAAAAGGAGGGCAAAATTGTAAAATTGTGTAAAAAAAAATAAATAAAAAAAATAATAATAATAATTTTCCGTCTGGATTGGTAGCCTATATTCAGCGGTTCTGCAACTGTAATAAGAACGATGTTTAGTTTTGGGCATTACAGAAATGACGATTAGATTGTTAACTTGTTTTAACATAATGCGCACATGTTGATATTCCGAAAATAACTCGCACGTCGACGATTCAAAAATAGCAGTTTGACCTGTTGATACTTGTCAAGGACGCATAGAAAGCTCTCCATGCATGCGTGTTAATTCATCTGCGGGACATTGATTGAAGGCGCTTCCTGACATCAGTCTAAAGAGATTATGTAATTATTGGAAGAAAAAAAACTACCATGCTGTTCCATTAGAATTAACCGTCATTTTCTGGTGCAATACAAAATATCTCAATATTAAACCTGCAAGTTGCAACAAGGATGTAGATGTTTCTTTTTGCATTGTGCAATGTCACTATACTCTACTGCGCAACATTATGTCCCCTGTTGTGTGATCCGACCCCCCCTCCCTCCTGTCAGTGGTGTACGTGCGGCCCCCGACTGAAGGATGAAACTGCGGCATTCGAGTTTCTTACTTTCGGGTCTTTCTCGTAGTAATGCTGCTGCGTCCGGATCCATCTTCCCACCAAATGGTCGCGCACGGTGTGAGCCAGGGCGAAGTAGTAGTCGCGCTTCGTTGCAACATTACGATCCTTAACCAAAGTGAAGTGCAGATGGCGATTAAAATTGGTCTTGAGGTCTGCGACGTTTTCAACCCCGGCGAGACCTCGCACGGAAATTTGCTTCCTCTTCTCTTGGTCCGTCAGTGGCTTGGACATCTTGTAGACTGTTATATAATAGTGGGTTTCGTGCAGCAGGGATATTAGTCTACGAGACTCTGCGTGTGTTTCGACGCGCGTCACCGTGATCTCCAGCTGATGCTTCAGGGTCAAGCGCGCTCATTGGCGGCGCGCACACCCTCTCTAGGCAATACATGATGATGACTACTATATATTTACAGGCTGGGCGGGTCATAATAGCCTAGGCCTACATTTATTCAAAGAAAGTTTATTTTTATAGCACGTTTCATACACAATGTTAATTCAAAGTAGACCTACTTTATATCGTACAATAATCAACAGAATAATAAACAACAAAAAGTAATTAAAACATGTAAATAATATATTTTAAATGCTATTATAAGAGGGAAAAAAAGAATAATGGCTCCTAGAAGACAATTGCAAAAGACTAATAATTACTCATTACAAATTACAGGTAAAAACTTCTTGCAGAAAGTTGACCACACTGGGTTACTGAATAATTCGCACACTGCTGACAGAAGTGACAGGAAATTAGAAGTTTAAGGGTGCACGGGTCTCATCATCACTCATATGCTAAAACTGATATCAGTGTCCATCAGACACAAATCATTGGCCAATAATGTCCGCAGGGACACCTATGAGCCACCACCATATGGCTGTTGTTACTGCGGCCTCGTATTTGCAGTTTACGCTGTAATCCCCATTGTCTGACTGTACTTGTATCTGCTTATAACCAGTGCATAGCAGCAAGCGTACCTATTTTCTAAAAGTACATTCAAGCCACAACTAAAAGTTAAAGCCCACTTGTTTTATAGCAGGATTACAAAAAATAAAAAACATAACTAGTGTCTTCTCATTTCAGGTGTCATGCCAAATAAAATAAACAATACACACCTAGACAAAACCAATGCAAGACACACAACTACCATTATAGAGAATGTGGAAGGCAACAGCAAACATTACTGCTGGTGAGACCACAGAAACAGACCCTAAACACACCAACTTCAATTTCAAATGTCTTTTCTGAGAGAAATTCAACCACTAAACACAAGACAGTTAACACTGAAACCTGGAAAAGAAAGACTTGATATTAACAAAACAGATGTGGAAGATTGACACCATGTTTTCATAATCATACATGGTTCGATTGTTGGCCAGAGGAGAACTGGCAGCCTCTGGTTTCTCCAAAGGTTTTTTTTTCCTCCTCCATTTTGTCACCTGTATTTTGGGTTCCTTGCACGGTCACCTCTGTCAGTGGCACTTAATATTTAACAATTTATGATCTGTCTGCATTGATACTGAATGTGAACTGAACAGGGTAAAAACTTCTCAGTTTTTCTGTCAGAGCTGCTGTATAGACAAATCAATAACCAACAGTTTTTACAACAGAAATTAATCAACACTGAACTTAAGCTGTACAATTAAGCTGAACCTTTTCTTTTGGAGCTGCTGTACAGCCAAAACAACCTTTGTTGCAGTCATTTCCTATTATCACTGTAAAGCTGATTGAAATTTTGCATTGTAAAAAGCACTATAAATAAAAGGTACCTTGACTTAACCATGCCAACTTTTATTTAGTTGAATGCTTCATTACAAAAATATTGAAATACATTTGGTGGAAGGCATTAATGAAAAGATCTTTTAAATAAAAACAGTTTTGGGAGGGGTAGGGGTACAAGGCGCGCACAAATTATACTGACCACCTAATAGAGTAAGCCAATCATCTACAACATCTTGAAGACATGTGTCTTTTTATACTATGCAGCAACAAATGCACAGTTGGTTAAGAGTGTAAATGGTTGTTTATACACCTGTTGGAATGTTGCTAACTGAATCTTAAGCAGATGTCACTTTTACTTGCTGGAGACAGTTTGAAATGAAACATGAAATAGCAGGCTGGCAGAAACAAAAACACACATTCCCTGCAAAACATCATTTTCAACAAATATCCTTAACAGATCAAATACTACAGTTAAAAATCATTAACAATTGCAGCAAATTTACAAATTAACCACACCGTCTCTCTCACACTCTAGCTCGATTTGTGTGTCCAAGCATGGAAAACAAATTAGAACCGAGACCAATCAATAGAAAAAAATAAACCTTTAGCAACTAATCACATCAAGCTGTTAAATGAACAGAACAAGATATAGTCTTGTGATGTATCTCTGTATATATTTTAGGCATCACTGCACGGTCACAGGGCCACAAAGACTAAATCGAGGTTCATTTAACTCTGAGGCGGAGGGGGCGGAGGTGCAGGAGGCATCCCGTAAGGTGGCATACCGGGGATACCCATCATGGTCACAAAGTTAGGGTCCATGGGCGGGGGTGGGGGAGGGGGCGCATACATCATGCCTGCTGAGCCAGGTGGAGGGGGTGGAGGAGGAGGGGGGGCACCAGGAGGAAGTGGGGGTTGGACCCCAGGTGGAGGCGGCACCATAGAAGGGGTGCCCATGGGCGGAGGGGGCTGAGCAGCTGAGGTGGCTGTCTGCTGAGGCTGTTGCCAGGGTGGCAAGTTTCCAGTGGCAGAGGTGGATGTGGTGGTTGTATCTGCGAAAAAAATAAAGGTCAATGAAGACTAAAGAAAAAACACTTTAATGACATCAAACATGTACTACTGTAAAACACTTACTCTGTTGCCATGGCAGTGGAGCGCTGGTTGCCATGCTGCTGGTGGGTGGTGGAGGAGGGGCCTGCTGTTGCCATGGTGGCAGAGGTCCTGAGGGTGGAGGTGGTGGTTGGTTGTTGGGGGGAGGTGGAGGTGGGGGCATCATACCCATGGGTGGTGGCAATAAACCTGATCACCAGACAAGGGAGGGAAACCATGAGCTTTCTAGGTATCAAAGTATGATAGCAAGCATACTCAAATATTACCAGACACGTTAGTCAGGAGTTGCTTGGTAAAATAAGTTTGGATGAGTTACATTTCACTGAGCAGGAATTGCATTACTGAATAAACGTCACAGGTTATACTCACTCATTGGGTGTCCGGGTGGTGCTGGGCCCTGGCCCATTGGAGGAGGGGGCGGCTGCATCCAGGGTGGAGGCATTCCATTGGGGTTTGGTGGCATAGGAGGGACGCCCATGTTTGGCATTGGTGGAGGGAAGTTATGAGGGCCACCAGGACCCTGGTGCATGCTATGGTAATTCCTGTTATCAGTAGGGCCTGAATTCATCCAAGGAGGACGATTCTGAAAGGTGTTAGAAAGAGATCTTGGGTGTTTCTTTGGAACAAAGTAATAGTACTATTCAGCAAGGAAGCAATAAAAGTTTGTCAGAAAGTAACATTAAAGGGATCCCCTGGTGTTGAGACTTGTATGGCTTAATGTAACATAAATGATGTCTCTTACTGAATTATGTAGTAGAAAACCCATGAAAGATCTACGTTATTTTAAAAATCGATTTTATATTTGGACCATGGGCGGCGCCATTTTGTTTGCGTTCTAGGTTGATGACGTAGAGTGGTTGAACTCCTCAATCAGCTGGCGTTACCCGTAGCTATTTTTACCACAACGCAACTCGAAAATTGTTTCAGAGTTAAACAAAACCAATGAATTCCTTTGTAATTATACTTAAAACACACTCAAACATACATGTGCACACAAACTCACCTACACAAGTCACAAACAGATCGGCGGGCGCGCACACGACAGGCTCTGTTTCAATCGAGATGTTGGGCTGCTCAGTCTCCACGACAGGGACTGAATCTGAAATCGACCCTATACCCTTAAATAGGGCATTATTTGAAGGGACGGACATTTGTAGTGTTGTCCGACACCATGGTGGACATGTTCGAGTGCAGTCATTCAGTCTCACGTTCCACCGCAATAAAGAGTGTACAGCCGATTTACAAACAGCTGTCCGACTTCACGGACTCAAACATACATGTGCACACAAACTCTCTCTCTCACACAGACTCACACACACCCCAACAGATCGCCGCGAACACACACACACACACACACACACACACACACACACACACACACACACACACCCCAACAGATCGGCGCGAACACACACACACCCCAACAGATCGGCGCGAACACACACACACACACCCACGCACTGCGTGCGCGCATACATAACCCTCAATCTATTCCCTGTGTTGATATCCTAGATAGACTGATAGTAGATTAACTGTATGCCTAATGTGACCAGCAGAGGGAAATATCTAGGTAGGACGATGGGATAAAGTAACGTGAGGAAGAGAGGCAGGATGTTTTGGTGATGATGCATGCGATTGAGACAGAGCAGTCTGTCGCTGACCTAGGTGTGTGTGTGCGCGCGCCCGCCGATCTGTTTGTGACTTGTGTAGGTGAGTTTGTGTGCACATGTATGTTTGAGTGTGTTTTAAGTACAATTACAAAGCAATTCATTTGTTTTGTTTAACTCTGAAACAATTTTCGAGTTGCGTTGTGGTAAAAATAGCAACGGGTAACGCCAGCTGATTGAGGAGTTCAACCACTCTACGTCATCAACCTAGAACGCAAACAAAATGGCGCCGCCCATGGTCCAAATATAAAATCGATTTTTTAAATAACGTACATCTTTCATGGGTTTTCTACCACATAATTCAGTAAGAGACATCATTTATGTTATATTAAGCCATACAAGTCTCAACACCATGGGATCCCTTTAAAGACAAAAAACAATTCAAACAAATGCTTTGCTATTCCCCTCCCAAAAAAATGTATCATCAGTTTCCAGCAACTGATTAAAACATTGATATGAAATGTTTCTTGAGCACCAAATGAGCATATTTAGAATTATTTCTGAAGGATCATATTACACTGAAGACTAAAGTAATGATGCTGAAAATTCAGCTTTGACATAAATTACCTTTTGAAATGTATTAACAGTAATATTGGATTTTTTTTACAGCAAATTTGATCAAATAAATGCAATCTTAGTGAGCATCGGACACCATTATTAAATATAAAAGCACAACCGCATTAACCAAATGCAAACTTTACAACAGTAGTGCATATACGCATATTATGAATAATTGTGCATGTCTTTGGTCTTACTGGTGGTGGTTGATTGTTGTTGGGTCCTGTTGGACGAGGTCCACTAGTGGGAGAATTGCTGTGACCCCCACCGGAGGAAGGGACTGGAGCCTCTCCTAATTCTGCCATAAGAGACAAGTACTCTTTATCCATACGTGCCTTATCCTGAGCAGACTGGGGTGGTTCGCCTGCCCGGGGAGCAAAGGAACTGTAGGGAAGAGAAATAAAATTAACCCTATCGTGTTGTCTGAACTTTACTTGACATAACCAGAAGGTGGTAAACTTTTTAGAGGGGAAAACTTTTTTAAATAAATGCTTATCACTGGTGGATGGTCTTACCTGGTAAACTTGCAGTCTGATGAGATGTGACCTGCTCCACCACACTTTGTACAGACCGTTGTATTTGTGATGCTGCGAGGCTCTGTGCTCTGCCATGGCCGTAAGATCCTGTTATCATCTTCTCTCAGAGTGCCATTGAGTCGTGCCAGCTCCCTCAGTTGCATCTTTCTCAAATCATTCTGGTCCTCAGGGGTCTCAATGCCCTGCTTGAGGATATTACGTATCTACGTACAAAAAAGAAAGCACTTAGAAACATGCAAAAGAAAGGTTGTTGATGCACAGCTATACAATTTTATTTTGAAACTGGTTTTCCAGGTGCAAGAATGTCTGATGGGGACTCACCTGCTCCACAGCTTTCTTGACATTCTCCATTGTGTTAGCAGTGACTAGTGCATGAAGAGGTTCATCTTCTCCTGGAAGCATCTGTCCATCCTTACGACCCACCTTCCCTTCCTTCACTGAACCTTTACCACGAATCATGATTTTAGCACAGCACTCTTTCTCAATGTTCTTCAGAGTGTTTCCACTGGAGAAATAAACAAAACAAATATATTTATGATGACGAGACTAAGGAATCAGTAAAGATTAAGTGTAAAACCATGCAACTTACCGTGGTCCAATCAAAAGACCAACAAAGTTGATCTCTGGATATTCATCCTGAGGAATCATCACCTTATCACTGACCCTAGTAGCTGGAGGTCTAAGGAAGAAAAAAAAATTCAGACCCTGATATTCTCAGATAATAAAATTAAATAATTTAGTAGAAGCCATACTTATAGTCAGCAGGGGGTTTAAATTCAGGGTTCAGTCCCACCATCTCTGTAATAAGAGAATGTCTCTCTTCCTCCAGTTTCTTGCGTGTACGATATTCACGCGTGTTAAGCCTCTTGCCCTCGCTGTTGTAAATGGGCTCAGGAGAGGGAGACCTGTGAAGAGTAAAAGAAAAACAGAAAGATGCAGCATAGTCAAAACCTTAACGCAGTTCTTACACCCTCAACAGTTAAACTCAATGGCTTGCCTACTCTTAACTGATATTAGTTTGACTTGTTCTGATGTCATTTAAAAAGTGCATGGGATGCCCCAGAGTGCTCACATTCTAATGAGAGACGAGAGAGAATCTTATATTGAACCATTTAGGAAGGGAAAATACCTTCAGATTGAAGAGCTTGAAATTCAGAAGAAAAAAAAGGCGGCAAAACTTGGCATCAAGGAGTCCACTGAATTTTTAAACATTAATAAAATGCGTCTGTCTCAATATTATCTAGGGGATGAAAAATAGGACAAATATCTGAGACAAATGGGGCAACCAACACACTTGGAAAGAGCGTCTGTTCTTGAATGCTGATCTAAACCTTCACACGCTCTCAGAGAGCATTCCAACTGTTACCTTCCCCTTGGACGGTGCTGAAAACCTGTTAACCTGCACAATGAGGCTCTGTGCTTGAAAAAAGTTACGAGAGGGGGAATTTGGGTTAGAGAAATAAATTTGGATTAAATATTAACCTTCAACAGCCCTCAAACAAGACAGCCACACAAGCGTGACAGTTTCATGAGAGGCAACCCGAAGAGGAGAAAAGTGGGGGGAAAAAAGAGGGAAGAATTTTCTGCTGGTTTTCTTTTGATATCTCCAGCGCTGACAACCTGAAGCACCCCCCAGCTTTGTTTTGCGAGCTGGACGTTGAGGAGCGATCGTTCCTAAATCCTGGAGTGGATAGACCTTTAAGAAGAACCTTTTTAGAGTTGGCGGTGTAAAAACGTCGGATTAAGATGTGCCGGAGAACCTAAGGCTGTTCAGAGAGCAAGGGGTGTGGCTACTAAAAAGACACTCTCACGTCAGAAACATGACATTTCCTGCTATGTTGGATGCTTATGAAGTCTATGAGTGGCCAAAGTGATCAAAATGTTAAGGTTATGGTTATTCCAGAAAGAAAAGGTCAGAGGAGTCTCCTCCGAGCGGTCTTCCAGTGTGGAAATCTGAAATACTGTGGAAGTTCCTGGACAAAATGGTGCTAGCCCCATTATGGAAAATCATTATTGACCATCCAATTTATCAAGCATTCAGGTTTTTAGGTTTAAAGGACTCGGTTCTGTTCATAAACACTACATATCGGAGGTGAGAAAGATGGGGCATTCAAAATGCAATATAATCTAATGAAAATCAGAAATTCTTTAAATGGCTTAAATAGTGGATAAAACGAACCTACCATCTTATACTTCAGGAACTACACTGGGATAATATATTCTACACAAGCATTTAAAATACATATTTCACAAAAAATAAACATGCATGCAAAAAAAATAATTCTTACAAAAACAGTTCAGAATAGAATTAGGAATAAAATATGATTTGCTTAAAACGATCAAGACTAGCATTGCTTATGAATGCACATTAAGTCCGGTGCTATGTATTGTCAACAGTTAATCCTCACTGTCATAAGACAAAAGCAACTTCTAATTTCAAAGTATAACACTGGCCAGTTACCTGGCAACCCTAACTGAATGAAAAAGTCTGATCTTTTATATGACAATAGCCTTCAATCATTTCTTTGCCTCTGTGTACAGAACAGATCCAAACGTCTCAAATTCAACTAAGCATTTCAAACATTAGAATGCTTAGGAATGTAACAAAACCATGTTCATTATAAATCAAAACATTTTCTAAACTCTTTAACTAGAAGGCAAAGATATGACATTTTATACAAAAGCATTTAGACTTATTTCTTCATTAACAATCACTTACCCCTATAAAAATTAGTACACTTACGAACTGGCCTCACATAAAATGGCGCATTAAAAAGGTAAAGAAAATGTTACTGTTGGTGGGTTTAAAATCGTTATTCCGACCTGTCCTCAGGGTTAACAGGGATTCCCAGGTCTCCTGTACGCAGTTTACGTGTCAGGTCTTCAATCTGCAGTTGGACTGGAAGAAATCAGGTTAGGAAAGAAAAAAACAAGGATGGAGAGAAATGTGGTTAACAACAAAAAAACCCCACAAAAGCAGAAACAGTACACTCTAAAACTTAATGTGACTACGGTTAAACAACAAGAAAAAAGAAAAAGAAAAAAAATTACCATGGTAATTGTCAGTTTACTAAGAATCAGAGTCAACTAAAGACTTTTGATTCTCTGCAACACATTTTCTGAAATACTGTGACCCCGACAGGAATTTGAGAAAACTTCCTTATGTTAAAGCTTGCAAATATTCTGAAGAGCCTATACAGATTTCCCCAAACATCAAAATTCAGGGTTTGGCCAAATTAAGACTGAGAAACCTGGGGGGGTATTTCAGTAAATAAACATTTCAGAAAAAGGTTAATTGCAACAGGCTTTCGATTTTATGCCACCAACTTTGAGAAGTGAAATTACTAAAATTTACATTTCAAGCATACACTTAAAAATATTAGTTCACATACTATTGTCATATTAAGCAAGCTAAAAAAAGGTGGCAAAAACATGAAGGCCTGTCAGGGGAAAAACAAGTTGGGTTTGAAGAAATCAAAAATCATATTGGCTAAGTGGCTTGAGCAACTGCATCCTCAATGAGATTGTAATGAAGTTATTTAGAGGATAACACCAGTGTAACATTATTATTCTCTAAAGAAAAAGTTAACATAACTTCAATAACATTCAACAGGTTTTTGAGAGGTCACAAGAACCACTTACCAGCAGTTACCAACACTAATCATTTAGATAAAACGGAGTTCTACTATTTAGAAATTATTAGACAAACAGATCAGCCGTTAACATTTTTTTTTTGTGTTTCATGCAAAATACTAAATTTAACTAGGCCTCAAGCCACGGCAACCAAATCGGCCTGTACAAACCCAAAAACTGACCTGTATCACTCATGGAAGCATTTAATGGGTTCACATGCATTTCTCCGTGACATGCTTAAGAGAATCAGACCCCACAGGTCACACGTTGAATGATGCAGGTTGATGGTAGGTAAAGGACATGAGGTGTCAGTTATCAATAGAGGACTAGTTAAGGAGATGTAGGTCACATTATCATTAAAACCACCACTACATCACATGCCATTGCAAAACAAGTGCCTGACAGCAATGAGAAAGCAATTTACTACACACTGCTTTCAGACACAGGGTATGGTGATGACTTTCGCAATTCAGTGTTGGACCTGCATTGCTTTGCAGTCAAATTGGACTTAAAGACATTTTGCATAGAAAACATGAGCAGTGATGGAGTCCTGCAGCTGGAGATATTTCACAGCAAGCAGCAACATCAGAAAAACACTGTGGGATCTTGCTAATGGACATCAGATGGTAAGCAAACATTGACAGTGCTACGAATACCTCGGTGCTTCCTAGACAAATAAAAACGTCCTCACATTGCACATCGATGGAGTTAGTACATTCTAGTGAACATGGGCAAAGTGCTGAATTTCGATGGATTGACTTCTTTGAGAAGAACATCTCTATACAGTAATACATATAGAGATGGCGATTTTGCACTGTGACTTTTCAGATCAAAGGTTAGCAACAACCAAATGGTTATCCCATAAATAGACCTCAACTTAATCAGCAAAGTAGTCAGACTAGTGAAATTCAGCAATTACATCCTGCATGTGATGTGCAAACTGTGAGGAAATAATAAAACAATAAGATTTGGGACAAAAAAAGTGAGTTGTCTAGGTGTACACAGATCCCCCAACCCCCAATTTAAAAACACAATATTCTGCCACTTAAATGATTTGACTTAAGACACACATTGTAATAGCAATACATTTAGATATTCACCTATATAAGCTCGTTCCTGGTCCCGAGTCAGCCCAGGAGGGATCACGGTAGGCATGCCCGGGATGACAGTCTTCTGATCCGGCGTCTCGCTGCTCCAACGACTCCTTTTCCGCTTCTTCTGGCCAAAATCTAAAAGAGAACTTTATTAGTGACACAGCATGCAAAGTCCATATAAAGACTATAAAAAGTAAACATTACATACATACATACATAGTATAAAGTGTCATCCATTATATTTCTTTCCTCTGTGAAATCATAAATGTGACACTGGACCACAAAACCAGTCATAATACGCACGTAAAATGTGTGTAAAAAATCTGTAGTAGTATGCAATGCTAAGGACTTCATTTAGACAACATTAAAGCTATTATCTCAATATTCTGATTTTTTTGAACTCTCAGACTCCAGATAAATAGGTTGTACATCCGAACAAACCATACATGATTGGAAAGAAAGCAATTTAGTAAGCTTGCAGATGATGTATAAATCTCAGTTTAAAAGAATAAATAAAAATGACCCATATGACTGGTTACATGGTCCTAGGTCACAACGATGTTTTTATTTATTATAGAAACTCAGGTTGACATATATTATAAGAAATTATTGTGAGATACAGAGTGACAGCTGATATACATTTTATGTAGTCTGTTATAAAGATCTCACTAATTTACATTAAACAAAATGATATTTCTGTTCGGCCTTACAAATAATACAATCTGTATCGTAATGTATATTTTGCTTAGTTTTGAAGAGTTTGTTGTTTCTTAAGGATTAAAAACGGTTTATTTTTTTTAAAAGATTAGTTTATGTTATTTAATCTGTTAAATTGCATGTGGTTAAACAACAATATGAAGATCAACCTGTACAATTGATTTCGTGAACTCACCTAAAGGCTATTATATACGTTACACTACAGGTTAATGCATTGCACGGTCTAAAGCATTTTATTAGACAATGCTACTTAAAGAACAAAAAGTCAATGACTAAAGAGCTCAAGTAATAAAAGCACAATTATGGACCAGGCCGTTGGTCCTGAAAGTGTCTCAGGCCCGTCCATGCTGTTTACCTCCACTCCCCGCCTGAGCCGGTAGCACAACTCCGACTGGGGTTGAGAGCGCAGAACTCACAGGTACGGGGAACTGGGGAAAACCTGGGTTTGTTAATTGCGGTTGCTGGAAGTTCTGCAGCGGGAAAGACACCGCAGGTCCGGGTGGTGGTGCCATTAACGCCGCGCCGGGGCCAGACTCGAAGCCTCGCTTAGCGCCGATACTCGGGTGGAGCTTCCCCAGCGGGGTTGCGTTGGCTCCCGTTGCCATTTCTGGGCGTCAGGGGCTTCTCCGTTGTTTAATATCTGGACAAAATCTATTTAAACGTTGTGGATAATGTAATTAATACGAACGTACGTCTCCTTATCTTGCAACCACCTTCTATCAACCGCTGGCTAAGATGGCGTCTTCAGAGAACGACAAAGGAGATTTGACATCAATTTAGAACGATCCGATAGGTCAATGATAATGTCAATCTATGTGTGGTTTACAGTCATTGGTTCATTTAGGGTCTGTCGTATTTTCGACGACAAATTTTGTTGGCCTCTCATTGGTCGTTGTAGTCATAGCTCACCAAGCCAAACCCATTTTTTACGCCCTACTATGGGGTCTATGAGCCAAACAGTTCTAGCAAGGTAGGTTGACTTTAGCACGTGTCAGCATAAGTAACGTGGGTTACATAATCAAATTACTTTTTTTCAAGTAACTAGTAAAGTAACACACTACTTTTAGATTTACAACAAAATATGTTACTTTTTCACATAAGAAATGCAAGTAACTTTGTTTCCCCATTTATAGAATGACACCACTCCTGTCCTAATGTTAAGTGTAATTAGATGTTGTCTGCTTTTCTTTAAAATAAATTACACAAACTTGTAATAATTAAATGTCAACATGAATATACTTTATTGAAACTCACTTTATTAACCAATGTCTGTACTGTTGACCTTTTATGATCCAATTCAACCAAGCAAAAATGACTTTAGATACTGATAAAACTAGATAAAATGTGATACTTTTTTTATTTGTTTTTATTGCTAAAGTAAATGTTGGATGAAAAACTTTTTAGGTGAGAAAAAGTAACACAAAAGTAACAGCGCATTACTTTCCATAAAATGGAACAATGAACTACTTTTTTAGGGAGCATCGCAATATTGTAACATTACGTTTATAAGTAACCTTCCCCAACATTGTGTCAGTGACAAAGTGTGTCTGGAGCAACAGCAAAAATTGCAATTATCTATACAGATAAGAAAATAAAAAGATGAGATTTCTTTTTAACTTTTATTTATGAGGAGAAACATATTTACAGGTATTTGTACTGAGAATTGAATAAAAATAAAAAAAATAAAAAAACACAGCTACATCAAGTTTAAGAAAACAAAAGTAGTTTAATGCCAAGAAGTGGGCCATCTGTACTGTCCTTGAAAACTTCTTAAATGATCCATGAGCAACCAAGAAACACCTGAAAAGAGAAAAGATAATCAGAAAACTGTCAATCGTATTCAATTCCGTGGACTTTCATGTGGCCAAAATGCCAAACCACCAACATTAATTGTTATAAGACAAATGTTTTAAGGGGTAAAAAAAGTAATTAAGTGCTTTCATTTGACAAATATGGCTAAAAATAACAATCCTAATCTTTTGCAAACATAACTGACCTGTAACCTAAATATCCATGAGGTTATGTTAAGCAGGACATTGCCAAATTTAAAGATAAGTGACACTGATAATAAAACTTCACTGCCATGTGAAAGGCAGAACTAGGGCCTAATTCACCCAGAAATTGAAATTCTGTCCTCATTTAGTCCCCCTCATGTTGTTCCAAATCATCACTATTTTCTGTGTGGATTACAAAAGTAAATGACGACAGAATTTCATTTTTCTGGGGGGAGGGTGGATCCCCTAGCTTTCAGTTTGATCAAACTTTGCTCCAACCTTTTGTAATCCTAAAAAGATCTCACCTGAGTGCGCACAGGTATTAGGCTAGTAAGCATAGCGCGCCCGTTCCGCATATGGATCCCGCGGTATGTCATACGGCGAACTCCTGGGAATCGAAGAGACAGGAGAGAGGCGCGACCGTTCATACGCATATCCCTCCGCCTCAAGTGGAGCTCGCCGGATCGGGCTCCGCTCGCGGACATAATATGAAGAGGTGGGCGCCGGAGGAGGGGGAAGGGGGTGGCGCTCATATGGGTCATGGTTAGAGGAGGACAGGTGTTCTCTCACGATCGCTGAGGAGGACGGGGGAGGAGGGACAGGAGGTGGAACCGCGCGTCTATCTTCGAAATAACTGGCTCCGTACGGACGTGCCCGATACTTCTCGTAGAAGTCCACCACCCCGTACGGATCTCTTTCCTCATAGGGCGCTCGCCGTATCGGGTACGCAGGCAACACACCGCCATAGGCCACGCCACTGCTCCCATACGCAGCCTCACTGCCGTACGCCGGGGCCATGCTATTATCCGCGCCAATGCCGTAGCCCGCTGGCATACCATAATTCATTGCACTCTCAAAACCCGCACCCCTTCCATACCCAGGGACGCCATACCCGGCTCCCCTGGTGAACCCATGGGAGGGTGCAAAGCTGCCACCATAGGCTGGCTCGCCACTGAAGCCGCGATGAAAACCCCGGCCACCACGATCGCCACCCGCACTGAATCTGAGAGGCTCATATCCTTCCGAGCCTGGGCCCTCTCTGTAGGAGCCGTTCTGGTCCAATGGGCATTCTTTGGACCAGTGGCCTTCCTGCCCGCACCGATAACAACCCGTTCTCTCTCCCATTCCCGGCGCGGTACGCAGGCGGCTAGTCGAAAGCTTCACGCTCATCAGTTTGCCTTAAGGAAAAGAAAAAATTTGCCATGATATTTCTATTTTACTTTTTTAGCATGCACACGGAGCAAACGTTCATATGGTCAAAGCAGCCATAAATGTAAATTTCACGCTATGTTTCAACACTGCTATCGACAAAAACACGGCCAGAATTGAAAAAAGGTGAAAAATCGCAATTGTTATTCAATTGTAAATTAAACGTGAAACACTGTTCAAAGTATTTTCAGTAATCTGCCGCATTTCAGAGCGAAACGCAATAACATGTTATGGTCGATAACCAACAAATGGCAGAATTATTATTTATTTTTATGTTTCTTTATATAGCCAGGAAAGTCCAATTGAAATTATAAAATTTCTTCTCTGGAAAAAGATTTAAATATAAATTACAACTACTTAGAAAATGACTATAAATCACCATCAAAACACTGTAAATTCAAATAAATGACTTGTGTGCCTCGAGTGCATTTAGAGAACATAACATTACAATGCAAAATTGCAAAGACGGATAAATATCATAAGCATACATAGATTTAAAAAGAAAAAAATAAGTCCTTGAGCCACTGAGAAGAGTTCAAAGAGTTATCAATGAAGAAAACAATGGACATTAATTCATTTGGTATTATAAAACAGTGTTTGTTTGTTGCGGTATATTTCAAAGTATCAAATGTACCCCACCCATTTTTTCCATTTAATTTAAAATCTTTGCACAAACACACAGCTCTGCTATCATTACATGTGCACAGCCATATCATTCTTATGGGGAAAGCTGAGAAAGTGCCCTCTAAAAAGACCAATAACTTATATGGTGCTAATATTATGTGCATACTTAATTAAAACAAGCAAATGGCATCAATTTCATTCATAACACTGCTTGGTTTTCAAATACCCACTTTGAGAAAAAAAAAAATAAATTTAAATAATTTCTGAGGAATTGATCAACTTAGTGAAAACATTTGGCTGTTGAGACGAAAATTGTTGTATTTTAAACTAAATGGACACCCTCTAGTGACCTCCATATAGTAAACTAACAGTAGAAATCCGATTGAACAATTCTCCGCCTCTAATCACTTACCAATATTTCTACTTACCAACCTGTAATGAGGCACACTTTTGGTACAAACGTGACAATAAAATTACTTTTGAGTTAAACTGGACAAAGGGCCATACTGGTTCACCTTGAAAGGCTGTGTTGTCCAAGCCACTGATGGCCTCCATAGCATCTTCCACTCGCTCCATATGAACAAATGCATAGTCCTTCACTATGTCACACTCTACCACAGGTCCATATTCCTCAAACTTGGCCCTGAGTTCTTGGTTGGTGCAGCTACTGCTGATGTTGCCGACATGAAGTTTTGTAGAGGTCTTGGGCTTCCCTTTGCTCATCTCTACATTCATGGCCATACCGTTCAGCATGTAATGGTGAAGATTTCGAATGGCTTCATCAGCTTCTGCTTTGTCATCCATGTGCACAAAGCCGAAGTTTTTGACAATGTCACACTCAGAGATCTTGCCATACTGAGAGAAGAGGGAGCGGATCTCCTCGGCCGTAGTGTTCGGTGAGAGGTTCCCAACGAAGATTTTTACCATTTTAGTAATGAAATGTCAGCTTTCAGGCCCTGTTGGCAGAAAAAGAAAATATAAATGTACTGCATGTCTTAAAAAGGAAGGCAAGCTTAAATAATAAAATATACAAATTAATGTCCTTATTAAACTATAAACCTCATAATGGAAAATTGCATAAATATAAACTTGACATAAATGAGGATAACGTCAATGTCCAAATCTTGAACAAATCCTTTCAATGAAATGGCTGAATTGATTCTTAATCTGAATAAATAAATCAGTCCAAGTGGCTTTTGGGTCAATAATTTCATGACTCATTTAATTATGAACCGTCTCTTTCAGACATGTCCAATTCGTATTGAAAAGAATCGATGTGTACAGAGAATTTGAATTAGAGAACATAAAGTAACAGGTTAGTTAAAGTTGGCAAGAAACTGAAGTTGAGATTGTTTTATCTTGAAATTTTTTTAGGGCGGGACTTGATTTTGTCCATCTGGAATTGACTGGATTGTTGGATCCTTGCTGTTTGCTATTGCCATAGATAGGCTTTATAAGGCCTCATGGTTACCCTGTGGTCTCCAGGAAAGGACAACAGAGACCGTTTTTGAATGGATGGTAATGGAGGAGAGGCTTCTCTACACTGAATAAAATGCTTTTTTGGGAAAACGGCTTATTTAATTAACATTTTTTTCCATCAAACATGCATTTTGTGACAGGTAGGATTCAGTTTAGGGCAATTCTCATTCATTTCTATGGTCTCTGCAAACAGTGATTGACTGCCATACATATCTGAACTGCCTTGAATGGCAGTTTACATCTTACATTCATTCTAGTGGTCGCAAAGTAAATATTTATTCAAAATAAGTACCTACTCAAGAAGGTGTGCGATTTCAGACGCTGCCTATCTCCAGCTGACCTCTGTGATCTCAGGTGAGGGGAGTGAGGTCCCGCCTTTGTGCCAATAAACGCCTCATCAGCGAAGAAGTTATTTAAATATTACGTGGGCACATATATAAAATCAAAAACAAAAAACAGACAAAAGTTGTGCACAGATAAATAATTTGTAATAAAACCTGCAGTTGCATACCAAATAAAGAGAATATTCAAAGTGATGTCATGGTCACTTTAAATAGCTGAACAGCAGAAATCTTATAAATGAAACGAACTGTATGGCGTATACAAAGCAGAGTTGTTTTTAATAAATACTATTTCATGATGGAATCGTGCAAAAACTTAAAAAAGCTAAATAAAAGTGTTTAATGTAAATTTGAATTATTTAGGTTTTAACGTTTTATATGATCTGAATAATTGCAGCAAGTTACAAAAATAATTCATTAAATAATTACAAAAAGAAATGATCACATACAAATTGCTTTATTTTAACGTTTTAAAGTATGCCACCAGAATGTCAGCGACGAACTGCTCGAAAGAATCGACTCGAGGAAACGAGGCGTGCTTCCCATCACTAGTAGAGGACAATGGGGAAAAGCTACGAATGATGTGCCCTGATTTATAAACCGCGCGAGAACAAAACCTTTACATCTAAAATATTAATACTTCCGAGACAAGCTTTGTATTAATGACTAAAGAATCCAAACGTAATATATTAATCAAGTTATAGCTTACAGCCCATTAGCCTGCAACAACTAGCTAATCAGCAATACAGACAAAAACGGTGTAGCGAATGAAATAAAACATCACAAAACATACGAAATGCAATATTAGAGATTGGCTGTTCAGTCAAGAGAACATTGCGAATTTTGACGAAGCACAATGATTGTTATTCATACCTTTTCACAAATCTTGCAGGAGCCGGTGCGAGATGAAATGGCGTCACTCGAGTCGCATAAAGCGAGGCTAGCTGGAGAACAGAATTGCATGGTTCACGCTGCCCATCCCCTTTCCATTCCTTCAGTGAAAGCCTGCCGTTATAGCTAGAGCTTTCGATCAAAGTAGCATATCCATATATATCGTGTATAATTGTTACATAATAAAGCATCCAAGTACCAAAAACACGAGCAATTTAAACGAATGAGTCATGCTAAATATATTTTCATATGAAAGACAGACAGATATTTTGTCACCAAAATATTGGTTTATTACAAAAGATAATTCGTAAAACACACTCCTGACTTCTGTAGGAAATATACAAACTACAGAAAATTAAATTTATAAACATCTTCACAGAGCTTCCCAAGGCACCCATAAAGAAGAAACGCCAGTAAACTCCAGCAGTCTCAAAAGGTGAATAAAGCCCTGAGTGAGAGTTGGTAAGCACATCTAATGCAAATTTCCAATTCACTCTCATGTAGAGTCCACCTTTCCACCTAGGTGCATCTTCTTACAATCTAAAGATCTCCTGTCATAAACAGTCATTTGTGTGTACAGAACAGAAACATCTCTGAAAGCTGCCCAACTACTTGGGTTGTATATTAAATCAGATTTCTTTTTTTTTTTTTATACACTAGCACATCGAACAGGGGAGTAAACAATCAAAACAAGTTCAGTATAATAATTTCTCCAAGATCACAAAAACTCACAGATATTGGCAGAAGTAACAAGTTCTCTGTCCTGTTGAACATACCGATTAGATACAACACAATTCAACAAGCAAGATGTAAAACTCAATTCTGAACAGTTCATTTATACCAATCACCTGTAGCAAATAAAAAGAAAAGTGGAATGTTGAATTTCAGAGTTTATTTTCCCAAAAAGTTTTTTGTGCAGCTGCAGGAGTAATTACAATTTGCCACTCCCTCAAAATACACAATGCTGGGTTTATCGCCAAAAAGAAAACCAGATTGTCCTCACAAAACTTAAATCAAATAAATGAAGTGGCAAGTCAACCCAACAGCTACAAGTCTTGGAGCATTAAAAAAGGTAAATAATATTGGATCACAATTTGACTGGAGAAAGAAAAAAAAAATCTCACAAAGTTTGTTTAATTGCAATTAATAGCAGAGTTTAAAAAAAATATGACAACATTAAACACCCCAGCTTACCTCTGGATACAAGTGAAAAGCAAAGCAAAGCAAAACCAAAACTCACAACTACAAATTTTTGCAATCATATGCCAAAGTCTCCATTAGAAATGGGAAATTAAACAGCAGTTTTCGTATTATGGGTAAAACATTGTGCTGAGCTAATACGCATTGTGATCAATGTGTCTATCCAATCCTGCATGTTTGAAATCTGATGGAGCGTCTGATGGAGGCAAAGTCATACAGGTGGAGGGGAAATCTCGTCACTTGACAAAACCTAAAAAACAGGAACAAATGTTCTGTGAGATGAAACATTCGACAGGAATTATTTTCTGACTGTACATTTTAACCCGAGTAAAGCGGCTTCGCTTAATACTGTACTCGAAACGGCTTACGCTTAGAACAGATCACGCTGACATCTCATCTCAGTCAAAGTTAACGACCCGCATTCGCTCACCTTAGCATGTGTGTGGCTTAGTATGCGTATCGAACCCGCTCGGTGTAGTTCTCCCTGGCCCGCGTCACGGCGTAAGTCGATGAGCTCCTTGAGACCGGGGAAAGTCGCGAGCGCTCGTACGAGTAGCCTTCCGAACCGGCGCCCACACGTCTGATTGGGCTACGGTCCCGCGAGAAGTACGCTGATGCTGTGGGAGGCGGAGGCGCCAGAGGGCGTCGCTCATAGGGATCGAGGCTGGGAGGAGCCAACCGCATCCTTGAGAGAGAGGAAGAAGAGGGAGGGGGAGGAGGAGGTGGAATAGAGAGAGGCCTATCCTCGAAGAAGCTAGAGCCAGCCGGACGAGCCCGATACTTCTCGTAATAGTCAATGCTTCCGTAGCGTTCTCGCTCATATGTGGACGACCTCTCCGGATAGGCGCTCGGTGGCCTGCTGGGGTACCGTTCTCGAGCATCCGCGCCGTACTCGCCATAGCTGGGACGCCGGCTCATGGGTGGGGGTGGGGGAAGTGGCCCTGCCGGGTAACCTCTATTAGGAAGACCTCCAGGGCCACCCATGCCATAATGCGGGCCACCCCTTGGGGGGCCTCTACCGCCGGGGAATCCCCCCATGCTTCCGCCATAGCTACCATTCTGGCCACGTCTGCAATCTTTGGACCAGTGGCCCTGTTCTCCGCAGACATAACAGCCAGTTTGGTCTCCCATGCCGGGCGCTGTACGGAGGCGACTCGTAGACAGTTGTACTTTGATCAGCTTGCCTTGTGGAAGGAAGAGAACACACGCAAGACAATGTGAAACTTTCTTCCGCTCACGTAAACCGTCATTTAAAAAGAGAATTATTGCATCACGACAGCCAATGAGCACTTACATCACTTAAAGGGTTAGTTCACCCAAAAATAACAATTGTCATCATGGTTTACTCGCCTTCATGTCATTCCAAACCCATAAGGCTTTTATCTTTAAAGATATGTTTGAAACCTCAGATTTCTGTTCCTCAACAGAAAGTCAATTTACTATATTTGATGTGCTCCATGTATGTGTGAAGATCAATGTTTATGTGAATAAAACCTAAATTAAAACTGTTTGTAGTTATAAATAGTTTTTTTTTGTGTGTGTGAAAATAACTTTACAGCACTTTTAATGTTAGTCATTTATACAGCAGCTAATGAATCTAAGGTCTCACAGAAATGGCTTACTTCAGTGTTGCAAAAAATAAGATGGATAAAGCAATTATATCTGTTCAGAACATTTATGGTTACACAGCCTTTCAACAGAATGTTAAATATCTCAGGTTTTACTAATATCTTAATTTGTATTTAGAAATTGATCAAAATGGGGTTGGAACTACATGAGTGAATGACAATTTTCATTTTTGAGTTAACTATCCCTTTAATATTAGTAAATATTAAGTCTACTGCTAATTGAATAGAAAATGGCTTCTGTTTAGCAATTACAATTCACTTGCTGCTAAAAAAAGATGTCTATATTTAAGGAGTACAATGCAACCCTGGGTAATCATGGATTTCGTCGTTTCAAGGTTAATTTTCACCTTGGAAGCTTGTGTTCTCCAGCCCACTGATGGCCTCCATGGCATCCTCCATTCGCTCCATGTGAACAAAGGCATAGTCCTTCACTATATCACACTCAACCACAGGGCCATACTCTTCAAACTTGGCTCGGAGCTCCTGATTGGTGCAGCCACTGCTGATGTTGCTCACATGCAGCTTGGTAGATCCCCTTGGTTTCCCTTTGCTCATTTCCACATTTATGGCTTGACCTTTCAGCTCGTGATGGTGGAGTTTGCGGATAGCCTCTTCAGCCTCCTGCTTACCTTCCATGTGCACAAAGCCATAATTTTTCAGGACGTCACATTCTTTTACTTTGCCATACTCAGAAAAAAGAGAGCGCAGATCTTCCGCGGTCGTGCTTGTGGATAGGTTGCCAACAAAGATCTTAACCATCTTTATTGCCGTTTTTCCTGGACAGAGGGAGCATAGTTTCGAAATGCACGTTATATCAACAGATGTTTTCCTACATTACTGCTGTGTTGGCCTACAAAACCATAGACAGCCTAATCCCGTCCGAGTTTTAACATCGATTGGGTGGCTAAATGCCAGAATTATTTACGCATAACTCAGCATTGAAATACGGTGCGATACACACCGACCGATAAATGTGTATAAAGTGGGAGACTAGGTTCCGTTCTTGGACTTTATGGCGCAGCTGAATTAAATCGCGTATGTTGCTAGGCCACGTATCCGCGTGACCGTCACACCCAACGAATTCAACCCCATTAGTTTGTTGTTCGCATCGTTTTAGTACTTAAGGGCCGATACACGATCAAGTTAGACCGATGAGCGTTTCAGGGTTCGTTTTTTTTTATAAAGAGTTGTAGGCCAAAGGTGTAGAGCTAAGCTAAGTTAGCACGACTAACTAACGTTACATAAAGTTAGCCGAAGTAGACGTCGCCGTATTGTGAAATATAGTACTATAATAACAAATTATAGTACTCCACCACTGCGTTACCTTAGTGTAAAATGTAAACTATAACAATCGCGTGGTATAGTTGATTAAGCAGGGATATCATTGCCTTACCGTAGCGAGCACGCAATTTCACTGCTTGCAAGATGAATGAAGCCTAAAATGGAGTCGCCCGCCGTCACTAACAGCACTTCCGGTCCACACCATAGTCCACACACGCATGCATTAAGGGTGTCTAGTTTTTTTTAACCGACAGTGAAGACGATATATTTTAACCCCCCCAATCTTTATTAAGCATGTATGCAAATATCCAGCAATGAATTATACACAACCTAATGTACACTAATAAAACGTTCATAACGAAACGTGTTTTCTGTTATCATCCAACCGTTGTGCTTTGTTTTCAGCCTTTTTATTTTCTTTAAAAAAAAAAATCTTTATACATCTTTGACATTCCCTATAACCACCAATTACCTATCCAGATGTGTAACGTTACCTAACTTAAAAACTGTCTGGTTGCTGAAACAAATCACCATTCCTAATAACTTGGCAGTTTAACCCTCTACTGCACACATTTAAAAAAACCTACATAGGCACCTGACACACAACTGCTATACTCTCACATTCAAGAAAAACGACCGTTTAGGCATGGGAGAAAAACTTTATTGGTTGATTGAAAGTGCAGCCATTTATTTCATCATGTCTGCAGTGTGAAAAATTTGCTTATGCAGAGATTATTACTGGACACACGTGTATTTTGTCCCACAGTAAAATGAATAAGCAGCCATGATTACACATACTGATTTTATTGTAAAATTTGTACAAGACAGCAAATAATTGCACAAGTTACACCTCAAAACTTACCCATAGTCATGTTATCCTAAAGTGTCAATTATTTTACAAGTCACCAAAACATTAAGATCGAAATAAACGTCCTTGTAACAAATGTAGTCTGTAGTCACTGCTGTCTAAGTTGTAAAGATATACCTTAAAATCATGTGGTAACATGCTGAGTGGCAAAGAAACTAGATGCATCAAATGACTTACCTGACAAAGTAAAATTAAAGGGACCATTTATTGTTTAAAGAAATATTGGGATGTCTATCTACTTATTGAACCAACCTAGTATTATTTGGACAGAACCAGGAATGGTGTAAGACAAACTAACGTTTAAGACGAAGAGAAGGTAATCGCTTGCATTGCGCCGCAGAAGCAGTTGCATTCTCCGTGACAATACTAAAGTAGGGAGCCAGATGTTGTGGCTATTAGTGCGAATTAATGTCAACCTCTAAGCTACATGGTCACTCATGCCTACTTAGGCAAGTTTAGTTTAAGAGTGGCAAGAAAAGCAAAACGACGAACCAGTTTCCAGTCTTTTTATTAAAACTTTCAAATTTGCTATGAAAGAAAAGTGATACAAAGTCCTTGAACTGCGATTATCTGCAATTAAAATGCACACTACAAAACAATTTCAATAAAGCCAGTAGACAGAAAGGTTTTTATTGCTGCGGAGACTGTATTCTTACTTGCATGCCGCACTAACAAAAGGCTTAGAGGAAAGAGAGAAAAAACCTGTACACAGATGGATTTTTGATTTAAAATAAATTGTCATAGCGCTTGTTACAGTAGTTTAATAACAAACGATAAGATCATTCCAAATTTTAAAGAAAAAAAAAAAAAAGGTACAGTGATACATTGAAGTGTTCTTTGAAAATTTTTATATGCGTTCCTTTAAATCTTAACCAAACCACCAACTTAACCTAATTTATGTAATCTGGCTCAGTGCTTTACTCAACTATCAAATGCTAAACAATAAAAACAAGGCAAAATAAAAATAAAGCAGAGTTGACAATTTAGCATAAGAACGATTTTAAGCGTGTAAAAGCGGTTGTTTTATAGAATGTGCAGTCCGCAACAGAACTCTTCCACTATGGTGCGCAGGCGAACGAAACGCGCTCTGGCAGACAAAGACGCATCGCGGCACGTGCACCTGGAGACAACGACGACGACGATCTTGTTGAATAATTTACACCTGGAAAGAAAGCAAATCACATGAGTCAAACGGCTGTAGTGCCATCTGGCATTACTGAATCGACAAGCCAAGTTCAAATAATAAGATTTGAATGCAGTCTATTTGAATTATGCGAAGTGAAATCTTCATACACATACAATACGGTTAATCTAAACACTTCGATACGAAGTTCAGTGTTGCGAGCAGTACTTTGAGACAGAGCTATTAAAAACTTACGATCCAGGCACTTTGATACAAAGTTTACGTTACTGCTACTTGCGCATCAATTACATCACACGCACAACAGGCCATGTACGTAAATTCTGAGTTCTACATTAAGAGGGCATTTTAGAGTTGGTTTTGGGTTGCGGGACCTATTCTCACCTTGGGTTACGAAAGCGCAGGGGTGCACTTTAATACGAGTAGCGCGCAGGAGGTGGAGGTGGCGCCGCCCTGTCAGCATAGGGGTCTCTGGGCCGAGGCATGCTGTACATCGGGGTCCGAGACATGGAGAGAGGGGAGAGACGAGATCGCTCATATGAGTAACCATTCCCGGCGGGTGCCGGTGGGGCAGGAGGAGCACGTCTGATGGGACTGCGGTCTCGTGCATAGAATGAGGATGGCGGGGGTGGGAGGGGGCGGCGCTCATAAGGGTCAAGGCCGTTGCCAGCCAGTCGCTCTCTCATAATGGCAGCTTGGGGGGGCGGAGGGGGAGGGGGGATGGCACCCGCACGGCGGTCCTCGTACGAAGGGACACTGTAAGGGCGAGCGCGGTACTTCTCATAATAGTCGACCACACCACGTTCACGCTCGTATGCTGGTGGTGCACGCTCTGCATATGGGGGACGCCTGGGGGGAGGGGGTGGTGGTGGAGGGGGACCAGGGGGGTACCCAAAGCGTCCCCTAGGATAACCAGGGGGCTCGGGGCGTTCGCCAGGGAAACGGGGTGGCCAATAGCCACCATCTGGGGGGCCGTAGCCTTCCTCCTCCTCGCCTCTTGGTCGACTCTTTGAAATCTGCACATGAATTCTTTTGCCTGCAAGTGCAAAAACATTTGATGAATTGGAGTCATAAATGTGCAAAAAGATTAAAGGATCTCATAAAACTATGGCTTTATACCTTGGAATTCAGAGTTGTCCAACCCCTTGATTGCATCCATGGCCTCATCAGAGTTGCTCATGTGTACAAAGGCAAAGTTCTTTATGATGGCGCACTCGCTAACTGAGCCATACTCTTCAAACAGTGCTCGGAGCTCTTCATCGGTTCCCTTCTCCACATTGGCAACGTGAAGCTTCACAGGGCCCTGGTTCTTCCCTCGACTCGCTTCGACATTGATGGGTGTTCCATGCAGCTTGTACAAATGAAGGTTTCGGATGGCCTTGGTTGCACTTTTGCGATCGTCCATATGGACAAAGGCAAAGTTTTTGATAATGGCGCACTCAGTGACTGTTCCATACTGAGTAAACAGAGACTTAATTTCTTCTGCTTCCGCCTGCTGAGGCAGGTTTCCGATGAAAATCTTCACCATTTTTGCTGATGTGGTATGCAGAACCTGAAACACACTAACAAGATACACGCCAATGACTTAACGTTACAAAAAAACGGAAAACAAGTTTAGTTATGTATAGTTGGTTAAGAATTACCGCGTAACCACGCCTGGAGCTTAAGTGAAATCGAAACCGTGGACTTCCTGAGAAGCCCATCAAGTAAAACCAGTTTATGCAAATACGTTAAATGCCATTCCCCCCTTCGTATATGCAAATACAGACAAACAATAAAAAACGTAAAAGGAAAATTTAACAATTCGTCGTACCAACAATATAATTCTCCTCACATTATAGGCCACGGCCTCGTGTGATTACTTAATGCTAGCTGACTAGCAAACCTCGACAAACATTCACTCACGCACTATTTTTTGATGTATAAGTGTTTTTTAAACACTTTTCGTCATAAAAATATGATTACAACAAGTAATCGTCGACTCACGTGCTCGGCGACCCGAGCGAAACCCTTAATTCCGTTGCTACGTTTGAATAAGCTAATAACGTTAGCTTAGCAACCGAGCAGCCGTTACGCGCCGTTCTAAACACGATGTATGCGACTTTTACATGTAACGATTAAGCGATTAACAGAGTTTCTACATAACATATAACAACTGCTTACATCTAAAATACTTTTAAACCGCGTGCTGAACTTAAATTCGAAAATTGGTCTTGTAGAGGTCAAAATACAACGAAGGATACTCACCGCCTGTTCCTCACCACAATGAGGAAAAGGGTGGGCCATTCAATAATATACTTCCTTAGTCCCGCCCACATGGACGAATAAACCAATCAAATATAAGATTGTGGATCACGCGGAAATTCCCTAGAATTTCTAGCTGGGGGAAATTAACTTAAAACTTGTTTTGGATGGATGAAATTACTTCGCTTTTGGTCTATATTTGTTACTGACTGACGTACTTTAGGTGGTGTTACTGAACGCATCAAGAATATACCATAATTTATCAGTTTTTATGCCTAATTAAGGCAATTAATTAAGATTAAACCACAGTAGGCCTAATATGTTCAGACTTGCAAACTGCAAGGAATTAAGTTAAATTAAAATTTTGTAACATTATTGGACAACAGAAACAACGTGTAAACATTTATACAACGCAAGTATGCGTTTGATATTAAACTGTCCTTTATGAGTGGTGTGGGGTCGGTTTATCGGTTTATCAGTGGAATGTCTTAATTAAACGCAATGTGACAGAAGTGACTGGGAATTCTAATAAAAATTAGAATAAAAGTCTCAGTATTTCCAAACAACATCTTAGCCCACGGTTTTTATACCACTCAAACAAGTCTTTCCACATTCTTCCCTGATTGGCGTGTTTACCAGAAAACCACAACCCCTATGCATGCCTGTTGGTAAGGAGTAGGCTATTTAAATTGCTCTAAATGTATTGCCCTTTCTACAATTTTAAATTAAATGTAGTTAGATTTAAAAAAAAATACGTGAGAAGATGAATCAATAAGACAAAATAATATATGCATATAAATGTTATGGTTTAAACAGAAGTTAGTTTGTCTTTATTATATGCTACCTATAGTTTGTGATTTTTAATGACAAAAAAATAAAGAGGGCGTAGTTGTTTACTGTTTATATCCGTTTATGCACTTTGGAGAGGAATGTATCATTACTTTAACAGTTTTAATGTTGTAGATCAAGCAATCGGTTTCACACCACATAAAATCTTTAAGCTGTTGTCCAAACCATTTAGTCGCTACAGGCTACGTAAAATGCATTCACGTCACGTGGTCACCATAAAACGTGTCTTTAGGCTGCTTCCCTAAAAGTTATTTTTATTTATTTATTATTAGGCTATTATTTTATTGCAAACACGTATTAGAACATTTCCAGCAATGTGCATATTAAACAAGTAAACTAATTTCGCATAATCATAGGACACAAATGGAAAGAACGTAACAAAAGAGAAAGAAAAAATGGGGAAAAAACACACAAAAAAATGATAAATTAAATTATTTATTTATTTTCTTTGCTTTGTTGACGAAACTGCAGTTAACACACTCTTCCTGAAAAGACTAGGCTATTCGATATATCATGAGCTTCCCTTCCCTGTGATTTTACAGCTTTGTCAGAAGGTTTTTGAAGAGTGATTGATAAGACTTCACAGATGATTATCATAAACATGTTTTCATTCATGTTTAATGTATCTGGTCATGTCACAATTCAACAAAATGTCGAGTGCTTATCTTAAAAGCATTCAAATATGAATTTTTATTAATCGAAACCAACCATAAAGCCCGTGTCTCCAGGGGGAATCATTGGACACATAACTAGGCTATACCATAGACCGTAAAAAAATATGGACGACTCGACATCATCCGTTTCCGCTTGCCATATTTGAAGCTTTCAAGCAGCCTTGCACGGCGCGGACATCTTGGGACCGAGTCTGCGCAGTAGCGATTTCGGGACCGGAGTTGCGCAGTAGAGCGCAGGAAGTAGAGCAGGAAGTACAGTCGCGATATCAAAAGCCCGCCCACACTCTCGCAGATGCAGAACAATTAATTATGTTGGTGTGAAATAAACAGTTATGGAAATGTAGAAATTAAAGCTAAAGCTCTAATCTGCTCCCAAAAATTTCGAAAAAAGTCCGTTAGCGCCTCAGTGACAACTTCACTCAGAGAAGCCGTCAGTCTCAGCTGTCAATCATGACGTCACACCCCCCGTTTTTATAGCATCAAATAACTAACTCAAACTAAACTTATTTTTAAAACGAACACCTGAAATGAAATCATCGTGATGATAACTGCCTTCAGTGACATAAACTAACTTTGGGGAAAACATTTTTGAAGTGTAATTTTATTATTTAGATTGCCTCGCGTCCATTAGAAATCACAGAGGGGCGGCTATACTGGGACCGGTCACCGGGGGGCGATCGAGGCGCGAAAGCTTCAGTAAATGAGAGGGAGACTGCAGGCTTGGGCTATACTCATTTTGAGATATAGCGAAAGCATAGAAATCCGTTGCGCAACTCTGGGGTTTTTGTGAGTCACGTGTTCCAAGTTGGAAGGGGTGTTGGATTTCAATGCTCCTTCTGATGCAATTCCCTCTTCGTTCATTGTGCTCACTCACAGTACTGCGAGCTCCGCTTCAAAACAGCAGTCCGTTAGTTGGCGATCGTTACATCAGCTTTTTAAGGTGAGCTGCGAAACTTCAGTTAATCTAGCCTAATACTTTAGAGAAAATTGTTACGCTGAATCTGTGCTATGAACCAGTTCGTTCTCGCTTTAGTTGTGAACTAACGTATTTTTTTTCTTTTAGGTCTATCTATATCAGCAAAGGAATTTAACCCCACACGGTTTATTTTGCCTCCATTTGTCAGCTAGAATGAATATCAATAGCAAACTCGAAACTGAAGAACTGCTCACGTGTCTTCATGTAGTTCTCTACCACCCTAACCAAGCCAGTCGCCCGCTCTTCCAAAACCTGCCCCTAAATCAACCATACCAAATGGACGCTGAAGATCCACTAAGGCTTGGCCGTGACGGACAGACCTGCATCTTTGTCCTGAATGACACATCCGTCTCCAGAAAACAGCTCTCCATACAGGCGTATAGGAAAGCCGGCAGCCCTTTCATGAACTTCGTGATCCAGAACATGAGCCAGAAGGTCAAACTCGTAGTCGGTGGGTCCGAACTGAGATACCTTGAAAGAGCTGAGCTTGATGATAAGGTGCTCCTCCGCTTTGGAAGATATGAAGTGCTGGTTTGGCAGGAGCCAGGAGAGTCAGAGCATAAATTTGAAGTCCTGTTTGAAACAAGCAATACACCCCCTTCACAAGAATTGGGCATAGATGTGCCATGCAACCCACCTGTTATGGATACTGGCTCGCCATGGAGAAGCTTTGAGAATAGAGGACCTACAAGCCCAGAGCCACTGGAGTCGGATGAGACCGTTGTTTTAGTGTAGCTATTTTTCAGACCTTGCTTTGCATATTATTATAATAATCTGCATATCAAATGTAACACTGAAATCTACTGTAGTGTATGATGTAAGTGACATTACAAACATTGTTATGATTTCATCTGGAATGTTATGTTGCCTGAGTTCCTCCTTGACCTCTAGAGTTCTTGTACATATATTTTATGATTTTTTTTACTGGATTCTAACATTTGTCACTCACAAGTTTGCTCATAAGGCACTTTCTTTTCTTAGCATTATTGTGAAGTGTTCTTTGCATCAGTATGTTTATTTAGCATTTTTATATTGTATATTATATAATATTTAATATTATATTGTATTGACTGTTACTTGATAAAATGTGAATCACAAACTTTTGAACAATGTGAAATTATGATGGGTTATTCATAAACTACTTACAACATGTGATGTATTATATAATAGAATAAAGTTTTCTACATAGCTTTTGTTCAGCTTTTTTAAATGGGTATTTTATTGAAAATCTTTTTTTTTCAGGTTCATACTCCATACATCTAAAACAAGATACAAGGTCAACAATGCAAAGTAAAACTGTTCCATATATTTTCATAATTTGCTTCGGTACAATGAATATAAAAAGATCATTATTTAAAGCTGCAGTCTTTTTGTGCTCTAGTGGTTAATGAACAGAACCGCATGCGTTTAGCGGAAGAACATTTCAGCTGGAGATATGGCTAGTCTTGGAACTGTACTTCTCCGCAGTGGCTCCAACCAGACCGGTCTGAAATAGTCCCAATATAAACACTTATTATAAGTATACCATAATGATTCAGGGTAAGACAAAATCACGGTTTGGAAAATGTACAACGTAAATCCAGTCTCATTATTTAATTTTTGTTCTCGAACACAGAAAAAGTTATGGACAGCAGCTTTCATTTGAGAAACAATGTGTCATGTTTCTGTGATGGACTGGCCATCTGTCCAGGGGTTTGTCCCACCTGAGATGCTGGCTAGATAAATGATGCATCGTTTTTAATACTACACCTAATATTTTTCTCTCACAGTTAATTTGTTTTATCTATGAAAATATATAGCTGCAACAAATTTGAGGCTCCTTGGCATCAAAAGTTGGAAAAACTCCCTCTTTTAACCTTTAGTTTGAGAAATAACCAAGAGTTCCTTTTATGGTAAACAAACTATTTTAAGCCAAGTACTACTGTATATTCCTTTTGTTATTCGAAATACATACAGTATAGGTCTTGAAAGCAGATTCAACCGGATTTCAAACATTGCATTCTACTGCAAAATCATGGTTACTGATTTCCAGAAAGGCTAGTTACTGATCTCCAGATTTTGATACCAAAGTTTTATATGGCAAACATAATTATACATTCAAAGCAATGGGTTATTCATTTCTTGGGTAAAGGTTGAAGAGAAAGGTTATCCCAGGTGACCCAGGAACTGAAACTCTCCTGAGATCACCACCTAGCTCTATCACTCTTTTTTATTTAAACTATAAATACGGTAAACTCCTCCAGTCCTTGTTCTTACAAACAACACAGGCACAGATAAGCATCAGCTATGACAGATAGCAGATGATTTACAGTAAATTATGTCAGTGGTGGACAGATAAGATCAAAACTCAGTTATTGAAAACAGTTGTCGTCTCCAGTGCCACTAGACAAGGTTAAAGCCTAGTCCCAGACTAAAATGCATGTTTGAGATTTTTTAACTGATAGTAAAGACAAATCTTAAAATATGTCAGCGCCATTGTTTTGTCTCAGGATAGACACCATTAAAGTTTTTAACTACTACTTCAAGAGACTAAAAAAGGGGAAGTTTCACGAGCTTGCTGCATGGATACTAAAATCCATGTGGCAGGGAGTTTTTAGGAACATTAATCACAAAAAAAATACTTCAATACTTAAACTAAAGCTTCATCTAAGCCCTGTCTGTGAAACCAGGTCCATAAAGCTTTATGTAAAAATGATTATATTTTTAACTTAACTCCCTCCCACATTAGATTATATGTACATCACTTTAAGGCCTGGTTTCACTGACAGGGTTTAGATTCAGGATTAGACCTTAGTTCAAGTAAGATATTAAGTAGATTTTATAAATGTGCATTAGAAAAATGCATTACTAGTGTTCATCTTGAGACAAAACAATGTCAATGACTAATTTTAAGGTATGTCAGTGCAAATTGCTTTCAGTTAAAACGGCTCAAACACGCATTTAAGTCTAAGCCTTGTCTGTGAAACCGTGGGTAAATGTATTAAAACATAAACACCATACAGTATGTGAATATATATATATATATATATATATATATATATATATATATATATATATATATATATATATATATATATATATATAGTACACATGTCAGTTTTATCAGATATTGAACTAAACACTGACACTGATTGATTTCTCAGAACAGCATTGATTGATATGTCTCAGCATCATCACACTCCCATTTATCAAGTTTGATAGTGGTCTGTGTGCAGATGGTTGTTTGCCTGCTTGCTCGGGTGCATGTACAGACTGGTTATTTGCTGACTTGCAGTGTTGTTGATGGGGTTTGGTGAGTACCTGTGCGGGGTTCCAAGTCTCTTGCATCTTTTCCACCAGACCAACAGTAAAACAGGTCACCATAAATCAGTGTGCTTTAAAACCTTTAAGGAACAAAAACCAAAGACTTCAACTGTGATGAGACATGGCATATTGCAAAACTGTGGAAATGACAGGAAGTGAGAGACTTCTCTGAAAGAACACATCATCCCTAGTCATGGGTGATAAACAGTGACCTGATAAGATTATTAAACATCTACTGATTTAAACCTTTAAGTTTAAAACAGTTCAAAATAATAGAGCAATGAACTCAAATTTTCTATATGTTTTCATTCATATTTTTAATTGTTTTTTTAGACTTTTAGATTTTGTTTTAGTTTCAGTTAACTGTAACCTGAGCTAAACAAATATGAGGTGTTTTCAAACTAACTGCTTTTGATTTGTCCATGGGAACAATAATGATCTACCGCATCAAGCATAAAGCTGGTGAAAGTCCAATAGAATATACCAAACTAAAGAAAAACACAAAAATGTATGAACAAGTGCTTAAATTATTATTATCTTTCCATTTGATCTTAGACACACAAATCACCAAACAGCATTTTTGTGTCTAGTGTATTGCTCAAGGTCCAAGGCTTATATCAATTTTAAGGTTGCGCCGTTTCTTCTAAAGCTTCTTTTCACATAAAAACTACTTTACTATGTTTGTCAGTTATGGGTTTGCAGCAGCCTCCACCCAGTCAGCAGGGATACAACGACACGTCTTTATGGTTACGAGCTGAAAACTATTGAGTTAGCATGAGCAAGACTGAAAGGAGGGAAATTGGACATTGACGAGATTACAAAATTACCATAACATTACCACAACTACATTTTTACAATCGCATTACCATAACATTAGGATCACAAATACTGTAGGTATGCATACTAATGTGCTCTCCTTTTTTGCGTGGTTTCGTAGTCATCTTTTTCTACGGCTGTTCCAATCAGTGGTCGCCACAGCGAATCATCTGCCTCCATTCCTCCAACCTGACTGATTTCGTCATCATCATGCTTATTACATATTTAGACACCCTCTGCAAACAACCATGTAACAAATCTATAAACAAATAGACCTTATTCAGGACAGCACCATTGCAGGTATAAAAGCGAGGCTGTGAGGGGGAGACAGGGGCTGCGTTTAAGTACAATTTTATTATGCCCTTTTCTCGCTAACTTCCCTCCATCTCTTTCCCTTTTTGAGGGATTTTGGGATCCCTCAAAATCCCTCCTCAAGATCCTTTTTGAGGGATTTTGTCCTCTCTTTATTTCTACAAACAGTTGATGGACCCCAAACTATTGATGGGCCCCA
Source organism: Pseudorasbora parva (assembly GCF_024679245.1). Taxonomy (NCBI): domain Eukaryota; kingdom Metazoa; phylum Chordata; class Actinopteri; order Cypriniformes; family Gobionidae; genus Pseudorasbora; species Pseudorasbora parva. The sequence continues at coordinate 49,554,645 of NC_090172.1, forward strand.
TTGACTTCCATAGTATAGAGAAAAAAAAATACTATGGAAGTCAATGGGGCCCATCAACAGTTTGGTTACTGGCATTTGTCAACCAACTTTTTTTTCTGTTCAGCAGAAGACATTCATTCATACAGGTTTGGAACAACTATGGAGTGAGTAAATGATGACAGAACATAATTTTTTGGTGAACCATCCCTTTAAGGAAAATTATCTAAAAGATGACGCCCAACGTGGGGCTCGAACCCACGACCCTGAGATTAAGAGTCTCATGCTCTACCGACTCCCCGCCAAAGCTGGGGAACAATAGTCTGTTTACGCGGGGGAAGAAGGGGAAGGGGGGAAAGAAGGAAAAAAGGAGAAAAAAGAAAGAAAAAAAGAGCGAAAGAAAGGGAAAAAGAGAGAGAAGGAAAAAACAAGAGCCCTTGTACGATTTTTAGTTGTTTTGTGGTAAATACATCGTTAAATTTCACTGAAAAGTACTTTTCCCTCCACATTTCAGGCTGTAACACTGACAAGAAGGACCGTGGTTCGAATCCCACCTCTGACAGGACTAAAACTGTTTTGGAATGTTGCTAATAACTACCTTATTTGTAACCCAAATTTCCTTCCGGGTACTTTGAGGATGCTGGTTAATCAGGAAATGCAATGCATGTTATTTTTCTATGTCTGAGTACTGTATTTCCCATTTTTGTGTGTATTTAATTTTACAATGCTATTTTTTTCATTATTTTTATTGTATTATTTGACCTTCGAATATAATAAATTTGTATTATCTCTTCTAACGTAACTCTTATTTATTTTTTATTTTTTGAGTAATTTGATAATGCTGTTTAATTCCAGCTTGGTTAACCAATAAATACAATGTATGTTATTTCTCGATCATTAAAAACAAATATATATTATTTTTATATGTTTAAGTACTGGTTTTCCCATTTATGCATCTATTTTTTTATTTTACTTTTTATTCTATGCTATTTTTCTATTATTTTTTATTGTATTACTTCACCTTTGGATATAATAAATCTTTATTTTCTTTTCTAACTTTATCTGTCATTATATTTTCCAAAGAGTTGTGACGAATGCTTGAAAGGTGCTATACAATATAAAGTTATTAGTAAAAAAATAAAATGATCATCTGGGCACCTGCAATGATTACTGAAGAGTTGTAAATGAATACACACTTGCTGTTATATAAAGACAAATCAGCCAGGTGGGGTGGGGGAACACATACAAACTAAATTAATTATGAATAACAAGTACATCAAAGTACATTACAACAGCATGTACTTATAAAATATATTTTAAAGTGTAATAGAATAATAAAAGATTTATGTTATAACTAAAATAAGACAACCAGGTGATGAACCACAGATGTTATATGGTTAAACCGGGAAAATAAATTGTAGCCTATATCAAAATGATATGAACTTATATATTAAAACTGGATTAAGAACAGGGAATATTTATATTGGGGTAAAAAACAAACAAACAGATGATGGAAAAGGATAACACACAATGAACACAAATACTACTATACAGTGATAAACGTGAAAATATAGTATAACAATTATATGTGCATATAAAATATAATTAAAAATTATGAGAAGATAAACCAATATACATATTATAGAAATGTTCAATATATTACTATTTTTTTTTCATCTGCTCAAGCCACTGTTCCTTGGTTAAAGTATCTGTGTTTGGGCAGTAAATGGTGCCTTTGTATTGGCTATGACCTGTTCCTTTTGTCCTGAACTGGCCACATTTCTTGCAGGTGTTTGCCTCAACTTTCCTAATGTATGTACGTCGCTGTCGGTTATGGACAGTTTCAGAGGGTGGAGGAGCACTGCTTGCCGGCGGAGATAACAAAGGGTTTGATGTGGGTGTAGGGACAACAAACACAGTGAATGCAGGGGTAGATTGAGAAGCACAGGTAGCAGAAGGTCCCATAATGCCTTGAGGCCGAGGAAGCAGTGGTCTCTGGAATGGTAACTTTGCTCTAACCACCTCAGCTGTTTTTTCAGGCTGCATAGAAGTGATATGCCTCTTTAGTGTGGCTTGCCCTACAGTGCTTTGTGGCATGCTGTATGTGTGCTCCTCTCTTCGGCTTTGTGAAGGTGGTGAAGCAGGCCGAACACGGGCAGGTGGGAGAGGCTCAGCAGCAACAGGGAGAGGGGCAGGAAGATTGATCCCCTGCAACAGAACACTCAGGTCTTGCCTTCTCACCTTGTCATTGTGCCACTGGGCCAGAGTGTTCTGATTAACCTCCTCCAGTTGTAGATTTGTGTTCTGCATAATAGCCCCATTATTCAGGATCAATTGCTGGATTGTGCCATAGTCATGCAAGATCAGAGTCCACCTAGAAAGTGAGGCCTTTCCCTTCCTCCTGGGACTTTTGTGGATTCTGCACAGTCTGATAAAAATGGCCTCAACAAGCCGACAACAGTCTGGCCACTGAGCAGGTGAAGCCTTGGAGCCTAGAACACAGTGCTTTAGACTGTCCACCCCAGGAGTGAAAGCAACCTTCTTTTTAGGAGACCGAAATCTCCCTGTGGTCAACCTGCCCTGGCATCTAGTATCAAACATCACCTGCTCTTTGTCATAATCAGGCAGGTTATGCCAAAGTGCCACAATGTCATTGACCTGAAAGTGACACAAGACAAACACACCACTGTAAATAAAATAAAATAATTATTTTAATAAATATATTCTGGTAACAATTTACAATAAGGTTTCTTTAGTTAACATTAGTTAATTAGATTAGTTAACATGAACTGAGAATCAACAATATTTCTACAGTATTTATTTAATCTTAATGTTAATTTCAACCAGAGGCGGACAGTAGTGGAGTATTTTTACTTTCCAAGTAATTTTATTTTTCAAGTATATGTATATGTACTTTATCAGTGTTCTTCTTTGGAAAACTTTTACTTCACAACATTCCAAAACATAATATTGTCATTTTAACTGCACTGAGTCTCATATTGAATATCATTTAATACTTAATTATAATGTAGTGATGTGTACTTAAAAAATAAAATAAAATTAAAATTAATACAATTTTTACTTGAGTACAAGTAAGAAAGTACTATATGTTTAATGTAATATGAGTTAAAAGTAACTGTTATTTATTAAATGTAGTGCAGCAAAAAAACATGACATTATATACAATGTAGTGAAGTAAAAGTGTTCCAAAGAAAAACACTGATAAAGCATATACTAGAAAAACGTACTTGAATAGAAAGTAACAATACTCCACTACTGTCCGTCTCTGATTTCAACATTTACTAAGACATTATTAAAATCAAAAGTTGTATTTGTAGCATTAGTTAATGCACTGTGAACTAACATAAACAAACAATGAGAGTGATAAATATTTATGATTAATATAAATATTTTAATAAATCAGTTTTGGCATTACTCTTTGTTAGTTCATATTAATTAATACATTAGCTAATGTTAACAGATGAAACCTTATTGTAAAGTTTCCATGATATTCTTTCTTTTATGCATGTATTTTGTAAAAATGGCTTACCTGCTGAGTGCAGAGAGTTAGCCCAGTCTTATTCCTCAGCTGCACTAGATAATCTGCCAGGCTATCCACTCGATCCATCCCTGGCATATTTTTGTCATCCACAGCCTGAGACAATGACATAAATAAAAATATTCTAGTATGATTTTAAATAAAACTAAATGATAAAATGGTAACTTATATAACAAATTTATTTTTAAATAATGAAATTTCACATACCAAATCCCCCTCAGACACTTGAGTATGGGAATCAGGAGCATTGACATCAGGCTGACCCAAGGAAACATCAGAGGTTGAAGTGGCAGTCATGACAGAAGAAACAGAAGCTGGCAGGGTGGAGGATGCAACGGCTGGCTGGATGGAGGATGCAACGGCTGACAGGGTGGAGGATGCAACGGCTGGCTGGATGGAGGATGCAACGGCTGACAGGGTGGAGGATGCAACGGCTGGCAGGGTGGAGGATGCAACGGCTTGCTGGATGGAGGATGCAACGGCTGGCAGGGTGGAGGATGCAACGGCTGACAGGGTGGAGGATGCAACGGCTGGCTGGATGGAGGATGCAACGGCTGGCAGGGTGGAGGATGCAACGGCTGGCAGGGTGGAGGATGCAACGGCTGACAGGGTGGAGGATGCAACGGCTGGCTGGATGGAGGATGCAACGGCTGGCAGGGTGGAGGATGCAACGGCTGACAGGGTGGAGGATGCAACGGCTGGCTGGATGGAGGATGCAACGGCTGGCAGGGTGGAGGATGCAACGGCTTGCTGGATGGAGGATGCAACGGCTGGCTGGATGGAGGATGCAACGGCTGGCTGGATGGAGGATGCAACGGCTGGCTGGATGGAGGATGCAACGGCTGGCAGGGTGGAGGATGCAACGGCTGACAGGGTGGAGGATGCAACGGCTGGCTGGATGGAGGATGCAACGGCTGGCAGGGTGGAGGATGCAACGGCTGACAGGGTGGAGGAAGCAATGGCTGACAGGGTTGAGGATGCAGAGGCTGTGGTAGGGAGGTCTTCATTGAGTAACGCCATGGTCGGGTCATCAGAGAAGTCCTCTTCAAATCCTTCATCTTCCAGCTCTTCCACATGAACATCTTCCAGTAACTGGTCTGTCTCCTCTGCATCTGGGTTCACTCTTTGAAGTGGTTGTCCTGTCTGACTGAGCAGGTAGTCCACTCCAATAAGCTCTTCTAAAGAAAGCAGAATGCAGAACTTATTATGGTAAGTATGAAAAGTGGTCATTAAATGCCTTTGCTCTACAAAGAGGCACTTACCTGTGTACTTTGCAGGGGGTTGGAAGGCAGGAACATATTTTCTACCAAGCACCTTCAAACTATTGGTGTTCAAACAGTGCACTACGTCGCCTGCATAGGTGAGGAGAGAGGACGGCTTGGTGACCACAGATGCTGCTGCTCTGTCCTGGTTCCATCTGTTCAGGCCTTCCAGGAGATACAGCTGAAAATTGAAGATGTTTGCGCTGGTTCCTATGGAAAATGAGGCCATGAAAAAGAAGATTGTACTAGGAAGCATATAATGCAGACTGAATACTTAAGTATATTGTAGTTTTATAGTTTTCTTTTTAAGCATGTGTTACGTTATGGAAAATAATTTAAAATTATAAAATACTGTATGTAAATGCTGATTATGCTTAAATGCTAATGCCACAAACCTGGAATGAACCTATTCAGGTGGAGGTGGAAAGACTCAAGGGACGTTGAGCCCCTGGCACACCTGTATTTTGTGAGCACTATTCCTCCCTTTGTAGTGGTGGTGCCTGTCTCTGTGTACAGTGACACACCTGGCGGATCCTGGATGCACTTCACATGTCTCTTTTGAACACGCCAGATGTGCTCCATCCGCACAGTGTCCAGCAGAGGGACACCTAAAAGATCTCTTCCTTTTTCCTCCTTTAACCCATGCAGAAGTAGCTCAATTAGGCTGATGGTAGTCTCTACTCCACGTGTCCTTCGGCGGCAGTAGAGGGACAACTCTTTTTTTGTTATCCGCCTGTTCAACATGTGCCCACTGATGAAAAGCACCCCTTCCTCCTCCAGTTGTTCTCTCTTTGCCCGACGTAAAAGAGCAATGTCATGTGGGTCCCACTCAAATATGCACTCAGATAGCCTTGCCATGAAGATTGGGTAGAGGGGATGGGCATCCGTGGTGCACCCTGTTGCCAGCCGTCGCATAAAGTGCCATATGTCCAGCCTGATCTTAAGGTTTGGCCATTCTCCAAATCGTGTTTGAAGCATGCTCTGTCCTTTATCAATACAGCAGCCAGTGTCCACATATAGGAGCTCTGGTGGATCCACACCTGCCTGCTGGTATCTGCTGGTAAGCCCCAAGATCATGGAGTCCAGACCAGGTCCTTCCTGGGCAGTCAGAACACTGATAAGGATCTGGCCTGTCTCATTGCCAACAGAGGATAGCCATTGTGCTGTCCCCTTGGCTGTTCCTGCCAGCTTCTTTGTGATCTGAAATCAAAAACAATATGTACTCACTAAAAATGAGTAACACTGTGTGGCACATACAATCATGAAGCAATACAAAAGTTAACCCTAAAGTTAAACAAGAAAATTAAATTCTACCTTTTTAGTTGAATCCATTTTTAAAATTGACCCAAAAGTTGATGTCACTCTGGCCTTAATGTGATCCAGTCGACTGACAATGTCCTTCCCATAAACAGTCAGAAGCCATTTGCTGGTAGGGACCTCAAAAGGCTCTGGAGGCTCCTGGAAAGCAACTGGCAAGAAGCTGGAGTGGTCAGCAAAGGCAGCACATTCCCCCATGTAGTGTGCCAATCTATCCAGCCACTCCTCCCCATGGTTCTCCTTCAGTTGCTTAGCCAGTCGGGCAGGGCTATTGCCAAGTGTCCTATCCCTCAGCAGACGAATGACACGGATGTCACATGCATATCTTTAAATAAAAATAGAATTATCCATCTATATACAATTACATCAGTATGTATGTTTTACATGGAACCTATTTTTCTATCATTACCTGTTCATTATAAAAACAATTAGTATCGAGTAAAACATGATTTTGTGTTCAAATTCTTACTTGTATGTCAAGATCAGGCGGAACAGTCTCCTGTGTGGCAAGTCAAGTTGGTCCAGGACAGATTGGCTGGTTGACAAGTAATTGGTTTGACAGACAGAACACCTGAGCGTCTCTGTCACCATGAGGTAATACCGGTCAATGTCGAGGACCTTGCGAGCTCTTTTGTGTATGCCGTAACCAGTTAACTGTTTCCCACAGACAGGACATAGCAGCCTAACCTTCCATTGGTGGTAGGGCATCCACACTAGCAGCCTGTGTGTGAAGAAACGGTCTGGAGATGGAGCCTGGTGGTAGATAAGAGAGGGGACTGGAGGCTCATACCAGAGCTTCAAGTCTGGCCGAAGTCTGCCAGCATGAAAAAGTGTAGATGCTATCCATCTCTGATCTTGTGAGGGGATTGTCTTCCTCATTTCAGCTGGCAGTGCAGAAATGGAAGAATCAGCAGGATCTGAAGATGGAGCAGGAACTGCCACAAAAGTATGACTGCCAGAAACAATAGGATCACCCTAAAAACATTTAAGTTTGTTTCTGTCAATATGCCAAAAAACATTCAATATGCAGCTTCCACACATTCATATGCCATCTATAACAAAGAAGAAGTGATTTACAGATGCAGAAGGGCTGGTTATCATGGATGGAGATGGAGAAGTACTGGCTCTGACAGAGGATGGAGACAGACTGGTTCTCATAGGTGATGAAGAAGGCCTAGCTCTCACAGAAGTGGAAGGAAAAGTCCCGGTTGTCACAGTGGTTGTAGAAGCAGGGCTGTCACTGTGAGATGATGGAACTGATGAGGCAGATGAGTTCTGAAAGGACACATAATGCATATCAACATACACACACACACACACAATCAGACAAATCAGACAAAAAAAAAAAATGTAAATACCTGAATCCTCCTTGGAATGTTGAGGTTAGGTTTGGCTTCTGCACTAAGAGACCCTCCAAACTGATGTTTTGTAAAGTAAAATTGGGAGTTACAAATAACAATAACTTCTATTTAACTTTATTGTTAGTGTGCCATTTTAAGTACATTTAAAACTAACAATCAACCCACATAAGGTGTTTTAGGTTTACCAATGATATGTTAAGTGGAGATTGTCTCAGAGACTGTACAGAGGTCGAGGTAGGTGCAGGGCCAGATGTCGGAGCAGGCTAATAAGATCAAACGAATAAGATCAAAACAGATCATGACTGAAAAAATAATACAACTTTTTATATGTTTGAAAGCCTTTGCAAATACCTTTGGAGGATGAAAACCACAAAGACAACTTTGTGGTCCACCAAAAAGAGATGCTTGCCCACGGACCTGTCTTGGGCATTTATCTATCTGTTACAGTAAAAACATTGTGTCAGCTGGTATTGTATGTAAACTGCACTTGTTTTATGTATGTTGTCCTATTAACAGTTGCCAATACATACCTTCTGAAATATCTCATACCATTTCTTTTGGCGTGGAGCAGGTCTGTTGCCAGCTTCAGAGGGCCATACCCCTGTGTTGGCAAACCGCCGCAGGCGAGACATCCACTCCTCATCCCCAAAGGCCTTATGTGATTTTGGCTTTGACATGTCTGCAATGTAAACACCTCTAACGTTAGACAATAAATGCTGACCAGATCATGCTTCTAGATCATATATTCCTAAATAAATTCTTTAGATAAATAAAATCTAAATTCTTAAAGTATCATATATTACTTTAGTGCTATCTTTTTTGTTTGTTTGTTTGTAAATTTGTAAATTTGTACACTGTAGGCTACTGGCCATAGTACATTTTGTAATATTTAATAATTCCTAATAATTCCACAGTTAATCTTTTTCCTTTGATTTTCCAGCTTTAACTGTTATGAAGAACATACATACTAAGAAGGTAACCTTAGTTTGTTTTAGAAAGAGACAATAAAATCCACACTAACTACATAATGATTAACGTTAAACGGTATAACGTTAGGTATAATGTAACACTGCTCTGAACACTATTGGTCTATTTCATTGTTTTATACAAGTTTAATCTCTAAAAATGCTGCTACAAATAGCAAATTGTCAATTCACATTGTACTAACCGCTATAATTTATCTTCTTATAATTGTTTTAATCACTTACTACAGATAAATATGCGCTAAAAAATTCAAATCACAAGTTTATGCTTACCGTTGATGTTCCGAGCGCGCCACAATGCTGGAACCTTATTGGTGGAAAGATCGTGGATTATAATTCGCGATTGGTCGATACATTATTGTGCAATCGTCATTGGCCAAAAAGGATCTGTCAATCTGATTCATTATACAAAAAAAAAAAAAATGCTGCTTTTGAATTAAAACCAAGCATTTGTCCAATGTCAAATGTTAACCTATATCTATTTATGTATTATTTTATAATCTTTCATTAGATAGTTTTATTAAAAAGTGTTTTCTCATTGTATGGATACATGTTTATATTTATTTATTACTCATATGGATATGGAGTTTCTTGAAATGTGCTATACATTTGAGATAATAATAATAGCAATAATAATGTTTTAATCAAGCTCAAATAATGATTAATGAAAGACGAGACACTGTTCTATGAAACATGTATTTTTATTATTAACAAAATTTACACTAAAAATGGTGATAAATTAAAACAGCAGTAAACACACAAATATAGACACGTTATAAAAAGATGTACATATTACTCATTATATATATATATATATATATATATATATATATATATATATATATATATATATATATAAATATATATATATGAAAAATTATAAAACCACCACCCACCTCTAATAATAATAATGATAATAGTAATAAATAGATTAATAATAATAAATGATAATATTACACACAAGGTTAGAAACATTATGAGTATTTAAAAAATAAATATAAAAAATGATTCAAATAAAATTCCCTGAGAGGGTCAAATACACCAAACTAGTAATAAATAATAGTAATAAACAAACAAAGTCAATAAAACTATATACATAGTAGTGTAGTGTGTATATATGCAGTACTGTGCAAAAGTCTTATGCACGTTAGAATTTTATGAGACAAAGACAAATCAATTTATTTCTTATCTGCCCTCTTCTTCCGCATCTCCTCCATCCACTGGTTAAGTGGCATACCAGCATTTTGGGGGCAGTATATATAACCATAATACTGGCTGTGGCCACTTTCTTTGTTGCGGGGTTGTTGGCAGTGACTGCATTTATTTTTGTCAACTTTTCGATGGTAAGGCCTCCGGGCAGATGGTGGTGAAGAAAGAGGACCAGCAGGAGCAATCAGTTTGGATACATGGACTTGTGGGGTCAAAAACACATGCACAAGTGGGTCACTGGCAGGGCTGGGGCCAGAGACAGTAGGTAAAGGTGCAGGGGAGGGTGAAGATGTCTGCTGAGGGAATAGTTGCCTCTTACTGGGGAACCTTGGGCAGACAGACTGCAGAGAATGGGTGTGTTGGGCTAGAGCTGCAGACTTCCTCTTGTCCACTGCTTGTCCTGCTGTACTTTGAGGCAAATGGTATTGATGTTGAGGGCCAGGCTGTGGTGGTGCAGTAGTAGGGCGTACCTGTACTGGTGGGAGAGGTACAGAAGCAACAGGAATGGAGGCAGGCAAGTTGACCCCTTGCAGCAGAATATTACATTCCTGCCTCTTCAGTCGCTTGTTGTGCCACTGAATGAGAGTTGTTTGATTAACATCAAACAACTGCAGAGTAGAGTTCTCCATGACAGCACCATTACCCAGGACCAGCTGTCTGATCTTGCGGTAGTCTGTGAGAATTAGAGTCCATCTAGTCAGTGAACAATTACCCTGTTTTTTTGGAGTTTTATAGATGCCACAGAGTCTTACAAAAATGCATTCTACCACGCGACAACAGTCTGGCCACTGGGCAGGGGATCCTGTCGATCCTAGGACGCAACGTGTCATACTCTCCACACCTGGTGTAAATTCAGGTTTCTTTTTAGAGCACCTGAAGCGTCCTGTTGTCAGACGCGACTTGTACCTTGCAAAGTACCCCACACGCTTCTGGTCATATGGCAGAAGGTTCTGCCACAGAGCTATGATGTTACTGGCCTGCTGGGCGCTAAGTGTTTGTCCAGTTTCATTCCTCAGTCCCACCAAGTACTCTGCCAGGCTGTCCACTCTGTCCATCCCTGGGATACAGCGCTCATCCACAGCCTAGTAAATATATAAATATATAGAAAATAAAATAAGAACAATATTACAGGCAGAAAATAGCACATCTTTCGCACTGTTTACATGCCACAAAAGACCTACCAGCTGTTGCTGTGGTGCTGCTGGAGCCATCATGGCAGGTGGCTCAGAGTGACTTGTAGCTGTAGTAGTTGCAAGAGAGGCTGGGACGATGGAAAAGTAAGGAGGAGCAGAGTCTAGGCTGGTGGGGAAATATGTTGGGCCAGAGGGTGCAGTGGTGTGCTCATTTGAAACCTGATAAATATAATAATAAAAAATACTAATGAAATAAACATCAAAATAATACAATTACAAGCAACAACACTGGTACAAAATGCCATAAAACACTTGCCAGTTGTTGTGGTGATGCAGGGGTGACGGTTGATGGCAGTGAAGAGGAGGGACTAGCAACAGCAGAGCTGTTACAGGCATGCGCAATCTGGAAAATATAAAATACATTTTTATAAAAATGGATTTTAATTAGAGCTTATCTTGTGCATTATTATTTTATTCATTTATATATTCTTCAGGTTTGAATTAATTGTCTTTCATCTGTGTCAATTTCCTGATTGCATTGTGTATTGTTGTGTGATTTGAAAAGAGATATACAAATACATTTTCTTATTATTATTATTATTATAATACAATAATAATGAGTATTATTATACATATTATAATTTTATATAATATTTTTATATAAAGTTTTTCGGAGCAAGTCCAATGACACAATATGATAAAAAAAGTGATGGCTATAATTACCATTTGTTGCTCAAGTGCAGCTGTAGTGAAATCAGTAGTGGCCTGAAGAGAGGTGGGAGTTGTTATGATGGCTGAGCTGGTGGTGGTAGGTGATGGACCAGAGGACGGGTCCAGTAGCCCAACGGTTGGGTCCAAACCAGCATCTTCAAAGCCCTCATCTTCCAGCTCTTCCTCTGTGCCAACATCTTCCAGCATCTGCTCAGTCTCCTCTGAGTCAGGTTGGACATCCTGCAAGGCCCTCCCTGTCTGGCGGTATAGGTAATCTATACCTATTAACTCCCCTGAGACAGAAAAGAAAATAGGATACAGGAAAATTCACTTTTCAGAAAATTCCTAAAAAGATCATTCAATTTTATGAATATAAAAAAATAACTTAATGATGGAAAGCTTAAACTAACCAGTGTAAACAGCAGGTGGGTGAAAAGAGGGGACAAGCTTCCTTCCAAGCACCTTGACACTGTAGTTGTTGACACAGTGAACAAGGTCGCCTGAGTAGCTGAGCAGCGATGGAGGCCTGACTGCCAGGGATGCAGCTTTACGGTCCTGATTCCATCTGTTAAGGCCTTCCAGGAGGTACAGCTGGAAATTCAGGCTGTTGGCACTGGTTCCTTAAGATAAAACAAATATGAGCAATATTGTTAGGTTATCTGATATTGTTTGGTTCTTTGACAGACATTAACTGTGTCAGTGTTTCAAGGGTAATAATAATAATAATAATAATAATAATAATAATAATATATTAATAATAACAATACTACAACTAGTATTACTAATACAATGTTTAACTGCAAATATGTAATAATGCTGATGAATAAAAAGTGATTCATACTGACCTGGAATGAACCTGTTCAAATGTAGGTGGAAGGATTCAAGTGATGTTGAGCCTCTCGCACATCTGTAGTTTGGCAAGACAATGCCCTCCTTAGTAGTGGTGCCAGTTACAGTGTACAAGAGGACACCTGGTTCATCCTGAATGCACTTCACATGCTTTTTCTGGATTTGCCAGATGTGCTGCATCCTCTTATGGTCCAACAGAGGGACACCAAGAAGGTCTCTGCCCTTTACCCCCATGAGCTCATTAAGAAGCAGTTCAATCATTATGATCGTCTGCCGCTCCCCTCTTGTCTGCCTCCTGCAGTGCAATGCCAGTTCCTCCTTAGTTATCTGCTGCTCCACTAATTTTTCAGTGATCCCTGGAACACCTTCTCGTTTCATCTGTTCCCTTTTAGCTTGACGCAGCAATGCAACATCTCCACTGTCCCATTCAAAAATGCAGCTTGACAGTCTGGACATGAAGATGGGGTACAGAGGATGTGCATCCTTTGTACACCCAGATGCCAGTCGCCGCATGAAGTGGTATATGTCCAGCTTTACAACCAGGTCTGGCCACCCACCAAACCTTTGTTTTAGCTTTGTCTGTCCTGTGCCCTCCCGACAACATTCACAGTCAACATAGAGAAGCTGAGGAGGACCCACTCCAGCATTGCTGTACCTACGGATGAGCTCAGTAGCCATGGTGTCAAGAGCCGGTCCCTCCTGAGCAGTCAAGACACTGATGAGGATTTGGCCCACTTCATTGCTCACAGATGTAAGCCACAAGGCGGTCCCCTTGGCAAAGCCTGATAGCTTCTTGGTTATCTGGGATCAAACAGACAAGACAGTGAGTGCCAAAGGCCCAATTCCATTTCTACCCCTTAGCCCTTTCCCTTTCCCCTATCCCTTGTTTGTATGCAGGATTCATCATACCTAGAAAAATCGTCACGAAAAATCTTTGTTTGAAGGGCTATCTGATTTTTTGGGACCACACTACGAACAAAGGGTTTATGATGAATCCTGCATACACCAATTACCGTAATACTGGAATGCATGTATTGATGTTGCCTAGGCCTTGCCACTCTGGTTTCAAGTCTTTACTGCTAATGTAGTATTTTAGATTTTTGTTTGTGAAATAGGATTTTACAGTGTTAAGAGTTAAAAATATTTACCTTTTTTGTGGAATCCATTTTTAATATATTGCCAAAGGTAGATGTTATGCTGGCTTTGATGTGATCCAGCCTGCTTAAAATGTCCCGGCCATAAACAGCCAACATCCATCTGTGGGAAGGGATATCGACTGGCTTAGGAGGATCGTGGAACTTCACAGGGAGCAGGCTTGGCTTGGCAGCAAAGTCTGAGCATACGCCAAGGTAGCGACAAACACGCTTAAGCCACTCCTCGCTGTGATTTTCCCTAATCTGCCGGACCAAGCGGCTGGGGCTATTACCCAAGGTCCTCTCCCTCAAAAAACGGATCACTCGCATGTCACAAGCGTATCTGTATTTAAAAAACAAAGTTAAAAAGAGAACAAAAAATGGAAAATATTAAAAAGAGCTTTTTGTTACAGAGGTTAAATAATTTCAGTATACTCACTTTTGTGTCAGGATCAGTCGGAACTCCATTCTGTGTGCCAAATCCAGCTGGTCCAAGATGGTCTTGCTGGTGGAAATGTAACTAGTTTTACAACCAGCTGAACTGCACCAGAGAGTCTCTGTGATCATCAGATAGTACCTATCCACATCCAAAACCTGGCGGGCTCTCTTGTGGGCTCCATAACCTGTGAGCTGTTTTCCACACACAGGACAGGACAGCCTTACCCTCCAAAGGTGGTATGGCATCCACACAAGAAGCCGGTGTGTGAAAAAATGCTCTGGAGTGGGAGCCTGATGATATATGAGCGCTGGCTCTGGTGGATCATACCATAACTTCAGGTCAGTGCACAGCCGCTGGTTCCTCCACAGAGCAGATGAAATCCAGTTCTGATCCTGAGGTGGTATGGTTTGCATCATCTTTGCAGGGAGCCAGCCAGGCTCTGAACCAGGAGCAGTCTCAGGGTGAGCTGAACAACCGACCACAGATGCAGCATCAGAGGTGGCAGTGGCAGATGCAGAGATCACAGGGGCAAGAGGAGACGAAGAGGTACCAGAGGAGGAGGCGGCAGCAGCTGACACTTCCTTTATAAAAAATATAGGAATACATTTTTTTTCATATATATATATATATATATATATATATATATATATATATATATATATATATATATATATATATATATATATATATATATATATATATATATATACACACACACACACACACACACACACATATACATACATGATTGCATGTCACTCATGAAAGAAGTTAAGTATCATTGTGAAGAAAATCACTTAATTTTTTGTAATTTTGTAACAATACAAGTTATTAATTTTGTAATTTAAGAGTGTCTTACAGCTCTAGCAGGTGCCGATGGTATCAAAGAGGAGGTTGTGGACACAGGAGAGGGAGGAAGAGAAAGAATAGAGACAGTCTGAATGTACATCCTGGGACTGCAGGCAGGCAATGATGTTTTCCTTGTCATGTCACTTGAGACAGTGCTAGACATGGAAGAGCAACTGATGGGCTGAAAGAATATGACCACAGTTTACAACATTATATAGAATATTAATCTGTCCTTATTGATTATATGATTATAAAAGCAAATTCAAACTGTCATTCTCTTTACATTACCTTGGTTGCATGCTTCCTGCCCAAATGTAAGTTTGGCTTTAAAGCGGCACCCTGAGACCCACCGAACCGTGGCTTTATAAACTGAAAAAAAAAGTAATCTTAAGTGGAGCCTAATTAAAATGGATATTTTTTGAATATGCTAAAATTTAAATATCAGTATCAGTAAACCCTTATTTTACTTACTGATGCCATAGTCAAAGCTGGCTTGCGGGGTGCTATCCGTCCCAGTGTTTGCCCCGCTGTAGCTGTCTGCCCCGGTGTTTGCCCCGGTGTAGCTGTCTGTCCCAGTGTTTGCCCCGGTGTAGCTGTCTGTCCCAGTGTTTGCCCCGGTGTAGCTGTCTGTCCCAGTGTTTGCCCCGGTGTAGCTGTCTGTCCCAGTGTTTGCCCCGGTGTAGCTGTCTGTCCCAGTGTTTGCCCCGGTGTAGCTGTCTGTCCCAGTGTTTGCCCCACTGTAGCCGTCTGTCCCAGTGTTTGCCCCGGTGTAGCTGTCTGTCCCAGTGTTTGCCCCACTGTAGCCGTCTGTCCCAGTGTTTGCCCTGCTGTAGCTGTCTGCCCCGGTGTAGCTGTCTGTCCCAATGTTTGCCCCAGTGTCGCGGCAGATGATGATGCAACAAGTGATGCAGACAAGGGACCCAGTGTCATTGAAGAGGACACCGGCCTGGAAGGCTACAGTTTAAAAGAAAAGAAATTGTATTTAATAATAGAGACTACAACACCAACACTTCATAATTTGAGGAACATATTTTTAAATACCGTTGTTGTATGGAATCCACAACTACAACAAACTCCAAACAAAGTCATTTGTCCCCTCAGTTGCACTGGACATTTTTGAATCTGTAATATTGTTTGACAGGGATTCATAAGAAAGTGCCCCCTTTCAATATGACATAACATTATGTTTTAAAATTGTGCACATATTACTTTATAATTTACCTTCAGATACAGGTCATGCCACTTTCTCTGGCGGGGTGCCGGCCTGTTTCCTGCCTCAGAAGGCCAGACCCCTACAGCAGCAAACCTTCGTAGGCGTGACATCCACTCCTCGTCGTCCATAGCTCTGTGCTTTTTTAGTTTGGAAGCCATCTTCCATCACTAGACTTAATACATTTGTAACTTTTACATTTAAATTTCTAACTCGGTACATGGTATAATCATATCAGCGAGTGTATTTTAACTCACTATTATAAAACTCCTGTATATAGACACATCTCAACTTAGTGTGTATAATATACTAATAACGTTACATAGTAGTAGGACATATACAAGTTATTTAGTACAATCATATTAAGTTTATTATCCAGTAGTTGGTGACGTTAAACACAAAGTCTCATGTTATAACAGATGCAACACCTGAATACAACACAATAAACTCATTCATTTTGGGTGTTAAAATTCAACACAATATCAGGTGTCGCTCCAACGTTATAACAATGTCATTATAACAATGTAAACTAGCTAACGTTAGCTGACTAAATAAAACAACACCTTGACGTCTTAACGTTACCTAAAAATAATGCAAACGTTTATTTGACAAACTATTAAATGGTAACTCCTACATGTTTTTACTTATTTTAAGCTAGTCAGTTAATTTAATATAGGAATCTTACCTCGGTGGTTTCAATTGCCAAATCCCTAAGATCAAAAACGGACTTAAAACATTTTATTTTAAAAACTATTGTTAACGAAATGTTAACTCATATGTTTTTCTTAATTTTAGCTAGCTATTTAATTAAATAAAGGAATATTACCTCAGTTGATTAAATTGCCAAGTCGCTAAGATCAAAGACGGAGTTCACTGCGGTATTTTCCTAAAATAACTCACACAAAAGTTTAATAATAACTCGCTGTCGGCGATGGGGGGCGGACTTACTGCGCATGCTCCGGCAAAGATAGAAATTGGCGACAGTGATTGGCTGTCTTAAAATGGATATAATGGAAATGCAGTAATCTGATTGGCCTGTCCAAAATGGAAAAGATGGAAATGCAGCGACGTGATTTGTTGTTATTAGACAGACGTTCGCTCTCCGGGCACCGCCGGGCTACATGCTAACAAGTTTTTTTATCTCCTGACAAAAAAATCGTTTTAACAATATATCAGGTATATTAGTCCAAGACAAACACTTACTTACTCCACAAATATTTGTCAAATTAAAGAAATAATTTAATAAGTCATGCACAGTAAAAGTGCAGCTTCAGATGTTAAAACACTGTCATGAGCGAAGTGCAGTAACTAAAATAAACTAAAACGTTTTTCATGTTTTCATTTCTTTCTCTTCCGAAAGAGACAACGCATATATTCTTACATTACTATATAAGTATTCTATGACACTGAATACTGTCATAAATTACCATGGTTTTACTTCAGTAACCTAATCACAAATCTACTATTGTTTTATTGCATTAAAATGAAGTGTTAAATATGATCTTTGCAGTATAAATTCATTTGATTCCAAAATAATCAATCCAATAAAATAAACATTACTTAGCTTCTACAATTTTGCTATATAGTAAAACCATAGTAATTTTCATGAAGTCCTAGTACCATATTCATAAGGAATGTGGGCATCTGTCTCTGTGGCGCAATCGGTTAGCGCGTTCGGCTGTTAACCGAAAGGTTGGTGGTTCGAGCCCACCCAGGGACGAGCATCTTTTGAATTAGAATTCCTGAGTCATTTTTCTTTATAAAAAAAATATCTTAATAGAAAAATTTATTTCTTAGTTTCTGCATGTTCTAACTGATGATATCGTCTCAAGTCATGACTTTGATGCCGCGTATCTTCAGCACAGTTTTACAGTGCAGGCTGCAATATTAACATTATGTTTTGTCTGTTACAGGCTCGAGCTAGCAGTGGCTTGAGCTAGGATGCAGATGTAAATCTATGTTCATAACAAAACAGTAACAGTAATAAAAAAAAGTAACCACTTATTTTTATATGGTAAAGTTTTAATTTGAGTTTATTAAAATTAACCATTGGTTTTTTATGGTATCATACATTTAGATCATGATAACCACAGTTAAAACCATGCTTAAAGCACCTTACTACCATGGTCAAATCTAACTCTGTGGTTTCTGTATAAAAAAGTAGCCTAAATGCATTTAGTATAAAATGCACAAATGTTATAAGCTTAAATCACAAAAATACTCCAATTATATTCCATTACTTTAATACACGTTTACATTAATATTATAAAAAAAAAAAAAAAAAGATATGTACATCCCACATTCCTTCCACAATAACATGGTGCAGGTAATCTTACTACAGTAAATCAATGATAAATGGAGTTTTGCACACAGTTTTTTTCTTCTGTTTGTCAGCACTGTTTCATCTGGCTTTAAACTAGTTCAAATCACAGAGACGTTTGTGTTCTCCACTGAATAAGTGCTTCTCACGGCACTATTTAGTAGGGCTGGGACGATACACCTATCTGCCAATTCGATATGATCACGATACTTGGGTGCTGATATGATTTGAATTGTGAATTTATTTTAATTTTTTTAGAATTGCAATTTGATATTGTATTGTGATTTTTTTTAAACACTAGACCACGAGGAAAAGTTATATCCTACACTTATACAGCTTGTATGCCCACATTATGTATAAGATTAGTTTATATATATATATATATATATATATATATATATATATATATTTCATCACATCTTTCTGATTAATTTCAACGATGTAACAGAAACACTCGTTATTTGAAGCGCCCTTTTTTGACTATTTTTAGATCGCTACCACAGACATCAGTGTTTATATTTGAACTTTAAACTTTTATCTCAGCAATTCTAGGATAATTCTAACTATTGTATATCACAGAAATAATTATACTATATGAGGTTGAAAAGTTTGTGAAGCCGTTTCATGCATCTCTCTCTGGATCAGCGGCAGCGCCAACCAGATTTGAATGGTCAAAGGTTTAAAAGGCAGACGAATTGGAATAAGATCCCGCGAGTACTTGATTTTTACAGTTTAATCGTGCAGCTCTACTGTGCACCTCTCTCTCCGCATATGAAATAGCGCGAGGTCTTTTCAGTGCATTCAGTCCAATCGCTTTCGCGCGTCCACTTGAAAGGGATCACTGACTTATTAACACGTCATACGTAATGATGCCACATTTCACCCTCTGTTGGAAGAAAAGCGTCTACCTTTTGTCAAGCAAGGGCTAAAATAAAGCAATTTAATTAGGATTAATATCGATGCTGGAATGAAACAGTCCCAGTCGGTTTAGACCCACGACTGAGACCGATAAGCCCATAACACGCATCTGCTCTAGTGAGCTCGCGCTGCCTTTTGAACTTTGAGCCGAGCAGATAAATGGTCGGTATTACTTTATTTATTTATTTTTTTTTTTTTTTTAAATAAGCCCATTCAACTAAGAGCTCAATTACATGTATTCATTTAGATTAAGGTGTTTTTTTATCCAAAGCGACTTACAAATTAGGCTTACAAATAAAATCTAATTTACTGACATCTTTGTATATTCAGAACACATCTATTTAATTCATGGAATCCATGCATATTATATTCAGAGAGAAGAAAATTGACACAAACCTGCCTAACTGTGAGAACCGAGACTAAAAAGGGGTAAGTTTCACGAGCTTGCTGCATGGATATTAAAATCCATATATGGCAGGCAGTTTTTAATAGGAACATGAATCACATTAAACAATTGAAGTGCCTATTTTTTTTTAAGTGAATAATTTATATTGAAACAAATTAGCTTATTTGGAGAACATTCTTTATAAGCCTTATATGACTTAATGTTAAGTCAAGAAAAAATGTACGTTGGCCAGTTTATGACAAAATGACAAGACTTGTTAAAACGAGAAATTATAATTTGATTTAATAGTCGTTATTAGAAGTCTATTTCAATATCTATAAGAAAACAGACAACTGGGTGGGCTAAATAAGGTGACTTCCCCTATGCATATAGACACATCATCATTGTGAGTATAAACTGATTGAGCTAAACAGGAAAACTTAAATTTCTCCCTCAAAAAAAGGGGCATTTATTATCTAGGTAACAAAAGCACAAGTTCAATCACAACTACACTTGCCTGGCTAATGCTTTTCAATCTCCAGCAATCCATCTGATTCAAAAGGTGGTTTCGTCCCTGGGTGGGCTCGAACCACCAACCTTTCGGTTAACAGCCGAACGCGCTAACCGATTGCGCCACAGAGACGAGGATGTCACTGCACTCAAAACCAAAGCAGTTCATGTGAATGTAACCATAACAAACACAGGACAAACTGATAATAGAAAGTATTAGTACAACAGATTTGACCATAGCCCTATTATAAACATTATTAAGAAACTGCTACATACAATTTTTCTTAAACTCATGTAATGTTGTCATGTTCTACCATTTATGATGGCTTTGTATAACGACCACTAGATGGCAGTGCAGACTAATGCAAAGACAATGGAACACATAATAGGGGTAACATTTTTGATAAATCTTTTAGCAAATGCTTTTCTTTAAATCAAAATTAAATATCCCCCTTCTCCCCTTAGATCATTCAGGATGTTATTTTTTTTTTTTTTAAAAAAGGTTTATTTTACTTCCCTTTTAAAGCAAACTCCATCCTCCTAAATGAATCAGTTTGTCCACAACAGTATCTGTTTACTTAATTTTAGCTAGTCTACAGAAATATTGTTGATTGTGATACATTCTTTTAGTGGAATGTATTATTGTTATTCTCCCCATAATTTTGTTTTTAAATGTACTTAATGTAACTTGAATGAATACAATTTAACATGGATCTTCTACATAAAAAACAAACAAACAACATAATTTTAAAGGGACTATTATGTAAATGACCTGGACATTTATTGTATGAATGGCCCCTACAGATTATGGCTACATGTGCGTGTCGTGTCTATAAACTACACATACCTCCTGAAAGAGGTCATATAATTTCTTCTGACAGGGAACATGTGTTGCCAGCATCAGAAGGCCAAGCATGCTGCAAACCGCTGCAGGTGGGACACTCATTGCCATATGTGGCATTTTCTGAAAACAAACACAATAAACATTTTTCTCTTCTACTTCCAGCATGCAACTTGTCTTAAAATGATTTAATAATTAGTATGTTTGTTTTATTAGTATTACGCAAAATATACAAGACATTTGGTTTAATTTATGTGTAAAATCGACCAAAATGAGACTGGGGTGTCTTGAAAACTGATTAAAACCCAATAGACTTGAAATAAATACACTGCAAAATATTTGTTGCTCTCATTTTTGCTTAATACATTTGAGATGATTTGACAGATCCCAGATCTTCTAATCATGATAACTCTCCGGCTAATTTGGTTAAACAAACAAATTTGTGGATTGGATTAAAATGATTTTATAGTATTTGTACAGTCTTTACATTTTTATTTCAATGTTGTAAAATGCAATTCATTTAATTTTTTTATTCAGTTTGAAGCACATTTGATACGTGACAGTATTAAAGTTTCTTAAGGGTGAAGATAAAGTTATCTGCATCTCCTGTGCCACATAAAGCCACTCCAATGTCACCACTCAAATTAATGCATGGCTTAGATTAACTGTAGGGCATGTGTAAATAAAATTATAAAGTAATTATTCCATCACAAATACATATCTCAATCAAGTGGCTGTCTATAGTATTATACATTTTTATATTATTATTTATATTATTATTATTTAAAATATTATTGCCTCAGGTTGGGATTAGGAACTCTTGTAATAAAGTAAAAGTGGCTGGGATAGATTTTATGGATCAACGCAGGAGAAAAAAAATATATAATAATTGCGACTTGAGTGTTATAAAGAAATATTAGCACTTTGAGATTTTGTTTAATATAAAGTGCATTATAAATAAAATTTATTATTATTATTATTATTATTAAATATAGCCTATTTTGTCCTCAGAATTGGACTTTAGTCACAATTATCTTTCAAACTGTTTTTAATTAACATGTGCTTTGCTGTCAACTTTAATACAAGTAGTTACCTATGGATATTCGGCTGCGATCGTAAATGGCTTCACAGCACCAAAACAATTCGTGATTCATAAAGCAAGGCCTCGGACGGGACTAGTTTTCAGCGGGTCGTTAAAGAAATTCGTGTTCACAGACGTAATTTACTTTGCCATTTTAATCCCGTGCGATTCTCCCAAGTATATGTTTTTTTCTCACACCGAATAGGTGCATGAAATCACAGACGTTAAGTCACAAGAATTGTAATCTTAAATAGACAACTAGTCTCGTCCGAATAGGGTTAAAGATGTCATGAAATAAATTAGGCGTAAATGTAGTAGTGTCAGGACCCAATATTAATACTATGTACCAAGTTATGTAGCATGATAAACTCACTCGATCATTTTTTTCTGAATGTTTTTTGTTTGAACGAAATTTAATGGTTAAACTACAGTCACGTAACGTTAGTTCTGATACCACGGGGCCTGTAAGCTTTCGGTCGTGGTCGCGGAAGGCATGGATCTAGAGTTGGCAAAAATTTCAACAGCCCGGCTAGCTCAGTCGGTAGAGCATGAGACTCTTAATCTCAGGGTCGTGGGTTCGAGCCCCACGTTGGGCGATAAATTTTTCATATTAAAAACTTAAATGTAAATTAAAAGGTAAAAGTAAATTACAAAAATGCATTTCGCGGAAGAACATTGTTTTGGTTATACTTCGGTTATGATATTCATCCGCACAGTGACTGTGCGGATGAATATGGTTTTGTCTCATAACTAAAAGAAAGCGACGAAACATTCACTTGGCTTAAAATAAATAACTGGTTTATATTAAAATGATCGCAAGCCGTTAAAGAGCGAACGAATGTATCTATTCAATAAAGTACCTCACTCTCCTGTTGAATGGGCTAGCAAAAAGCCTTCTTCGGTTTGCCTTTAGATTTCAAATCTCAGTTCTCGCCATCTGTGAAAAGCCAATCCAGTGCCGATCGTTTTATTACATTACGAGCCCTATCGCGTTCTGTTTTTGCTAACAGACTCTGTTCGAAGGTTTTTTTTACACGGGTGACTCCCCGAAAGTTCAAGATTTGCGCATGCTCTTCGTCAACAGTTCTTGCTCGTATAGCAACTGCCTTTCATTTTATAATATGGAAAAACTTAAGAGGTATTACTGCCACCAACTGGACTGGAGTGTGGAGCGAAAGGTAATTTAATTTGATAATAAAACAAAATTACTTATGCAGTATATGATTTTTAATTTCAATCCTGTGATTTTAAGATAATTATGTATTTCCCTCTGTAGTCTTGACTGTCCTAAGGAACAACTTATAATATACTAGTTTGATAAAGTGAAATCTCTCTCAGGTTTCTTGGTAAATAACGTTACTTAACAATCTAGTAGCTAGCTCAGTAGCTTCTGCTTCACTAGGCTACAGGATATAGGCTACATAATATTTTCTCTATTGTGAACAACAAATGATTTAAACCAGACTGCCCTATTCAGAGTCTAGTCATTTGGATATTGTAGATTGACTCACATTTCTTACCACTTTATGTTTTATTTTTTTATTCATATAATACTTTTCTAACAATTTATGTAGGCTATATGCTGTGTGTCTTGAAAGTCAGCGTGGAATCCATATCCCTAGAAATCTTTTAACTTAAACTTGTTCAAGTAAGAAGTAAAGAGAAAACCAAAAGTAGATATCTTATAGTGAAAATAACTCCATTACAAGTTACAATACCGCTTAAATAAAAGTCTTAGAGTATATGATTTTATCAGTATATCAGAGATTGAGCTGAAGCTGCTTCATCGAGCCCTTCATCGGTGGACAGCAAGCCAAAAAATAATCTTTAATCTAATATCTTAAAGATTATATGGGCAAATTAAATTGTTAAAAAGCCTGTATGCACTGGACGTGCTGGTTTCAGCCACACTAATATATTTAAAATGGCTCCCAATTTGGTGTTTTAAATGTACATATATCTTATCCTCTATAATTTCACTAACATCCATGCCTATTTTGACAACAAATGACTTACTTCCTATTGTAGAAAGTGATCCTCCCAAACATCACCCATAATACTCTTGAACAGACCACATCAATTCAGTAGCTCTTCCATCATACACACTAGACCCTTAAAATCCAGCATGTCTTGTGTGACCTTACCATTATGATCAGTTATGTCCCATAAATTATTTTTAAAATCCTTGCGCACGCTTCGCTTTTTGATTACACATTCATCTTTTCTAACACTTCAAGACTTAATTTATTTCAAGGATTTTAATCTCCTTAACACTGTGTTCTCTTAAAAATAAATAATAATAATCTTGTATCAAAGTCTAAATGAGATTTCAGTGATGTCTCTTGTACAAGGTTAATATTCCTTATCTTCTTTAGCTTTTTAAACTTTGGTGATTAAGCCCTTTGCATTCCACTGTAATATACCATTATAAGAGCCACTACTTGACCCTTAAGTTTTTCATTTACTTGATTCCCTCAACCTGTAAATGTTTAACAGCAGTCTTTATTATGATTTTGATCCTCTAAGTTCTGCTTTTAGTTTGTGTGGCACAGTTTATTACCTCAGCTAAAACTCAAGTTTTTAAACGTTTTACTCTTTTTTGTTGTTATGGACAGTTGTTCCATTTTCTTGACATTTTGTTGTGTCCTTTGCTCACTGTAGCATATTGCCGTTTTCCCTTACAAACTGCAACGTGAGCCCATATTTTTGACATTTAAAACATCTGATTGGAGGTGCTATGCTCTTATAACCAGGGGCGTGGGACTGGGGGGATAAAGGGTACTGAGTAACCAGGGCCCGAGGCAGGGAAGTCCGTTTTCTATACATACACATACATGGTACGGGGGCCCAGCAAGATGGTTTGTACCCAGGGCCCAAAATTTGGTGCTACGCCACTTCTTATAACTGACAATATTTTGCTCTTTACTTGTACAACTTATGAAGACAGACGTGAGGATGAATCAATAAAAAGCTTTAATGATTATACTTAAAAGAAATACAATTCAGGAATGTAAGAGAAGTATCCAAAAAGGTAACTTTGCTTTATAATAACAATGTCATTTTATGATGCAGGTCTCAGGACTGAAGAGGATGTTGAGACTGCTGAGTGGAGGAGGAGATGGAGGAGGATGATGATGATGATGATGATGATGATAATGATGATTATGGCAAACAGAAGTGAGTCACAGGTATGAGCAATGAGACCACAATGGGTGTTTGTGAGATGGTGGTTTATATGGCAGTCCTTGATGAGTGACAAAAGGTGGAAGTGATCAGAATTCTGGGGATTGGGAACGTGGAAGGAGCTGAGGAGTCTATCGCTGATGGATTGGATGGATTTGAGATTTTACAGCAATGGTGGATACATTAATTGGAATTCCAGAGATATCTCCCCTTAGCCAAGCTCTCTTATTCTGTACTGTACAAATCACAGATTGACCAAGCATTTGTTTTATGCCTTATGCCACTTTCTGCTCGATTTTTCATTTACAATTGACCATTTTACTCCAATTACTCACTCTTGTATTCCCACCGCTCCATCACTGGATGTCTTCTGGTACTACTGTCACTTCCTTCCATCAATGTTTCAATCACAGTCCAGTGTTGCCAACCCTTACCCATCAAAGTAGGCGGAGAAAAATGTTCTTTATTTACGGATATGGCTAGACACAAGGGCGAGTGATGTCAAATATGTACATGACTACTTCCATTATTGATTGCTATCAGGATGTGAAGAGTTTCAACAACATAAAACGTACTTTAAAAAAAATTCTCTATGCTTCTTTTAAGTGATAGCTGTATCTTGCAAATGCTAAAATATTTACCCTACCTATATAATTTCCTGGGACATTTTAATATGAAAAATACATTGTGGTTAGCTCCTTGCAACTTCAAATATTTTTCTATGCTGATTTCAAGAGTTCAGAACAGTGATATTCATGAACTTTATATATAAATAAACACATCAGTCAATAATATGCATGCATGTGAGAATCCAGAAATATTTTGTAATGTCTGGACATGTGTTTAGAGCTCTGGAATGGTGTGGGAAAACAAATAAGGGTTTGATTCTACAGCCAGTTTGGCCTTGTTCAAACTGTTGAAGACATGATTGGTTTGAACCCTAAATCATGATGGCTAGAATCAGATAGATCGCTTGAACCCATTTGTTTATTTGTCTTGATTTATTCTGGCCTCAGGACTAAACACAAGGGCCAACAGATTTCACTTGCCTGTGCACTGCTCAAAAGACTCTATGTTACCGCAGACTTCTAGTATTGCTGCCCAAACAAACTACAAATAAGTTTAAAGAGGGTCCAAGGAGCAGGAGGCTTCCAAAAAAAAAACAAAAAACTTAAGCCACGGCAGGGCCTTGTTTCACACTGAGTAAGATTGCTCTGAGGACCAAACACTTGTCACAAGCACTTGGTGCTTGGCATGCTTACAAATTTGTAGACTTTTATTCCCAATCTCATGTCAATTATAATTGCTGATTGACCTTGCATGAGATTTCCTATGGATTTTCCCCTCATTTGCAGAAGTTAATTAACTTGTGGAAAGCCCTCTGGTGGCACGGCCGACTTGCTGCAACTTCCATTTAGGACTAATCTGTATGAAATGGCAGGTTTGGGCCAAGAAAGGCTCAAGGTTGTGCTAGGATTTCACAAAACTGCTATGCGACGCATTGCAAATGACTCCAATCAAAGAAAGCTAGGTTGAATTTTAGCAAGACAAGCAAGTCTCCGTATCAGTGAAAGAACAATATGCAGATTACCTTAAATAACTAGGGGAAATTTAATCATGCTGGGACATATGTGGATTTAAACAAGAAATCTGTGAGACTGCATGACTGAATTTAATTTATTACACACACATATATATATATATATATATATATATATATATATATATATATATATATATATATATATATATATATATATATATATATATATATATATATATATATATATATATATATATATATAAATTTGCCAGAAAGGCTAAGATAATTAAATACATGACAGACACACAATACACACTGCTTTGGACGCATAATAAAGTAATATGATATTAATTACTAACTTTAGTGATTATCATTAAGTCAAACAGTAGGTGGCAGCATTCCCACACAGTTCTAATATGGTTTCCTGAAAAATCTTCAAATTTAGTATCAGAAACATTTTATTGCAATGAATATAAAGACAAATGTATAAACAGACTCATTCATTTCACAATACATTAAAAATTATGTTTATTTTGTTTTTATTTAATATGAACTAATTTGACCAATTAATATGATGTAACTTTAAGTCTGAGATAATATTTTAAATAAACATTAAATAAACATATTATGTTTAATATAATTGCATGATATAATTTTACATTATATAATTTCACAATGTATGAATATCATATACAGTACATAAAGGCATGTACTATACTTTTCAATTAATGTAATATTTGAGATACGGTATAGCCTACACTCTAAAAAATGCCAGGGTAAAAACAAAAATGGACAAACCCAGAAATTGGGTTGTTTGAACCCTTATAAATGGACCCATTCAAACAACCCAATTTCTGGGTTTGTCCAATTTCAACCCAACTTGGATTGGTTTTAACCCAGCATTTTTAAGAGTGTATATATTTAAAAGTGTCTATTATTTATGTTTTAATAATTTGTACATAATTTATTACTTTCACTCCCCTAAAAAGTGAATTCATATTTAGTTTTTAAATGCACCATTTACATTTATTCATTTAGCAGACATGTCTATCTAAAGCGACTTACAAATGAGGAATACAACAAGCGATTCATCTTTAAGAGGCAATAAAGAACATTATTTCCATATTTGCTAATCTGAGAGAAAATGTAGCTGTGAGTTGAGCAGTTCTAACAATTACCTTCTGAAAGTACACTTTGGCATCATCATCTCAATTTTCAGCTTTTTTCCCCATCAAGATGTTCAACAGATGTGAGATTCTGTATATGACATAACACAGGTCTTCATAGTCAAACCACAGAGAAATACAGCTCACTAAATTGGATCTAGTTTTTAATCCTATAATGCCAAAATAAAAAAAAGTAGACAAGTAGACATACAAAAGAAGCTTTATGCAGAAAAATGTCTAACTGTGCAAAAAGCAATATGATAAACATTTTAGTGACAGATTGACATATCCACCTGTTAACCTCTTACACTAACATACCTGCCAGCACTGAAGAAATCATGAGAAATTCGGCTGGACGAGCTCTCCGGAGCGATGCGCAAGCCAACTCTACCTGCCAAAATCTGCTCTGTGGGCAGCAAAGAAACATTATGCAACCACCCCATTTGGAGTTTAAAGAGATTTTTCATACAGAAAATCATACAGAAAAAGATGTGCTTGCATTTAGGTTGTAACATATGCAATATGGACCAGAAGCACAAAGTCAGAAAAATGGAGAATCCCAAAGTGTCTTCCACATAACATATTTATTCTGGTTATATTTGATAAATAAACGCTTTAGCTTTTTAGAGGGCTAGTTCAGCCAAAAAACTGAATAATTAATTACTCACCCTCACATCGTTGCAAACCTGTAAGACCTTTGTTCATCTTCAGAACACAAATTAAGATACTTTTGATAAAATCCAAGAGGTTTCTGAAACATCCAGGCAGCAATGTCACTGCAGCTTTCAAGGCCCAGAAAGGTAAAGTCATTGTTAAAGCAACACTGTGTGATATTTTCCCCATCTAGCGGTGTAAAGGTATATGACCATCAGTGAATAATAGTTTCTGTTCGTCTCAATTCTGATTTCGTTTTTAACTCCTACGGTGGCCAATTTAGTCCAAGATTAATATGGCAATCCCCATCTTCACATTCGACACGGTGCCATTGAGTGTTAAAACGTGAAAGGCGAAGCTGGAATTTATGGGTATGTCCCTCTTTGGCAAATGTACTTTCATGATGGAGGGGCAACATGGCGACCGGCATTCAAACCCCTCACCCGTATTTTCAATGGCATATTATAAACTTACGAGAATACTTTATTACTTGAAATAAGTAAATATACATTAATGAGCACATGTTTTTGAAAGAACTAAGTGTTTTTAGCTAAGAATAAACTAAAAAAGTTACACAGTGTAGCTTTAAAATAGTCCATGTGTCTACAGGGGTTAAACCTTAATGTTCTTTTCTGATGACGTAGTAAACACAGTGCAGTGCTTCTGGGTTCTATGGCAGAACGGCTTTGGCTAGCTCCTGCGTCAGCATCACACACATGCGTTGTTGTGCTCATGCGAACAGCATCGGCCAATGGTGGGCCAGCGTTCTGACATAGAACCCAAAAGTGCTGTACTGTATTTACTATGTCAACATCTTAGGTGAATGACACAAGTGAGAAGAAATTGTTGAATAAAATCATTATTTTTGTCTTTTTTCATGCACAAAAAAAGTATTCTCATCCCTTCATAACATTAAGGTTGGACCACTGCAGTCACATGGACAATTTCTATGATGTCTTTACTACCTTTCAGGGCCTTGAACATTGCAATGGTGTTGCTGCTTATGGATGGTTCAGAAACCTTTCAGATTTAATCAAAAATATCTTTATTTGTGTTCCAAAGATGAACGAAGGTAGCCTAGAAATCCAGACGCACCCTAGCGGCAGCAAACCTAATCTGCCGCGAGTGTCGTCTAGCAACTCTCAATACACTTCTGAGCTGTAAAAGCCAAACTCTTGATGGGCCAATCACATCATGTATAGAGTCGGTGGGCGGGGCTTAACATAATGATGGCCGAGTTGTGCTTGTGTGCTTCTAGTAAACACAGAAACTGGCGAACGGCGGTCTTTTGAATCAGCTTTGACCGCGACTCTGGAAGACTTGGAGTTAAGCTTTTCTCTGAGAAAAGAACGGCACTGAAGTCATTCTTAAAAAGGGAAGATGTGTTCTGAGTTTTGCCGACCGGATACGGCGAAAGTTTAATCTGTCAACTAGCTCTGCTTCACCTTCGTTGCTCTGGTTGGTTGTAGCGCTATCCAATCGTGTGCAGAGGGAGTTTGAAAGACAACCGTTTATCCCGCCCCTCGTATTGAGCCCTGTCTATGGTGAGTTTCCAGACAAAGCATCTTGACGTGGGCTTATCAGGCTAGAACGAAGATCTTACGGGTTTAGAATGATTAGGGCAAGGATTAAATGATACTACAAGGAATGAATGAACTAACCCTTTAAAGCAGAGATATTCAACCCTCCTCTTGGGGACCCACTGTCTTGCAAAGTTTATTTCCAACCTGCTTCAGCCCACTGGCCTGTGTATTTTCAACAAGTGATCCTGAAGAGCTTCACTTGCCAACACACCAACCCTGCGTCCCAATTCGCATACTATCCATACTAAATAGTATTCGAAAATAGAATTAGTATGTCCCAAATCGTAGTATGTTGAAAAGAGTATTCCAAAGATACCCGGCCGGAAATATGAATCGATGGGCACTCCAATGGCTGATATTGCCCACAACCCACTGCGAGGTGGACGGGGATTCGATTAGAACTACAAACGCGGATAAAAACCATTAAAAAACTACAAACATGACGGATGTGCGAGTCCGGCGGTCAAGTAGAGAAGTTTAGATGAAGGGGTTTGAGTGACCAACTATCAATATTTAACCTGACAAAAATATATTTATTCAGTGTTGTCCACATTATATTTCACCTGCAGCAGCATTGTGAACTTTTGTAATGACACGTTTAGCCATTAACTTTTAAATGCATCATTATATTTAAACTGCAAACACATGAGGAGAGTCTCTGCATTAAAGACCCACAAATGGAAGATTAATGTGCGGCTACATTTCTCTCCCATACGCTAGGAGATTAATCTGAATGTGGAGGATTTGAACTGTGACGAATCTGACGATGATTAAAGAAGTCCGTTAAAGAAGGCGAAGTAGTCCCGAAGCTTGCATACTTTTCTGCTACACACTCAAAGGTATATACTTTTTCTTCACAAAAAGAGTACATACTTTTAGTACGTAGTATAAGTAGGCGAATTCGGACGCAGCACAACACTGCACACTTTGCATGTGTGCCTAATCAAACACACCTGATTCAAATGATCTTCTTATTAGTGGAGACTCAAAGACCTGAAATGGGTGTGGCAGATAAAGGAGACATGCAAAATGTGCAGTGTTGGTGTGCCTCCAGGATCTTGGTTGGGAAACGGAAACACTGACATTAAAGAGATCTTTCTACTTCACCAGAATGAAGATGTACAGGGTCCCTGATACAACTATTCAAGATGGTGGACTAAGTGAGAAAATGATCAGTCTATAAATACAATTGTTTCACAGTCGTCTTATGGTTTCTTACTCTGCCTGAACCTTGCAGTTTTGTAACGTTGTATAGCAGCATTTCTCATATAGCCAAGGTATACAGCTTCCTTAAGATGAATCGCTTATGTTTTGCTCATTTTTAAGGATAAAAGTGTCTGCTGAATGAATAACTGTAAATTAAATAGCCCCATTTCAGATCACAAAGGGCATCTGGGTAAAGGTGATGGCGCAGTTCTTTCCTTTCGAGATAAAATTTAACTTTAAGAATGATCACGACAGTAGGCCTACGCTTCTAATGACACAAGGCTGAATAATTCCCCTTCATTGCTCAGGGTGAGCAAGTAAACCTGCTCCGTGCCACCGCTAAAAGCCGTGGAAATTTTTCACTCTCTGCCAAATGATTGGCCAAATTACGCCTACACTTGAAAATAAAGGTTCCAAAAGGGCGTTTTTGCAGCAATGCCATAGAACCACTTTTGGTTCCCCAAAAAACCTTTCAATGAAAATTTCCTAACATATAATAATGTACTAAATGTACTTTGTGTTTTTCCACGGAGATGACAATGTTGCCAAAATGATCCCCATTTACATGGATACTTGAAAATGACTATAAACACTGCATTATGCATGCCAGGCCAGGGGCCTATTGCACAAAACTAGGATAAGGGATTAAGCCGGGATATCTTGGTGATCTTGTCATCTGTATGCAATTTAGTACACCGCTGTCATGTAAACATACCCTGAAGGCACACTCGCACCAAGAACAATAACGATAACAAAAGATAACTGTATATTAGCGGATAAATTGAGCCAGGATCCCCAAGATATCCTGGCTTAATCCCATATCCTTGTTTTGTGCAATAGGCCCCAGGTAATACATATGCGCATGACATCACTGTTTACAAATATGGATTTTTTTG
This sequence comes from Pseudorasbora parva, assembly GCF_024679245.1. NCBI lineage: Eukaryota > Metazoa > Chordata > Actinopteri > Cypriniformes > Gobionidae > Pseudorasbora > Pseudorasbora parva. The sequence goes on from NC_090172.1 coordinate 49,586,922, forward strand.
TTTAGATAGAGATTTTTTTAATATTATAACATTTTCGTCTTCAAAAATGTGTGCTTTGAAAATCATTTCAAAAGTTTTCAGGCCCCCAAAATATCATTGTCATGTAAATGAACAGCCAAAACGTGCAAGAAGTTTTCTGGTTTCAGTTGAAAATGGTGTCGTGTAAACTCTTCTTAAAGGGACAGTTCACCCAAAAATTTGAATTATCCCATGATTTACTTACCCTTAAGCTAAGTGTGTATGACATTCTTCTTTCAGACACAGTTCTATTAAAAATATATATATATTGCTCTTCTAAGCTTTATAATGGTAGTGAATGGAGGATGAGATTTTGAAGCCCAAAAAAAGCGCATCCATCCATCATAAAAGTAATCAATACCGCTCTCGTGGGTAATGAAGGCCATCTGAAGCAAAGCGAAGCAATTGTGTAGGAAAAATATTCATATTTAAAACGTTATAAACTAAAATAACTAGCTTCCAACAGACGACCGTATACATTGATTTCAAGGCGAAAGAGTAACCTTTGACCTGAAGCATGAATGTTAAAGGTTCTTCATGACACCGATGCCAATAAAGAACCTTTATTTTTACTCAAGCCTGACTGCCTCACACTGTGAACCGAGTGTGTTTCGGGGGGGGCTAAATGAAGAACGAAGCTGATCAGGTATGCATAATACCCATAATAAATAAATCCAAATAAATAAATCCTTTGAAATGTTTGCCTTTAAAGCGAAGCTTTCAGTGCAGATAATGCTCAACAATATTTCAAGGAGGACTGCACGTCGCTGTTATCCTATAAACGTCTTCTGAGGTTATTTGGTTTAAAGACAGCCATGAATATAGAGCCGAGCACTGTATATAGAGCTTTTTTTCCTTTAAAATGCTCTCTGGGTACTTTGCAGAATCTCATTTCAGGTCGTCTATTGTTTTATTAGTGATGTTTGCTGAGGCGAGTAGTCCAACTCATTTTGCATAGTTTATGTCACTTCAAATCTTGCAGCTTGTTAAGGAGAAGTGTGCTATTACTTTTCTAAGCAATCAGACCCATTATTTGTGCCTGGTGAATGATAAAATGGGGAAAAAAATCCCTTTTAAAGGAGGAACCTGCATCATATAGACCAGAAGGCCTAACAGTTGGCTTATTTGGCTATCATTATGGTTGCATGTCTCGTAGGGTTATTAACATTGAGTGGCATGGCATCTAATGAACAGAAACCATTTGGCACATGCCAATATTTTGTATTGTCAACATATAGTCATTTTGTGACACATCTTTATTTCAGTGTCATGTGCCACTGAACAATGATCAAGCACACTTCTAAATGGTAAGTGGCAGTTTTAATAATTCATTCCAGAATTTTTGGAGTCACATTTTCTGTCATGCTAGTTTAAAGGTATATATACCTGATTAAACCGTGTCCATTTGTGGTAGCAGTCTCTGATGATACCAAACAAAAAGTGGTACCCTTGCAGGTTGGTATCACTTTTTGATTGGTACAAAGTTGTGGCCACTAATCTAAATATATTTTATCATTCCAAATAACACAGCAGAACTGTCAATTCTATCCAAATAGTTTTTTTTTTCTATTTGCACAGAATTGACAGTTCAGCTGTGTCGTGTTAAGATATCAAAACAACCGTGTATTTCAATATGTATTTAAATACAATGATTACATTTTTTTAATAATAATAAATATATACAATGGCCCACAATACCTATATTTAACATATGGAGAACTATAATGGTTGTGAAAATGTACTCCGGGATGTAATAAACCCTATGTTTGAAAAGAAATGTATTATTAATTAAATGTCGTTCTGCATATGTCACACCATCTGCATAATGCTCTGGCAGACAGTGGCATGTGTCATCAGGTTTTTGGAGGTCCCTCAACATACAGTGACATGCTCCGCACCAATGACAGAAGCACATAATGCATTCCATCGGCACATGCAATGAGTTTTAGTGTCACATGCCCCTGTCCACTGGCATATGACAATGACAATCGGATGTGCCACTGTATGTGCCAATGGCTTCTGTGTATAAGATGCCATGGCACTGAATGTTAATAACGCCTCTCCATGCTTGGTAAAATGTAAAAAAAAATCAGCTGTGTTGATAGTGAATCTGAGGAATGGTGTCTAAATTTAGTCTAGATGGTGTTGCTTTTCATAAACACAGATATCCTGATCATTTACAAGTGGAAAACAGAGAGCGCCTGGCCCTTTTTTTTTTTTTTAACTCTGCAGGGAAGGCACAGATGGTAGAGACTGAAGTAGAAAAAGAGAATTATTTCACCGTTTCTGAAACAGAATTAGCTGTGAATTCACTTTGTATCAGTGCTGTTGTGCAGCTTGAGCTAATAAACCAAATAAAACAAAGAAGGACGTAACACAGACAAACCTTTTGCATGGACATTAAAGAGTTAGTTCACCCAACGATTTAATTCTGTCATTAATTAATCACCCTCTTGTCGTTTCAAACCCGTAAGACATTTGATCACCTTCAGAACACAAATGAAGATATGTTTGATGAAATCTGCGAGTGAACTCCCTAGACAGGTATTTAATTACAACTTTCAGGGTCCAGAAAGGTAGTAAAGACATCATTAAAATTAAAAACCTTAATTTTATGATGTGGCCAGAATACTTTTTGTGTGCAAACAAAACAAAAATAACAATTTTATTCGACACTCGTCTGTGCTATATGGGCTCAAATTCCCGCCAACTGAATTGCAGTCAAATAATAAGCGTGAATCAAAATGTTAAAAACACATGTGAAAATATAACGCGTAAAACTGAAAAGTCAATGCAAAGTTACCCAGAATCACAACCAATGTGGCGTGAGTCAAACATTTAAACAAGTTTAAAATTATATAGCTCAAAACTGAAAACATGATTTTGTGTGCGATTCAGATAATTTTGAATTCATGGTTCAGTTTTGAGCAATATAATTTTAAACTTGTTTAAATGTTTGACTCACCCTTATTATTTGTATTTCTATGCCCGCATTGTTTGTGATTCTGGGTAACTTTGCATAGATTTTTCAGTTTTGTGCGTTATATTTTCACATGTGTTTTTAACATTCATGCTTATTGTTTTATGCTTGACTGCAATTCAATAGGCGGGAATTTGAGCCCATACCCTCCTTCGCTAATGATGCAGTAAATACAGTGCAGCGCTTTCGAAGTGCTACGTCAGAATGCCGGCCTACCGTTGGCTGAGGACCACGATGCATGTGTGTGTGATGCTGACGCAGGAGCTAGCCAATGGTAAGCAGCCATTTTGGCTAAGAACTCGGTAGAGCTGCACTATTTAAGCACTATACACATAAGAGTCTGACACAAACGAGAAGAACTTGTTGAATAAAGTTATTTTTTTCGGGGTTTTTTGCACACAAAAAATATTCTCTTTCTCTTTATAGTCACTTTATACAATTATGATTGAACCACTGGAATCACATGGACGATTTTAACAATCTCTTTAGGCTACTACCTTTTTGGGCACTGAAAGTGGTTGTTGTGTTGCTGATATCTATGGATGGGCCAGAAAGCACTTTGATTTTATCGAAAATATCTTCATTTGTGTTCTGAAGATGAACGAAGGTCTTACGGGTTTGGAACGACATTAGTGTGAGAAATTAATGACAGAAATGTCATTTTTGAGTGAACTAACTCTTTAAAACTGCAGCCATCATGTAAATTATTTACAGTGGGATCAAAAAGTCTGAGAACCCCAGTGAAAATGCTTCTGCTGCTTTCAAAGTAGGCTATAGTATTTACAGGGTTTGCTTCAACCTATTTTGCTTTCAATACAGCAGCATGAAACTCAGGTCCACATGAAAGAAATCCCAGATTTTTAATGTGGTCTTCTGGACATCCACTGTAATTCTAAATCAATCTGGTTGCAGTTTGCTCCATTTAGGTTAGTTCCACATATTGACAGCATGATTGAGCTCTTCAAACGTCTCAGAGCATTCCTCCTGTCTTTTCAAAGATTCTCGGTGTGATTGCAGTGACTGACTGCAATTATCATTTCATTTTTTTAACTTCCTTTTTTGACTGTCACATGCAGAGACACAAAGAAATGGTAAACTGGTGAAATACAATGTTTAACGTACAATATGTATTTTTTTTAAATATCATTGTTTTCTTTATTATTATTATTTTTCGTAATTTGTTTCTTCATGTTGCGTAATGAGAATTGAACGGAGACAAAGTGGCCTTAAAATTTGTTTTAAATTAAGCCAAATAGCATTTATTTTTCTTTCTTTTCAATTTCGGTTGGAACATGAGGCAGACACGGTCTTGACAGGTGTCATGAGCTGAGGTTTACACCTAAACAGTGAGAAATAGGCTTTGTACTTTTAGTCAGTCATCATTAGGGATCGTCACCAGAATCATTCAAAAGTGAATTACCTGTGAGCTGTGAATCTGCATAGCGTATATCAGTAACTTCCACTTATCTGGATACAAACGCCTTTTATTGGCGTCTATCTGACACACTTGCGCATGCAAAGCACTAGCCATAAGCTCGTGCTGCTAACCTCAATAGTGGCGCGCACTCATTCTGCCATAGGCTTACATGACAACACTTATATTGGCTGTTGTGCCATCTGTCTTTAAACAGGACCATTATTTCAGGTTTATTGAACTTGATCTTACAAAATGAAGAGATAAGAAGGGAATCGGTGTTTTGAATAGGAGAAAATAATGCACTAATAAGTCGAGGATGTTTTGGATGTATCGCGTGCCAGGACTGAATGTTTGATGCTCGTGTTTTGGTGAGTGTGGAGGTGGTCAATTGTGCGCGAATCATTTACAGCAAAGTTACCAGGCTGGACTATCGACGAACAATATGCGTTTGTTGCTTGGTTTTGTTTTGTCAACTTTTTGGCTTTGGGAAGCGTCGCTTTCTCGCGTTTTCACCAATCACTGGGCTGTTCGGATCCCTGGAGGACCAGTAGACGCTGATAAACTCGCCTCAAAATATGGCTTCACTAATTTGGGTCAGGTAAGGATATTTTTGTATTTCCCCCCTGGTGCATATCTGATGAGAAATTCATTTAAATCATTTTAAAGTCCATGAGAATACAGTAGCCTATGGTATGTGAGCATTTTAAAAAACTAACAAGTTAGGTCATGCGTAAATTACGCACTGAAAGACTTTGCTCAGGGCTGTCATTCTACGTTTAGGTATTTTAGCGATTCACAGTTGTATTTGTAAAACTGGTTGGCAGCAAAAAAGAAAAGGAAAAAAAAGGTCGTGCCCAAATGTAAACAACGCAGTGCTAGAATTTTACTGCGAGTTGTTTAGCAACAGTCAACCAATCATCACTACTTTGACGCGTATCTAATTAAATATTTATTAGCTGTACAATCGCAGAAACGTGATTATTTCAATCGATGAAAGCGCGCTAATTCCAGCGATAAAGGGACGATTTACCCCCCCCCCCCTCTTTATTTTTTATTTTTATAAGTTTTTAGCAATGCAGGTAAACTGCTGTTGCCCAAACAATTTTGATAACCTTTTCCAAGAAATCTTAATATGTGGGATTTCTTAACTCAATGTGGAACGTAAGAAACATTGAACAAGATAACTCAGGATCTAATTTTTAAATGTGCTGGGCTTTAATAAAATGTCAAGAAAGGACCCAACACACAAAAAATAGTAAATAATACAAAAGCTAAACTTAATTAAACAATTTTATATTACCATAAATTGCATCAACAATATGTCAATTTTAATAATGGCATTGGCTGAATAGGAAAATTAAAGTGTAATGTATTTTGATTGGTGTGGCAGCCATTAAATTAGCCTACAACAAACATCATAATTTTCTTGTGGAAGGGATCCTGTATTTAATGTTACTAACTAGATAGTTTTGTGTAGTTTTAGTCATGTGTAATAAAGCCCAAGGAAATCAAGGAAATTGTCTATGTGTCACTCGAAAGAAATTAGACAAGTGAAAAATAAATTTGCACCAAAATACTGTAGATTGTTTGATTGAACGTACAGCCATGGGTTTCAGTTCATAAGCTTGTTCAAGTTGCTACTGCTAGCTTAACTATGAATAATTATATCCTCACTTGCATTTTTAGCTGTGAACAACTGTGAACCATGTGTTACCAAGTCATTCTGTTTTTGTTGTTTTTTTTTTTTTTTTTTTTGCTTATATTTATGTAATTTTCTCCTTTCCTCCTAATAATTTACACATATAGTGGGATCAGATTGATGAGCCAATCAATAAGAAGCAAAAATATGATCTAACTTTGAGACTGTCACTACTAAAGTGATGTTCCATTGGTTAATTTTAAGAGGAGGTGGGAGACTTCAGAGTTGGAATTCTTTAAAAGTGGAAAATTTCAACTTAAGTATTCCCACTCCGGATTCGTCTGGATCATGTTATTATTAGGCCACCCACTATTCCTTTCTGTAAAACTACACCTTTTGTTGTTGTTGTGGTTTAATAGGCTAGGTGGCACATGTGATATCTCAAAGCTTACATTTCACTGATATTCTAAAAGTTGTGGTATATTTTTATGTGGTATTACACCTTTAACAATTTCAAGTATCAAAAAGCCACTAGGATTTCCAAATGCAACAAGAGTCTCTGGGTGTTACTTGCTCAATGTGCGTTCTTGGAATATGTCGAGTTTTAACCCTCTATCCTTAAATAAACTCTTTCTAATCATGTTTACATTGCAAGAACTTGAGAAATCATACTGTGGATTGTTTGAACACGTTATTCAGCTCTTGTTTCTCAAGTCGGCAGCACTGTATGAAATGCACGTCTCTCTTGCACTCAAGTGCCTTAGGACATCTGGAGGTGGTGTCTGTTTAAATTAACACTGTCTACGCTAATAGTATGCCTTGAATTTAGTGTCTGTTAGGTTGCTTATCTTAAGGCTTCAAGATGTTCTCCTCTGAGGTCTGTGAAGCTTTAAGTTGATAGAACTGGTTGCAGACAAACACATGCGAACGGATTCTTCCCCACATTTTTGGCAAAGGCATATTTAATATTACACCCTTTTGGTTGTTACAAAAAAAAACCTGTTTACAAGATTAACATTAACGCTAACATTTGCATTGCAGACATATCGTACTATTTATAGTTAGAAGTAGTAGGTTTTGCCTCTTTGTTGCCATCTCTGTTTGAAACCTGCAATTGCAGTTATTTGCGGAATTATCATCTTTAATCTGCACGGCTCCTCAGACCTCAGCGCGGATGAATCGAATGTTTTTTGAGGAGTATGTGTGGCTAACAGTCACCGCACTGGTGTGGATACTACACTTCTGAATCACAGATTCTAAGACTTGGAAGTATGACCAAAATAAGAATTTTTTACCGGAAAATGTCATCTGAACAAGCAATAAACATGTCTGACACTTTTGTTCTGACCAACTGAGAAAAAAAAGCATTACATTAAATTGTGTTACTAACAGGGATTTAATCTAACAATCACTAAGCTCATCATATCAAATGCTGTCTAATGCTATTTTGTGCATTCTGACTTTTGTTTACACTTCTAAAGAGATGGATTTTCATGCTGACATGGGCAAAATTAAAAGTAAAAACGACTTGGACGAATCGAATGACAGAGTATTTCTGTGGCAAATGCACTCCTTCAGGATTCGAACAAGTTTCGGAAGGTTTTTTAGAGTATGGCTCTGTATGATGTTATAAAGGGGCGAAATTCCTTGTATTGGCATGACACTTCTCCCGGATGAGCATGTGTGCACATCGAGAGCAAAAGCACGGCCATCAACGAGCTTCGTTCGGGTCACAGAAATATCGCCAACCCTGTCATTTTGTTTTTAGACCACAAATTCCACAGTGTCACTAAAGAAGTGTGCATTTTTTTGTGAGGGGAGGATGACCTTGTTCAGCTTCCCAAATAACCCAGCATTAAGGAAACATTGGATGCAGTTTGTTTTTATGGAGCAGCAACAGAGTTCTGAAAGTGTGGTTGTTTGTTCCCGGTCATGAGTCGGAAACGCAGGCGGTGGTTGAAACTGCATCAAATGTTGGCGCGTAAGTGCATTAGGGGTGTCCGCGACTAAGGATTTACACATTCGAATCAGAATTGTCAAATCTTTCTGTAGACTGATAGTCGGATCATCTTTGTGTGGGTGAATGGGTTGGGAGGGGCACGACACTAGTCAGCAGGAGGGTTTTTATTTACTTTGCACACTGCACACAGCAACAACTGCCTGTCAGCTGACAGATGAACTGACAATGGTTTTCTTATTTAGGTTTAAAGGTGCACTATGCAACTATCCATCCACTAGAGGTCGCCTATTCAAAACAAAGGCATAGCAACATAGGAATAACGTGTTGGCACAGCAACGTGATAACGTTACTTCCTGCCTGTGTGTCCTATGAAGGACGTCTCGTTTAATTCTGATTGAGGACACTCCGTATACTGCATCCTACACAGAATGTGTGCTCCGAAGGATGCAGCCTTCGAAATTAAGTGAAATGAGACACAGCTACCGTGTTAGAATTTGACGTGGCACGGCGCGGAGCTGAGCCCCTTAAAGGGGTCGCACACTGGACGCGAAGCTCAGTGCGCACCATGTCTTTAAAATATTGAGCACCCCCATATTGCCAAAATGGTATGACCCTTGTTTCATAACACCTGCGAAGATTCGACTGTGAGATCAGTGGTCGAATCCGGCTCCGCATATCGATGCATCGAATCTTCGACTATTTGGGGTCACCCCTAAAGTGCATATATTTAAACGGCACGAACGTATAGTGAATCGAAAGTTATCCAGGGATAATGCTATGATGGATTGTGTGTACCACTGGACACTGCATGCACGCCTCCACAAGCTTGGCTGTTTTTGGAAAGAATCGGTCCAGTGTATCTGTCTTTTATAAATATGATCAAACTAAAAACCCTTCTGAGCAGTGTTGGGAAAGTTCACGTTCTACATGAACTAGTTCAAAGTTCAATTCACAAATTTTATAATGAACTAGTTCAGTTCATATTTCAAACTACAACATTTTGAACTAAGTTCACTAAGTTCACTAAGTTCCAAAAATGAACTAGTTCATAGTTCTTATTTTCCATATGTTGCTGCGAGCTATTATTTTTCACAATTATTGCCAGAGCCCATATAGAATCACAGACAGCAATTATTTGATCAGTTTTAACAATGAAGCTATGCGTCAGATTGTATCTTCATATCCAATTTTGAATCCTTATCCAGGGGGTTGACATTATCATTGAGGGGACAGCATTTCCCCATTGTTGCTTTAATGCTTTGTTGCTGTCCATTCACTCCACACTAGTAGCAGCTGCAGCTTTCAACCCTACAATACATTCTCAAAAACGTGCTGCTTGAATGGTCTTTTTTAAATAGGACAGTAATCATTAGGCTGCAAACGTTTTTCAATTTTAATAATTTTCCATTGTCCTCATGCTAAAACAGAATATTGGAATCCTGGAAAATTATACCAGGCAGGTTCAACAAACAAGTTACATGAATAGTAAAACCCGTTTCAGGTTTGCTGTGGATGTAACTGAAGTGCGGATTTTCTTTTTGAAAGCCGGCCGGCAAAGTTTGCACAGAAAGTGAGATGTCTCCCATTCTCACAGACCTTGTCATAAAATTATTTAAAATGATCATACTCCTTGCAACATGCTGCTGTCGCCTCCATGCCTTTTTTTGTTTTGTTTTGATGACGCGTCACGCATGCGGCGGACGGCGGTGCGACACTGGTGGCTGGTGTTGCCAGATTGGGTGTTTTTCCGCTACATATTAAGAACCGTTTACGATGTGTTTTAGCCGGGATTTCGCCTGGAAGGCTCTATAGAAATCTGGCACCCTATTGAACGAAATTAACCTGAGAGAGCATGCCGTTCACAGACACCAGAATGAACGAGTTCACAGTAACGTTCATCAGGCAGTAATACAGCACGTTCAATTCACGTTCGCCCAAAATATGAACTAGTTCATGAACTATCGTTCAATGAACTCGTTCAGGTACAACACTGCTTCTGAGATATGAAGGATGCAATACTACTTTTTAGGTAAGACTTACATGAGATCGACGGAAACTATGTTTTACACATGTACCCTTTAAAGCCACAACATGTATTTTATCCCCGCTAGAGGTCGCTTATTCAAAAACAAAGGCGTTGATTGATGACACCTTGATTTTGTTGGCACTTTCGCTTCTTCTGCTCATGCGTATGTGGGGCAAATCATATTATACACATTTGAGTGTGTTGAAAGTTATGTTATAATGCACTCTGTGCCTTTGCTCGGTGGCAGATATGAGACACTGCACTGAGCTAGATCAATAGTAGGCATGGTAAAACATGGCACTCACGGTAAAAAAACAAACAGATTTAAACAATACGATTACTGTGTTGAGCTATACAACAAGGATAAGTTTTCAGTCAATGAATGTCTTCAAACAGTCACTCATGAAATCGAGGGTAATTGGTATTTGGCAATCGGGTATTAGGCGACGCAATCTGCCATCAAAATGATACGTTTAATTGTTCCAGCTGCTGTGAGAAAAGTCTATAAAATGATCCGCATCATGTCATGTACACAAATTCCATTGGTAATTGTGTATATCCAGGCAAATGATGTGACAGTTTAAATATGTTGGATGGAGAATTATGTTTTTAATTATGAAATTTAAATGATTACATTCTTGTCTGTTCCCTGTGCAAAGCTATTGAATTGTGGAAAATTACTCTCGTTTACAAAATAATAGCAATGCAGGTTTGGAAAAACTTGAGAGTGGGTAAATACTGAAGTATTCCTTTACCATTTGTCTCAGAAGTGCCAGTGTCTGAAAGATGTGCTGGGGGGAGAAGGCATGTGCCAACTAGATTTCGCCTTCCATGGCACCACCCACTGTGTGCCATATGTCCATTTTACTGAGATTATCTTTTTGTGAGGCTGGAATAGCAATCTATGTGCAAGAACTTTTTATACTGGAGTCTGTTCTGTATATGTTTTTATTGATCCCCTTTTTTGTAAGCTATAGCCCCTGCCAAGATGACATTTCTGTCCACCAAAGCTGTCTAATAAAAGATAATTTCATGCATTTTCTGAGATGTGAGACTGTCATTTCCCTTACTGGTTTTCATGTTTTTTTTTCTTCTGTAGATCGGAGGACTGGAGCACCATTACCATTTCCATCACAGCAGGGTGGTACGCAGATCCACCTTTTCCACAAGGGGCGCTCACAGCTTCATTCACATGGACCCAAAGGTAAGCCGTCCCTTCAATGGCCACCATCACTGGCCACCATCACTGGACACTCCAATGATGACAATAATGTTTCAAATACTTGCAAGTTTATGAAAGCTATTGCAAAGGGAAAAATATTTACGCTACAGTTCAAAAGATTAGGGTAAGAATAATTTTAAAAAATAACAAACGTATAGTATACTTTTATTATAAGTATAGTATATACTTTTATTATAAGTATAGTATAAGCTATTGGCTATTTAAAAAAATGTGAGGAGCTGTTCGATATGTCCCACACTGTCTTCCTGTTTCAGTGGAAATTACGTCAACATATTGAATAATGCTGTGTGTCAAGGCACTTCCGTGGGCCTTTTAAATAGTGTAACAAAAGTCATTATTATAATTTTAAGAGGTCTTTAATTCGGAGACAGAAAAACACAGTGTTTTTTGCACATTTAACAGGATTGCGGTTTCAGAGCAGTTCACAATCAGTGAAAATCACACATTTAGGCCAAGCGATTGATTATCCTTTGATAAAATGTTTACGTTATGGTTTTTACATTATAATATGTTGTGCATCATTTATACCTCTCATGTTTTTGAATGAATAGCTGGAAGTAGTAAAGCATAGACATGTCAAAATAAGAGTCTCAGTGTATGTCGGTCTAGTTTATGATTTTAAAAAGTCTCTCATTATGCATAAAATCTTTTGGTCACATTTTTGGTCCACTTTTCACTATTAACTAACTATTTCACTTACTAACTATGACTTTTGCCTCAATAAACTCAAAATTGCTGCTTATTAAAGGGTTAGTTTACCCAAAATTAAATTCCTGTCATTAATTACTCACCCTCTGGTCGTTCCAAACCTGCAAGTTCATCTTTGGAACACAAATGAATGTGTTTAACATGTGCTTTATAAGTACTAATAAACAGCCAATATCCTTGTAATATGCATGCTAATAATTTGACTCTAAACTAAAGTGTTACCAAACTTTTTTTCCCTTGCCATTATTATATATAGTTAATGTACACAGTAAAGAGTAGCTGGTATTGAAGTCAAAGTAAACTCCTGTGGCTTCTCTTTAGGTCACCCCCATCATAGGAAAGAAAGACTTTAGGCTTTTTAGAACATTATTTAACACATGTATGTATTCAACAATGTATAGATTTTATTAGTATCAGCACAATAATCTTTTTATTGCCAAAATCCAATGTCAGTGGACGTCTACTTTGTGCACTGAGTATTGAGCAGTTACCCTATTTTGCAGTTGAATATGTGGCCTCAGCCTGTTTAATTAAAGGGGTGGTTCTGTGTTTTTTTTTCTAGGCTTAGTTGTGTTTATGGGGCGCTGTGTCTTAATGAGACACTGAATTACAAATGAATGAATTTTACTTTATTCCACACGGCTGTCTCCACTCTCCTTTGAACGGTTTGTTTGCTTCCTGCTTCTATGGAGCCCATCCCTCTGAAAAACACAATGTTCTTAGATTAGTCAGATGGCCAAATGTAGTTTCCTGTATTTTTATTGGCTGAAGTGCCAAGCACAGGTTGTCTGGAAAGGCCACGCCTCTTACCATTACGGGCAGAAGTCACAGAGACTAGCAAGGGTTTATGATGTCACCAACCCATGAAGAAGCTTGTTGTAGTCCAAACCGGCCGTTTTTGTAGGTAATAAATTGCCATAACTTTAAAAGACAATATCTCTGTTTGCATTGAGCTTTCAGCGCTGTAACTTTGCAGATACTGTTTATGCTCAAGCTGCTACATTACACACTACCTAAAATTAAAAACATGAAATCGCATGCAACCACCCCTTTAAGTAAAATAATTTGAGATGCATGATGATTTCTGAGATTGTGTGGGTTTGTTCGGTAATGACTTGTGGTATTTTTGCAGACCTTAAAAAATCTCAATCTCAAATTGGATCTTAAAAGCTCTGCAAAAACCCTGTCAAAAGTGACAGTAAATGCATTTATAATGTTACAAACGATTTGTATTTCAAATAAATGCTGTTCTTTTGAACTTTCTAAAAATCCTGAAAAAAGAATCACTATTTACACAAAAATGTTAAGCAGCACAACCGTTTTCAACATTGATAATAATAATGAATGTTATTTTGAGCAGCGAATCATCATATTAGAATGATTTCTGAAGGAACGTGAAGCTGAAGACTGGAGTAATGATGCTGAAAATTCATCATAGACATCACAGGAGTAAAATAGGTTTTCAAAGATATTAAAATAGATCATTTAAATTGTAATAATATTTCACAACAGTACTATTTTTACAGTATTTTGATCAAACAAACTCTTTCTCTGTTACAGTCCCAAAAATAGTACTGTGAGCTTGGTGAGCATGTCTTCTTTCAAAGACATAAAATCTTGCTGACCCCCAAACTTTTAAAAAGTTATCTAAAATCAACTTAAAATGAGAGTTTGCAGCTGCTGTCTTCATGAAAATTATCATTTAGTTGATCTAAATGGCCTCAAACTAAATTATTGAATATATTTCTAAAATTTTACACAAAATTGGCCCTGTGCAGGCCATCTGACACCAGAGCGGATGGAGTCTGTGCTGCTGAATCATAAACACCCCGGTGATGCCGGTGGGCAGGTAGTTAAAATTTACTGCTAAATATGGCAGCCGTGGTGCATTCATAGCACATTTCATTGTCCGCATGTCTTGCAGTATGCTGTGGTGAATTTGAAGAACATTTTAACCTCAACATTGACGTTATTATTTTCAGGAGGGTGAGTTTCTGATATGTCATATGTGTCATCACAGCCAGAAAGAGCAATCTGTCTACTTTGTCATAAGGGATGAAACACAGACTAAAACTAATGGTTTAAATTACTTGAATACACATCCTCATTTTTTACATTGGTTGAAATTCAGTTAATCTATTCTTAAAGAGACCCTATTTTTAATTTTGGTTGGTTACAGAATCATTTTTCTTGTTATGATGTTACATTTTGTTTTCTTGTTCTGTTTCACCACCGAACAGGGTGACTTTCAGCCTGGGGTTGCAAAAAGCACTCAATATTGCATAATTAAACAATAGCACAGATGGACCCTCCTCCCTCTACTGTGTACAACGACTGTAAAACTATAACTGAATCTTTATGGGAGAGAGAAAAAAATAGAACTCTTTATATATAACACATGTTTTTTATTCACGATTTAATGCTTACACTGTAAAAAAATATTTTGTTTCTTTTTTGCCTGGAATTATTTTGAGTTTTACTTTCTTCCCAAAAGTTGAGAGAACTTAATTTTGTCAATTCAAATACATTGTATTGTAAATAATTAAGTTTTAAGACCTTCATTTTGCTTGGTGACAGTAGAAACATTGTAGTTGGACACCTAAAAAGTCTGACCTATTTTAAGATCAAGCAAAAGCCTCTACAAAACAGTTGTCAGAAGAGCCACAATCCTACTATTTACCATTGTTTGCTTCTCAGCAAATCAGGTAGGAGTACCGGGACTACTGTTGAATATTAATTATATGACTACATGAATGAATATTCATGAGCCAAGCTGTTAAGTTCTGCTACAATTGTGTCCCCCCTACTTTCAGATGGTTCCTATGCTCCGATGTTCAGTCCTCCGACTTGCACATTAAATCACTTTGCTCCCGGACGCATTAATATGACGAGTAGCCGTGTTTGTCCAAGACTTCATTTGACAAAGCAGCCAGGCATTCAAAGTCAAGCTGTTTCCAGGATTTGGAAGCCAGCCTTCCCCTGCTAAGATTATCTCCTCCCGACAGCCGGCATCTCGGGAGTAATAAAACAGTCCAGGTCTATTGGAGGGCATCTGATGGAGGCCCTCTGATCATATCCTGCCCCGGGCCATGTGTACAAATGGTACGGAGTGGCAAATGCCCAATAACCCATTTCATCAGTGCCATAGGCAGAGGCCATGCGAGGCGGCGTGAAATGTTTTGTTACCGCAAGCAATGAGCTGTCAAGCTGAAAATAACGGGGAAAAACAGCTCTTCCAATAGATGTGTTGTGATCCTCATAAAAGGGCTGAAAATGTAATCTTTCATATCTGACTTGCAATGTGTTCAGTCTGCTGTTTTTGCTGTGCGAATAATGAATTTCACTACCATTTAAAAGATTTAAAAAAAGAAATTAATGATTTTATTTAGCATTAATGCAGTAAATTGATAAAAATGTATCGTAAAGACATTTATATATTTCTACAGATTTAGATTTTAAATAAATGCTGGTATTTAAAAAAATGTATCATGCTTTCACAAAATTGAGCAGCAAGTCAGCATATTAGAATGTTTTCTGAATGGTTCATTTATTTTAAATTGTAATAATTTTACAATATTACAGTTTTTACTGTATTTTTAATCAAAAAGAGTCAGCCTTGGTGAGCATGAGGCTACATTTAAAAAAAAAAAAACTTACCAACCCTCAAGTTTTTTACATTTACTGTATCAATAATAAACAATTTTTAGTCAAGTAATATAGTCCTAAGATTATATTATAAAGTGTGACTTGGTGTATTAATGTAGAATGATGATAAACACATTCACAGGTGTTTATCACCATTGTATCTGTCAATCATCCAATTGTACTTTCTAGTTTATAATGCGCTTAATCCTACAGTACATACTACAAATCAAGTGAACTGCATAGTTTTTTTTGTCCTTGTTACTTAGTACATGAGCTTTTGATTTTCTGCCACAGCAGTCTGACATGCTGTACGTCTAAACGTTTTTAAGCTCTTATACACAAAGTTTTTATGACCAGACCACTTATTTTTTTGTGTATAGCTCTTTATGTACTACTAACTATATACATAGATCAGGCATAACATTATGTTTCCAGTCTTCAGTGGTCAGTATCTATCAAAAGTGGTCTAAGAAAGGAAAAGTGGTGTACGGCGACAGGTCCAAGGCTCATTGATGCTCGTAGGGAGTGAAGGCTTGCCGGTGTGGTCCGATCAAACAGACGAGCTACTGTAGCTTAAATTTCTCAAGAAGTTAATCCTGGTTTTGATAGAAAGGTGGCAGAATACACAGTGCATCACAGTTTGTTGCATATGGGGCAGCATAGCCGCAGACCAGTCAGGGTGCCCATGCTGACCCCAGTCCACCGCTGAAAGTGGCAACAGTGGACATGTGAGCATCAGAACTGCAGAATAATGCGCCCTGCCACAAAGCAAAAATGGTTCAGGAATGGCACAACAATTAAGTGGCACAAACAAGTCTGATCCATGGAGCCCCCACCTCGCAACTTACAGAATTTAAAGGATCTACTGCTAACATCTTGGTGCCAGACACCACAGCACACCTTCAGGGGTCTAGAGGAGTCCATGCCCCGAATTGTCAGGGATGTTTTGGCAGCAAAATGGGGACCAACACAACATTAGGACGGAAAATTAGGTGTTTTATGTTTTGCCTGATCAGTGTATCTGAACAAGTTTAAAACTGACTTAACTGAATCGTTGAATGAATTTCATTAAAAAGAACCGGAAGTTATTTTATGTTGAAGTTTTAAGAAGAGTTTTTTTCTATTTATTATTTTTGTACTTTTGGTGCACCCAGCCTTTCTCTCTAATAACATTCAATTCAGCCTCCAAACAACTGGCTAAAGATTCATTAGTGGTTTAGTATGATCCAAACATTCAATAATTATTAATAGAACCACATAAATCAATTGGTTTTATTTATTTATTTATTTCATAGAACCGATTTTGAATAAGAACTGGTTCTTAATTTCTAACATTCCTGTGCCCAACACAACCCATGCATTTATAGCATTGGGACTATAACAGAGAAAGACATAATTATTGCAATATGTGATTTTCATTACATTTCCCTCTGGACCTCTTTAATGAAAGCAAGAAAGTGTAGTGCACTAGTGAATCTGAAGTTTTTTTCAGGAGAACCACAAATTCAGCCATTGCTGCAAGACAAATAAATCTGCGGGCATGGCTGGGTGACTTTCCTAATTAGAAGTAAAAGATGATACATTTGACTGGAAGGATACAGAGATATAGATAGATCTGAATTTGTTTGGTGCTGCTCTAATCGATATGGAGAGCACTTTCGTCCTTGCCTTTTGTCATTTTTAGACTAGCACTCACTCCAATTCATTGTTGGCTTAAATTTAGTATTCAAACATGACTCCACTAAACCTAATATAATAATCATAAGTGAATTCTTATATTTACGCCTATTAGGGACAGTAATGTGTATAATAAAACAAACTATATTTCTTCTTCAGCCTGGATTTAGGAAAGCATGTTTCAGAGTACTACATTCCCGTTTTTGTTCCTCCTCAAAATGCAATGACTTCATAAGCCTCACGTAATGGAAAAGCTAGAGCATGACTAAATACAGGCCGTGCATTTCGCAGACATGTTTATGTGCATGAAGGTGAGCATAAACTGTTTAGTCTTTAATGTGGGTTTTTCTGCAGGTTGAATGGGCACAGCAGCAGGTGGTGAAGTCACGAGTGAAACGCCACGCCAGGAGTGACCCGAGCTACATCCACTTCAACGATCCCAAATGGTCCAACATGTGGTACATTGTTAGTAGATATTTAACACATTCAGTCCTGTATTTCATATCTATGCTATCCTTACCTTTTGACCCTTTTTTCTAATGAAGATATTTTTCAAATGAATCGCTGCCTCATTTCCAGTGACTCTTGGGCCACTGTTTTGCGCTTCATTAAATGGGCTCATTTATGAAGCTCCTGTTGTTTTATTTGTTTTATAGCAGGACTGCTTCCGCTGCCCTTGCCTCATAAAAACCAAACTGTGTGAAAGTAGTGTATGTGCGCTCTAGTTTGTTTCTCTAACAAGCTTGATGCTATGACTTACAAATTAATTCATATTGTAGGTTTATTGATGTTGAGAGGAAATTAAATGAACACAATCACACTAACACTGGCATCAGTGAGCCAGTCAATCATAATCCCTGGTTACCGTCATAAAAGCTGATTTTTCCATTGGCTTTTGGATTATTGCAGAAAATAGGCTTTATGACCTAAACATGCAAGTATCATAAACTTCTGCTGCTCTTATGAAGAGTGGCCTTAAACCTTGAGATTTTTTTTTCCTACCGAAAATTGTCTTTGAAGGACTTCACACCTTGTTAGTATTACCGGTGTCAATGCAAATCCTTTTGATCTCCTTATATCAGTATCAAACACTACATGATTAATGGTTAATCCATTAGAACTGATGTTTTCAAACATCATTAAAGCATATTCTGTGTTTATTTGCATTCACATGATTAATATTGCTGTACAAAGGTATCTGAGACTGTTTTCAATCCGTCCTCTGATGTTGACTTCACACTTGGGACGTCTTTGTTGATTGTGTCCTCAAAGACTGCGTTGAAAAGAATCATAAATGAGACCCTGAAGGACACGCAAACCTCTGCTGCTGAATAAACATGAATCGTCCCGTTTAATTTACAGGTTCATGCGGCCGCTTGCTGTGACATATTTCCTCACAGACGGATTGAGTCATAAGGTTACTGAAGTAATAAAGGCTTGTGTTTGTGGAGAGTGGAGAGTGTCGCTAATGTCCCAATGTTTCCTATTTTCAAAGTCAAATGCGTGTGCCTGAAACTGATTGCAAGTGAAGTTGCATTGATGTTGATGACTTCTTATTGTCTTCCAGCACTGTAGTGATAAAAGCAACCGCTGTCGTTCAGAAATGAATATCCTTGCGGCCTGGCAGAGAGGCTACACAGGTCGAAATGTGGTTGTCACTATCTTGGACGACGGTATTGAGAGGAACCATCCGGATCTGGCTCAGAATTATGTGAGATTATCTTGAAACTTTATGCAATCTCAATGCAATTAATAATGCTGTTAATCAATTACATTTTTTTACTATATTGCGATTAATTACACCTCGTCCTACCAGACTCTCGTACATTTCATTTACATTTCAACGGACCGAATGGCTTCGCTCTAATCTTTCTCTGCCCCATTACTGAACTACAACTCAAACTAGCGCACGACATCAACGCCATCGCTCTCAGCCCCTCCCTTTGTTCACCGATTGGACCGGTTAAAATTTGGCCAGAGAAAACCAGAGAATATTCCGCAAACCCAGACGACATACTGAAGGAAAATGAGGCTACCTAACACAAAAGTTTTTAATATTTTTGTATTTTGTAATAATTTCACATTTAATATCCAAATTAAAGTAGAAACAACATAAAAAATAGCCTATATTTAAAATATTTGTTTAATGGCATCTTTTTTATTAAATAAGTCAACACCGATACCAATACTGATGTCTCTATAAAATATTTTTTCCCCTCAATTTTAGCCATTAATTATAACATTATAGTATTACTGAAATCTATACATTTTAACATTTACTAGGCTTTTAAAAATAGAACAACTTTTAATTTAATTGAACTTAAAACAATCTTCTACCTGTGCCCTTCAGTACATCAGGGCTCCATTATTTATATTGGCCCAGTCAGACCAGTTGAGATTTGAACTTGCCCTCTCAAAATGCACAAAAAATGCACAAAAAGTTGTTTTCACTGTTTTTGACTGATATTACCTTGCAAACAGTAATTTATTTTAGGTAGATCTTACAGGTGGGATACAGCTCTGGAAAATATTGTTTTTTTTATGGAGCCCCGCATGTGACATGCAGCACAAAAAACTAGTAGGCTAAAGCTTGCGCACAATTTACTATTTCGTTCCCTTGATTTATAAATCGTGCGCACGTTATACTAATTAATTTCCTCGATTTGCTCAATCGTGCGCACGTTTAACTAATTCATTCCCTCGATTTGCTAAATCGTGTGCATGATTTATAAATCGAGGGAAACGAATTAGTAAAATGTGCGCACGATTTATAAATCGAGGGAACTAAATAGTTAATAGTGCGCACAATTTACTTTTTTCCCCCCTTGCATGCCATGTGCAGAGCTCGGAAATTTTTCAATGTTAAGTGGTCTCATCCTTTTTTCCAGAGCTGTATATACAGAAATTGAATAAAGTTATCAAACTCTTCACTAAATAAATTATACATTAAATACAGAATAATCCTTATTAAAGCTACAAAAGTTATGCAGTCAAGAAAGAGCAGTGAGTGATTTTCTCTATAACTATTTTTTGCCGTTCAATGTCTGAAGCGGCTTTCTGTCCGCATGTGTGGTGTGTGTGTGTCAAAAAGACAGGAGATTCACAGATGTGCGCCAGTACTGCACTGCTTTTTCTTTTGTGTATTGTGGCCCTTGAATAGTTTAAAAGCATGTGCATGAATAAGTATTTCACATGAATAAGTATTTCCATATCATAAAAGTATTTTTAATCCGTTAAACTGAAGAAATGTATCACGTTTTAACATGTTCATTTTGACATACTTTAAATACATTTACTTTATTTTCGTAACATTAATGTTGTAATGCATTTTATTGAGTGTTACTTTATACAAATGTTTTTATAGTGTTGGTTAAAAATGTTTAATAGTGAATAGTTTTAACACTGTTCTGCACAGCATGAATTATAAAATTCTTGCTTGTTGTACAATTTGATACAATATACAATGTGATACAATATTTTAGCAAACTAGATTACTGCAGTGGAAAAACAAAATAGGTTTATTTTATTCTCAATGCATCAGATGGTTTATTTTATGTGCTTTGTCCGTCATTTAGGATCAGCTTGCTAGCTACGATGTGAATGGCAATGACTATGACCCGACCCCAAGATATGACTCCAGCAACGAGAACAAGTGAGTCTTGGTGTCTTTAAAATGACTCTTCATGGCTGGTCTTAACTCTTCATGACTCTTCATGGCTGGTCTTAAACGCATCTCATTTGCTGCAAACATGTGCATGTCTTGCATAGAGTGATCAAACGGTGGATAAGTGAAAAGCCGTCACATCCTTTAAGCAGTGAGATTATGTCCAGTTTTTGCAGTTTAAAGTCTCCCTGTAGTCAATAATTGTATCACTTAAAACTAATCTTTGATCACTAATATGATGTTTCCTGTGAAAAAAATGTCTTCATGCCTTAAAATTGTTTGAATGTAACTCTACACCCTTGCTTCATTTCGTATACACAGAACCATGAACAAGGCCGTAAACATGTTTTGAACATTGGGGGGGACACTTTTTATTTTAAATTTTATAAAGTATAAAGAAACAGAACAGTGAATGAAATACTAGGTCTAATTCTAGTTGAGAAATAATCAATTTGGGACTATTTAGAAACAATATTTGTGTCAAATATATTATTTGTCCCGAGATTCTTCGCATTAGTGAATAATTACATAGATCTGCTATTGATATTTGTATTACTTAGTGGTGGTCTAGTTGTAGAGTTTTTGAAAAAACATGGTAAAGTTCTGGCTTCTAATCCGCCCATTTATAGTTTGGCCATTTCTGATTATTATCTATGGTAGTTACGGCCCTACCATGAATATGCAAATTAGCCCCGCCTCCACTAACTCACACTAGCTCACAAGACCCACTCAGCCAACTTCACTCAGTTACTTAGTAAACGCTGCACAATGGTATTAATCTTTTTAGCGTCGGACACATAACAGTAATTATTATGCTTTATAACAGCTAATGTTACACACACCATGTAAAACCAGTATCCGTAGAAATACTTTGAACAACTTAGAATGTCAGTGGAGAGATATAGTTCATCATAACATCATATACATCATACACATAATTCACACGCTATGTTGCTAAATGTACACGATTTTTCAAATCTACAGAAAAATACTCTGGGATAACCTGGCTTTTCTTGAGACTAACCAGCTTCACAGCATAGTTAATGATATGCTAAAGCCCGTCCGCACGTTAACATGATTGGTTACAAGGTAGTTTGTGACATCAGAAACACCAGAGATTTCAAACTGCTTTTTGAGACTGTCTTTGGTTTACTGCAGTTTTAAGGAAAAACTACTCAGCAATGGTGTTGACTTATGATTTTGCACATGGTTTGTCTTTAAGCATATTAAAAACACCACATATAAACATATAAACAACATTTAAAACTTGATTTTACCACAGGGGGTCTTTAAATAATTGGTTTGAAGAGTGTTTTGAAGTTTTAAAGGTATATTGACCTTGCAAGCGTGTTGCTAAGATGTTCTAAATTGTTGCGATGTTGCTAGTGTTTACTGGGTATTTTTAATCCGTCCTCTGATGTTGACTTCACACTTGGGACGTCTTTGTTGATTGTGTCCTCAAAGACTGCGTTAAAAAGAATCATAAATGAGACCCTGAAGGACACGCAAACCTCTGTCGCTGAATAAACTTGAATCGTTGCGTTTAATTTACAGGTTCATGCGGCCGCTTGCTGTGACAAAATATATAACACAAGCAATCATTTTATACGTGATTAATAGGGTGCTTTTGGGTGTTCTGGGTGGTTGCTAGACAGTTGTTAGGGTGTTATGGGGGGTTGCTAAGCAGTTTCCAGGTCAGCGGTTGGCAGCACTATGGCACACAAAGTTATAATCACAAAAGTGCGCACCTCAGGTTATGCAAATGGATTGTCTGATCTGTGTGCATGCCGGAGGTTAAAACCTTACACTAATAGTATTTATAGCACCTAACTTAAAGGGTTAGTTCACCCAGAAATGAAATTGATGTTTATACATTCTTAAATTATATTTAGTCCAAGAGCGTATCCAAGTGTATGCACACTATACTGTCCATGTCCAGAAAGGTAATAAAAACATCATCAAAGTAGTCCATATGTGACATCAGTTGGTTAGTTAGAATCTCTTGAAGCATCGAAAATACCTTTCTGGACATGGACAGTAAAGAGTGCATACACTTTCATATGCTGTCAGACTAAATATAAAATATCTTAAACTGTGTTCTGAAGATGAACGGAGGTCTTACGTGTGTGGAACGATATTAGAGTGAGTCAATAATGACATAATTTAAATTTTTGGGTGAACTAAACCTTTAATAAAACAGACTGTGACTGTATATGAGGAATGATCACTTCAAATGGTTGCTGGCATGTTCTGGGTAACTGGATAGATTTTGCACTTTCTACAATAAATACAACAATGTTTTGAAAGATCTTGCTTCCTCAAAAGCTGTGATATTTAGAGCAATGCAAATAAAGCCGTAATGCTGGACTTGTGTGATTTTGCGTGTCAACAGACCTAAGAGGCTTTATGTTGGGGAAGCATTGAAACCAATCCAATCCCGTGGGATTGAGTGTGGTGTAGATTTAATTGAAAATGTCTCTGTGTTTGATAAGCACCTGATTTAATGCTTGTTCTCTGCTCATGCCACATGTTTACGAATGAACTGCCAAGAGCTCAAGCGAAACTTCAAAGCGCTGTTTTGTTAATACTCATCAGGATATTTGAAACGGAAAACAATGCAATGTTCAATTCATTTTTGAAGTGTGAAATGTGCCTCCCGGAGCAAAAACTTAAATGAGCGAGGACAAAGAAAAAACTATTAAAAGAGACTTTGGTAAAAAGGTGCACTGAGCGAATGGGAGAGAGTGAACAGTGCACAAGATAAAAATGCAATTAATGCATTGCTAATGCAGCCTGAAGTGATACACTAAGTGGTGGACAGAGGATTTCAAAATGTGCTGCCTTCGGAGTCCAAAACAAAGTTTTTGCTTTTAGTTCACAAAATGAAATTTTGCCCTATTTACTTTCTTAATGCTTGCTCCTGATCAGCACGTTAGAATGATTTCTGAAGGATCATATGACACTAAAGGCTGGAGTATTGATGCTAAAAATTCAGCTATGTATCACAGAAACATATTACATTTTAAAATGTATTCAAATAGAAAGCACAATCAATACCTTTTTTGTAGAAATGCGTTACTAAAAAGTGAAAATGTACAGTTGCTTGCCGTGGAAAAGGAATAGGAAGGTATATGTAAACGTTTGGTGGTGTTAGGGGAAGACATAATAGAGTGTAAAAGATACAAGCAAATGTGAATTTTCAGTTTGCATGCAACACATTTCTTCAAAATAAATGTACTACTTGAGTAAAAATATTAATTTTCTTTTCATACAGTATGGACTTTTCCCAGAAAAGTTTTATCTACTAAAAAGCTCAGTATTGCTCAGTACATGAGCATTCGGCATTCACATTCTTGTGTAGTATAGAAAGCAGTCAATGTAAACAAAAAAAGTACAAAAAACATCTGAACAAATATTTCCATAGCAGAAAAAAAAATCTGAACATTGGCAAATTTCCTGACACAATAACTAGGTTTGCATGAATTAAATGTAATATAGTTCTAATGTTTCAACAAACAGTTGAGACAAATTTTTGAAAAATGTGCCAAAAAACAGTAGTAAATATCTTTGCAACCCCAACGATACACTGTAAAAAAAAAAAAAAAAAAAAAAAAAAAAAAAAAATCTGTTGTTTTAACTGACGTCCTCCACAATAGTGATGATAAAGAGAGAACCACATGATGAATCAAAGTAGCTTTTCCACAAGCTGAAGTAAATACTACTAGATTTAGATTATAGAAGGAGCACATGCACGCAAATTCAAAACACTATCATGGCAATACGCACAACATTAATTTAATGCAATAAACTTTATTTTAACAACATAAGATGTAACAAACCCTAATGTACATACATGATAGCAAAACACTTTAAAGAAACATAATTATTACAATTCAAACCATCAAATATGAAACGTCAGTTTATTTATTTTTTATTGTAAATTATAGAATAATTAGTTCTTTATACTTTAAAATGGTACATTTAACAATTAATTACTGTAAAATGTAAGATTAGCTCTTCGTTTTTCTCATATATTATATAATTTTTACAGTTGATATTATAATAATTTTTTACAATATAAAGTGTAGGCTAGGGCTACACCAGGGCTACATTAGGCTTCACTAGAGCTTAAAGTGCTTCTATTATGGTTTTTCGAATATTCCTTTTCATGTAATGTGTAATATAGCTGTTTGTAAATGTAAACGTTCTGCAAAGTTGTAAAGTCGAAAGTGCTCGATAAATAAATGTATTTGGGAAAGAATCCCAAAAGAAAGAATCAACTCAGAAGAATCGAAAGAATCCACTCAGAACCACCTAAACAAGTCTTTTTAATTAGAATCTCACTGTGTGACGGTTCTATATCACTAGGAAAGATATTTGCATAATGTCCGCCTGTGTTGTATATTTTACTGACGACTGCTTCTCTAATCTCGATGTTCAATGCTGGATTAGCAAAACCCACAAAATGATGCAGTTTATACATTTAGACATCAGTTTGTTGATGGACATGCAGGAGCCTTTAAAATCACATATTAGGGGCACTTTAAATCAAAGCCATGTCTTAATGTGTACTTCTCTAGCCAGCTTTTTTATTTTATTTTTTACAGTATTTAAACTTTTAATTACCAGTCTGGAGAAGAAAGAATACAGTGAGGAAATAATGAGGGAGCAAGACTGGCATCGTTAAAATTCTGATTAAACTCAGACCCAAACACACACTAACATATACATTTTTTGTGCGATTATTTTTTGTTGTTGTTGTTGATTGCATTTATTTTTCTTTCCAGGCACGGGACACGATGTGCAGGTGAAGTTGCTGCTGTAGCCAACAACTCGCACTGCATTGTAGGTATAGCCTACAACGCCCGCATAGGAGGTATGCATCTCTTGAAAAACAGTCTGTTTACTTCCCAGCTCTGCTTATTTTCTAATAAATGTCAGATGCTATTTTAGTAACAGAGCCGCCACAGCCAACACTCAACACACACATGGATTGGCAAAACTGACCAGTTTCCGCAAGTGGCTAAACCCTGATCAAGCAACAGGTTTAGACTCAGTCAGAGTAGATAAGACGGATTATTCCACATGTGTGCACAGGATTAAATCGGCGAGACGCCCGCGCTCTTGTCCGCCTCTGTTCGGAGAGTTCATTAATTTAGTGGACAGCGAATTGCTCGACATTCATACGCTCATAAGCAATTAATCCTTTGAAAAGGGTGATCAGTTTTAATCAAAAAGCAGATTTCATGATATGCCATCAGCCATCTGGGGCCGTTTTGTTTGGGCCCGCAGCTGCACTGAAAGACGTGAATATTTCCTCATTGTGCTCGCAGGTGGCACTGCCGACAAACTCGTCCTTTGCGCTGGCTTGGTGGAGTTCGGGTCTGTGTTGTTCCAGTTGCGCTGTATGCCAAATGCATAAAGTTTAGCGATGCAACTGCGAGTACAGGATAGGACTGCATATACAATCTCTTCAGGAGCCAAGCGAGGGTGTTCCTACTGAATACATCCACTTTCATTAGTTGTACTTGTTGTAAAATGAAACGCTTTCAAACCACATACCCATTTCATAACTCTCAGTGTTTGTGGACTCACTTCAGTAATACTTGAAGTGCTCCTATAATGCTTTTTCAGATTATAGCTTTCATGTAGTGTGTATAGTTATTTGTGAATGTAAAAGGTCTGTCAAATTTTAAAATGTGTTGATCTGATTTAATATCTGCTGACACATGTTGTCATGTCCAGGGTTGGGAAGGTTACATTTTAAGATGTATTTCCCTACAAATTACAAAATACATGCTTTAAAAAGTTATTTGTAATGTATTTTGTTAGATTACACAAGTTTTGTAATGTAGTATTAATACTTTAGAATATGTTGGAATACTAATAAGGTATGTAACAGAAAGTGACCACCATAGGACTTGGTTGTCCTCTGCATATTATTTTAAACAACATCCATTTTCCACAATACTTTCTGAAGCAAAAAAAAAAAAAAATGCAGTCAATCTTAGAAAAAAAAGTATTGCTGCTCTAGAAGGCAACGCTATGCATTAAGATCTTGGGTGTGTAACCTTTTTGAATTGGATGAACAGTAAATTGTACTCATTTTGTCTTATCACTAACTATCTGACACATTTACCCCCCACAAACTGACTATCTTCCCCGCCAGAGACACTAATTGTCCCGAGCGGTCGTCTGGCGTTTCCCCACAAGTTAGAGCTCCCAGCACGTCTCTCGCGAGCAGTACTCGCCAGTCCTTAAATAATAAGCTTCACACTCATCACATGTACATATTAATT
Organism: Pseudorasbora parva; assembly: GCF_024679245.1. Taxonomy (NCBI): domain Eukaryota; kingdom Metazoa; phylum Chordata; class Actinopteri; order Cypriniformes; family Gobionidae; genus Pseudorasbora; species Pseudorasbora parva. The sequence goes on from NC_090172.1 coordinate 49,614,198, forward strand.
TCATTAGGATAAACCCATTAACCTAAATTCAGATCATTTTCTTCTATTCATCACATTACTTATAGCGAATGAAACAGTTGGTAGTTGGTAAGTCATGAAATGACCAAAACGTACCAATACATTACATACTTGAACATTGTGTGTTAGCTGGAAAGGGTTTCCTTCAAATTTGGTTCACAGCTTAATGACCATGGGGAAATGTTGGTGCCACCATGGCCAAACTAGTTAAGAACCACTGGCCTACATTGAATACATTCACTATTTATTTTTTGTCATAACCTCCAATTGCACATTATTTGAAGGATATTACATATGACATTAGCATGTTTTTAAATAAAATGCAGAAAATAATTATTTGCCTGATTAATTAAATAAATAATCAATTACTACTTGAATATTGAATAATACTTGTATATTTCTACTTGAATGGAATTGTGTTCTGTGACTGTAATAGCAAATGCTTAATTTATCATTTGCCCTGTAAAAATATTAAAGTCAGATGTCCTCAGTAAACTACATGATTTGAGGAATTGTTCAAGTTTGTAGCCCAGACATTGCATAACAGGTTCTGCATGACAATACACACTAATAACCACAAAGTGGACAGACGATTAACTTGTCTCTCATCCAAATGTTAACTGCACAAAATAATTGAGATATATTCCAATGCATATTGGAATATATCTCAATTGTTACGTCCTGTCTGCAAAGTATATTCCTCTTAAGAATAGTGAAATTATGTTTGAAAAGAATTGGCCATTTTTCCAAGCGACATACAAACGGATTAGCACAATGAAAGATGTGCTTTAGGTCTTTTGGCTCAGCAGTTGATTTTTTTCTCCTGCTTAATCACTGAAACACTGCCAAAGCTAATACATGTCAGATTCAAGCTAATGACTTCATCGCCTTCTAATGACGTTTCTAATCTATTTGGCCCCGCCTTGGCTGCAATATAGAACTTCATGTCCTTTTAACCATGATTAGAAATGTAGTTTTTCTGCTCTGCGGTTCAGAAAAGTGTTTACTCTGTGCTGTTTTAGAAGTCGAGAAATCAATTTGAGGTGTAATGCAGCTTGTTAGAAGTGAGAGGAATGATAGAGAAGTGTTGAACCCCATGCTTTTCCCTTTAGAGGTGTTTCAAGGAAGGAACAGCATGTTGCGCATATGGTGTTAGAAATAATAACGCACATGCACACATTCTCACACTATACAATCGGGCTATTTTCTAGTCTCATGAGCACACATGCATAACAAACACGCACACCTTTGTTATTATATTATGACAGGAACCTCCTTATTGACTTCTTGAATTAAGCTGATTAATTCCACCTCTGCCTCTTCATTTCAGTTGTCCGTCAAGTCACCTTTATTTATATAGCGCTTTATACAATACAGATTGTTTCAAAGGAGCTTTACAGTGCTAACCCTAAAAATATGCATTTTGACTGCTTTCCAGCTAAAGTCAGTTCAGTGTGGATTCAGTTCCATTGTAAAGATGATCAATTATTAAAGTGATACTTCACCGCTTTTTCATATTAAACTGTTATTCCCTTAACTAAAACAAGTTGATACATACCTCTCTCGTTTCAGTGCGTGCACTTAATCGCTCTGACCCGTGGTGACGATCTGATAGCATTTAGCTTAGCCCACTGAGCCCAGTTTATTCACTATGGTACTAAACAGAGATCAAGTTAGAAGCGACCAAACACCTCCACGGTTTCCCTATTTAAATACAGTTGACTTTGTTCAGCATTGTCTTCTCTTCTGGGTTTGTTTTCAAACCTCAAATTGAAAAACTAACCAACTGATGTCACATATGGACTACTTTGATGATGTTTTTATTCCCTTTCTGGACATGGACAGTATAGTGTGCATACACTTCCATACACTCTCAGACTAAATATAAACTATCTTAAACTGTGTTCCGAAGATGAACAGAGGTCTTACGTGTGTGGAACAACATTAGGGTGAGTCATTAATGACATACATTTTATTTTTAGGTGAACTAACCATTTGAATTCGAGGGAACACGGACGTGTTACTTAACTATTTTGCGGTTGTAGAACTCTCCGCTGCTGTATGTGGTGGCGAGAGTGTCCCTTTCTCATTTCTGTCAATAGGGGGGAGGGGGAGATGTGAGGGAGGATGTTTCAGGCGGGATTTTTTATTCCACCGAGTCAAAGTACTCTCAGAAGTGCTATTCCGCCATACATTATAGTTCTCCTTTAGAAAAGAAAAGCGCCACGTTTTATTTTATGTCAAATTAAATAATAGGGAAAATGTGGAGGAGGTGTCTGGTTGCTTCTAACTTGATCTCTGTTTGGTACCATAGTGATTGAACTGGGCTTAGTGGGCTAGGCTACATGCTATCAGAATGTAGCCGCGCGTGACATTGTCCATTTGCATGTTTGCCATATTGTTATTTTTGTAAGAAATTGAGTAGCAGTTTTAAAATATCACATTGTACTAATGTTCTTTTTCCCCCAAAATATTGAAATATAGGTGTAAATATAGGTGTGTATATATATTTGAATGCCAAACACTATTAGTTCTCACGGTTTGACCACAAAATGGCATGATTTATAGTCAACTAGGCTACTTTTAGTACACTTTCATGAAGCATTTTAGACTTTGCCAGAATAAATCAACAAACCATTTTTGTTGCATTTTGAGTTTCACAGAGAAAAGAAATAGGTTTAGAATGTCATTGGCGTGATTTATACAATGACTGGATTTGTTTTTGGTTAATTTTTTCTCTCTAAGGTGTTCGAATGCTTGATGGAGACGTGACTGATGTGGTGGAGGCCAAGTCTCTGGGAATAAGGCCAGACTACATCGATATTTACAGTGCCAGCTGGGGCCCCGACGATGACGGGAAGACCGTGGACGGACCGGGGCCTCTGGCCAAACAAGCCTTTGAGCTGGGAATTAAAAAGGTTGTTGTCTCAAACTCACACACAAACACATGGGATTTGTCAATGAGTAACTGCCATTGTCAGGGTTGTTAAATTAAGACTAAATTAAAACCACAACATTTAAAGGGAAGTAATATTTGTAAAGTTGAAATAAATGGTTGTACTCTTGTTAGTGTTGTTGACAACTTGGAAGTGTTGTTTTTGTTAAAGAAATAAATACAATTAAAAAAAGAATAAATAAAAAGTCTATTGTATGTTCTTGTTTACATGTTTTCATGTAGGGCCGTAAGGGTCTCGGCTCCATCTTTGTTTGGGCGTCTGGTAACGGAGGCCGGCAGGGTGATCACTGCTCTTGCGATGGCTACACCAACAGCATCTACACCATCTCCGTCAGCAGCAGTACGGAAAATGGTAACAAACCCTGGTATCTGGAGGTCTGCTCCTCCACCCTCGCCACCACATACAGCAGCGGAGAGTTCTACGACCGCAAAATAGTTAAGTAACGTGTTCCCTCGAATTTAAATGGTTAGTTCACCCAAAAATAAAATGTATGTCATTAATGACTCACCCTAATGTTGTTCCACACACGTAAGACCTATGTTCATCTTCAGAACACAGTTTAAGATAGTTTATATTTAGTCTGAGAGTGTATGGAAGTGTATGCACACTATAATGTCCATGTCCAGAAAGGGAATAAAAACATCATCAAAGTAGTACAATTGTGACATCAGTTGGTTAGTTTTTCAATTTGAGGTTTGAAAACAAACCCGGAAGAGAAGACAATGCTGAATAAAGTCGTAGTTTTTGTTATTTTTGGACCAAAATATATTTTCGATGCTTCAAGAGTTTCTAATTAATAGGGGTGACCCTTAATAGTCGAAGATTCGATGCATCGATATGCAGGACCGGATTCGACCACTGATCTCATGGTGGAATCTTCGCGGTTTTTATGAAACGAGGATTATACCATTTTGGCAATATGGGGTTGCTCAATATTATTGTTATAAAGAGGTGCTTCGCACCGGACGCGCCGCGCCACATATACACCGACGGCAGCATTCGACGCCTGTCCGCAGCGATTAGATGTATATTTCCCTCAAATCGTAAATGTACTGATTTCACCCTGTGCTACAAGATACACTCATCGGGAAGTGATTCAAAAGTGAGCTCGCACGCAGCGCGTAATGTTTACGTCTGCCTGGTGTGAGATACCGGAGACACAGCACTGAGTTTCAGTCCGGTGTGCGACCCCCTAAGAATGTGCATATAAACGCACTCAAAGTGTTCTTTTCCTCTCTAGGCAGGTATTTTTTTAGGTTTATTTATCAAAATGTTCTTTTATATATTTGTGTGATGTTCTGTGTTTCGATCGCGGCTTTTAAATGTTATGAGAGAACGGTTAATTAACGAATGTGTAGTGTATAGTTTTGATCACTTTATTAAAAGTGGTGCCTGTGTGCCGTGTGTAAAGTAAAATAAAAATAGTCTTAGCCTCCTGCTGACTAGTGTCCTGTAAGTGGTGATGGTGTTAATGATTTACCTCTGACATGAGCAAGTGAGCTTGCAGTGTATTCGCGGATCGCGCTCGGACTGCAGAGAATGTGCTCAGTGTAAACATTTCTTCTTTTTATCAATGTTGAAAACATTTTTTGTAGGAACCTTGCTACATTTTTCTCAGGATTCTTTAATGAATATGAAGTTCAAATGAACAGCATGTAAAACTATGTAAAAGTCTTTACTGTCACTTTTGATCAATTTAATGCATCCTTTCGGAATAAAAGTAGTGAATTTCTTCACTTAATTATTGACGGTCAAGAGCCAGAACCCATCAAAATTCAAAAATTCAAGAGACGTTTATAAAGTAAAATATTAATATTTTATTTACATTTCGCATCTCATTAATAATTAATTATTAAGGAATTAATGAAACATTGCAACTCATTAATATTTAGAACATTTGTTTTCTTTTGGACAATAATCACTTTTAATTCTGTTGTGATGCTTGTTTCCTGAAGCAAAACCTGTTGCGATGCAGTACAGAGTAAATTGAGTTGCTCTGTTTGAAAAGAGTGTGTCCATTATATGACCCCTTTAAGCATGTATCTTTGTGTGCTCCATTTGTCTTCTCCATCTGTCATCTACTCAACCTTTTGTCCTCGTCTTACTTTTGGCCTTGTTAGCATGCTCTCTGTTTTATTAGGTCATTTGCTGTCTTGATGCCATATATTGTGTCCTACAATTCATCTAAATTATTTCTGTGACACGTTCTCTTTTCATTCCTCCACATCACCTTCTAACCCTAAGTATTAAACTTATGACTGTTTGTGCAATGGACATGAATAATATGGGCGTGCACAGTTCCATTTCTAAGCAATCTGGTGTATTTTTTTTTTTTTTTGCCTTTTGGGTGATAAAATGAATGAGTATAACGAAGATTGAAGGACAGATCAACTTTTGACTGGACCAGTATAGAAATGCAGTTTCATATGCTGTTTAATGGTGATCTGCCAAAACTCAGACGTCTTACATAGATCATCTGTCCCAGATTCTGTTGCTTATTCTGCTAATACAGCTGAGCTCTTGTTTTTTGGCTCTTTTTACAAATACCTAGTGATGAAATGAGACGTTTGGAAAAAAGACTGAGGCTATATGTTTGGTCTGGCTCCCATGCGCAGGGAAAACCACAGGGAAATATCAAGAGGGTGAAGAAAAGTGGCATTTTTTGTGCGTTCGCTTTCTCTTCCAGCAGTGCAGATTATGATGTTATCCCTAAGAATGACTACTATGGGTTTTGCTTTTCTTCTGGTATTTGGTTAGTAGTTGTGGGCTTAAGAGCTCATTTACACATGCATGACAGGGTTCTTTGATCATTTTCTCTACATAATAATTTTGTTTACATGGTGCCTATGCCAGAACATACTGTTGATTTATTAGTGGTGTTGATAAAGCGAAGCATCACTATTGTTATGAATCCTACGTGAGGTTCACTTAAAGGGATAGTTCACCCAAAAATGAAAATTACCCCATGATGTACTCACCCTCAAGACATCCTAGGTGTGTATGACATTCTTATTTCAGATGAATACAGTCAGAGTTATAATATAAAAAATGTCCTGGCTAATCCAAGCTTTAAAATGGCGATGAATGGCCAAAATTTGAAGCCCAAAAAACTGCATCCATCCATTAGTACTCCACACAGCTTCGGGGGGCTAATAAAGGCCTTCTGAAGCAAAGCGTCCGTTTGTGTAAGAAAAATATCCATATTTAACACATTTTAAAGTAAAATATCTAGCTTCACCAGACCACCTTCCATATTCACTTTACAAAAAAAGCACAATTACCGCAATGTAGGACGTAGTGTTAGCGTTTTAAACTGCGAGAGGTGTTACAGTTTCTTTGTAAGTTGAATACAGAAGGCAGTCTGGCAGAAGCTTAAACATTTTACTTTATAAATTTTTAAATATGGATATCTTTACATTTTGGGCTTCCAATCACTGCCACTATAATGCTTGGATTAGCCAGGATATTTTTTAATATAACTCCAACTGTATTCATCTGAAAGAAGACATGACATATACACATTGGATGGCTTGAGGGTGAGTAATCTTTGGGTGCACATTCCCTTTAAGCAAAACTTCAGTGCAGAAGTCCTTGAAATTTTTAAATACCATTAAAGAATGACTTAAAACATCCTTCCTGCAGCTCAAACAATTCAGCACAGTAATGTCAAGGTCATGGGTTTGATTTCCTTGAAAGCAAGAATTGATAAAATGTGTACTTTAAATGCAATGTCGCTTTAGATAAAAGCATCCAAATGTATAAATGTAGCTTGTTGACAGGGTGTCCACGGCTCCTTGAAGTATTGTTGTTTATTTCTTAAGATGAGACACTTCGGTCAAAAAGACTGCATCTGTCAATTTTGAGATTTTGGCTTTTTATAAACTGTTTTTTTTCCCTTCTCAGACTAGTGGAAAGAAAACATCCAAAATAAGTGTCTCTTATATAGCACTTTTTCTATTTGAATCTTTAGATTTCGATTACAGTAGATGTCTATAAAGGCTGTTTTCTCACAATATATGTTTTTCTCCTATACAAAGAGCCAGAACTTTTACTTGCATACACCAAACTTTACTATTTTATTCCTATCTATATTCCGAAGGTTTTTATACTGGTTGGTAGCTGTGTCTTTGACTCTATGTCAAAAAAGCAATCATTTTGAACCTGACTTCTTCCAATTTTCTGATTTTTGTTCTAGAAATGTATGCAAATTAGTGTATATTTAATTAGACAATGCCTAATTTGCATATTCAAACATAACATTTCAGAAAACTTGTATTACTTTTTTTTTGTTGTTGCAATGCTTAATGTAATCAATCAACTGGGGAAGTGTGGTGATATCTATTTTTTGTGCAATTTTTTACCCTATTCTACTCTCCTTAAGTTTACATTTGTTTCACATTTTCACTCAAAAATATGTCTAGATTTTTCCCCCCTTTATTATCCAACCCTAATACCCACCTGTAAAAGGATTAAATCACAATGTAGTTGTTTTATGTTAACAACTCGCTTTTTAAAAAACATAAACATCTTTAATTTGCAAAATTGCTCTGGAAAGTCCAGTAATCTGAAACTGTAAAAGTCTATTACAACATGAACACCCCCCCCCCCCCCCCCCCCACACACACACACACACACGTACACATATTGGATGAGAGCATTTGTCTTCTATCTCAACATCTTTCTCGGGACACTGTCAGTGGCACTGACCCCATTCATGTTTGTTCTTCTGAGAAACGCCAGTGTAATCAAGCTCATGTTTGATTGAAGACACATTGGAGCGTTCGCTCGTTCTGCCTGCGGGCTACCAGAGCAGCTCTGCGGGTGACACGCTGTTTCCCAGAAAGCCACAATGATGGAATATTTACAGAGCACTTTGCAGAAAACCACTCGTCCCATCACTGTCACGAAAGCGCATTCTTTCAGAGTATAGCTGAATGTTTTAAGTAGGACCTGACGCCTGCATCATGTCCTACAAGTCAAGTCACCTTTATTTATACAGCGCTTAATACAACTCAGATTGCTTCAAAGCAGCTTTACATTAATAAACGGCATTAACAGAATCAATGATGCATAATTTGTCAATTATGAAACAAATTAAATTCAGCTATAAAGCAGCTCTGCTGAAGACAACAGTATCACCACCCAGCTCAATTAAGTTCAAGTTTTGTTCTCATCACTTGTCAGTGCAGTCAGATCAAACGTTTTACTGAATATTAAGTGTTTTTAAATGGAAGAAGTGGCCACACACAAATCTAGAAGACCTGCCATACCTGTTAATAAGATTTAAGGGACAAAATTTGCAAATAACTTTTCATTTCAGAGTCATGCTTATCCACTCAACTGGAGTTGTTAACTCTTTCAATTCATGTGTTTCTGGTACCAGGTGACCACAGACCTGCGGCAGAGGTGTACCGATGGCCACACGGGCACCTCAGTATCTGCACCGATGGTGGCGGGTGTCATCGCTCTCGCTCTGGAGGCAAAGTGAGCTTTCCATACAGTTGCAGAAAGCTGCACTGCTTCTTTTTATTTCAACTAACTTTCATTTATTGGTTTAAAGGGATAGTTCACCCAAAAATTATAATTCTGTCATCACTTATTGCATTTTCACACCTGGCTCGTTTGGAGCATTGACCTGAACACTTGCACTTTTCATCATTACTCATCAATTCTTCTGCAATTCAGTCAGGTTTAAACTAAAGTATTTTGCTTACATGTTTTAAATTAAGTTTGTACATTACTATTATAACAATCACGTTCTAGCAACTGCCTAACAACAGCATAGAAACCACCGGGAAACCCTTGCCAACTACCTAGCAACCACGCAATGCTTTTATGAAAAACACAAACTTCGAAGTTTTATTGCTCTTTAAAAATTCACTCTTCTTTATAGAACTATTTTTTTATCTGCTGGAGTGAAGTCAAACAAAAGGTTCTGAATATTTTGTGATCTTACTATCTTGGTCTTGCCAGGCTGCATGTTGAGAAGTTTTATGAAGTGCTGAAGGCTGCCCCAACCAATCAAAAATATGACACAAAAAAACGGCAGTATTTTTCTTTTATTAGCTGAACGTGATGGCGTGTTATACATTTACAAGATGGATTCAGTCTGTTGTGGAAAACCAGCTGACAATCAAAGGCCTGGATCTTTCCATCATTTTTGTCTTTTAACAGGAGCAGAGACTCATGTAGAGACTCATGTATTAATCATTTTCCAGTGTCTGTATAAACATGATGAAGTGCTGTCAAAGATGGCATGCAAACTTTTAACAATTTAAGCTCATATAAACTGTTACTCGATCTGCATATTTTCACATACGTAATATTAATCGACTTCATCCTGCTCTTTTAAGGATGAGTATTTATGAAACTAGGATGTGAGAGTCTTGTTTTTAAGGGACAGATTTACTAAACAAATTAGCAAGTAAAAACTAATTTAGGGCAAATTAATGTGAGAGCGCAATTCCAAAAAAGTGCAGATGGGAGTGGAAAGTTCATTGTGTGATTGACTGACGATGCGCAAATTAAAGAACAGACACAGCTGGATCATTTCCATAATGACTAACGCAATCTACCAGTTAGCGTCTGATTTAAGATATGCATTTTTGGGGCAGTAAATAATGGCGCAAACACCAGGAAATTGACTAGCGCAATCCTTAGTAAATCACGTTGCGTGAGTCTTTTAAATACGTTCCTCCCCCTTTAAATTTGCCGTCTGAAAGGGAAACTCCTACAAATGCATATGCAATAAGGTCAGCCGCAAATCTGGCCCTAAATCTCGCCTTGAGACTTATTTTTTTAGGCAGGCTTTTGTTTTTGCCCCCAATTTTCATGAGCTGAACTCAAAGATCTAAGACTTTTTCTATGTACATAAAAGGCCTATTTCTGTCTAAATCTGTGTTAGTGAGCACTTCTCCTTTGCCGAGATAATCCATCCACCTCACAGGTGTGGATATCATGATTATTGCACAGGCGTGCCTTAGGCTGCTGCAATAATTGCACATATCAAAAGTCGTAGAGCAGAGGTTTCTGATATAAGTGATTTATTTTTATTTTTTTAAAGAGTTCAGCTCGTGAAAAATGGGGGCAAAAACAAAATTGTTGCTTTTAAAATTTTGTTCATTGTATGTATAGACAGATGTTGTTCTACATTTTCAGTAGAGTAATAAAATTCAAAAGGCTTAAAGTTCTCTCTTTTCTTTAACAATTTATTTTTCAGTCCTCTGATAACCTGGAGAGATGTCCAGCATCTCCTTGTGAAGACGTCGAGACAGGCTCACCTGAAAGCTAGTGACTGGAAAACCAATGCAGCCGGACACAAAGGTAAAAGCTCTATACATTTTTTTTCTGTATGATATTTTTAATATTTCAAATGTAGATGTGTGGTGGGGTGTGTAGTGTATTTATTTTATTTGCTACAATCAAGTAATAAAGTGATTAATCGTTTAGATTTTAAATGGAGCTTATATGGCACATGCTGTACTGTATGTCCAAACGCTTGTACATATGTCTTGGTACTTTTTTTGTGGTATTTTTTAGTGGATCATGAGAGCAGTTTGCTGGTACACAGCAAAAAAATAAAGAAAAGAGAGAAATAAATCTCTCTCTCTCTCTCTCTCTCTCTCTCTCTCTCTCTCTCTCTCTCTCTCTCTCTCTCTCTCTCTCTCTCTCTCTCTCTCTCTCTCTCTCTCTCTCTCGCTAAATATATAGATAACAATATAATACACTGATCAAGCATAACATTATAATAAGGTAAAGTGAATAACACTTATTATCTCTTCATCACGGCACCTGTTAGTGGGTATTAGGAAGCAAGTTAACATTTTGTCCTCAAAGTTGATGTATTAGAAGCAGTAAAAATGGGCAAGTGTAAGGATTTGAGCAAGTTAAGGGCCAAATTGCTAGACGACTGGGTTAGAGCATCTCCAAAACTGCAGCTGTTGTGGGGTGTTCCTGTTCTGCAGTGTCAGTATGTATCAATAGTGCTCCAAGGAAGGAAAAGTGGTAAACCTGTGACAGGGTAATGGGTGGCCAAGGCTCAATGATGCATGTGGGGAGCGAAGGCTGGTTCTGGTCAAACAGACGAGCTACTGTAGCCCAGATTGCTTAAGAAGTTAACGCTAGTTCTGATAGAAAGGTGTCAGAATACACAGTGCATCACAGTTTGTCAGGAATGGGGCTACATAGCTTAAGATGAGTAAGGGTGCCCATGCTGACCCCCTGTCCACCGCTGAAATTGGCAACAGTGGACACGTGAGCATCAGAAGTGGACCACGGCGCAATGGGAGAAGGTTGCCTGGTCTGATTAATCTAATTTAAAAAAAGTTGAATGTCACTTCGCTTACCTAAGGAACGCATTTCACCAGGGTGCACTATGGGAAGAAGGCAAGCTGGTGGAGGCAGTGTGATGCGCATACTTATTGAAAAATAATTAATACTTAATGTGCATACTTAATTCGTATTCACTGGTATTACCTGGTTAATAGCATGTATGTGTGTTGCTGTGTACTAGTCAGTCACCTATATGGCTTTGGTTTGGTGGATGCTGAGGCCATGGTGGTGGAATCCAAGAAGTGGAGAAACGTTCCACCTCAGCACACCTGCACCAAGACCTCAGACCGCAGAGCCCGGTAAGGAGAGACTCACTTTTTCTTTCACACTGCCAAATTTAACTATTTTCTACACAATAATGTATCTCTGTATGGGTTGGGTGGCATTACTGGCATAACTAAAATCTTAAAGGTCCCGTTCTTCGCGATTCAATCTTTCAAACTTTAGTTAGTGTGTAATGTTGCTGTTGGAGCATAAATAATACCTGTTAAATTCAAAGCTCAAAGTTCAATACCAAGCGAGATATTTTATTTAACAGAAGTTCCCTTTCAAAGCCTACAGCGAACGGCCGGTTTGGACTACAGCAGGAAGTGCAGGGATGTAATGACATCACTAGAACCGTTTGTTGACTAACCCTCCGCCCACAAGAACACGCAAAATAGGGGGCGTGGTTTTGTTGCTCTCCCACGTGGAGAAGAGCGCGCATTCAGTGCTTGCATCTCCCCGTTATGGTCATTCCGGGCAAAGTGCGCTAAGCTGCTGTCCAATCACAACACGGGAAGCGCTGGCACAATCAGAACTCGTTACGTGTTTCTGAAGGAGGGACTTCATTGAACAAGGAAATCATCAGGCCGTTTTTAGGACAGAGAAAACAGCGCTGTACAGATAAGTCAATTGTGTGAAAAATACTGTGTTTTTTTACACGTGAAACATGAACTCATGTTATATTGCACAATGTAAACATAATCAAAGCTTCGAAAACACGCGAAGAATGGGACCTTTAAATTACAGTATGAGCAATTTACCCCCGGTTTCACAGACAAGGCTTAAGCCACTTAAATGTACTAATTGAACTAATTCTGGCATATAAAGTATCATATATGTTTTATACTGTATCATATACATATACTGTATCATATACAGTTTTTACATATTTTTTTTAAAGAAATTACAGTAAAGACTTTTATGGTGATGCAACATTTTTGAGTTTCAAATAAATGCTGCTCTTTTGAACTTTCTATTCATCTAAAAAATACTGAAAAATTTGTTTCACACACAGTTTACACAAGAATATTATGCAGCACAACGTTGATAGTAATCTTAAATGTTTCTTGAGCAACAAATCAGCATATTAGAATAATTTCTGAAGGATCATGTGCCAGTTTTAAGTAGGACCTGACGACTGGAGTAAAAATGCTTAAAATTCAGCTTTTCATTACAGGAATAAATTACATTTGAAAATCTATTAAGATAGAAAACAGTGTTTTTTATTAATAACATGGGTGGGAAATTTCAAAAGATTTGCAGAATTTAAAGAAAATTATGATTTGTAAAATAATTTATCTGTATTTACAAAAACTATTTTGAAAGGGAGTTTATAAAAAATGGGTAGGACAGGGCTGAATATATTGGTAGAGTTGATAATTGGCTCCTATACAAAGATTTATCCCAGAATAATCTCTTCTCACTATCTGTTTTGCTTGCAAGACACAACGTAAAATTACCTATTCACAAAGATTTAAAGAGTTGCATGGAAAAATCTGGTGTGTTTTTTCATTACCCCCAAAATTAAAAGTGAACAATTAGCCACACCACAGTTTTGCTGGAGGATGTGTGGGTACGTTGATGTTGACCATCGTCATGTATTCTGGAGTTGTCCAAAAAAACTACCTTTCTGGGACATGGTTTTGATGAAGATCCAAAAGATTTTTGACTTTTATCTTGAGACTCATCGCTGTCGCTCTTCACCCAGCCGTCCAATTACAGTGGAGGAGAGGCTGGACAAATACAACACCTACCAACCGCCACATCCGACAGATTAAGACAGAACAGCATTTTTTTAAACAAGATCCAGAGCAAATACTTTACATTGTATCAGCATTTTTATATAGAAACAATACAGAAACAAACTGTCTGTGAAATGAGTACTAGTAACACTTCCGCGGATATTCCATATCTTAACAAGCAAAGAGTCTCAACAAAAAAAAAAACTGCGCTGACAAAACAATCCCAAGTGCCCAAAGCAAAGCGGTTTCAGCAGAGCGCCTAGCGTTTTCAGCTGGCACCAAACTGGCACCAAAACAGAATGTATATCCGAATAAAACGGTTCTTTTAATTTGTAATAATATTTAGCAATATTACTGTTTTTACTGTATTTTTGATCAAATAAATACAGCCTTGGCGAACATAAGAGTCTTACTGACCCCAGACTAAATGCTCATTCTGGTAATGCCTAATTCAGTTGAATTAAATACAAATGAAAGGTGCTTCATCTCATTTAAATTGTTTTCTCTCTCTCAGTTTACAATTCGATGGCCACAAACTCAAATGAATAACAAATAGATGTCTCACATTCTTTAAAAATCAACAAATTCTGCTTTTTCATTTGAAAGTGATATTTGATTCTAATGGGAATAATTGGAGGCATTTATTATGATCAGGAGGCCAGTGGTGGTAACTGGAGCATGTCTAAGCTTTATCAGCTCATAACGTGAGTCACCTCTCCGCTTCAGCCTCGGAGAGGAACAGCGTATCACATTGGTTTTATGAGCTGTGTACAATCAGCAGACATGTTGAGATAGTCCTCTTGAGCGCCATGAATCACTTATGCATTCAGTACAACACTTCAAATCTCACCTGCTTTATAACCTGTAAGGGGTCTGAATTACTGAGATATTTTGGGAAACCACTAGGCTTTATGACAAAGTGACCACATTTGCAGGAATATCTCAATTTTCAGTGCTGCGGTGCTGTTAGATATTAAGCAGATCCTTCCAGCTTACAAATGAAGCAGAAGTTTTCTGCTAAACTTGCTACTTTTTTGTGTGGTCAAACTTGTCTTTGATCCAATGCTATTTCTATGTAAGTTTAAGGGAATTAAATAACAGAAAGTATTGATGCTACGAAGCCTCTAAAGGGATAATTGATGGGAAAATATGAGATGGAGGATTAGGAAATTATATTATTAGGAAATTAGGAAATTATATTTCTGTGCTTTCGGATTCACTTGCATCTTCTCCCACTTTTTGACAGTTTACTGAACGTGCTGTTGCATGCTGTCTCGCTGGAATTCATGCTCAGCAGCTTCTGTGAACATTAAGCCTGTCTACTTTTATTTGATTGGTCATCTCAGATATATTAACATTGATGAGCGGTGTGCGACCGTAGAGGCAGGACAGATAAGATCTTAGTGCTATGCAATATCAATTCAACACTAAAGTAGTGTTATTACTATAATAGGCAATTATTTCACAGTGTTTATTATATACACCTCGGAAAAATACAGAGGTCTGGACATTGGTGACCTCATAGCTGGCTACGGCCATGATACTGGTGTGAAAATTTCAATTTCAATGCAAAAATAGCAATTGCTTCTAAACTGCTGTTTCAGAAGATTTACGTTACTGATGTTTACTTTAAATTTATCGTGGCAATCTACAGCTCTGGAGCATAGATTTCTTATTTGCATGAACCATTTTCTGCTGTCTTGGATTGTTGTATTCTTACAAGAAAACACGACAATGCCACATTGGGTGCGTTTTCATGCACATTCTTAAGCTGATTATGCCTAATAAGCTGACAATAGGTGCGTTTACATGGAGCACTGTAATCAATCCGAATGAAAATGCTCCATATAAGCACCTCAATCGGAATAAAAATGCCCAAACCGAATGAAATTGTAATCGGTTTGAGAGGGGTGGGATAAACCTTTTCATAAACCGATCAAACGAAAAATGTAACTATGTAAACGACCAGACCCGATTACTTTTCAGTGTGCGTCCTTATATGACGTGATACACAACGCGCACCTTCACGACTGCCGCGCTCACACGCAGGCTATAATGTTGAGAGGAAAGTTAGTTTTTCTGAGGGGTAAACTTTTTATTTCGTAAGAAATTATGAAGATAATGTTGGCATAATAACACAGACATAGCCTGGCTACATCCTCTCATCTTGGCAGCGTTTGTCCAAGGCACTTTTTACTTTAACTGCGCCTGACAGGATAATTTTTGTTTCTGAGCTGATTACACTTTACAACAAATAAATAGCTTTTATAAGCTATTTTAAATAGGCGTATAAGTCCTGGTGGCCGTTGAGAGTTATTATGGCATCCGGGAACACAATCCAGCTGCTGGAGAGGGCAGCGTCGACATTTCTGATGCGGCAGACAAAGTGCTCTGTGATGATTGCGATTAAAGTCAGCACATGTAAACCCCAGATCGGTTTAGATAACGTCTCATGTAAACAGTCCACTGAATCTTTTAATCCAAATTTATTTAATCGGAATGACAAAAAAGTGTGCATGTAAACGTGGCTAATGAACAGGGTCATGTAAACGCGATAACCCGTTTTCTTTTATCAGACTGGTCAAAAACCGTTCGGGACAGGTAGTTTTTTGCTTTTTACCCCAATTTTGCGCTGCATGTAAACGCATTAACCTGCTTTCTGTCGAAGTGCACATGTGATAGGTGACAAAAAAACCTTAATTTTAAGCTAATTAAAAAAGGGAATGAAATAAGGACATCTATCACAAACACAGACTCTTTTAAGATGTGTTCTCATCTCATGCAGCAGAAGTAGAAGAGGTTCAATCAATCGTTGCATCTGTAACTGCATGAGGGATAATATGAGCCGTAAACATTATTATTTCTGACGTCACTACAAGGAAATAAACTGGTTTATTAATAAAGTCATGTAAACGTGGTTTACTTGCATTGTCAGTTTACTGGTTTGCATGTAAACGGGGAAAACTGGTTATTTCAATAAGCTGATATTTGCGTTTTCAGTTTACTGGTGTACATGTAAACGCACCCATTGACACAACGGCATCTTCGAGTCAATGCAGAAACAGCTCCCAACCGAGCGGGAATGTGTTAGCTCAAATCCTATAGCATTTGTTCCGAAACAAAGTTTGAATACTCGACTGTTCTGCGTGGCCCAATTTGAACTGTGATATCTCATGTGGGCATGTCCAACTACTGATTTATATTGAAAGGGATTTTCTATCCTTTCATATCTAGCCTCAGAGGATGTGCTGTCACTGCATTGAAAGGCAGATTATCATGTGATCTGTTGAAGGGCATGATGAAACATTGTGACCTTAAAGCTTTATACTGTTTTGTTTTAGTACATTTTAGTGATAATATAAGACCTGCATTTTCTTCTGGCTTACTGCATTGCACATTTCCTTTAATAACGGATGTACATTTTAAAATGTTATCAGAAGTAGGCCATCTTTATCACCAACCAGTACAAACTTGATTATTCGTGAAATTTAATTTAAATAAGATGGGGGTGGATCACATTTACATCCAAATGGTAATTCATTTGCATGCTGTTTGACCCCAAATTGCTGCTATAAACTGCTTAACCAGCTGATTAAGTGTTTGTGGAAGTGTTCAAGGAGAGTGTGTCTGTTACTGCGTAAGATGTTTTTGAAAGAATTTTATGCTATTTTTAAAGAATGATAACCAAGGCTGTATTTATTTGATCAAATATAAATAAAAAAATGTTACAATAGAAATGGACTGTTTACTATTTTAATGTATTTTTTCTTCAAAATTTTGTTTTAGCATCGTTACTCTAGTTCTATAGTGTCACATGATCTCTCAGAATCATCTGTCCTCTGTCAAGGACGTCACATGGCTTGATTTTTCTGTGTCCGGGTGCACGTAATATGCAATATGTGTTGAAAGAAATCAATCGTCAAAATGAAGCAACAGCTATTGATCGTCTCTTGGCCTCGTGTCTGAGCCAGCTGATTGAATTAAAGAACTGCCAGCACATCTCTCCCTCTCAATAAACTCTTTAGACGTATGTCAAGAATGTAGACATTTGTCAAGAATCACCCGGGTTGGACAGGTAGTTGTTTTTAACTGCTGGTTTGACTGATAACAGAAAGGTTCAGATTGAATCTTGAAAAGATGCAACCAGAAGTTGTTGTGAACAACATGGATTGTTAGTTTTGATCTGAGTTCTGGAGAACCAAACATTATTAGTTTTTTTTGACATAATGCTGCTTAAAGGGTTACTTCAGCGATTAGCATATGGCTTTCTATCAGTAGAAACCCTGGAGTATATTCGAATGATCATGCTCCCCTCTCTCATATCTCCCTGAGACAAGAGATTTATGCATTTTATTTCAGGAAAAATCACTCTGGTGACACAAATATCGTCGATTTGCGTCATCGGTAAAATGTTTAGCCAGATGCTAAAGACTACAGCCAGCAGAGGCAGCTATTTCCGCATGTTTTCAACTTGCACATGGGTGATTGGGTCACACTCACAGCTCAGCTCAGACATTCATGGAAACAGTGCGGCAGAGCAAAGTGAGTATTTTATCTTCTCAAGTTAATTCCTATGAAAGTTAGTCTTCTAAAGGCATTAACTGAAAACGCACCAGACAGAACACGCGCTGAGAACTACTGCTGCGATCGTGGATGCGATTATCTCAGCTCTCATCACGAGAGCTCATTCAGCTCATCACAATGCCTGTAATCTATCCTAGAAATCTAGACGCACCCTAGCGGCAGCAAATTTAATCTGCCCGCGAGTGTCGTCTAGCGACTCTCAATATCCTTCTGAGCTTTATTCCCCGAACTCTTGCCGGGCCAATCACATAGTGTATAGAGTCAGTGGGCAGAGCCATAATGACAACGGCCGAGTTGCGTTTGCGTGCTTCTAGTAAACACAGAAACTGGCGACCGGCGGTCTTTCGAATCAGCTTTGACCGCGACTCTGGAAGATTTGGAGTTAAGCTTTTCTCTGAGAAAAGAACAAAGAACGGCACTGAAGTCATTCTTAAAAAGGGAAGATGTGTTCAGAGTTTTGCCGACCGGATACGGTGAAAGTTTAATCTATCAACAAGCTCTGTTTCACATTCGTTGCTCTGGTTGGTGGTAGCGCTATCCTATCGCGTGCAGAGGAAGTTTGAAAGACAACCGTTTATCCCGCCCCTCGGATTGAGCCCTGTCAATGGTGAGTTTCCAGACCAAACATTTTGATGTGGGTCTGGCTTGTCAGGCTACCTGTAATCTGACTCCTGTTGCGTTTGTGCTGACACTTCCTCAGCGGCTAAATCACAATATATTGAACAGACACGTTCAGTTTTTAATTGTAGTGTCTGTTCTCTAACTGAACTGATTTTATGAAGATGAATGCGGTGGTGGGAAACTAAAAGTTCCCTTTCGAGAGAGGTTCCTCGTATTACGTATGGGAAAAACTCCTTTTCTCGAGAATGTGAAGCAAAACTTTTAATAAAGGTATCTATGTAAAGCGCAGTGAGCTGCACGGCCATAGCCCAGCGCGAGGAGCGCTCTGATTGGCCGGGCTGCGGCAACTGCAGGAACCTATGGTGAGGCGGCTGAGATGAACGAACCAATGGGGGGCGTTCCAGAAGCCCGCCGAAAAAGGTGCTTATATTTGCATACAGGAGGCTATATAAGACCCTAATTCGCCATAGGTGTCAGATTTTATCTCCTTCAGCGATACCTTCGCTGGTCTCCGGAAGAAGCACCGCCGTTGAAAAGGCACCAGCGGAACCTGCAGCTGAGGACGACGGACTCCCTCTCCGCCTTCTCTGCCGTTCCAGCTACGCCATCCGGCGTTATATATCCTTTAAACTGTGTCTATGTTGAGTGTTATATGTGTTTGTGTTGCCGCTGCAACGCCACTTCTAGAGCTTACAGGCTTGTTCTACTCGAGGACTCTCTCGTTCCGCCGCGTCGTTAAGCGCCGCGGAAAGACGGAGCTCTTCTCACTCTCCCTCTGCTCTCGTCCCGTCGCGCTGAATAGCGCCGCGGAAAGAGAGAATGTTAGAGGACATGAGCACACTCAAGCCGAAGCTCTCTTCACTCTGCCGCCGCCGCGGCTCTTCTTCCGCCGCTGCCACAGAGTTGTTCCCACTCTTCTCTCATTCCGTCGCGCTACAGCCGCGGACAGAGAATACTAGAGTGAATAGGCGAACTCGAGCCGAAGCTCTCGTCACTATACCGTCGCGCTGAGGAGGCGCCGCGGACAGACAGAGTTTTTCCTCGGACAGAGTTTTACCTCACGCTTCCAATTCTCTCGTCCTGTCGCTCTATCGCCGCGGACAGAGAATACTAGAGTGAATAAACAAACTCGAGCCGAAGCTCTCGCCGTGCTAGAAGCGCCGCGGACAGAGTTTTACCTCACGCTTCCAATTCTCTCGTCCTGTCGCTCTATCGCCGCGGACAGAGAATAATAGAGTGAATAAACAAACTCGAGCTGAAGCTCTCGCCGTGCTAGAAGCGCCGCGGACAGAGTTTTACCTCACGCTTCCAATTCTCTCGTCCTGTCGCTCTATCGCCGCGGACAGAGAATACTAGAGTGAATAAACAAACTCGAGCCGAAGCTCTCGCCGTGCTAGAAGCGCCGCGGACAGAGTTTTACCTCACGCTTCCAATTCTCTCGTCCTGTCGCTCTATCGCCGCGGACAGAGAATACTAGAGTGAATAAACTAACTCGAGCCGAAGCTCTCGCCGTGCTCATTCTACCGCCGCCGTGCTGAAGCGCTGCGGACAGAGAATACTAGAGTAAGTTAGACGAGCGAGCTCGGGCTGTTGGGTATGTCAAGAACAATGTCGCTGCAGCGCGCGCTTACTGCCAAGGAAGTTGTAATGGCTGCCTTGTCATGATAGCGCGCGCCCCTTCCACAGCGCGTTGCTGACTAGAGCGCGGCTTACGTCATAGCACGCGCTCACTGTCAGAGCATAAGGGCGTCGGAAAATGGCTGCCAAGCTAAGCCCTTTTTTCACTCTATCACTTCCAGTCCCCTTTATTCAGGCGGCTGGAAAGGTTTTTACACTGTAGACAAAGTGTCCACTACACAGTGTGCACCCCTACATAAGCACTGTTAATTCAGCCTCACAAAATCACAAATAAATCCCGCCGCGGCCGGATTACACCATATAAAGTCAACTAGCCTTATTGCAGTCAACTAGCCTGTGGTCAAACACGCTTGTCTGCATGCGCGCTTTCAGTCTAGACTAGAGCATAACGGCATTGTGGAATGGCTCACATACCACCCGCACTTCCTTACATTCTCCCAGTTCCCTTAAGTTAAGTGACTGGAGATGAAATATTGCAGTCAACTAGCCTGTGTTAAACACGCTCGTCTGCACACTAATGCTGTGTGCGTTTACCCCTGTGGATTTGCTCACTGGTTTGCACCGTGGGTATTCTACGTAGGTTGTGCGCCACTGCACATTGTTTACACTACACACAAAAGAGCTTTCTATGTAGGAAATGTGCCCACTTTACAGTCTGCACTCCTGCACCCAAGCACTTTTCACAAAGTTCACTCTCGCACACACAATATAAATGTGAGGCGTGCGCCCACTGCAAAGCCTGCACCGCCAAAACTAACACTATCCCCACAGTGTTAAAAGCAGTGTTACAGCACAAGCAACCCGGCTAACAGGCCCCTATTACTAAGCGGCCAGCCCCCGAATCTAATTCAACCCCTGGCTTTACGAGCCCAGGCCTGGCAGGCCATTCCTGGTATATAATATTGGGTGTTGAACATATAAAACGAGGTTCTCGCTACAGTTTTGCTCGCAGACCCCGCGATTCAAGCCGTGGTCGAGCCCTCTGTAAGAAGCAGTGTCAGTCACGTGCTTCTCGCTGAGGCATTGAGACTGTTAAAGGAGAGAGCGGCGAAAACAGTACACCCGACGCTAGCGAGTCAGGTTTTTACTGTCGCTAATTCCTCATGCCGAAAATGGGTGGCGGTCTCAGGCCCATTTTCCAGGCATCTGAACAAAGCACTTATGACACGCTCGTTTCAAGGTGCTGACGGTGAAACAAATCCTCGCGCACATTCGCCCCGGGGATTGGGTTTTCTCAATAGATCTGAAAAACGCATACTTCACGTTACGATAACCCCCCACCCCCACTACAGGCCATTCTTGAGATTCGCCTTCGAGGGGCAGGCTTATCAGTACAGTCATTGTCATAGACTCAAGACTTACGGCATAAGAACCACCACGTCTTGATAATGTACATAAAATCGCTAGGGCAGCCGAGATCAGACTCTGTTCACTGCATGGCTAAGCATCTCCTTTTATGGGCAGAGCACAATCTGAGCTCCCTAAGGGCGGCTTACGTGCCAGGTATTCTGAATCAGGGTCCGGACATGTTATCCAGAGGACCCATGTCCCCAGGGGGATGGTCCCTTTACCTGCAAACAATTCAGCTTGCACAGCACACGCTGCCCAATATTTTTTCTGCAAACGCAGGGATGCCCTGGCCCATGTTGGCCCAGACTCCCTCTATATGTTCCCTCCGATCGCGATCCAGCTGCAGCCTGTGCTTTTTAATAGCCCCACTTTGGAAGAACCGCACATGGTTCTCCATACTGTTTCAGCTGTCAGACACAGCCCCATGCCTATTCTGCCAATGAAAGGGAAGGTCTGGCATCCCAATCCCGAGCTGTGGGCCCTCCACGTATGGCCCATCAACGGTATCCGGGAACCTCTCTACAGTACTACAGTAACTGTTACAGTAACTGTTACTTTTATTATTCTGAGACTGAGACAGAAGTTGCAAAAATCTTTTCATCCCTATTGTGACGTATATCAGAGAGAAAAAATGCAGGGCGGAGTTTCATTTGAATTGATTGGGTGGTTGTAGATGTAAATCCCCAATCAGAGTCAGAAGGATACATTTTCAGTCCAGTTTTCTATACTTAATCTTTGCAATCTGGCAACCATGCTTTTTCTACACTGTGCAGATGATCTAAAAAACACAAAAAACAGGACTTTAGCGATCTCTATTTGAGATTTCCTGCTTAAATTAAAGTGTCATTCAGTCAGTCTGTGTTCTCGAGAGCCGATTGGACTGTTTACTGCGACTGAATCTGTCATAAAACCTTCTGTGTTGAACAGTGATGAATCCAAACAGATCTTGACTATATTGTTTGCGATTGTGGTTGCTTAATAAATGCTCTTGCGCAACCTCTGTGTGACAATACAAAGTCTTTTGTTGCTGTTGTTTTAATAGAAAAACATTAATGTAATTGGGAATTATTGGAATTTCACTGATTATTTTTTATAGAGAGGTTTCTAGTTTTACCAGTTTTCATAATGTTGAGAGTGGGCTAATTCATATGATAAATAGACTATATAATAAATTAAGAAACTAGATGGGGTGAAATAAACCATCAGTATAAGTTGACTGTAATGAAGTTCGTAATAAGGAGGCGGGAACCGGCAAACATTTAAAAGACTTTAATCAATTGATTAAACGAAACTAAAGCCCTTTACCGATGGCTGCCACGCACACACATAATAAAACATAAACAAAACAAAACACAACGTAAAAGTCTATGCCTCATCCTCTCTCGTCCTTCTCTGGTGTCGCTCTTCCTTAATGCCTCAGAGCTCCCACATGGATGGACTCGCAGGTGATGCTCATTCTCAATCACACACCAGTCCAGTACCAGTCCACACACAGTACACCCCAATCTACAGACACAGAAAGTGGAAAAAAAAATCTGCTCTGGTTTCTGAGGGGTAAATTACACAACACAGTTTTCAACTAAAAATGTAAAACATTTGATGTCTTAAATCTTGTCTTTTCAGCTGCACTAGAATCAGCAGACACATTTCTAAAAGTGAGCATGCATTTAGAACTTTTAAGAGAGTTGAAATGAAATGTCAGATGGCAGCCAATAAAGTAAGAGCATATATTTCTTCAAACTTAAGATGTTGTAGTGCATAATTACTAACGTGCACAGCAGATGTTTTCTCCAGATTCAGAGGAAGCAGCAGATGCAGTACGTACTGTTCTGTTAATCGGTCAAAGAACTACAGTTCACCCACTCTTGGGTTTGAAACTTTAATGTTTAAACTTTCACCCTTTCCAAAACGGAATTGTTTATTTATTTCTGTGGAATACCAGAGGAGAAGTTTAGCAGAGTCTCTATTAAATCTCCATTAATGTTGTGCATACACAACATACAAATGTGCACTACATTCTGAGCCTTCATATAACATGTGCATCACATTATGAGCCTTTAAATGAGAGCTTTGTGCGAGGAATAGAGGAAAATAAAGTAGTTATTCATGGCAAATTTGATCTTCATTTAAGAGGAGCCTGAAAATTGTTATAAACGACTCTTACATTGTTATAAATAATTTCTTACAACATAGTAAGAAATTCTTACAGGTTTGCAATGACATGAGGGTGGGTAGATGAATCTCTTTAAGACTTCAACTGACTTCACATCAAACTGCAGCTGTTGTTTTAGGATCGAAACAGCTCAAGCATGCACAGCAATGCCATTTTAAAATATTCACTCATAGCATTCAAAATAAAACTAAGGCTTATTATGACAGTATGTAACTTTATCAGGATGAGATGTGGCTTGTAAATTCAGGACAGCTGGTCAGTGTAGGGTAAACATTGAACATTGTTTTAGCCAGGACATTTCTCACTGTCAGCTAAATAGGATCTCCAACAATAGATGTTTTCGCTGTTCACTCTTTGTTTTGGGGTTTGATCAATGGACTTGATAAAGCAATGAAGAATAAATGATAAGTCTACCATGTATAAATTGTGTTTGTGTTGTAAAGATGTCATCCTTTTTGTTTGTTGCTGTTCCTCTGAGATTGTCGCTCCTACAGTAGCAGTTATCACATAAAAAGACACGCAAGGTGTAAAGTAAAACATTGTTTTATTGCGGTTAGAACTCAAAATGTGACTTGGTGCAAAAAAACACACAAAAAAACTTTGTACTTTTCTGAATTTTTAAATTTATTTTAAGCTTTAATTTATATTTAAATTAGTTATAGTGATTTCAATACTTCAACTTAAATGTTTATTTCAGCTTGTTCCAAGGCAACATTTCTAATTTACAATTATTCTTTTTTTAAGTTAAAATATTTTATTTTAAGATTTTATCATTTTTCATTTCATTTAATTCCAGATTTATTTCTATGAACAGAAATACAATTTTAGTTAACAATTATGACACTGCACAGCATGACTTAGTATATATATATATATATATATAATTTAAACTTCAATTAAACAAATGACATTTTCTATTATAAGTGTGTGTGTGTGTGTGTGTGTGTGTGTGTGTGTGTGTGTGTGTGTGTGTGTGTGTGTGTGTGTGTGTGTGTGTGTGTGTGTGTGTGTGTCACAATGTCTACCCCTTGCATCAACTCTTTTACACCATCAAATCCTTCATTTGTCTACTGCTTCAAAGCACAGAGTGTTTGTGTCTAGTGTTAGTTGTGTGCATGACTGCTGCAGTCATCAATATTGATCATGGATTGGGATTTATTTATAGCATCTCACGCTTCAATGGCTATTGAGAGGAAATTAGCTAGTGCTTTGGCCATTAGAATTTCATTAGATAAAGCTGCCATCTATCGATTTAAAGTCAATAAATGTAATGGCTGTATGCCATAAACAATCACAGTTGAGTGGGTTACTTTAAAAATGTATTCTGTTACAATTACAAATTACTTAAGAAAAAGGTATTCGGTAATGTAATCTAAGCACCAAAATATGAAAGTAAAGTAATCTGATTACTTTTGGATTCTTTCAAGGTGACATATGTTAATTGTCAAGTAAATAGCAATAAGCAAATTGAAAAAAAAATATGTTTAAACAATATTACAACATGTATTTCTAACACACACACACACACACAGAGAATGTTGCCAAAAGTTTTGGGACGTCTGCCTTTACATCCAGATGTACTTTAATGATATCGCATTCTTAATCTATATGGTTTAATATGATGCCGGCCCACCCTTTGCAGCTTTAACAGCTTCAACTCTTCTGGGAAGGCCACAATGTTTAGGGGTACATTTATGGGAATTTTTGACAATTGTTCTAGAAGCACATTTGTAAGGTCACGCACTGATGATAGACTTGAAGGTCTGCCTCACAGTCTTTGCTTTACTTCATTTTAAACATAGTCAAGTTCCTCCACACCAAACTTGCTCAACCATGTCTTTTTGGGCCTTGCTTCTGTCATGTTGGAACAGGAAGGGGCCATCCCCAAACTATTCCCACAAAGTTGGGAGCATGAAATTGTCCCAAATGTCTTGTATGCTGAATAAATAAGAGTTCCTTTCACTGGAACTAAGGGACCAAGCCCAGCCCCTGAAAAACAACCCCACACCATAATCCTCCTCCACCAAACTGTATACTTGGTACAATGCAGTCAGGCAAGCACCTTTCTCCTGACAATCGGCAAACCCAGACTCGTCTGTTGGATTGTCAGACAGAGAAGCGTGATTTGTCATTCAGAGAACATGTCTCTGCTCTAGAGTCCAGTTGAGGCGTACACCACTGCAAACGGCGCTTTGCATTGCACTTGGTGATGTAAGGCTTAGATGCAGCTGCTCAGCCTTGGAAACCCATTCCATGAAGCTCTCTACGCACTGATTTTGAGCTAATCTGAAGGCCACATGAAGTTGCCGACTTCAGCGCACTGTGTGCTTCAACATGCGCCGACCCCGCTCTGTGATTTTTTTTGTGGCCTACGACTTTGTGGCTGAGTTGCTGTTGTTCCTACTTGCTTCCACTTTGTTAGAATACCACTAACAGTTGACGGTGGGATATTTAGTAGTGAGTAGGTTTTATAAACCTTTGGCCATGAAAGTGATTGGAACAGCTGAATGCAATGATTTGGGTGTCCCAATACTTTTGGCAAGATAGTGTGTATATATCCCCTCCAATTTTGCCACAAAGTGTCATGTTACAGTAAATTGGACACAGCCTTCCATTTTAAGCACATTTTTGAATGTCAGTCATGAGATTGAAACGAGGCAATCTCCACCGAGTGAATTTCTGGATGATACTGCTTCTGAACGTGTGCTAAATAATGGCTCAGATCTCAAGTGACTAATTTTGTTGCCATCTGTGCTGTGTTGTTTATCAGCAGAACCATAAAACGGCACAGTTGCTATAATAAAACCATTGAAACGGTGTTGTTCCTAAGGAAAAAAGTCTTTAATAAACAAAATGAGCTTCTTCCGGACTGACCGAATAGATGATCCCGCAGCTTAATGAGCCACAAAACGACATTGTGAATATGACAATGTGCTTGTTTTTTTGTTGTTGTTTTTTAACACTATTAAGGGGAAGGTTATGTGTTATACAGACACTCTGGTGCTTACTATGTGATTTAAATGATTTAGGTTGAAATAAAATGAAAAGGTCAGGTAATTTAATATTTCTCTATTGCTTTTTTAGTTTAACAATCCAAATTAGGTGTGTAATGCTCTAGCTGCACAAAGGATTATTTGAAATTTTGCTTAGTCATGCAAACCTGTCACTTCATAAATCAGTAGTTACAAAAAGCACAAAAATTACATGATTATAGTACAGTACAGTCACAAACACCACAATTCATTAATTGACCTTTCCAACCTGCAAAATCAGCCTTAACAGAGATTAAAATTGATAACTATGAAATTGTGATGGTATTTACAACAATATTATCATTCAGAGTCTGACATGACTTCATTATAGTAGTGACACTTTGTTTACAGGAAGAGTAAATGATACATAAGAAGATGTAAATAAAGTCATGTGGTTTTTGACAATGACTCAAAGGAGGCCAGTCTTTCCCAGAAGGCCACTTGTCCTCAGAACACACTGCTTGGTCTTAAGTTCAGCCATTTATCATGTTAAGAGGCATTTGGTCTCTGTTGTTGCATAATGTGAGTCTCTTTAATCCAGTAATACTTAAGGACAGCCAGGAAAACTGGGAGTTTTTCCTTTAAGGCAAGTGGTTACACAAAGCAGCCGTCGTTTACGTCACACAAGAAATGATGTTTCTTAAAAAACTAAGTTCGGGAGAAGCACGTGCAAATGATCTACCTAATCATGATGTCATTCCAACCAGCTGTCAACAATCAGTAATCATCATGTCTACCAATCAGCTCAAGTAGAGGATCACATAAATAGCCAGTCAACTCACCAATGTTCCTTGACAAAGTTTGCAGCATTCTGGCAGGTCACTTTTTCTACCCACGCTGTCAACATGGCTCCACACGCTGCTTGAAGCTATGCTACAATGCTAAAAAACTTTCCTTACAAATTCCTAAGCTACCTAAAGCCCCTTTTGGCCGATTTTCATCAGAATTCTTTCAAACCAATGGCTCCTCAACATCACGGTAAAAGAATTCCTGTTTTTTCCAAAGTGTAATGTGGTCTTTGCCACAATTCAATCAATGAGGAGTCAATTGTTTGAGCAGCGCTCAGACACTGTAAAGAGTCCACACTGCACAGACTTGCAGCAGGACAGCTACAACAGCTCCTGTCCCAAGAAATAGAAATGTATCTTAAATAACATAGTTCCGGCACGCATCAAGCTTTGTTGTGATCTTGCTGCCTCTGTGTACAACAGACAGAAACTTGTCACACACAAAGTGCATTTGCCGTGGTGATAAACAATAAATTTACTCGCTCGCAAAGCGAATGAATGTATCGTGAGGCTAAGTAACTTAAATGTTGACAATACAGCATAATGATTATTTAAGCCATCTTATATTTTGGAGACAGAAACATACATCACATCTTCCTAATTGTGATTAAACTTTTGAATGTGGCGCCGTGTTGCGTTCAGAATATTACAGTTTCAGAGCATTTACAAAATTATGTATGGCGCCAAGTTCTTATGAACCAGGACTGTTTTCTTTATTGTGATTATATTGTAATGTTGTATGCTAAATTTAATAAGAGTTGGACCCAAATGGGTCTCTTTCAAAATAAGAGTCCCATTATGGTTTTACAAACATGCTTTTCCATTTTGTTCCATCTAACTTTTTCTCCACCACAGAAGCAGTGATGTTCCATCTTCTCCCATAGGAGCTCAGTTTCTCTGGCTAATTTCTCCTCTGCCATAACAGTGCTATTCTCTCTGCTCCCACAGGAGCTCAGTTTTCTGGCTAATCTTTTTCTCCTCCGCGCCACAGCAGCACTGTTATCTCTGCTCCCGCAGGAGCTCAGTTTCTCCGGCTATTTTTCTCCTGTGCCACAGCAGTGCTGTTCTTTCTGCTCCCACAGGAGCCCAGTTTCTCTGGCTAATTTCGCCAGTATCCATAACAGTGTGTTTCCTTTTGCTCCCACAGGAGCTCAGTTTCTCTGGCTAATTCCTCCAGTGTCCATAACAGTGTGCTTCCTTCTGCTCCCACAGGAGCCCGGTTTCTCTGGCTAGTTTCGCCAGTATCCATAACAGTGTGTTTCCTTTTGCTCCCACAGGAGCTCAGTTTCTCTGGCTAATTCCTCCAGTGTCCATAACAGTGTGCTTCCTTCTGCTCCCACAGGAGCCCGGTTTCTCTGGCTAGTTTCGCCAGTATCCATAACAGTGTGTTTCCTTTTGCTCCCACAGGAGCTCAGTTTCTCTGGCTAATTCCTCCAGTGTCCATAACAGTGTGCTTCCTTCTGCTCCCACAGGAGCTCAGTTTTTCGGGCTAATCTCTTCTCCACTGCTGTAGCAGTGCTGTTCCCTCTGCTCCCACAGGAGCTCAGTTTATCTGGCTAACCGTTTTTCCACTGCTCCCACAGGAGCTCAGTTTTTCTGGCAAACCGTTTCTCCACTGCTGCAAGCAGTGCAGTTCCCTCTGCTCCCACAGGAGCTCGGTTTCTCTGGCTAACCGTTTCTCCACTGCCAAAACAGTGTTGTTCTTTATGCTTCCGCAGGAGCTGAAGAAAATTGGTCCTACCCATTGCAATGTTTGAGAATGAAATTTATCCATCTGACGAAGATCCTCTACAGCATTCCACAGCTGCAAGGAGCACCACAACCCAACAAGACACCGTGACTGAATCTCCAGCAACACAGCGTGGCCGTCGGCCCAGCCGAGCCACATCCCGTACACCGAGACGCAGAGGCTTGCCATCGCCTCCACCTTCAAGACATCCACCATCTCCAGCTTCCTCCTACTCCTCAGTACAACCTACGATTCCAGCAATAGAGAAATGGACTGTACTAGGGTTAAGACAAGTGCTAATCAGTGTCGAGGATAATTTTTCCAGAAGAATTAATAAAGCCAAATTATACAACCTGTACGTGTCACTTCAAGCAGCTTCTCCATCTCCAAAATCCACTCCACCTTCCAAAACTACAAACAGATCAAGGAAACATAAGGATCCGAACTCACGCTCTCAAAAGACCCCTTCTCCCACAGAATTGGTTCTTCCTCGAGCACCAGGCCACTGCAGCAGGCCCTCAGCTAGCCCGGGCCGCGCCCCAGTTCCAGCCACCGCTGCCATCGTCGCCGCCACCCAGCACAACTCATCTCTCTGCTCCGCCGAGCCAGAGACCGTGGGTGTTTTCCAGCATTGCACCCCAGGCTACAATACCAGTTTCCTCTGCCCCAGGCAATCCTTTAAGCGTAAGTACGCTTCCGCCAGCAGCTCAAGCTTTGTATCACAGCCTTTTCCTGTCACTTTTTCTAACCCCTTCCCTTGGCCTGCAGCCCCACCATCAAACTCTAGCGCGAGGCTGCCTCCACTAGCGGTGCAGGCCCAGCAGCTTTTTGTCCTCCTTAGCTTTCCTCTTTCCCCTTTTTCCCATTCCTTCTTTGTCGGGGACCGACTGAAACGAGAGGTTGCCTCCGCAAGCGGTTTTCGGCCCCTGGTTTTCTATCTGCCTAACACTTTTTCCCAAACTAGTGCTCCATTCACCCTGTTTTCTGCAACACAGATGCCCTTCCCGCCGAATTCTACAGCCTTGGAACTGCCCCCTGTCGCCAGCAACATTAGAGCACAGATCCTCACAGAAATTCAGGCTGTTGGCGCCAGAGGCGGACCCATTCCCATTCCCAACCCCAGTACCAAAGTATTGAGAGCTAATATTCCCATAAACCACCCATTGAGACCCCTCATTGACGCTTCTCTCAATTCCATCCTTCAAGCTGTTTCCCCCAGAACCCTTCAATCCTACCTAACTGCATGGAAGTGTTTCAAGTCTTTTCACTCCATATACAAGCTGAATTTTCCAGATTATTCTTCGCTTACCATCACTTCATTCATATCTTATCTCAACAGCACCAAGAACCTCCAAGTCAGCTCCATCAAGGGTTATCTAAGCGGAATTCAATTTTTTCACAAACTTGCGTTTGGTCTGCCCTCTCCAGAAATATCCAATTCACAAACATCCATGCTCATCAAAGGCATCCAAAAGACTCAACCCACCCACCCAGACGCCAGACAACCAATAACTCTAGATATACTTACCAAATATATCTCCACCCTCCGCCGAGGATACCTCTACACCAATACTGCCCGCACTCTGGATGCAATGTTCATATTGGCTTTCTTCGGTTTTCTCAGAAGCTCAGAAATTACCATCACATCCACCTTCAACCCAAAGCTTCATCCTACAATTTCAGACCTAGCAGTGCTAGATAACGAAACAATCTCTTACTTCATCAAACAAAGCAAGACGGACCAAATGAAAAAAGGGCATTCCATTTACATTTTCAACCTTCCATCACCAATCCAGCCGTATCAATCCCTTTTAGCCTACCTTCATTTCAGAAGTTCGCAGACTAAACTTTTCTCTGAACCACTCTTCACAGACGATGCTAACCGCCCTGTCACACGTTTCTGGTTCCAAAAACACCTCAAGTCTATACTGATTCTATCCGGCATCTCAGCAGACAACTTTTCTAGCCATTCATTCCGCATAGGTGCAGCAACCATAGCTGCTCAAAAAGGTCTCTCCCAGCACCAGATCCAAAAACTTGGTCGCTGGTCATCAGAGGCTTTCAAGAGCTACATCCGCTCCAATCGCTCCCACATCAAAGAAGCCCAACAGACCCTCATCAGCTAAAATTGTTTCAGCTTCAGCTTTTTTCCATACACTCAATCCTACAGGACCACCACATCCGCTCCATTTCAACATCACCAAATTCACTAAGTGAATCAATAATATTCACTGCCGTAGCAGCATCTCTCCAGTTACTCCCGCAGGAACCCACCTCAAATTTCCACTGCCGCAGCAGTGTTATCTCCTTCGCTCAAACAGAAGCTCAGTATTCCCCATCGAGCTGGCTGTCACTGCCGCAGCAACGCTATCTCCTCTGCTCTAACAGAAGTTCAGGATTCTCCATCCAGCTGGCTGTCACCGCCGCAGCAGTGTTAACTCTGCTCAAACAGAAGCTCAGGATTCTCCATCCAGCTGGCTCCCACTGCCGCAGCAGTGTTAACTCCTCCGCTCCAATAGAAGCTCAGTATTCCCCATCCAGCTGGCTGTCACTGCCGCAGCAGTGTTATCTCCTCCGCTCAAACAGAAGCTCAGTTTTTTCCATCCAGCCGGCTCTCACTGCCACAGCAGTGTTATCTCCTCCGCTCTAACAGAAGCTCAGTATTCCCCATCGAGCTGGCTGTCACTGCCGCAGCAACGCTATCTCCTCTGCTCTAACAGAAGTTCAGGATTCTCCATCCAGCTGGCTGTCACCGCCGCAGCAGTGTTAACTCCGCTCAAACAGAAGCTCAGGATTCTCCATCCAGCTGGCTCCCACTGCCGCAGCAGTGTTAACTCCTCCGCTCCAATAGAAGCTCAGTATTCCCCATCCAGCTGGCTGTCACTGCCGCAGCAGTGTTATCTCCTCCGCTCAAACAGAAACTCAGGATTCTCCATCCAGCTGGCTCTCACTGCCGCAGCAGTGTTACCTCCTCCCCTCTAACAGAAGCTCAGGATTCTCCATCCAGCTGGCTGTCACTGCCACAGCAAGTGTTATCTCCTCCGCTCCAATAGAAGCTCCGTATTCCCCATCCAGCGGGCTCTCACTGCCGCAGCAGTGTTATCTCCTCCGCTCTAACAGAAGCTCAGGACTCTCCATCCAGCTGGCTGTCACTGCCGCAGCAGTGTTATCCCCTCCGCTCTAACAGAAGCTCCGTATTCTCCATCCAGCCAGCTGTCACTGCCGCAGCAGTGTTATCTCCTCCACTCCAATAGAATCTCAGTATTCCCCCATCCAGCGGGCTCTCACTGCCGCAGCAGTGTTATCTCCTCCGCTCTAACAGAAGCTCAGGACTCTCCATCCAGCTGGCTGTCACTGCCGCAGCAGTGTTATCCCCTCCGCTCTAACAGAAGCTCCGTATTCTCCATCCAGCCAGCTGTCACTGCCGCAGCAGTGTTATCTCCTCCACTCCAATAGAATCTCAGTATTCCCCCATCCAGCTGGCTCTCACGGCCGCAGCAGTATCTCCTCCTCAGTTCTAACAGAAGCTAAGCTTTCCATCCAGCTGGTTCTCACTGCCGCAGCAACGTTATCTCCTCCGCTCTAACAAAAGCTCCGTATTCTCCATCCAGCTGGCTGTCACTGCCGCAGCAGTGTTATCTCCTCCGCTCTAACAGAAGCTCCGTATTCTCCATCCAGCTGGCTGTCACTGCCGCAGCAGTGTTATCTCCTCCGCTCTAACAGAAGCTCCGTATTCTCCATCCAGCCGGCTGTCACTGCCGCAGCAGTGTTATCTCCTCCGCTCCAATAGAATCTCAGGCTTTTCCATCCAGCTGGTTCTCACTGCCGCAGCAGTGTTATCTCATTCGCTCCAGCAGAAGCCCAGTTTCTCCAACCGACTTTTACTGCAAACAGGGTCATCTCCTCCGCTCCAACAGAAGCCAGTTCCTCCACCCAAAGCCTCCACTACCACAGCAGTGATACCGCCTCAGCTCCCGCAAGAGTTCCGTTTTTTCCATTCAACTTGCTCGCACTGCCGCAGCAGTGATCTCTCCATATTTCCGCAGGAGTTGAGGTTCTACTTCCAACCCGGGGGTTTCAAAAAACAAGTTAAAACGGCTCGTCCCCACGGCTGCAGCAGTATCGACGACTCCGCTCTCGCAAAGCCCGATACTCCACCGAAACTCGTTTCAATACCACAGCAATGTCGCCATCTCCTTTCCCACAGGAGCCCAATCGTCCATACAAATGGTTCGTTTGGATAGTTGGAAAGCAAGTTGAAACGTCTCGTATCTTTGCTGCAGCAGTTACAGTCAATTCCGCTCCCGCAGGAGCTCTGCTACGCCCTTCCAAAACCCGTTCCACTGTCTCAGCAGTCTCACCGTTCCCTTACAGAGAGCCTAATTCTCTGTACAACTGGGTCTTCGGATAGTTTGGGAAAGCAGATTCAAAGGGCTCATCTCCACTGCCAGCAGTATCACCAACCTCACTCCTGCAGGAGTTCTGTTCCTCCATCCAAACTAGTCCCACCACCACAGCAGTGTCATCTTCTCAACTCCTACAGGAGCCTAATTCTCTGTACAGCCAGCCCATTGGATACGTTCGAAAGCATGCTGAAACAGCTCGTCTCCACTGCCACAGCACTGCTATCTCCTCCCGCCTACAAGCAACCACCCCCAGCTGACTACCAACGAGTTTCACCCGTCTGATACCACGACCACCAAAACCTCAGAAAATAATGATCAAAGATCTCCCGATCCAGTAACTAACCCCCCTTCGATCGGCACAGCACCAGTTCATGCTCTGCAACTTTTGGGGGGCATCAACATCATTTACTGGCTGCTGTCCTATGCTAGTAGCAATTTTTTGGGGGAGTACTCTGGGTTCGGGCCAAATACCGAGCTCGGAGCCCTCTCCTCGGACAGCACGCCAAATACGCATACTATTTATTCTATCTGAATTATTTGTAAGTGTGAACTCGTGAAATGATGTTTCTTAAAAAACTAAGTTCGGGAGAAGCACGTGCAAATGATCTACCTAATCATGATGTCATTCCAACCAGCTGTCAACAATCAGTAATCATCATGTCTACCAATCAGCTCAAGTAGAGGATCACATAAATAGCCAGTCAACTCACCAATGTTCCTTGACAAAGTTTGCAGCATCCCTCCACCACCCCTTCTACCTCACACGCACCTGGTTAACTTTCCTAACCAGAGATACGGGGGGAGTACTCTGGGTTCGGGCCAAATACCGAGCTCGGAGCCCTCTCCTCGGACAGCACGCCAAATACGCATACTATTTATTCTATCTGAATTATTTGTAAGTGTGAACTCGTGAAATGCACTATTGCCAGAGAGAATGCATTTTCTCCATTGAAGGTAGATTTTGATTTTCATTGGCAAACTGTTTAAAAGAACCCAAATGCACCATAAAAGTATCATCAAGTATCTTAAATAGAGCTTTTATGGTGCACAATTTGTAAGGACTACGTTTATGGTACGTTTATAGGATTATTTGACCTTTTTGACTATAAATTGTCAAATATATATGCACATGTTCATGTGCCATTTCTCTGTAATTAAACTATTTTCTGTTTTCTTCTATCCACTTTTATTTGATATCAGTTTTTTTAATCTTTTCAAATCAGTAATCTAGTTGACTATATTAGATTAGTATGATAGTAATCTATTGACTATATTGTCAAATATAACCTGACAGTTTTTTAATCTGCATTTCATATTTTCACTCATGACAGCTTAATGTTGGGTCGATGAACGCAGACCTATGTTTTAGATTCTGACCACTGACTCCCTTGGGTTCTCGTGCAGGTACATTCGAGCAGATCAGAAACTAAATGCCAGCATCTCGAGCACAGGCTGCAGCGAACAGCCCAATCAGCATGTGGTGTTCCTGGAACATGTGGTGGTTCGAGTCCTCATCGTCCACCCTCGCAGAGGAGACCTGGAGATCAACCTTATATCACCCTCAGGGACGCGATCACAGCTACTGGCTCAGAGGTGAAGCTCACTTACACACAACAAAACACACTAGAATGTGTACAGTCATGCACAAAAGTTACTTAAACCTTGAAGAATTTTCGAAATGTTAATTATTTTTTACAATATACACTTACCTAAAGAATTATTAGGCACACCATACAAATACTGTGTTTGACCCCCTTTCGCCTTCATAACTGCTTTAATTCTACGTGGCACTGATTCAATAAGGTTCTGAAAGCATTCTTTAGAAATGTTGGCCCATATTGATAGGATAGCATCTTGCAGTTGATGGAGATTTGTGAGATGCACATCCAGGGCACAAAGCTCCCGTTTCACTACATCCCAAAGATGATCTATTGGGTTGAGATCTGGTGACTGTGGGGGCCATTTTAGTACAGTGAACTAATTTTCATGTTCAAGAAACCAATTTGAAATGATTTGATCTTTGTGACATGGTGCATTATCCTGCTGGAAGTAGCCATCAGAGGATGGGTACATGGTGGTCTTAGAGGTATGGACATGGTCGGAAACAATGCTCAGGTAGGCTGTGGCATTTAAACGATACCCAATTGGCACTAAGGGGCCTAAAGTGTGCCAAGAATACATCCCCCACACCATTACACCACCGCCACCAGCCTACACAGTGGTAACAAGGCAGGATGGATCCATGCTCTCATTCTGTTTATGCCAAATCCTGACTCTACCATCTGAATGTCTCAACAGAAATCGAGACTCATCAGACCAGGCAACATTTTTCCAGTCTTCAACTGTCCAATTTTGGTGAGCTTGTGCAAATTGTAGCCTCTTTTTCCTATTTGTAGTGGAGATGAGTGGTACCCGTTGGGGTTTTCTGCTGTTGTAGCCCATCAGCCTCAAGGTTGTGTGTGTTGTGGCTTCACAAATGCTTTGCTGCATACCTCGGTTGTAACGAGTGGTTATTTCAGTCAAAGTTGCTCTTCTATCAGCTTGAATCAGTCGGTCCATTCTCCTCTAACCTCTAGCATCAACAAGGCATTTTCACCCACAGGACTGCCGCATACTGGATGTTTTTCCCTTTTCACAACTTTCTTTGTATACGCTAGAAATGGTTGTGCGTGAAAATCCCAGTACCAGAGCAGATTGTGAAATACTCAGACTGGCCCGTCTGGCACCAACAACCATGCCACGCTCAAAATTGCTTAAATCACCTTTCTTTTCCATTCTGACATTCAGTTTGGAGTTCAGGAGATTGTCTTGCTCAGGACCACACCGCTAAATGCATTGAAGCAACTGCAATGTGATTGGTTGATTAGATAATTGCATTAATGAGAAATTAAACAGGTGTTCATAATAATCCTTTAGGGGAGTATATATATATATAATATTGACTTTTTTGACTTTTTTGTATTAAAAACACTTTCCTTTATTGGTCGGATGAAATATGAGAATTTTTTGAGAATTTTGGGTTGATATATATATATGTATCAGTGGCGATTTCTTTAAGACTACAAAGGAAGCTCGACTTCCCTTATAATGTCACAAAATTAATGGTCAAATCTGTACTATTATATTAACATTGTATTGACTAAAAATGCGTTAGAAAAAACGTTCATCTCAAAGAAGAGTTCGTTCAGAATCAGTTACATATAGCAGGTCGGCTGACTCGATTTCCTTCTCATACATTCCCGCAGCGTCACAGTGCATTTCCCTATTGAAGCCCAGCGTCCATTGACTTCAATGGGGCTGCTTTGAACGTTTTTTTTCAGCGCTTCGAAACTAGATGGTCATTGGATAAACGCTGCGATTATGTCCCGCCCACGGACGCTCAGCGTCTCTGGGAGTGAATGGGGAGTGGGCTGGCCCGGACTCCGAGCTTCTGCGTGATGATTGGAGGGTCTGCGTCTCCTTTTGACTGACAGCGATTCTGTACTATAAGGAATCACTGAAGCTATTCGCGCTCAGTCCCACCGCGGATTTCTCAAGTTCAGTCGAAATAAAAACTTCTGCAACCTATTTCTTTGATATTTGCTTGGCGAAATTGCTTGATTTTCATCATACATTTCACACAATTATATGTTTTACAGAGTTTAATATTTTTTTTAGATCGTTCATTCATTCACAGGGTAAAAGACCATTTTCTTCAAAAGGAACGTAGGGCAGAATTTACTTTAAATAAATAAGACAATTGGCCGAAAATGAGCTTCCCCTCTCTGACAGACCAGTAGCCGCCACTGATATATATATATATATATATATGTCCTTCTCAAAAAATTAGCATATTTGATAAAAGTTCGTTATTTTCCATAATGTGATGATAAAGATTTAACTTTCAAATATTTTAGATTTATTGCACACCAACTGAAATATTTCAGGTCTTTTATTGTTTTAATACTGATGATTTTGGCATACAGCTCATGAAAACCCCAAAATCTCAAAAAATTAGCATATTTCATCCGACCAATAAAAGAAAAGTGTTTTTAATACAAAAAAGTCAACCTTCAAATAATGATGTTCAGTTATGCACTCAATACTTGGTCGGGAATCATTTTGCAGAAATGACTGCTTCAATGCGGCGTGGCATGGAGGCGATCAGCCTGTGGCACTGCTGAGGTGTTATGGAGGCCCAGGATGCTTTGATAGCGGCCTTAAGCTCATCCAGAGTGTTGGGTCTTGCGTCTCTCAACTTTCTCTTCACAATATCCCACAGATTCTCTATGGGGTTCAGGTCAGGAGAGTTGGCAGGCCAATTGAGCACAGTAAAACCATGGTCAGTAAACCATTTACCAGTGGTTTTGGCACTGTGAGCAGGTGCCAGGTCGTGCTGAAAAACCAAATCTTCATCTCCATAAAGCTTTTCAGCAGATGGAAGCATGAAGTGCTCCAAAATCTCCTGATAGCTAGCTGCATTGACCCTGCCCATGATAAAACACAGTGGACCAACACCAGCAGCTGACATGGCACCCCAGACCATCACTGACTGTGAGTACTTGACACTGGACTTCAGGCATTTTGGCATTTCCTTCTCCCCAGTCTTCCTCCAGATTCTGACACATTGATTTCCGAATGACATGCAAAATTTGCTTTCATCCGAAAAAAGTACTTTGGACCACTGAGCAACAGTCCAGTGCTGCTTCTCTGTAGCCCAAAAGTGGCTTGACCTGGGGAATGTGGCACCTGTAGCCCATTTCCTGCACACGCCTGTGCACGGTGGCTCTAGATGTTTCTACTCCAGACTCAGTCCACTGCTTCCGCAGGTCCACCAAGGTCTGGAATCGGTCCTTCTCCACAATCTTCCTCGGTGTCTGGTCACCTCTTCTCGTTGTGCAGCGTTTTTTGCCACAGTATTCCTTCCCACAGACTTCCCACTGAGGTGCCTTGATACAGCACTCTGGGAACAGCCTATTCGTTCAGAAATGTCTTTCTGTGTCTTGCCCTCTCGCTTGAGGGTGTCAATGATGGCCTTCTGGACAGCAGTCAGGTCGGCAGTCTTACCCATGATTGCGGTTTTGAGTAATGAACCAGGCTGGGAGTTTTTCAAAGCCTTAGGAATCTTTTGCAGGTGTTTAGAGTTAATTAGTTGATTCAGATGATTAGGTTAATAGCTCGTTTAGAGAACCGCTTTTCATGATATGCTAATTTTTTTGAGATGGGAATTTTGGGTTTTCATGAGCTGTATACCAAAATCAACAGTATTAAAACAATAAAGACCTGAAATATTTCAGTTGGTGTGCAATGAATCTAAAAATACACACACACATATATATATATATATATATATATATATATATATATATATATATATATATATATATATATATATATATATACACACACTCACCTAAAGGATTATTATGAACACCTGTTTAATTTCTCATTAATGCAATACAAAAAAAAAAGTATATATATATAGCTGTACTAAAAAACAACAACATAGTATTAAAACAGAATAAGAAAAATTTGGAAATCTTCATCCTGTTAAAAAGTGTTCACCGCCCATCTCTTAATGCATCTGTAAATGTTTGAACCGTTTTTTTTTTTTTTTTTCATACTTGTGTAATAGTCCCTCAATTGATCCTGAAAAGATGGATCTCAAAATCATACAGTCACTGCTGGAAAGGGTTAGTGCAAACCCTTTAATAATTGAGTATGTAGCTGTTTTCAGATTGTCTTCAACTGAAGTGACTCTTATTAACTCCAAATGATTCTCAGCTGTTTTTGTAAGATATTTCGGACTTTTTGGTTGCATGCTTGTGCAAGAGCCATGGGCCATAAAGAGCTTATGATCCATCGAGGGAATCTCATTGTTTTGCTCAGACGAGGGCTACAAAATAATAATAATAATAATAATGAAATGACATTAGATGTGCCATGGAACACAGTGAAGATAGTAATCAACCATCTGAGAAAGTGTGGCACACTAGTGACCTCATCAAGGACAGGACATTCCTCCAAAATTCATTAAAAAACAGAGAGAAAACTTGTCAGGGATACTGTCAAGAGGCCTACATCAACATTAAAAATAGGCACAGCCCTTTTTTTTTGGCAATTACTGGTTGTTCCCTACATTTGTCAACTGTGTCCCATAATCTCCATCTGTCTGTGCGCTGGGTCAGGGTGGCAAGACGCAATCCTTTTCTAACTAAAAAACATCCATGCCTCTCTAAACTCTGCAAAAACCTCCAAAACTATGGGGAAAATGTGTTATGGTTTGATGAGATCAATAATGAACTTTTTGGCCAATTCATGTTAAGGAATGTTAATGTTTTAGAATGGCTCATCCATAGCTCAAACCCTAATTCTATAGAAAATCTGTGGTAGTACTGTAAGAAAATTTGAGTTCTTTAACAAAGTATTAAGCTTGGAACATACTCTGTAAGAACAAGAAATTTGTTTGCTTTCTCGAGGTAGCAAGAACAAGAACAAAGTTTGTTCTGGCCAGTACATACCATACTTCACAAGAAAAGCAGGTGCAATCATCTGCCTTTCTCCGCATTAACCACACCCACTTTAAATGTATGACCAATCACACAATAGTTCTCGGACACCTGGAAGAAAAAAGTTCTGCTCAGGTGATGTTGATGAAACAAGCTGTGAGAACAAAATTACGCCATTGCAGGAACGTTTGTATCTGCAGCAGTGGTAACTAGAGCAGAGCTGGCAACCCGGATGCCAAAACAATACTGACATTGTGATTGGTAGATAGGTGGAGGGTGGAGCTTTAGGCAAAAACACAACATGTCAACATCAACATCAGTTGAGGGCTGCAACAACAACTTTTAAATGACAATATCCTGGCCGGACCACTGTGGTCAGTGATAGAAGTATTTGAAATGAACATGATTTCTTAATGTCTAGTGACATATCAGGGCCATTTTATGATTCGTTGAAATACATTTCTTAAATACAGTTCCTTTAAGGGGTGTAACATTTAACATGAAAGTTCTGATGTGATATATCTTTGTTTCATCACAAAAAGCAGCTGTTTTAACAAGGATGTGTAGACTTTTTATATCCACTGTATATTAACAAATAAAATAAAACAATAGCATCCATACCAGTTAGAAATGTCATGACCCCATCCGCATTTATTTTCCAAGAACCTAGGTTTCCTTCATATACTGTAAACACATGCACACTAACATTGTAATATCTTTACACTGTAATATACCGTAGTGTATTCTAAAGGGGTGCACATGGGCTGACGGGCTTTGATCTGGCTGCTCTGGTTTCTGTCACATAGGGAGCTTCGTCCTGTCAATCACACAACAGTTTGATACCCTCTCTGTTGGATTTTGACGTTCTGCACTCTCCAAAATCTCTCTGCCCTCCACTTTAGTGTAGTTAAGTATTCTTTTAGCGGTTTTCACCGCATGATTATGATCCTGAGACTCATTCTCATAGCTCTCACGAATAAAACTCTCACACACTCCAAATCACTTATTCTCAGCTGCTTTTCCTTCAGGATGCAGATTTTACAGGACCAGAACTGAATATCGTACATTAGTAAATATTCTATGATTACTATTATTATTACT
Source organism: Pseudorasbora parva (assembly GCF_024679245.1). NCBI lineage: Eukaryota > Metazoa > Chordata > Actinopteri > Cypriniformes > Gobionidae > Pseudorasbora > Pseudorasbora parva. Next base: position 49,655,420 of record NC_090172.1, read on the forward strand.
TTAAATCTTGCATAGTTTTGTTTTTGTTTTTGGAGGGTATTACACAGCAATTATTATGGGAAATGTGGGTCTTCAGACATTAAGGGCCAAATTTATTAAACATGGCAAATTAGCGTGAGAGCCTAACCATAATCCCATAAAAGCACCGACGGGAGTGGAAAGTTCTGCATGTGATCTACTGACGACACGCAAATTAAAGAACACACACAGTCGGATCGTTTCCATAATGACCAATGCAGTCTACCAAGAGCAGTGCAAATTACCATCTGGTTTAAGACATGAGCTTCCCATCTATATAGTATGTGAAAAAAAGTACGCCAACAGAGTAGGGCAGCCGCGGCGTTTCAGTGCTGTGTTTTTGTTTGTTTGTTTTGCTGTTGTTCGCTGTTGTTATTTTAAATATGCAGTTTAGCTACAATCGTGACATGCTTATGAATATTAGGGGAACAATGCCTGCCAGCTTGATCCCTGAATTCCTGACTTTTGAGGAGGATATCATTAAGTCAGCGACAAGAGTTAAGCGACGCAGCCGAGCTAGAGGGAGGAGAGCTGGGGCTCTCCACAGGTGGAGGAAGCGGGGACACCGGGTTCCTCTCCCTGCTGTCTGCCTGTCTAACGTGCGCTCTCTCAGTAACAAAATCGAAGAGCTTAATCTATTGTTAAGGACCGGCCGAGATTTCCGTATGAATTCGGCTCTTGTCTTCACCGAAACCTGGCTGAACATGGACATTCCGGATTCGGCGGTGGAGTTACCTGGATTTAACTTAATCAGAGCCGACCGCGACAAAGGGCGAAGTGGGAAGAAATCAGGCGGAGGTCTGTGCTGTTATATTAATTCAGATTGGTGCACTGACGTTTCAGTATTGGACAAACACTGTTGCCCCTTGTTGGAGTTCTTGGCTATAGACTGCAGGCCATTCTATGCCCCTAGAGAATTTGCCTCCGTTATATTTGGTTGTGTGTATATTCCACCTGAAGTTAACACACGGGAAGCGCAGTATATTCTAACGGAGCTGATTATAAACATTGAGGATAAGCACCCTGACTCTCTACTACTTGTTATGGGTGACTTTAATGCATGTCATTTGAAGCATGATCTGCCCAAATATAAACAGCTAGTTAGTTGTCCGACTCGGGGAGGAAATATATTGGATCATTTTTATTCTGTTCACAAAGCAGCATATCGTTCACTTCCCCGTGCCCCTCTTGGGAACTCAGATCATGGTTTAATTCAGATGGTCCCCATCTACAAACAAAAATTAAAACTAGCAAGGGCGGTACAGTATACATCTAAAAGATGGACGACGGAGTCAATTGGGATGTTACAGTCTTGTTTAGATACCGCTGATTGGGAATCCATGCGTGCTTCTTGTGACTCTTTGGACTCATATACTGACACTGTGTGTTCATATATTGCATTTTGTGAGCAAGCTTGTATTCCCACCAAAACTGTGGTAAAATATAACAACAACAAACCCTGGTTCACAAAATCCCTCAGGCTGCTCAGGGAAACCAAAGAACAGGCCTACAGAGAAGGGAATAAAGATGAATATAGACTGGCCAGACAAAAGTTAAATAGAGCTATTAGGACAGCAAAAAGTGCCTATAAAGTGAATATGGAGGAACAATTTGGCATTAATGACTCTTCTTCTGCTTGGAGGTCGTTGAAGAACTTGACAGGCTATAAAAATAAAAAACAACAAATCACTACATCTGCTAAACTGGCCAATGAATTCAATGTTTTTTATACAAGATTTGAGAAATCTTCATGCCCTCAACCCTTTCCTCCCGGGGGTGTTACACTCAGAGAGGGGAAGTACATTGGCCCTCAAGATCAAGTAACCTCTGATACTGACATTGAAATTGAGGAGAAGGATGTGTATCGGCTATTTAGCCGACAAAATATAAGGAAAGCGAGTGGCCCTGATGGGATTTCACCTGCAACTCTGAAGTACTGTGCTAGTCAGCTAGCTCCAGTTTTTACGGACATTTTTAATCAATCAATTGTTTTATGCAGAGTTCCGAGTTGCTTTAAGTCATCAATCATTATTCCGGTGCCGAAGAAAAACAAAGTGGTGGAACTAAACGACTACAGACCAGTGGCCCTTACATCGGTGGTCATGAAATGTTTGGAGCGGTTGGTTTTGTCACATCTTAAACCTATCACAGCTCCTCATCTTGATCAACTACAGTTTGCTTATAGGGCAAACCGCTCGGTAGATGATGCGGTCAATTTAGGACTGCATTATGCTTTGGACCATCTTGACTCTCCTGGCTCCTATGTAAGGATGTTGTTTGTAGATTTCAGTGCAGCCTTTAACACCATTCTCCCAGAGCGACTGTGGGAGAAGCTGTCACTGATGGGAGTAGGACCATCTATGTGCCGATGGATTATGGATTTTCTAAGTAATAGACAACAGTATGTACGGCTTGGCCAGCACATGTCTACTTCTCAGACTACTAACATTGGAGCACCTCAGGGGTGCGTGCTGTCACCATTTCTCTACTCACTGTATACAAATGATTGCACTTCCAATCATGGTTCCATCAAGCTGATTAAATTTGCAGATGATACTACATTAGTGGGCCTTATAAAGGGAAACGACGAGTCTGCTTATAGGCAGGAAGTTTCTAAATTGGTTGGGTGGTGTGATGAGAACAACTTGGAGCTTAATCAGCAAAAGACTGTGGAAATGGTGATAGACTTTCGTAGAACACCTACCTCCCTTTCTCCTCTAACTATCAAGAGCTCCGTTGTGAAGAGGGTGGAGTCAATTAAATTTTTAGGCACTGTTATTACAAATGATTTAAAATGGGAGGAAAATAGTTCCTCCATTCTTAAGCGAGTCCATAGTGGAATGTTTTTTTTGAGACAGTTAAATAAACTAAACGTTTCTAGCTCTGTTAGGTCTAGATTTTATAGAGCCACTGTGGAAAGCCTTCTTTCAGCATCCATCACTGTCTGGTTTGCATCTGCATCAGCCCAGGCAAAGGTCAGACTACAGCGTATTGTGCGCACAGCAGAGAGGCTGACTGGACAAAGGCAGCTGTCACTGAATGACCTGTATGAGGCCAGAGTAAGGAAAAGGGCGGCTAAAATTGCTGCTGATCTGTCCCATCCAGCAAGTGACATTTTTAGGCTGCTCCCTTCAGGAAGAAGGTACAGAGCAGTGAGGACAAGGACCTCACGCCATCTAAATAGTTTTTTTCCAAGAGCCATTTCTCTTATGAACAGCTGATTGTGCACCATTTTGGACAATTTTATTACTGATTGATTGTTTTAGGCATGCCTTTGCAGCTTTATGCATATATGTTTGTGTGCTTAGTTTGTGTGTTACTGATGGCCATATCAAATTCCTGTGTATCTGCTGATGCATTTGGCGAATAAAGTGATTCTTATCTTATCTTATCTTAGTATGTCGGAATACATAGTATTTGAAAAACAGTAGGTGAAAAGTCCCCAGATGACTTACTACTTCTGATGAGATTCTAAAATGTGCAATAGATGGACACTTTACTATCCCATGAGGCCATGGGAGAGAATTTATGAATGGAGGTGAAGCAGTGTAACTGATGCTGGTAGGTCACATGACAATGACAACATAGTGGATGTAGTTCTTCCAGATTACATTCATACTTCACACGTTCATACTATATAAAACATACTTTTTTAATGGTTGTAAAGTAATTCAAATGTAGTACCTACTCAGACAGGATGGTGGCAAATAATAGTGCAAACACCAGGAAATTGACTAGCACAAACCATGATTCTTTTAAATACTCTCCTGCCGTAGATTTTTTGTCTGAAAGGAAAACTCCTACAAAAATCATGTGGAATAAAAAAAATCCTTTCGCCAAACTCACTCTAACTCCCTTTTCCCATCACATATCAGAGCAAAAAGGCAATTATTTTTCTTTAAAAATTAAGAAAATATTCAAAACGTGGAAATAAAGTGTCTAGCGTGTATAATAATAAAGAGTTTATGGGTTATGTGCAGGGGTATGTGTATGTGTAGGGAGAGTTTTATTGTCCCGATAAGGTGGTATCCTTTTAATAAATATAATAATTGACAGTTATTTTTGCTTACCCTTAAATGTACAACATCACTGAGGTGAAAATAATATCTGCCACTATTTGTAAGTATAAATAGCATTTAACCACTAAAAAATACTGCTTTTTATCATAGTGTAAATAGCATCTATTGTGCCCACTGCAGATCAGATTTTTCACTGAGTGCCTTTAGTAAATCCTGACAGTAGATTTTTTACTCCAAAAGAGGGTTTGCACTTGCGCAAGCTGTTAGTAAATCTGGCCCTAAATGCCAAAAATATCACTACAATCAAATATATATATATATAAAATTATTTAAAACGTTTCAGCAACATACATTTTTTTTTTTTTTTTTTAGTATTTTCAGGATGCACTCTATTTATTACTGTTACTATCGACTTATATTACTATATTATTTTTATTTTAAAACTTGCACCGTTTTTTTTCTCTTGCTTTTGGAGAATACTTTTTTGGAGGAAACTTTTATTGGGGGAAATGTGGCTAATCAGACATTGCTGAGAATGTCATTAAAATCAAATTCATAAAATAAAGTTTTTAGCACAAGGCCACAACATAACAAAATTGTTAGTATGGGAAATGTGGCTTTTCGGCATGAAATGCCAAAAATGTTTCTGAAAAATAAAATCCCACTTTCGTCTTTTCTGTCGGTAACAATGTCTATCACTCTAGTTTGTATACGTGAAAGACCTTTCGTTCTCAATTCTCCTCTGAAAGCTTATTGTTTTGACGGTTCACGTCTTATTTACCGCATGGAGACGGAAGACCTGTCAAAATCCGCCCCTGCACAAACATCACCCGCAGTGCATCTGCTTTTGTGATAACAGGCATGACAGCCTAATGGGGCTTCCCGCATTTGGAGAGTATTTATTAACGGCCACTAGTCGCCCCGCTCTTCTGCTCTCTCACCCCGGGCTTTCAGTGCTAAGAGTCGAATTGTAGAGTTGATGGAGCATCGTCCATGTGACGCCTGCAAATTGCCAGGAAAGACATTTGCCTTGAATTATCGTTCCAGTTGGAGAGGGATGCTGTGGTCGGGACCTCCCTTCATCTCATTTATTCAACATGCACGCTGCCAGAGCCAAATGCAGTTCAGATTTACCATCTCCTTATAGCGCAGACCGCCTTGACTTAGTGGCGGGAGAAGAAAGCGTGTAGATGTAATATGCGAAATACCGTCCAAGCCTGTTAACAAGGGCCGTGAAAAGGCCAAGTTCAGAAATGGCGTCTTTGCAAAGCTCTCATTAGTAGTGTGATTGTGGATGGAGCTCAGGGGGAAGAAGTGTTTTTATCAGTATGAGTGCCGTTCAAAGGAAGCGCTAGTGGTCTGACAGCGGGCTGCTTGAGCCGCCCTTTTGTTGATATCTGACACTTCGAGAGCGAGTTCATGCTGATCATAAGTAGTGATAAGAATCACAAACGACTTGCAAAAATGTACAAAAATACTGGAACCAAATGGTTTCCATGATGTTTGGTTAATAGGTCTAATAGGTCTAATTTTCATCTGACATCACCCAGGCCCCATAGGATATTAGCTATGAACCTATTACCATTGTTTTTGGTTAGTGTTAAAGGTAATGCGGTCTTTCTAAAAATCATACCAATAGTTGAATAATTGAATGTCAGTTAATGTAATGAAGGTTAATAATCACACTTAGATTCCTTTCGTAGACTTTGTTTAGAGGAAGAAGATATTTTGCATTTATTTTGGTACAGTTCATTTGTTGTTTTATATACAATAATTTGGGGCAGTTGTACAAGGTTTAACTTTATCTGCATGTAAAATGTATAAAGTAAATGTGTGTTTGTCCACTCTAAGGAAAGTCAGTAAAAAAGGCACAATGAACAGTAAACGGAAAAAAACTTTTTACGCATATTTTGAATTAACATCACAGTGGCCCTCATTTATCAAAAGTGCGTACACCAAATTTCCAGCGTACACCTTGTGTACACCCAAACCCACGGTGACTTTGAGATTTATCAATATGGACGTTGGCGTACGGCACGCTCAAATCCTACGCCAGTTCAGGAGGTGGTGTACGCACGTTTGAGTTAGTGCGAAAATGTGCAGAAAAACAATTCCTAACACCACAAAACGCACTGACAAATATATGCTATATTATGACCCACTGTAAAAAACAACAACAACATTGTAATTATAAACTTCAGTGTTTTTTTTTGTGCAACGTAGACTTCAATGTTTAATTTGTGTGACTTTACCAAAGCATTTGAGGCATGTATTCCTCCAGTTGCAAGCATGCCCGGCAGCTGCGCACGGACTGGGACTGAATAATTCAGACTGACAAAATTATAAAAATTATTACATTCTTCTTCTTTTAAATATTAATAAAATAAATAATAACGACATTCTTCTTCTAAATAACAATAAGCGTCATTAATAATAAAAATCATAATAATATAATGAAAAGAATCTTACAAATTGTCATGCAATTATTAATGTGAATGAATGGAGGCTACTCCACATCACATAATCATATCGTACACCCCAATACATGTGCCGTGATACGAAATTAAATGCTAGTTGTTTCAAAACATGTGCTGTAAAATAATGCACTGTGAGGTAGGCCTAATTTATCATCCAAACAGCTTTAAACTGCTGGAGTGCGCTTCTCAACCTCCACACTATTAACAGTACTCGTAATTTGGGTCCATATTTGTTTGTTTTTTGGGTGCCTTTAATCCCACTCTTTAAACTCCCAAATAAAACAATTTCACTTGTTTCCACTTCCCTGGTAATTGTCTCGATGGGCTTGTCTCAATCATCTCACTAGTTCAGTAGTCAGGGCACTGGTCAGGGAGTCAGCCCGTTGACTTATGTCCTAATCAGTGCCCTGACTAGTGGACTAGTAAGATGATTGAGGCGCGCCCGAGCTCCACGTCGGAGAAGTTTCGCTTCTTTGCCGTCTTCTGTGTGTCCATGGCGTAAAATGAGGCCGTGGGGGAGGCAAAGCCTTAAATATATAGGGGCGTGTTATTCTAATGACGATCGTTTTCAGCCGCGGCATTTATCAAGGGCAGGTATTGCGTACACCTGGATTGCAGAGGTGCGCACAGCTTCATAAATCAGGTGATGAGAGGAGTGTAAGCATAATCTTACGCCAACATATACGCCCGTTTCTACGCAAGATTGATAAATGAGGGCCATTGTGTTGGGTTTTAGGGTAAAGGAAATGGAAAAGGAAATTTTTAAAGGAAATGTCCATTCATTTAATGGATAATGTCCTAACAGAAAATTACCAGTACCTGTTTCTTTTGGTTTTCAGATTTTTTTCTTTCTGTGCGTGCACGTGCGTGTGTGTGTGCGCACACATTGTGGAACGGCTGTTATTATGCTTTACAGTAAAGCATTTTAGCTTTATTTATTTATTTTAAGTTAAATGGTTAATGGTCTATGAATCATAAATAATAAATTCGGTCATCATTTACCTCATGTTGTTCCACTTCTAAATTATTTATTTCTTCTGTGAAATGTAACAGAAGATATTTTGAGAAATGTCTCTGTTTTATTGTTGTTGTTGTTCATATAAGTCAGTGGGATCCAGTGTTATTTGGTTCCAAACCAAACAATATTTCTTCAAAGTATCTTCTGTGCTCTGCAGAAGAAAGTAAGTCATACAGGTTTAGAACAACATGAGGTTAAGTAAATGATGACAGAATTTATTTTTTTGGGAGGAGTATCTCTTGAATGTCAACCACAGACCACAGACTCTGACTTGTCCCTCAGTTGGTAAAGACAAACAGGAAAATGTATTTACAGTAAAACACCTACAGTGGAACATGATCTGTCTGACCTGAGCAAAGTTTATAGCACCACGTCACACCAGCTGCTCTGAGCTCACGCGAACAGAGCCAAAGCATCCATCTGCTCAATCACCATGATGTAGTGGTGTGACATCGACTCGCGCTTCACAGGTGTGAACACAGATCAGGCTCATGTGAACCCTACTGCACAGTGCCAGCATGTGAAAGCGATTTTGTTTTGGATGACGAGGAGCACATATTTGTTTTTGATCTTTTTGCACACTTCTGAGGCATGATGAAATTGACTGAAGTGAAGGATTTTCTCAGACGCTGTGGTTTAAATTGATATTGATCAAACATGCTCAGTCTTTTTGTGTTGTGTTTTTTTTGTATTTTTATTTTCTCTCTCTCTTTTTTTATAAGAAAATAATTGTCTTGTTTTTCATTTTTTTAAATGTAAAACTATTGTGTAGATAATTTTTTTGTTAATGCATTAATGGGACATTATTTTTAAGTGTTACCAATAAATTAAAATGTCTTAATTTTTTATACATTTAAACTATTAAAATGTATTGCAATTTAATAAATGTAAATTATACTATTAAAATTTAAATAAATGTTTGCATCTGCATATTAGTAAGAAATGTATTAAATTAAGCAGAGGCGGACAAAGATACCCCTTGCTAAATGTTACACAAGGATAAGTAAAAGTACTACAGTCAGATATCTACTTAAGTAAAAGTACTGAAGTTCTTGTTTTTAAAAGTACTTGAGTATCAAGAGTACATTTTCTAAATATTGCATTACTACTGCCACAGTGCTTACATTTATGTACAGAAACGTCCTACATGGAGTTATGAAAAATGTTAATGTCTTGGAGAATGTAAAAGGAATTGAAAGTAAAATCAAGTAATTTTCATCTTTTTACCATGTTGCTTTATTTAACATTTCTCACTTGCCCACAAGGCAATAGCACAATGGCAACGCTCTTACAAACCTCTGCTAGAGTTTTAATGGATGTTTTTTGCAGCCACATTTGAACCTGACTGTGTTAAACTCGAGCCACATACTCAAGATCATGGGTTGGCAGATTCCCGGTTGGACCTGCTGTGTCTTTATCCATTGTTTCGTCTCTAAATCCGACCATGTCATTGACTTTGGTGGAAAGCTTAAGGTGATTGCTGATAGGCCGTCCCAATCAGTGGCGGCTGCACAATCCAATCACGTTTGAGAGGGAAACAACAAATTAAGGGTTTGAGGGTAGTAACGGGTACTTACAGTTATGGATAGAAATGTATTGGAGTAAAGAGTACAATATTTGCCTCTCAAATATACTTGAGTAAAGTCATGAGTACTCCCCAAAAAGGATACTCGAGTGAAGTACAATCCCTCAAAATTGTACTTAAGTACTGTACTCAAGTAAATGTACTCTGTTACTGTCCGGCTCTGAAATTAATTTAATTTAATAACTTTAGATTGTTGCATTTATTTAGCATAAATGTTATATATAAAAGTATGCTTAGTCTTCCTTTGAAGGATCATAACTGGTAATGATGCACATTTACCAGTGATACAGACATGTGCATGTGCAACGGATGACTTTCCTTATTTTTCTTCTTTTCTTCTGCCTTCCAGATTGTTTGACAACTCCAATGAGGGCTTCAGGAACTGGGAGTTCATGACGGTGCATTGCTGGGGGGAAAGAGCGGAGGGCACATGGACCCTGGAGATATCTGACTCGCCCTCTCAGCTGCGTAACCCGGAGGTGTTGGGTAAGGAATGAATGGAGGAATGAAGTTCAGGATGAATATGCTTCCAGTGCAGACAACCTAAAGGCAGTGTGGTGCGATGCCAATCATGTTCAGTCTAGACATAGTGTAATCCTAAAACATATTACTCTAGTCCGAAATTCTGAGCCTAATTGTCATGTTGTTTGCTCAAATATGAAGCTGAATTGCCCCATTGGTACTAGTTTGCTTTCACACTGTGTTATGTTGTTTCGGACAATTGTGCGCATTTGAAATATGTTCGCCAACTTATTGAACATGAAGTACATTTAATTTAATTTTTTTTTTTATTAAATTTTTGTTATATTGTTATACAGCTATGGAAAAAAATTAAGACACCCCTAAACATTGATTTCGCAATGTTAAGGGGTCTATTCATTTTTCCCAGAGCTGTATATGTATATGTTCTTCAAACCTAGTAAACTACTTTGCTGTTTCAATGGGCAGCTGATTTCATGGGCAGTATCCTAATGGAAATTAAAAATTGATAAGCACTCCCAGATGGACATTTGTCCATGTTTTCTACACAGATTATTATTATTTTATTTTGATTTTTTTGCTTGTTTGAAATTGTTTGCGTTCTTGCAGCTCAAGTATGTTTCTGACTTAAAAAATAACTTTTTTTTTCTTAAAGCAAACTTTCTTTGGAGACCTGCTACAGATTATAGTTGTTCTTTCCTCTGTTTCTCGTCAGGATTGATGTGATTCACTGTAATGCAAAACAGAACGTTCTTTGTCTGACTTCATTGCTTCGTCTCTTGCTCTTTCTTCTCTCTCAGGTAAGCTGAAGGAGTGGACACTAATCCTTCACGGCACGTCTGAACACCCCTACCAAACCCAGGGTCCCCACAACTCTCACTCCAGGATGCTGGAAATTCCAACAGCAGGCAAGGAGCTGAAAAACCCAGATTCTGTGCCAGGAGCCCCTGAGCATGAAGAGGAGGAAGAGGAGGAATATAATGGTACTCTCAGTAATACCTAGATGAGTTTAAAAGTTTGGGTCAGTAAGGTTTTTTTTTTTTAATGTTATGCTCACCAAGGCTGTATTTATTTGATCAAAAATACAGGAAAACTGTGAAATATTATTGTGACTTAAAATAACTTTTGTTTTGTAATATATTTTAAAATGTTATGTATTCTGTGATGCAATGCAGGATTTTTAAGCATCATTACTCCAGTCTTTAGTGTCACATAATCCATCAGAAATCATACTGATGACTGAAATGTTCAACACTGTTTGTGTCACTGATCCACAACCAAAGTTACTCACTTTCAAATATTCCTGACAGTCACTCAAAATAAATCACTATCCCGGAGCATATGTTGTTCCAGTTATTCCAACAGGACACTCAACTGAGTACTTCCGAAGAGTACACATACTGCTACAGCGATTTTCTAGTCAAGAGGTGTGTTTGACTTGAAGCGACACTGCACAGGCCGATCGGTGCATGACATCAAAGTACCGCCGAGAGCAATTAGAGAGCAGACGGCTCTGTATGCTTTAGAATTACTCCCATGGTACTTTGCTGTCATACACCAATTGGTCTGTGCAGGGTTGTTTCAATTCGAACACACCTAAGAATTGGTTGCAGCAGTTTTTGAATCGCCACTGAACCGAAGAACTTTCGGACACGTCCGACACCAATGAGCTGGTGATACTGAACGTATGTGAACCTATTGTGTATGCAGGTTATATTTTAAGGTTTTATGAGCTGATCATTGTTTCTGTGAAAGTTGATAAAGACTAGTTTATGCACATGTAAAATATCCAGGTTTGCACATCCGTGCCTGTATTGGGTGCTTTAGTTGCAAAATATAAATGTAAGAATCTTGTGATTATTATGATGAATATTATTGTTACTGAAGTTATGATTACAAATTACTTTATTTGAATGTGTTTGAGTATATTTCTCATCCGCTGGAATGATAAAATTGGCATTATTACTTCATTGTGAATGATTTTTCCGCAAACTGGAAAAAACTTCATAATGTAAGGACGTAAAAGACGAAACCAGTTCATTGAAACAAACTCTCCGAAGGAACCATTTTGCGGAAAAAAAACATCTCATCACTATATCTAATATGCTGATTTGCTGCTCAAGAAAAATTCCTTATTATTGTCATTGTTGAAAACAGTTGTGCTGCTTAATATTTCTGTTGAAATGGTGATAAAAAAATTCAATTCTTTGATGAATAAAAAGTTCAAAAGAACAGCATTTATATGAAATAGAAATCTGTTCTAACACAATGTCTTAACTGTCACTTTTGATCAATTTAATGCATCCATGTTAAATGATAAGATTAATTTATTAAAATAAAAAAAATTACTGACTGACCACAAACTTTTGGACGGTAGTGTATATGTAATAATTTATTATGAACTCTTCCAAAACCCATTTAACATAATGAAAGCATGCACAAGGGGCAGGTGATGAACTAGAAACCTTTTGTTCACTTATGGACTAAAATGCTGATGTTAATAATAATAAACAAAACAACAGCTAGTAATAACAGATACAAGTTAGATGAAATATATTTGTTTGTCATTATATTTCAGGTCCGTGTCATCATGAATGTGGAGATCAGGGCTGCGATGGGCCGGACGCTGATCATTGCCTCAACTGCATTCACTTCAGTCTGGGCAGCCTCAAAACTGGCAGGTAAAGGGGTTGTCCAGAAATTTTAAATTTAAATTCAGTTTAGTTATATAGATTATTGTGGGCAGTATGTCCAATGGTTTATGACGTTTTTCCCCACTTAAAACATCTACTTTATAAAGGTACTTTATAAATATACTTAAGCAAATTTTTAAGTAGTCATATTTAGAGAATTTACATTTACATGTCAAATAGATTTACGCTCCCCCATTTTTCTTCATCTTGTGTCCTCCCCATAGGACATGTGTTAGTCACTGTCCACTGGGCTACTTTGAGGACGAAGACGCCCGCAGATGTCGTCGTTGTAACAGAGGCTGTGAGAAATGTGTCGGTCGTGGACCGAACGAGTGCAGATCTTGCCGGAGGGGTCTTTATTTCTACTCGAATGATAGTGTCTGTGTGGAAACCTGTCCCACTGGCTGCTTCCATGACGAGGGTGAGTACAACAAAGATGGGACGCCCATTGTTGCATTGCATTTATGTGTTTATTGAGCTGAACTTTCTGAATTACAATGTCTCCAATAAATTAGGTGTAGGATTTAATTTGAAACAATTTTCATTCAGATATTGCTTGTAAATTTCACAAAGAATTACAAAGAAATGATAACTCATTTAATTACATGTAAAATTGTGATGTAGAAAGACTGAAACTATATTTCCTTGTAAAACTGTATTTCCTCCAATTATCACTAATCCTTAAAGGGATCATAATGCCATTTTCGTACAAGTTAATATGATTCTTTAGCGTCTCAATGAAAACTTCGTAATATACTTTAATTAAAAATTCTCATTAGTATTGTAAGAAAACACTAATTTTACCTGGGCAAAAACAGCTCTGTTTTCAGCAAGCCATTTCAGTGCAAATGACTTTATGCTAATGAGCTTTGCTCACCCCGCCCCTCTGTTCTGTGGGTCGGTTTGACACAACACACATGGAGTGTTGTCCTTGATAACACTTGAGGGGAAAGAATGACAACGAGAGTCTCTAAAGACACATCTGTGCAACTTTATCAATTTGAACCGGAGGCCGATAAGATGACGGCCCGAACGAAATTCAAATTCAATCTTTGAATGTACTGGCAGGGTAACGTTAGTGTAGTGAGATACAAATGCTATGTGTCTACTGATGTATATGTTAGTTCATTGACAGATTGATGTTACAGCTAATGCCAATAAAGACTTTTTTCGGCAAATGTAGGTTTCAGTGATGCTTAACGTTATCCATGCAGTGTAATAACTGTTACAACACGATTTGTTTTTTGACAGTAACAGACACCATTACAAACCATCTAAAAAAGTAAGCTTAGTGTAGTGTTACCATATTAACTTTTATTACCAGCATACACAGTTTGTAATAACACAATAACCATAATGCGTTGTTCATTATAAACGTGGGATTATGAATTATATTGAGAACGTCATACATAGAAAACCATAATGTAACTTACCCTGTAGCCGCATTCATCGTGAAGCGTGCAAGCGTTTCAAACTAAACTCACTTCTTCTGGAGGTGCAGCAGGAACACGATTAGTTGGTACCGATCTTTTATTCAGGAGCAACTTTTTAGCCAAACCTGCTTTATACTGACCCTCGTTTATAAAGCAGTCCGGTGAGAAATGATTTGTGCGTCGCAAACATGACAGCATTGACGTTGATCTGTGTAATATTCCATTCGAAAACAAAACTCAGCCACTGCGTCTTCAGCGGTTCGGATTTAGGAACATTAAAATGACTGCTGTGTTTGTTATTACACATAAGAACAGAACACCACAATCGCTTAGACGGCATTCTGCTCCAGCGTATCAACAACGGTGGACTGTGATGAGCTCGCTCAGGGCTGGCCTGTGTTGAAACGCTGCTGTCAATCAACAGTTGTGGGAGGGGCGTCTGACAGTGTAGCATCACAGGGTCGAATGGCTTGATGTGAGACAAGAGAAAACATATAAGGAGATTGGGAAAAAAAACCACTGGATTTTTGGCATTATAGGATGGTTGTGTACAGGCACTGCCAACACACATTTCCATACAATCAACTTGTAAAAGTGCATGTAACACTATATGACCCCTTTAATGTTTGTTACAGTGCAACAACAAGAATGCCATAGGTCTGAGAATTTAAGACAATGTCTATAATGGTGTAGGGGAAAAAAAGGTTTTGTTATTAAGAAACAATATTTATTATATTATTGCATGTTTATTTTTTTACATGTATGGGGATATTTTCGGTTTATTTATATTTATTGATTTTACAGGCGCTGTTAGGAACACCATACTAATACTATGTATGTTACCTTTCGCCTTCAGAACTGCCTTAATTCAACATGGCATTGTTTCAACAAGGTGCTAAAAGCATTCTTTAGAAATGTTGGCCCATATTGATAGGAACGGCTCCCGTTCTACCACATCCCAAAGATGCTCTATTGGGTTGAGATCTGGTGCCGTGGGGGCCATTTTACTATGGTGAACTCATTTTCATGTTCAAGAAACCAATTTGAAAGGATTCGAGCTTTGTGACATGGTGCATTATCCTGCTGGAAGTAGCCATCAGAGGATGGGTACATGGTGGTCATAAAGGGATGGACATGGTCAGAAACAATGCTCAGGTAGGCTGTGGCATTTAAATGCCCAATTGGCACTGAGGGGGCTAAAGTGTGTCATGAAAACATCCCCCACACCATTACACCACCACCAGAAGCCTGCACAGTGGTAAAAAGGCATGATGGATCCATGTTCTCATTCTGTTTACACCAAATTCTGTTCTACCATCTGAATGTCTCAACAGAAATTGAGACTCATCAGACCAGGCAACATTTTTCCAGTTTTTAACTGTCCAATTTTGAGCTCGTACAAAATGTAGCCTCTTTTTCCTATTTGTAGTGGAGATGAGTGGTACCCAGTGGGGTCTTCTGCTGTTGTAGCCCATCCGCCTCAAGGTTGTGAGTGTTGTGGCTTCACAAATGCTTTGCTGCATACCTCGGTTGTAACAAGTGGTTATTTCAGTCAAAGTTGCTCTTCAATCAGCTTGAATCAGTCGGTCCATTCTCCTCTGACCTCTAGCATCAACAAGGCATTTTTTGCCCACAGGACTGCCGCATACTGGATGTTTTTCCATTTTCACACCATTCTTTGTAAACACTAGAAAGGGTTGTGCACGAAAATCCCAGTACCAGAGCAGATTGTGAAATACTCAGACCGGCCCGTCCAGCACCAACAACCATGGTATTAATACCTGCCTAATATTACTGAATGAAATGATGACCCAGGACAAGCTATACCTTTCAAGCATTAGGGTGTTGATGGACTCGATATACTCCATCTGTTTTGATTATCGTTCTGAATCCGATTCGGATGCAGTCTTTGACAAAACACAGATTTTCTTAGCTTTTTGATCAAAATGTAGCTCTTTTTTAATAAAAAAAAAATATTAAAAAAGAATGCATGAAGCTAGAATAAAAAGGGTTTTTTTTTTTTTTTTTTAAAGCAGAGGGTCTGTTCATTCTTTTGATATATTACATGTTCAGATATTCATAAACCAAAATATTCTGGGGACCATGACACTTTTCAAAGAAAAATGCTAGAAATCTAGAATTTTGAACAGAAGATACTTCAGCACATAGAAGGAAAAGAGAACAGTATCTGAGATGAAAATGTAATTTTTTCCCTGACAAAAACACGGTCACCACTAGTCCATCAAGATTTTTTACAGTACGCCAGTGGTAGTGCACTAGCATTGAAAACCCAATGTAGCCTGAATGACAGACAAAGGGAGTAGCAAATTCAGTTTTTATATTACTTTTAACTTTCACCGATTACCAGTGAGTGAAATATCTAGATGCATCTGGATGCAATTCATACTTGGGTATGTGCAAATTTCATCCATTAAACCTGCCACTAAACACATATCGCATCAACATCTGTTCCACATGCACGGCCCTGCATGTGTTCAACAGCCGAGGCCAGTGTGCACAAACAGTGATAAAGCAAGTCTTTCCTGGCTTTCATCGTCCTCATACATATCACAGGCGGACTGTGAAAGACACTCAATCAACAAGCTGATTTGTGGAGATAACTAGAGCTCATCTCCATCTCAGCATCTGCTATCAACAAGATGGAAACAACAAGGGACAATAACATCCCACATGCAAATGCAAAATTAGTCAGAAAGATGTAAACAACGCTCTTCTTCTGCGCTGCGCCCATGGGCTGCTACGCTTCAGTGGTGACTGATGCAAGCATGCTCTGTTCTGTAATTGTATAGGCAGTATTTCAAAGGAAAAGTTCAGCAATAAATTATTCTGACACTATTTTTTAATCCTCACTTTGTTCTAAACCTGTAAAATCACTAGGGCTGTCAACGAATATTTAAAATTCAAATATATATTCAAATACTTTTAAAAAAAACAAATTTCGAAGGTGAAAATTAATATTCGAATGAAAAAAAAAGCGGAAAAAAATGCCGCGCTAGTAGAGACGTGGCTGTCTGCTTTGCAACTGGGTGCACGCATGGGGGTTCAGGGACTGGTCACAGGAGTCACTGCTGAAAGTTGACGCGTCTTGCATGGAAGATGGCAGAAATTGCAGAGCCCAACTCGACCGCAGCAGAGAAAGAGATTTTAACCCTCCAAAATCTAGCCATGCCTGGAAGTACTTTTGGATTTTGGTCGGTAGGAGGTCAAATTGTTAAGCTGCGAGATAAAGTTGTATGCCAGCTATATAAGATACAGTTAGCATACCATGCCTCATTTTATTTAACGTTAAACAGAAACACTAAAGTGTAGGCTACTCTACTGACTGAAGAGATATTGCATGAATAAAGGATAAATGCACTGCTTTCACTGGTGTGATTATTTACCGTTGGTCAAGGAAAAGCTCCATGTTTAGCAAAGCACAGCTCGCTCGGAGCGTTCAATATGCTGTAAAACTCAATATGGTGTCAAATTAATATTAAAGGGGGGGTGAAATGCTGTTTCATGCATACTGAGCTTTTTACACTGTTAAAGACTTGGATTCCCATCCTAAACATAGACAAAGTTTCAAAAACTAATGTTGGACGTTTGATAGAGTATTTCTGTGTCAAAAATACTCCTTCCGGTTTCTCACAAGTTTCGGAGAGTTTTTTTCGAGTATGGGTCGGCTTGACGTTAATGGATCGGAAGGTCCTTGTATGGGCCGTGCGGGCTCTTCTCCCGGTAGGGTGCGCGCGCGCGCGTCACTAGCGCGAGAGAGGAAATGCACGCTGTAAACAGTAAACTGCTCTCAGCTGCAGATCCAGTCGTCCGTGAACACTTATGTCGGTTATAGACCGCGCCGCGCTCCACTTCATTCCTCCACTTTGACATTAAGCGACTTCAACGCTTCAGCACAGCATTCCGGGAAGGCAGCGCTGCATTTGAACTGATTTGAACGCAGAAATGCTTCAGTGGCATCGCAAAGTGGATCTCCACACTCCAAGAAGTGTGTTTTTGACGGAGCCGTCCCAGCGATAAAGGTTCGGTCCTGCTTTGGAAGCAGCCGGTAAGTAAAACTGCTTCAAATGTCTGTGCTGTGCTTATCGTCGCGTGAGTAAACATCAGTAAACGACACGATCGCGTGCTTCGTCATTCAAATGCACTAACGGACTTCATTGCTGTTCTATGTAACTTATAACGTTACACTACTCTGACGTCCAAAACCGTTTTGCTTGCTACTAAGGTTTGGTCGCATACAATAGTCCATAAACCGAATCATGTCATGTTGACAGGCCTCTAAATGCAGTACATACCACAGAGACGGACGTCCTGCTGTTGCTGTTTCTATTTCAGCCTCCGAATTAGATTCTGGATCATATCTATTAGCTGAGATAGCGATGGGTTTCTCCACGCTTGAGGACGTCACCGCTTTGTGCGTATTAGTCATTCTTTAGCTCCGCCCACACGATACGCCTCCAGGCGCTCTGTTTTTTCCGGAAAGACTCGGTACAGCCCATATTTCTTTTACAAATATAATAAAAGGAAAGACTTTTCGGAGATATGAAGGATGCAGTACTACTATATAGGTACTCAAGATTGACATGAGTGACTGAAACTGAGTGTTTCACCCCCCCTTTAAAGCTACACTGTGTGATATTTTCCCCATCTAGTGGTGAAAAGGTATATGACCATCCAGTGAATAATAGTTTCTGCTCCTCTCAATTACGATTTCGTTTCAACTCCT
Source organism: Pseudorasbora parva (assembly GCF_024679245.1). Classification (NCBI taxonomy): domain Eukaryota; kingdom Metazoa; phylum Chordata; class Actinopteri; order Cypriniformes; family Gobionidae; genus Pseudorasbora; species Pseudorasbora parva. The sequence continues at coordinate 49,673,887 of NC_090172.1, forward strand.
ACGGTGGCCGATTTAGTCATGGCTTCCAGTTCGACCTCTTCGGTGAGTGTTGCTTCAAGTGATGAGGTTACTTTTGAAAACTATTATAATTTGCAGTTATTTAATTTGCCAAATGATCTATGATCAAATTAATCTATGTAAAATGAATAATAGTTTTACGTTTTCGTTATTTTTAACCAGTTCATTGCTAACATCAGCTATCAGGTTCCCAGACGAATGCAAGCTAATCTTAGTAAAGTAACTTTTATCAGTGCTATTGTTATTCTGTATATTGTACGACATCACTAGCGTAAGGCAAAGTTTACATTGTAGGCTATATCATTTTCTCTAATGACCTACCAGTGCCCCATTCATAGTTGTAGGCTAGTCATAATAAGGTGTCATAGTGTGAAATATATTTACATCGTACAATAATACGTCTTAAATGAATAAGATTACAGGACAGATGTAAAAGTAAAGGTGAAAGTCTCGCTTAGAAACAGCTAACTTACACTAGCATTATCAGATTAGACTACATTAATTGTGTATACAGTAAAATAAATGAAAAATAACTAAAATTTAAAGTGCCTACATATATAGCCTACAAATTATAATGCAATTGAAATATTAATCTCATGTTATCCGTCATAGAACACGGATTTATGTTACAAGGTAAACAATACTTTTTCATCATTGTCGCGAGGAAAACTATCCTAGACGTCGTTCTAGTGTTATGCACAGCACACCATGATATAATTAGCCAAGCAACAATAAAACTTCCAATATACACAAATAGGCTGAATTAATATTACCTGTCGAGAAGAAAGCAGGCAACGTCGGCGTTCTTTTTAAAATCGTTGCTCCTCATGAGCTCTTTCCATCTTGGAAAGGCCACTCCAATATTTACGTTTGTCTTGTTGATTTGCCCGTTGCGTTGCCGTCTTAATTCTTTTTTCCACTTCCTTGGCGACTCTGGATATCCTCGAGAATAAGAGTGATCCTCCATCATCATATAGCAGCCTCAAGCAATCCTCCTCTTCACATTCTACACGTTGCCATCGAGTGTTAAAACGCGAAAAGCGAAGCTTAAATTTACGGGTATGTCCCTCTTTGGCAAATGTACTTTCAAGATGGAGGAGCAACATGGCGACCGCCATCCGAACCCTCACCTGTATGTATTTTCAATGGTATATTATAAACTTACGAGAATACTTTATTACTTGAAAGAAGTAAATATACATTAATGAGCATATATTTTTGAAAGAACTAAGTGATTTTAGCTAAGAATAAACTAAAAAAGTTACACAGTGTAGCTTTAATAATATTTGTTTAAGTCACTGAATGAAGCCTGCTAGATTTTGGGAGAAGAGTCACGATTCTCGCAACCTTAAATTGCTTGCACAAAACTTTTGGATCATGCACTCAAAGTTTGAGAGCGAGAGAGAGAGAGAGAGAGAGAGGGGTCTGCACTCTGCAGTCTAATAGTTTGAATATTCGTGTTTTTTTAGAGGGAATATTCAAACGTCATTTCTGAGCAATTTTGACAACCCTCACCTAAAGGATTATTAGAAACACCATACTAATACTGTGTTTGACCCCCTTTCGCCTTCAGAACTGCCTTAATTCTACGTGGCATTGATTCAACAAGGTGCTGAAAGCATTCTTAGAAATGTTGGCTCATATTGATAAGATAGCATCTTGCAGTTGATGGAGATTTGTGAGATGCACATCCAGGGCACAAAGCTCCCGTTTCACCACATCCCAAAGATGCTCTATTGGGTTGAGATCTGGTGTTCATATATTAAAATTGTTTCTCTATATTTTGTAGACACTTTTAAACTTATGTGAATAACTTATCAGCTGTTACCATGATAATGCAGACAATACAGAGTTGCAATGTGTAAACTTAAAAACTAATCTTATCATTCTAAACTTGCTTTGTAAGAAAAATGGGGTTTGTCTAACATTTATACTACATAAATGTATGAATTATGTCTTATTTAATTCTATAAACTATAATACTGATCTGCCAACATTGTCGCTATATGATAAATTAAAATAAGCTGATAACATCACTGTTTTCTCCAGTACAACTGTACAGCCAAATCTAATTTTGTCGCAATATTATCCTGTTTGACACTGTGAAGCTGCTTTGACACAATCGTGATTGTAAAAGCGCTATATAAATAAAGTTAATTGATTGATTGATACTGTGATTTTACCGGTGTTCCTTTGCGGAGCTTAACAGAATCTTATGAGCAGCAAGCTTTAAGGAAAGCTAGGAGTATTATGAGAGATGATACACACCCCTGGAACATACATTTTGAGCCATTGCCCTCAGGCAGATGTTTAAGAAGTATCAAGTGTTTGAAAAATCTATAAAAGTTCCCTTTTGTACCAGAAGCCACTCGTATTTGTAAATAAAGTATTCTTGAGGTGTTTTCTTTTTCTTTTTTTGTGTGAATTTTATTATAAAGCATGGTGCATTGGAATGTTGTAATATGTGGGTATGTGGGATATGATTGTTTTAATGTATGAGTTTTTTTTAGTTGTGATGTTCTACCACTGCCCTAAAATATTTGCCTCTTGTGGGACTAATAAAGTAGTTATTTACTAACTAACTAACTAACTAACTAACTAACTAACTAACTAACTAACTAACTAACTAACTAACTAACTAACTAACATTATCCAACCATCCCCATTTGAAAAATACAAGGCTCTTCATTATTGATGTGTTTAATAAATACTGATCAAAACTTTAGATACCCAAAATATAAGATGGTAAATAATTAATTAATGAGTTTTCAATACAATATATAACCGAGGATATAATTGTACCCCCAAGTCGAATAAATCTGACACAAAATGATATCTGCAATCCCACATTTCGCTGCCTGGATTCCAATTGTTCTCAACATGTTCAGTGTGGTCTTGCAGTTGTGAGAGCAGAAACGAAAGCTGCTGCCCGGTGTGTTTTTCCATTTTCTCCTGTCACGTTCATATGTAAATTGAGTGAGCTTATTCTATCTATTAGATCAAAAGATCTGAAAAACTAAATATACATTTACCTGCCAATAAACCCTCCCCTAGAAGTGGTTGAAAGTGGACAAAACGGTTATGTGTCTGGCTCGTCTACTTGTAATCAGATCAACCAAAAGGCATCTTAAAGGTGCCGTTGAATGATTTCAAACAAAATGGTAAATTGCTCTCTGATATCTACATAGAGAGTATGTGGCTTATTTAAGGGCAAAAATAGAAAGATACAGTTTTACAGGTCCATTTACAACCCTATAATTTGTCCCTAGGATGTAGTGCTCTGTTTTTGCCTTATTTGGAAGAGTCATTAATATTAATGTTTAGCTCTGTTCTGATTGGCTTATTTCAGCAGCTCCCAGCACACAGCAGCTAAGCGGCTCGTGAGTCCTGACCGTCCTGACAGAACAAAGACCGACTGAATGACACTTTAAGCAGAAGTACAAACATTAAACATCTCAAATGGAGATTACTAAAATGCAGCTTTCTTGTTTATTAGTGTTTTAAGATCGTCCGTGCGTGAAAGCTCGCTCGCATGCGTATGGTTGCCAGATTGTACGTTTAGGTAAAACACTGGATAGTATACGTGTTCTTTTCACAGAAAAGCTCTGATTGGGGGATTTAAATTACTGAAATTTGGCAACCGCACGAACGCTCTTCATTCCCTCAGACAAAACCCAAACGATATTGCATGTTTATATAACGTTAGTCACAATGTAGGCTACGCAGTGACTGTGATGTACTCTGAAATACAAGCATGCAAAAACATCATACTTAAAGGGTTAGTTCACCTAAAAATGAAATTGATGTCATTAATAACTCAATGTCGTTCCACACCCGTAAGACCTCATCATCAGAACACAGTTTAAGATATTTAATATTTTAGTCCCCGAGCATATGCAGTCTATGCACACTGTACTGTCTGAAATCAAACTGCTGAAATCACGTGACATTGGCGATCCAAATCATTGATCGATTTGCTGATTCATGGGCGTTTGAATCTTTATTTGAGGTTTGAAAACAAACGCGGAAGAGAAGACTGATGCTGAATAAAGTCGTAGTTTTTGTTATTTTTGGACCAAAATGTATTTTCGATGCTTCAAGAGATTCTAATCGACTAACTGATGTCACATATGAACTACTTTGATGATATTTTATTAACTTTCTGGACATGGACAGTAAAGTGTGCATTGACTGCATATGCTCTGGGACTAAAATATAAAATATCTTAAACTGTGTTATGAGGATGAACAGAGGTCTTACGGGTGTGGAACAACATTAGGGTGAGTCATTAATGATATAAATTTCATTTTTGGGTGAACTAGCCCTTTAAGTTCTCAAATATATATATATATATATATATATATATATATATATATATATATATATATATATATATATATATATATATATATATATATATATATATATATATATATATATTTACAAAATAAATAGACTTGTCAAATGGCTCGTTTTAACTTATATGGTGGAAAAGGTGACGTTTGCTTGAATGATCGAGTAAACGATCTGTAAGCAATGTATCTACGGTTGTATTGTAATACAAAATAATATTATCTTTGTCATGGAACACTATTAGACTATTTAGTTTTGTATGGTTCATGGAGTTTCCTATTGTTACTGTACTAGCATCTTGCGTTATCTAGACAATGTTGTCTCCCTAAGAAACTTTCAATTTAATCAGAAAATTGTTTTAACAGTCAGTAAGTGGATAAATCACTAGGCTACTCACTGCTTCCAGGAATACAGTTGCCCCTTTCTTCAGTTTAAGACGCTGAGTGAAGCTTGCTTGAAATGGGCCGAACAATGAACGATCTTGAATTAAATTGTTGTGGTATCCGATTATAAACATCAACCATGACTGTTGACATTTTTTATTTGTGGGAAGGGTAGCATAGAAAAGTCCTCACGTCTCCTGCACAGCCTTGAACATGACACGTGTGTCCATGAGAGCTGCCGTTTTCACTAATCTCGCGTGATGCTTGTTTACCTGCAGTCCTGATGATTCGCTCCGTCAGTTCCACCTGACAATGCACGTTCGGACAGATGCAAATGTTGGGGGCGTCCATATAAATGATCCCCAACGACTCCATCATGGTTGGCGTTATGTTGAGAATCACTTTTTTTCCCCTGGTGTTTTTCATGCACGAGATTTACATAAGAAGTAGGAGGCAATGATGTTCGAGACTCACAGTATGTGATGTCCATGTACTGAACTCTTATTATTTCATTATGGCAAGGTTAATTAAATTTTTCATTCTAGGGCACATTTAAAGGTCCCATTCTTCGCGTGTTTTCGAAGCTATGATTATGTTTACAGTGTGCAATATAACATGAGTTCATGTTTCGCGTGGAAAAAAACTGTATTTTTCACACAATTTACTTATCTGTACAGCGCTGTTTCCTCTGTCCTAAAAACGGCCTGATGATTTCCTTGTTCTATGAAGTCCCTCCTTCAGAAATACGTAACGAGTTCTGATTGGGCCAGCGCTTCCCGTGTTGTGATTGGACAGCAGCTTAGAGCACTTTGCCCGGAAAGGTCCCGCCTCTTACCATAACGGGGAGATGCAAACGCTGAATGTGCGCTCTTCTCCACGTGGGAGAGCAACAAGGCCACGCCCCCTATTTTGCGTGTTCTTGTGGGCGGAGGGTTAGTCAACAAACGGTTCTAGTGACGTCATTACATCCCTGCACTTCCTGCTGTAGTCCAAACCGGCCGTTCGCTGTAGGCTTTGAAAGGGAAATTCTGTTAAATAAAATATCTCGCTTGGCATTGAACTTTGAGCTTTATAATTTTACAGGTTTTATTTATGCTCTAACAGCAACATTACACACTACATTTACATTACATTTACATTTAATCATTTAGCAGACGCTTTTATCCAAAGCGACTTACAAAAAAGGGTAGAGCAATAGAAGCAACGAAACAAACAAGGCCAACAACCTGTAAGAGCTGTAAGAAATCTCAATTAATTAGCACAGTACACAACATTTATTTATTTTTATTTTTTTATAGCCAGCTACAACAAATACTCACGTACGGAAAATACAGAACACTGGATTTTGATAGCTATGATATCAAACACTAACTAATAAAAGTTTGAAAGATGGAATCGCGAAGAACGGGACCTTTAATTTCAGGTGTAAACAGGGCCTGAGTCTATTTGCCACTCAGTGGGTGTAACATGAGTGATGCATGCCTACTCTTATGTCATGTGCATAACCTCTGAGTTGTACGCTAGAATGTCTGTCTTTGATTATCTATGTGATCTTTCTGTCACTTTTCGTTTCCAGGCCAGAGACGTTGCCTGAAGTGTCATGAGAACTGTTTGAAATGCTTGAGAGATGCAGACAGATGCACCGCCTGTAAAGATGGTTACAGGTAATACAAATTAAAAACAGAGCTGTTCTAATTTGCAACGTTCACTGCAACAACAAAAAAATCATCCTAATCAACATTTGCACAAAACTAATTAGAAAGAAATGTCCAGTGTTGAACTGTTGAACCATTATGTATTTAAAAGTATCTTCTAACCTTTCATTTTTCTTTCGCAGAACTGTGACTCCTTTTTGCACAATATATATTGAGTTATGAATTCTCAAGACATACTGGTGCTGATGAAATGGCGTAAGAATTGAGGCTTTGGGGTTTTTAGTCGGTTTAGGACATCTAGGATTCATCTGGTCATCTTTATGTATGCTGTCTTTGCTGTGGTTTAGACGAGCCGTACTGAGACAGAACGGGCTTTAGTTCTTGAAAGGCAGTCTGGTCTTGTGAAGGGTAAAGCGCTGCGTGCTTTATGCCGTGACCTCTCTTGCAGCATTTAATCTGTCAGGGTTATATATCGTGATGTGCTGTGTTTTGAAGCACGGATAGAGACCGAATGCCTGGAGTCTTTTAGATTCACTTTCTCTGCGTCACACTTGCTTGAATGATTATTGAAACGGTTCTCTTCCTCAGTCATTTTCAACCACTGACCCACAGTTTCCTAACAAAACAGTTATTTTAGCCAAGTTAAATCAACTCAGCATGAAGAAGATTGTAAAGTTGATTGTAGAGTCTTGGTTTCAGATTCACTGGTATCTCTAAATATATAATTTACTATAACAGTTTTAGTTTATGTGCCATATTTAGAGCACTAAAAGATTAAAGAAGCCACATCTACATTTTTGGAGCTAGAGCTATCACAATTACAGTTTATGTGGAGATTAATTGTGAAACAAAGCAATTTACAACTTAATTTACTATTTTTGTGTATGATGGTTACAGTGTGAAATAGTGTATAATTTTCATTAAGGGTTTAGGAAAATAATGCATGTTTAAGGCTGCATTTACACTGCAGGTCTTGATGCACAATTCCGATTTGGTGACTATATCCAATTTTTCGCTTACATCATCTTTTCAAAAGCGACCCGTATCTGATATTTGCATTTACACTGTACACGGGCCCAAGACGTTCTTAACCGGTGAAAGGAAGTAAAACAGCGCAATATGCAATGGATGCAGACAAAATGATTGTACAATGTTTTGCTGTCTGCACTGTTCCACACATCTTTAAAGGTCGGCGAAACATTTCTCTCGTAAGGCGGAGAAAAAGAGGAAAGCCCTTGACAGGGTTGCCAGGTTTTCACAACAAAACCCATCCAATTGCAACTGAAAACTGTGTTAAAGTATCCCAATTCTGCATGAAAACCGCGGACTTGGCAACACTGGGCCTTGATCACAGTTTGTGTCCACCTGAGTTGACGTCATTCGCCTCCGTCCTTTTTTCAATGACGTACGAGTCGCATTTACTGAGGAATACCCGATCTGTCCGCTTACATGGCAGACGCAAATGCACGTATCCGAATCATTTGCATCAAATGCATCCGTATCCGATTTATTACCACATATGAGTAAGACCTGAATCCGATCTGAGGTATTCATCCGTTTTTTTACTGCTTACACGTTCACATGTCATAGCCGATCTGTGGCACATGAGAGGCAAAAAAATCGGAATTGTCACTTGAACCATGCAGTGTAAATGGGGCCTAAGTGACAAGTGTAATATTCTTAATATTAAAGTAATTTATTTACTTTTTAAAATATATAATGAAAGTCAATTTTGTTATAATTTTGTTAAAATAACAATTCAGAATTTTAATGTAACTATTTTTGTGCATTTTGATGAACTTCTATTAATTTAATAATATTAATTGTTAAACAAAACTGCATTTAACAAATTAATTTTCCGTTTTTGTGCATGTTGGTTACAGTGTGAATTTGAAAATAATATAATATTCTTATGCAAAATAAAAAATAATGCAAAGTGACAAATAAAATATTCTTAATATTAAAATACATTTTTTCCATAATATATAATGGAAATTCCACTTTGATGTTATAATAATTACGGTAAACAGTATTTTTTTACGTGCATGTTGGTTACAGTGCCAACTTGGAAATGATTTAATATATATATATATATATATATATATATATATATATATATATATATATGTATATATATATATATATATATATATATATATATATATATATATATATATATATATATATATATATATATATAATATTATATTATATATATATATATAGAATATGAAAGTCCACTGTAAAATAATAATAATCATTATTATGAAATATAGAATTTTGCTAATTTACAATTATATATTTAGTTGCTTGGTGTTTGTAGTCTTGAAGTTGAATTGAAAAAGTGTTAATATGTAAATATGTCCATGAGGGATTTTTTTTGACATACCTGTTGTTTTTGCTTTTAATGACATAGAAACATTGCAGTGAATTGTGATATGGTTTTAATCTTTCTCTCTTCTTCTTTTTTCCCCCTGATTAAAGTCTGGCGGGAATGACCTGCGTTCCAAAGTGTGCCAATGGAACTTATTTTAACTTGGAAGAAATGAAGTGCAGCCCTTGCCACATATCTTGCTCCACATGCACAGGTCATTTTTTACTCTATTCTGTTCTATTCTACTTTGCTGTCGTACTGTAAATATCACAGTCACAAGTAATTTGACAGCCATTATATTCAGAACAAACTTACAATTTTATACAATGAATGATTAACAAAAATTCAGCGTAGTATCTTGAAGGTCAACACAAATGAATTGATAATGGCCTAATTTTTCAGCATTTCTCAACTCTGGTCTTCAAGGTCGAACATCCTGAATAGTTCAGCTCCAACCCTGAACAAAAACACACTAATTAAGGTCTTCCGTCTCATTCAGAATCAGAGCAGTTCGCTCACGGGACATTGCAGATGCAGAGCCGACACAAATATAACTCAAAGTTTATGAAATGAACTGAATGCAGAAGTAGAGGAATGAGATCAGATGTCTTCTCTAACTTGCTTACCACAGGAGCAGAATCAATTCGCAGTGAGAAACGCAAGAGTAAAGAGTTTGTCTTGTTTTCAGGACAGCAGGAGTGAAAGAGCCCCCACCAGGCCTGTATCACTATTGCTGCTCAGCCATAGAACTTAATTAACTTAGTTCATTATACCAACTCACCAGAGACGCCTGATAAGCCGTGAGTTGTTTGCTTTTCAAGTTCTCTGAAATGTGGAGAGCTGATGTTATAGACACAGCGTGGCGGAGGGAAGTAAATTGACAGATTAACCCGAATATGTGTGTGTTAGTGTGTGTGTTTCTACCTCATTTAACATAGTAATGGACTCAATTCCAACCCCTATATTGAGCTGCCTATGTAGGCAGCATTTTAAGACATAAAGTAGGAAATATTATGCATGGCATGCATCATTCATGGAGATGGTGATCCCACAATGCAATGCAACATACTCCATATAAACTGAGACTTGTTAACTTCATCCAATACTCTCTTTTTTGGAGTTTCAAAGCATTTCAGTCAATTAAAAAATGTCTTATTTTGTGTGACTGTATTTATGGCTGTCTGTTGAAAGCAATTGCATGTGCAGCACGATTTTTTTCTATGTTTTTAAAAGAAGAATCTTATGCTGCGTTGATTTGATCAAAAATTAAAACAGTAGTATTGTGAAATATTATTACGATTTAAAATAACGGGTTTCTATTTAAATACAGCTCTGAAAAAAATTGAGACCACTTAACATTAATTTCTCAATGTTAAGTGGTCTCTTAATTTTTTACAGAGCTGTATATATTTTAAATGTAATTTAATCCGGTGATTCAAAGCTGAATTTTCAGCATCATTAGTCCAGTCTTCATTGTCACAGGATCCTTCAGAAATCATTCTAATATGCTGATTTGCTGCTCAAAAAACATTTCTTTTAAAATTCAAAAGAGCAGCTTTTATTTGAAATATAAATATTTTGTAACATTTTAAATGCTTTTACTGTCAGTTTTGACCGGTTTAATGCATTCTTGATTAAAGTATTAATTTCTTTCAAATGGAGGAAAATTTTACTGACCCCAAATGTGCATTTGATGATTGTGTGCAAGTACCTTTCAAAGAGATCAAATGGTTGACCTATAGAACAAAGTCTCTCATAATCTTGCTTTAATCTTAAAGATGAGCTGATCAGTTGACAAGAACACAGGCAATAAAGTCGCCTTTGGTCTGATCTTGATGTTCAGCAAATCATCTGTTATCTTCAGCTGATACTGGTACATTGTAGCAGGCCAGTGATGTTGTGCTGATTAATGATAACATTGTTAACATCAGCGTCTGTCACCAGACATCCCAAACACGCCTCAAGCAAAGACCCCAATGAAACACAAATATAAATAACAGAAAACCGATTCTAGACCGCCAGCGTTGAGCTAATAGTGTGGTTGTGTTTGCAGGTCCGGAACTGGAGGAGTGCATTCAGTGTGCACCTGACTTCTTACAGCAGGAGTGGCGGTGTGTTCGGACGTGTGCTCCCGGGTACTACAGGAGCGAAGCAGCGGGATTCTCACAGAGGATGTGCCGCAAGTGAGTCATGCACACGTCTCAAATGACGATTGTGCTATTGAAAGTTGTTCCTTCAGACAGAAATAAAACCGCCTTTCCACTGCACATGACCTTTGGACAAAACTGCTGGAATTCTCCCCACAGTGGCAGGCGTAATGAACCGTCATTATTATCATATGAGGCAACAAGCTCATTCTCAGCTCTAGATATCTAGCCTAGATATGCAGTTAAAGTATTTTAACGGCCCCAATTACATTTGCAAAGTTACAAAGCACAAATTCACTTCAAAGGGAGTTATTCTTTATATCAGCAAGCACTGTTTCTGAACTTCCTGAAACACCTTCATGTAGTCTTTCTTCTGGGAACGTACATGTCACAATATTTCTTATGTAAATAATTCACACCTAAGGTAAAAGAGGGGCGGGCCTGGTTGAGCTGTGTCAGTAGTGTGTTGAAACTCAGGGTTATGGTAATTTCTTAAACATGCTGAAAGTGTTGACCAATCACTGGTCCAGCTGACCAATCAGAGCACATTGTGCTTTTCAGAAGGAGGGGCTTCATAGCGACAGGTGCTAAACAGAGCTTTACTGACCGACTGGGGAGAGAGGTACAGCAACAATGGGAATAAATTGTTTTTTTTTTTAAACATTAAAGCATAGAAATCTATTACTATTATATAAAAAACCCCAAAAAACAATCAAGACTTTAGAAAAGGACATAATAGTCCATTTTTTAAAATTCTCATCTTGTGCAAACTGATTTATTTGAAAATAAATAGGAATTTGCCCCAAAAACAGAAGGTTAAATGTGAATGACAGTTAAGTAAAGCTTGACAGACAAAATGGTGGATGGCAACAAGGCTTCTTAGTGCAGCGATTTGATTGGCTATTTGGGCTGTCACAGTTGGATTCCTGAGTTATGAATATGCATTTTATACGTTTTTGAAGACCTTATGATACTTTTTAAATGAAAATGCATTTCTTTAAACATTTTTATTAAAGGGGTGGTTGCATGTGATTTCACTTTTTTAATTTTAGGTAGTGTATAATGTTGCTGCTTGAGCATAAACATCATCTGCAAAGTTACAGCGCTGAAAGTTCAATGCAAACGGAGATATTGTCTTTTAAAGTTATGGCAATTTATTGCCTGCAAAAACATCCGGTTTGGACTACAACAAGCTTCTTCATGGGTTGGTGATATCATAAACCCTTGCTAGTCTCCGCAGATGTGACTTCTGCCCGTAATGGTAAGAGGCGTGGCGTTTACGGACAACCTGTGCTTGGCACTTCAGCCAATAAAAATACACGAAACTACATTTGGCCATCTGACCAATCTAAGAACATTGCGTTTTTCAGAGGGATGGGCTTCATAGAAGCAGGAAGCAAACAAGCCGTTCAAAGGACAGTGGAGACAGCGATGTGGCATAAAGGGAAAATATAAGAAAAATACGCCGTTTAAAAAAAAAAAAAAAGTATTTAGACATGTTATACTGCACCCCATTACACAACTAAGCCTAGATAAAAACACAGAACCACCCCTTTAAGTTATTTGTGATGACAATTATTTATATTTAAAGCTCACAAAATGTTTTACATTCTTGTCAAGCACAATTTCAAGAAATAAGGCAACCAAGGTAACCTCAAGCTAACATCTCTCTCAGGTCACCCTCTTTGTGTCCGACTTTAATGCCTTCAAGGCCTTTTCTCATTTTTTTAATATTCATTACATTTACATTCTTAGCTACTGATTATGGAATTGGAATTGTTGGAATCAGAATCGTTGCCTTGGTGATGGAATTGTGTGCTTGGAATTTACATTGGAATTCTTTTCTCTGGCAGAAATGTTAACATATACTGAGGTCTAATAGCAATCACTATTAAACATGTGTTTTTTCTTCTTTTTTTTAAAATTGAATTCATGTGTCATGTAAGGCCGCCCAAATCGTCTCAATGGAGGCTATGGTGAAGGTCGCTGCGCGTTTGTCTTTTCAGCAGGGAAAAGGGATTTTATTCCAATTCCTCGTTACCTGACTCCATTTAATCATAATTTAGAATTTAGGTTAGAATGGCATTTGGTTATTTGGTCATTTATATTTAATAGTTTAAGTACACATTTAATTATTCCGTTTTAACCCTTTGTTAAAATTATGCCCGTTTATAACCTGAATAATTCCAGAGCAAGTCAGAATCATTCAAAGTGTAACAATTTATTAACAGTCAGGTAAATGTAAAAGGCCAATTACATAATCAATTCAAAAGTAGCCTAATCCATACATAACATCAAATACTCTGAAGTAAATCGTGAAATGTATACCTGACTTCTGAAAATTACATAATGCTGGCTATCTTGAAACGTCCAGCATTACAGGCTGACCTGACTACAGAATCGAGCCCTGAGCTCTCTGCAACATTTCCTTAAATACCCAGAACCAGATACATAGCCAGAACCATTTGAAACTCTTTCAAATGGAAACACTAGTTCACAATAGGAATTTGCATTAATCAAGTCCTATAGACTTGAGAAAAAGAGAGGCCAAATGGCTGAAAGCCACACCCACCATACACCAAGGTAAGATATCTTTGAACTCTTAAAACATTTAGGATGTTCTAGTTTACTTCTGTGGAGTTGAGATATTTGTACCAGTCGCACTGAGACATTTCAAATGATATCAAACGCATATAATACTGTATCGTGACGATTGACATTGTAACAAAGAGATTTCTTGGACATTTCAGGGGATCTCAAGTTTGGGGGAGCAGGAGTTTGGGGGACGTTTCATGTGAAAGGAAAGGCATGTAAATTTCGAGTCATTCGTAGATTCGAGTCATTCGTAGATGGTTCACTCAGTGTGGTGTCGTCTCGGACAGAGACGCTAACTGTATGAATGAGTTCAGATGCTAATTTCCTTTGTTTTCTCAGAGCGATTAGACATTTCGGCATCTAGTAGGTTTTTCCAGCCTTACAGTCATTACATATGTTATTTAACAACAGTTTGAGAAGTTTTTACAATTCTACAAAAATATGAAGTTTACAAAGTTCTTTTTTTTTTTAGTCTAAGCTTGCTTTTTTTTTATCACCATATCAATGATCGATAAGCTATCGGGTTTGTAGATAAAATCAGAGAGAACCAGCAGAGCTCTCTCATGTATAGATGAGATTTATAACTCCATCACACCGTTTTAGTTTCCTATAATGTGCAGCATAAGGGTGGCGGGAGAGGATAGCCGCCTCTGCACTGCACAATTTATAAATCAACACTCTTTTGCTTTATGAACGCTGTCTAAAGCAAATAGAGGCTTTTATGAAGGTCATGGATGGTGATTGCAGTAGAGACGGGTTCTTCTCCGAGTGCAGTTGATGTTCACTGGAGGCAAATAGATCAGACAGCCGTAAAACAGAGGTAAAGTGTGGCCCTGAGGTAACCAATCTACAGTGGAAGACAACCAGTTTGAACTCATATACCAGCAAATGACAAAGTACGTATAGTAAATACTGTATAAGTGCCGAGAGGTCACATATGGAGTGCCAAGGACAGTTGTTCTTTTTAACAGTACAACTGTTATGAATGGCCTTAGAGCTGTTGTCATTTTTTACATCAATCAGCTTGTATATTTTAATGATAAATTATCCTGGTAAATTGTAACTGGTTTAGAGAGTGGCTTACATGCTTTACTTGAAGATTTGTTATTGGAAGAACTGGTTGTGTATGTACAAGCTCATTATCCATTTTGTGTGAACTTTTTCTTTACACGTTCACTGCCGTTCAAATGTTTGAGCTCATTGGAATAATTGTTTGGGAAGAAATTCATACTTTAATTCATCAAAGTAAGATGCATTAAAATTGAACACAAAATTTAAGACATGTATAATGTTACAATAGATTTCTATTTAAAATGAATGCTGTTCTTTTGAGTTTTCTGTTCATCAAAGAATATAATTTTTTTTATCATGGTTCTTACAAAAATATTTTCAACATTGATAATAATCAGAAATGCTTCTTGAGCAGCAAATCAGCATATTAGAATTATTTCTGATGGTTAATGTAACACTGAACACTGAAGTAATCACAGGAATAAATTACTTTAATATAATATATATAAAAAAAAATGTAATAGTAGTTCACAATATATTTCTGTTTAATTATACCAAATAAATTCAGCCTTGGTAACTATAAGATTTTTTTTTTTTAAATATAAAATAAAAACTAAAGTATCTGTAAAATTTTGCAATTTTTGATTCCAAATTAAAGCTACACTGTGTAACTTTTTAAATGTATTCTTAGCTAAAAACACTATATTTACTTCTTTTAAGTAATAAAGTATTCTCATAAGTTAATAATATGCCATTGAAAATACATACGGGTGAGGGGTTCGAATGCCGGTCGCCATGTTGCCCCTCCATCTTGAAAGTACATTAGCCAAAGAGGGACATACTCTTAAAATTCAAGCTTCGCCTTTCGCGTTTTAACACTCGATGGCACCGTGTTGAATGTGAAGAGGGGGACTGCCATGTTAATCTTGGACTAAATCGGCCACCGTAGGAGTTAAAACGAAATCAGAATTGAGAGGAACAGAAACTATTATTCACTGATGGTCATGTACCTTTACACCACTAGATGGGGGAAAATATCACACAATGTAGCTTTAAAGGAACAGTTAACCCAAAAATGAAAATTCAGCCATCTGTTTGGAACTTTTCCTTTAAAGGGGTACTTCAGCACTGGGAAGATGAATCTGTATTTAAACTGGGTCATTATTGTAGTAGAACTATGAAATTATTTTTGAATTTGGTGCCTTCTAAACTGAGAAAATACAGAAAATGGATTTTTGTCTCATGGGGATGAAAGACTACAATTCCCAGAATGCTTCACTGCCCTGTGAGGCCATTCCCAAAGCCACCGCTGCTGGATTACTGTGACTGAGTTGGAGAAGACACTACAATTAAAAACTGAACATGTCTGTTCAATATAATGATCGAGTCGCCGTGTGAGTCTCACAGCACAATGCTGCAGGAGTCAGATTACATTTAACATCATAAATTATTTGATGTGCTCTCGTGGTAATCGCGACCACACTCGTGGCATACATTCACAGCGCGTGTTCAGTCTGGCGCATTTTCAGTTCATGCCTTTGGAAGCTTAACTTTTATATAAAGTAATTTGAGAAGTTAAAACACTTACATTGCTCAGCATAGGTCCGTTTAATGCCTGCAGCTGCAAGCTGAGCTATGAGTGCGATCTCCCATCCCCCATGTGCAAGTTGAAAATGTGGAAATGGCTCCCTCTGCTGGCTGTAGTCTTTAGCCTTTGGCCAAACATTCCAAAGATGACGCAAATATCGTTAACTTGCGTCATTGGAGTAATTTTTCCAGAAATAAAATTCATAAATCTCTTGTCTCAGGGGGATATGAGGGGGGTAAGCACAATCATTTGAATATACTCCAGGGTTTCTATTGATACAAAGCCATATGCTAATCGCTGAAGTAACCCTTTAATATGCATATAAAGTCAATAATGCCATAGAGAAAACAATGTTTGTCAGATATTTTGCAGCATTATCAGTCTGACTCTCAGTTGCAGTGGTCCGGTGTGTGACTGAGACTTGCACTTAATGAGCATTAATTCTCTCTCACAGTGAACGCTCTGAGCTGTCAGAAGCACATTTGGGTACTTTATATGGTGCAGCTGAATTAACAAGCTCTAAACTAAGTTCAGCCCCATAAACGTGAGCTCAGTGTTCCTCCTTCGAGATCCAATGTCACAGTCTGACTCATATCAACTACAGTAACTAATACTAAAAAGTACTAAAACGACACTTTATGATTCAAGGCATGCACTTTTTACGGCTGTCACTCACTGGCATTGATGCATTAGACCTGGTTGGCTACACACCTTCATACATATTCATGTAATGGTGCTCCTGTTCTGTTCGCCTGGCTTCCCTCGTGTTTTCAGGAAATATGTCATTTTCATTTATCTTTTTAGACATGAAAAGTGGAAACTCATGTGAAATTTTTCTGTCCATCTTCAGGTGTGAGGAGAACTGTTTGAGTTGTCAGGGTCCTGGAACGAGCTGCACGCAATGCAAGGATGGATACAGCCTCATCAGTCGGACGTGTATCATGAACGCCACATGTAACAACGGTACGCTGCTTTCAACAGCTGTCGCTTTTAATGTTTGCTGTACTCCGGTGTTTTTCACATTTAGACACAGATCCCATCAGCAGATTACGAGGGCAGCTGGAATGAGTCACACAATTAAATTATATATTTATTTTATTAAAGACACAATGGCCCTCATTTATCAAAAGTGCGTACACCAAATTTCCAGCGTACACCTTGCGTACACCCAAACCCACGGTGACTTTGAGATTTATCAATATGGACGTTGGCGTACAGCACGCTCAAATCCTACGCCAGCTCAGGAGGTGGTGTACGCACGTTTGAGTTAGTGGGAAAATGCGCAGAAAAACAATTCCTAACACCACAAAACACACTGACAATATATGCTATATGACCCACTGTTAAAAACCACAACAACAACATTCAGTGCTTATTTTTGTGCAACATGAACGTCAATGTTTAATTTGTGTGACTTTACCAAAGCGTTTGATTTGTAGGCATATGTATTCCTCCAGTCGCGAGCCTGTGCGCTTTATCTGACGTTTCAGGCCCGCCTGGCCCGGCGGACTGGGACTAAAATAATTCAGACTGACAAAATAATAAAAATGACCTTCTTCTTTTAAATAATAATAAAAATCAATAAAACGACATTCTTCTTCTAAATAACAAGCGTCATTAAGAATAATAATCATGATAATAATAATAAGAATCTTACAAATCGTCATGTAAATATTATTGTGAATGAATGGTAGTACTCCACATCACATCATCATCACTATTGTACACCCCAATACATGTGCCGTGATACAAAATTAAATGCTAATTGTTTCAAAACGTGCTGTAAAATAATGCATTGGGATGGTAATTTATCATCCAAACAGCTTTAAACTGCTGGAGTGCGCTTCTCAACCTCCACACTATTAATAGTAGCCTACTCGTTATTTTGTTTTTGTAGGTGCCTTTAATCCCACTCTTTAAACTCCCAAATAAAACAATTTCGGTTTTTTTTCCACTTCACTGGTAATGGTCTCGATGGGCGCGTCTCAATCATCTCACTAGTTCAATAGTCAGGGCACTGATCAGGGAGTCAGCCCATTGACTTATGTCCTAATCAGTGCCCTGACTAATGGACTAGTAAGATGATTGAGCGTGCCCAATCTCCACGTCGGAGAAGTTTCGCTTCTTTGCCGTCTTCTGTTTGTCCATGGCGTAAAATGAGGGCGTGGGGGAGGTGGAGACTTGAATATATAGGGGCGTGTTATTCTAATGACGATCGTTTTCAGCCGCCGCATTTATCAAGGGCAGGTATTGCGTACACCTGGATTGCAGAGGTGCGCACAGCTTCATAAATCAGGTGATGAGAGGAGTGTAAGCATAATCTTACGCCAACATATACACCCGTTTCTACGCAAGATTGATAAATGAGGGCCAATGTGTATGAGTTTTGGATTAAAATATCCAAAAACCACTAGAACAATGTTATATATTTTGTTGACTTGTGTACATTATCACAAGAATGTTTAAATCCAGAGGAATAAGCAATTTTAACCAGGGCATGGACCGTGTCTGTGAGTCGCGTTACCCTCGATTTCTGCTTACAACAAGTATAATATCCATTACGCCAATTGAAAGTTCCCACAATTCACAAAAACACAACGTGTGTGTGTTTAAATTAACACAATGTAAGTCAATGGAGGCATTGATAAACATGCTAAAAACGGCATTGATAAACATGCTAAAAACGGCATTGATAAACATGCTAAAAAGCGTTTATGCGTCTTCATAGCATGCCAAAATTGCATACGAATTGGCATATCATACATACACTCTTGTTTCAGAAGAAAAGGTTCTATATAGAACCAATAAAAGGTTCTATCAGCGCTACGTATTTGAAACCCCTAAAAGTTTCTATATAGAACCCTTTTTACGTGCCTAAAGGGTTCTTTCTTGTCCTTTCTTGAACCTTTTTAGCATAAAGGGTTCTTTGGAGTTGACTCTAAAGGCTATTTTTTAAAACCTTTTTAGCATAAAAGTTGAACTACAAAGAACCTTTTATGCTAAAAAGGTTCTACAAGGACAAGAAAGAACCCTTTTGGCACTTAAAAAGGGTTCTATATAGAAACTTTTAGGGGTTCCAAATACGTAGTGCTGATAGAACCTTTTCTTCTAAGAGTGTACACCATTTGATGAGATCAGTCTGTATATTGGATGGATGCACTTTTTTGAGCTTCAAACACAATGGACCCCGTCACTGCCGTTATAAAGCTTGGAAGCATCAGGATATTTACTAATATAACTCTGATTGTGTTGATCAGAAAAAAGAGTCTTATACACCTATGGCTTGACGGTCAGTAAATCATTGAGTTATTTTCCTTTTAAAGTAAACTATTTCTTTAAAAAAACAAATTTATAATAGTTACTATAACACTGCAAGACGCAGTGCAATGGTCAGATGTTCGTCTATTGCATGCTTACATAGATAAACAGCCATAAACCATAAACATAAACAGCTCTGACAGAGCTATATAATTTGCCAAAAACAAAACTTTTCGGACCTTGTAAGTGATCATATTGGTACTCTCTTCATACTTTGTTCATACACAGCATCATACTGGTAATATAACTCTCATACCAGGAAATTGACAGAAATCTACCAGTATATTTGAAAAGGTCCTGTTCACACTCGATCTCTTAATGTTGATCTACCAGTAAAGACTTTTTTTGTGTGTGAAAAAGACTATTAGGATTGATTTAAAGTTAATAGAACCAGTTCATAAGAGTCATCCACCCAATCTTTCTCTTATCACATTTGATTCAGAGTTCAAACTCACCACTCAGATAAAACATAATGGCACTGTAGATTGAGTAATGGACATTCAGAGAACTGTTATCAGAGTCAAACATCATGAGAATTATTCGGTTCCATCAGTTCTTGATTCCCTACCCGACTCATCTGCTGATGTGGAGGTGGTGAGGAGGGTGACAGCAGCAGATGCAGTTCATTGTGCTCTATCGAGCGCTTGTGATTGATTTAGAATGACAGAGTGAGTTATCTGTGGAGTTTTGTGGACGTGTGTGTGTGCTGTTGCAAACATTAGGGTAAGAGAGTGTGATTGTGCATAAATATTTTCCTTTCATTCTTCTGTATTGTTGCATAGGGGAACAAGGGCAGTGCTCTTCAAATACTTTATCTGTGAAAACTTGATGCGCATTCTGTCATCATTTCCTTCCTTCATATTCCATAGTTCTTTTTGTAGTTTGACATTTTAAAATGCACTTGTTGCATGGGAAAGTGTGACTGGGACGTTCTGTTTGAACGTTTCATACGAGTCATTTGTATGTGAATAACTATTAATTCACCTGTTATAATTTTTTAAAGTAAAGACTTCTACCTCAAACCTTCATTATTCACTGACTTCCATTTGACCTTTTCTTTTCAAGTTATTTTTATCCATAATGTTTTTAAGCAATTATTTAGAAGAATGATGTCATGTCAAATTGACCTGACCTGAATTTTTATGGGGCTTTCAGACTTCAAATCTTCTCAAACACAGTTTGTTGAACAACTATAAAAGCTGTCAGTTAGAGAGCGAAGAAAAGAGGGACACAATGTGTAGAAAGATTTCAGAAGAGAGTGACGTACCGAGAAAAGATAAAAGGGAAGAGGGTCGTGCGTGATTGAAAGGCTGGATAAAACGGGGGTTTGTTGTAAACGGCGGCTGTGTGAGTGGAGGCAGAGCTTTGGCAGGGCAGCAACAATGCTTTCACCAGGAGCTGCTGCCTCTCATTTCTCTGGAACTTTCTTTCTGTTCAAACTTACATAACATGACCACCAGCTCACCCAGAGAGGAGAAAGAGGACAGCAGACGGTCCGCTGGTGTCAGCGCCATTGATTCAGACAATGGGGATCGAGTGCACAGCATACAGGCTGCATCCTATTTGAGGATGCTAAGAGACACGCTGAGGACAATAGAAGAAACTCTTCATCTATTTACATTGACAGGTGTCAAATGATTACATGCAAAATGACTATTAAATGTTGCATAATTTATTTATTTATGGATATGCAACTATCTTCATTTTGCGGAAGGGTAGTCAGAAATTATTATTGCAAAGATGCATAAAATAAATGCTTATTTTTTTCCTAAATTATCTATTTTAGTTTTCTTAACATTTGAAGACTTGTGACTTGAGTACAGTTGTCCTTATGAGTTCACATACCATTAGTAAATAAAATGTTTAGCATTTTCCAAACATACGATCATAATTTTGTGTTTTTTATCAAGCACTTGCCTGAAAAAGCTGCACTACAAATATTTATATATTTCATTTACACTACCATTCAAGATTTTTTAAATGTTTTTGAAAGAAGTCTCTTTTGCTCACTAAAGCTGCATTTATGATCAAAAAACAACAATAATATTGTGAAATATTAATACAACCTTATATATATATAATTACATGAAATATAACTTTTTATTTTCAGTAAAATCAGTGTAACATGTTGTTCTTCAATAATTTATTTATTTTTTCATTTTGGATTTTGAGAGAATTTCATGGTATTAATTCATATTTTGCATCAAGATTTGTGTTTCCCCATTGAAAATTATAGAAATTATTGTTATACAAGTTCCCATTCAGTCGGTCACTCTCGACGCCACGTCGGAGTACCGACGAATAGGAATCTCGCTTGCGAGAGCCAATCTACTTCGAGTCTAACTAAACGAGCCAATGCACATTGGCATGCAATGATTGCACCAGGTGCTCATGCCACGCCACGCGGGTATAAATGAGACACAGGTGATTGCATCAAATTATCCTTTTGCTTCGGAGCCGAGTGGTATGCCAGATATCACTCTTCACTTCGCAGTTCGACTGAGAAAGAGCCTGCCTTTTGGAAGAGATCTCTTCGGTCGGTGTTGGTGTGACAACACAGCAGCGGGTCGTGTGTTCTTCGGATCTTCTCTCTTCGTTGTCCATAAGAGCAACCACAAGGGCTGTTTTCACAGCTGGTACGGTGCGCTAGGTGGAGAGCGCTAAAAAGCCGTTCTCACGGCTGTTGAAAGCGTCCTATGAGAGAGAGCGCGCACGACAGGCTGCACTACATTCCTGTCTGTGTCGCCGCGGCCCCACCCCCTGCGTGTTTCAGCACCAAGGAGAGCATCATTCTAAAAGAGCAACACAGATAGAGCTTGCGTCTTTTTAAAGATGACATTCTATCTGTGTGTTTCTGGGTGCGGTGGGTTCATTTCACCGCGGGATGGTCATCAGCGCTGTATCTCGTGTTTGGGCGTGCAGCACGCTGAGGCAGCGCTGATGGATGACTCATGTTCTTACTGCGGGAACATGACCATCTCGGAGTTGCGGTCGCGGCTCCGTCTTGCAAAAGGCGGAGTCCCCGTGCCTCTGCCGCGATCTAACCCTCCACAGAGGGTTACTTCCGGTAGTAGCGCGGCCGATTTGAGGGTGACGGTGAGCGCGCTTCCTCCAGGGAACCAACCCGCGGGGAATCCTCACTCCTCCCGCGCTCCGCAGCCAGTAGAGCTGCCGTTGGAACGAGGTGGGCCGTCCTCGAGATGCGCACCACCCGTATCCTTCGGGGCTCCCCGCGATGACGAAATGTCCATCGCTGCATCGGAGGGAGGGTCAGAGTTGTCTGGAGATGACGTGTCGGCGCAGGGGGCTCCTTCGGGAAGACCCGCTGTGCCCGATACCGATCCGGAGATGATGGCCATGCTTTCCCGGGCTGCCGAGAGGGTCGGGCTCGTGTGGAACCCTCCACCGTGTCCCGAGCCGTCGAGGTTGGACGATTGGTTTCTCGGGGTGGCCCGTGCTGGTTCTCAGCGCCCCACCCCGGTTCCTTTCTTCCCGGAGGTGCACGAGGAGCTCACTGGGTCGTGGACGGCACCTTTTACTGCCCGAAACCGGCCCAGTGGTTCCTCCTCCCTCACCACCCTTGATGGCGGACCTGCAAAGGGTTACACGCAGGTTCCTCCCGTGGAACGGGCCGTTGCTATGCAACTGTGCCCTAACTCCACATCAAGGGGGAACCCGTGTCTCCCCTCCCGGGCCTGTAGGTACTCCTCCGATCTGATCGGGAAGGCCTACCAGGCTTGTGGAGAGGCAGGTTCCGCCCTACACGCTATGGCGTTGTTGCAGGTTCATCAGGCCCAGGCACTGAAGGACCTGCACGAGGGTGGTCACGATCCCGCAGTTCTACAAGAGCTGAGGGCGGCGACGGACCTCGCGCTTCGTGCGACGAAGGTTACGGCGCGTGCCGTGGGACGTGCGATGTCCACTATGGTGGTCCTGGAGCGCCATCTCTGGCTGTGTCTGGCGGACATGAGGGATACCGACAAGATCAGGTTCCTTAATGCCCCCGTGTCCCAGACTGGCCTCTTCGGCGACGCGGTGCAGAACTTCGCCCAGCAGTTCTCGGCCGCACAGAAGCAGACTGAGGCCATCAGTCACATCATGCCGCGGCGGTCAGCTGCTGCCTCCACCCCGCCGCCGGCAGCGCCTCAGCCAGCTCGTCGCCGAGGGCGGCCGTCTGCGTCTGCCTCCGCTCCCGCGTCGCAGCAGCAGCCTCCACCCAAGCGGCGTCGTGGAGCCGGGCGCAAGCCGGCCGTCCCGCCCGTCCAGGCAGCCCCGAAGAAGGGCAAAGGCAAGGGGAAGCGGTCCTGAGACGGGCGACCCGGAGATGAGGAGGACTGCTCTCCAGGAGAAGGTGACCGCACCGCTCCTTCCCCCGGAGGAGGGCCGGGTGGAGAATCTTGTGTTCCGTTTTGTTTCTGTTCCGCCGCTGGGCTCAGCCCCAGCGGTACCCAAATTTTCAATAAAAGAGCGGTTTCCTTCATCTCCGGGTCCCCAGGGGGCTCGGAGAGTTGTGGCCGGTCAAACGCCGGACCACTCTCATCCTCCTCCTGTGTCGCCAGTGGGCAGCAGCGGACGACGCACGGACACCCCACAAACTCCGTGCGGACCCTCTGCCCAGCCGTGGAATCAGGTAGGTGTCGCACGGCACACTCACACCTCTCTGCGGGCCGCCTCCACGAGACAGCCGCCCCAGACCGGTGCCTGTATTCCACCTCGCTGCCCCTCGGTGGGTACGCCGGTGGTCCCGATGATCCCGCTTGTTCGGTCTCTGCGAGCCTGGTTAGAGCTTCCCAGTCCGTCTCGCTGGCTCATTCGGACCATCAGGCTCGGCTATGCGATTCAGTTCGCCCGGCGTCCCCCCAGGTTCACGGGCGTCCGCTTCACTTCGGTGAAAGCTGCAGACGTCCGTGTCCTGCGTGCGGAAATCGCAGTCCTACTGGCGAAGGACGCGATAGAGCCGGTCCCTCCAGCCGATATGAGGACAGGCTTCTACAGCCCGTACTTCATTGTACCCAAGAAAACCGGTGGGTTACGGCCAATCTTGGACCTGCGAGTACTGAACCGGAGCCTTCACAAGCTACCGTTCAAGATGCTCACACAGAAACGCATTTTCGAGTGCATCCGTCCCCAAGATTGGTTTGCAGCGATCGACCTGAAGGACGCGTACTTTCATGTCTCGATTCTCCCCCGACACAGGCCGTTCCTGCGCTTTGCGTTCGAGGGGCGAGCATATCAGTACAAGGTCCTACCCTTCGGGCTGGCCCTGTCCCCCCGCGTCTTTACGAAAGTCACGGAGGGGGCCCTTGTGCCCATGAGAGAACAGGGCGTTCGCATCCTAAACTATCTCGACGACTGGCTCATCCTTGCACAGTCCCGGGAGCAGTTGTGCGAACACAGGGACTTGGTGCTCAGACACCTCAGCCAGTTGGGTCTTCAGGTCAACTGGGAAAAGAGCAAACTCGCCCCCGTGCAGAGGATCTCTTTTCTCGGTATGGAGTTGGATTCGGTCAAGCGGACTGCGCGTCTCACGAAGGAGCGCGTCCAGTCGATGCTGAACTGCCTGAACACGTTTCAGGGCAGGATGGCGGTTCCACTGAAACATTTTCAGAGGCTCCTGGGGCATATGGCGGCTGCGGCGGCAGTAACACCGCTCGGCCTGCTTCATATGAGACCGCTTCAGCATTGGCTTCACGGCCGAGTCCCGAGATGGGCGTGGACACGCGGCACGTATCGGGTGAGCATCACTCCGTCCTGCCGCAAAACCTTCAGCCCGTGGTCAGATCCCGGGTTCCTTCGGGCCGGAGTGCCGTTGGAACAGGTATCCAGGCATGCTGTGGTCTTCACGGATGCCTCGTCCATGGGCTGGGGTGCCACGTACAACGGGCATGCAGTGTCAGGGGTTTGGACGGGCCCGCACCTGCAGTGGCATATCAATTGCCTCGAGTTGCTAGCAGTACATCGTGCACTGAGCCGACTCAAGGGCCGGTTACGGGGCAAAGATGTACTGGTCCGTACGGACAACACGGCGACCGTTGCGTACATCAACCGTCAAGGTGGTCTACGCTCACGTCGCATGTCGCAACTCGCCCGCCATCTCCTCCTCTGGAGTCAGAAGTGTCTGAGGTCGCTTCGGGCCATTCATGTCCCTGGGGTGCGCAACCGGGCGGCCGACGAGCTGTCACGAGCTGCGCTTCCGGGAGAATGGCGGCTCCACCCCCAGGTGGTCCGGCTGATCTGGGTTCAGTTCGGGGTTGCACAGGTCGACCTGTTTGCCTCCCCAGAAACGTCCCACTGCCAGTGGTTTTATTCGCTGACCGAGGGCACACTCGGCACGGATGCACTTGCGCACAGCTGGCCCCAGGGCCTACGCAAATATGCGTTTCCCCCAGTGAGCCTACTTGCACAGACACTGTGCAAGGTCAGGGAGGACAAGGAGCAGATCCTGTTGGTGGCCCCGTATTGGCCCCACCGGACTTGGTTCCCAGAACTCATGCTCCTTGCGACAGCCCCTCCTTGGCCGATTCCTCTGAGGAAGGATCTTCTAACTCAGAGACGGGGCACCCTCTGGCACCCGCGTCCAGACCTCTGGAAACTTCATGTCTGGTCCCTGGACGGGACGCGGAGGTTCTAGGTGACTTACCTCAAGAGGTAGTTAACACCATCACTTCAGCTAGAGCACCGTCTACGAGACGGGCCTATGCCTTGAAGTGGAACCTGTTCGTCGATTGGTGTTCTCTCCGCCGGGAGGACCCCCGAAGATGTTCGATCGCGTCAGTGCTTTCCTTCCTGCAGCAGGGGTTGGAGCGGAGGCTGTCGCCCTCCACCCTCAAGGTTTACGTTGCTGCTATTTCTGCCCATCATGACCATGTAGAGGGTAAGTCGGTGGGGAAGCACGACCTGGTCGGCAGGTTCCTTAGGGGGGCGAGACGGTTAAATCCTCCTCGTCCTCCCTCCATACCCTCTTGGGATCTTGCTCTGGTGCTCCGAGCACTGCAGAATGCCCCATTTGAGCCTTTGCAGTCAGCAGAGCTGAAGATTCTGTCCATGAAAACTTTGCTGTTGGCTGCATTGGCCTCCATCAAGAGGGTAGGGGACCTGCAGGCATTTTCGGTCGACGAATCGTGCCTGGAGTTCGGGCCGGGTGACACCCACGTGGTACTGAGACCCCGGCCTGGCTACGTGCCCAAGGTTCCCACCACTCCCTTCAGGGACCAGGTGGTGAACCTGCAAGCGCTGCCCCTGGAGGAGGCAGACCCAGCCCTAGCTTTGCTCTGTCCCGTCCGCGCTCTGCGGATCTACGTGGACAGAACCCAAAGCTTCAGGACCTCAGATCAGCTCTTTGTCTGTCACGGAGGCCAGCAGAAGGGAAAGGCTGTCTCCAAGCAGAGGATGGCCCACTGGATAGTGGATGCCATCACCTTGGCCTATCAGGCACAAGGCGTGCCCTGCCCGCTCAGGCTGCGAGCACACTCTACTAGAAGTGTTGCATCCTCCTGGGCGCTGGCACGTGGCGCCTCGCTGTCAGACATCTGTAGAGCTGCGGGCTGGGCGACACCTAACACGTTCGCTAGGTTTTATAGCCTACGTGTAGAGCCGGTCTCCTCCTGTGTTCTCACCTCAAACGGGTAGAAGCACTGAGAGGCCCGGCTCTTGTCGGCTTGCTGCGCCTCGGCGCTTAATTCTCCAGAAGCAAACTCTGTGAGTCCTCCACCGCCCTCGGTGCCGGGCGTGGCGGAGCGTCCGGCATCAGGCCCCTTACCGCTGAATCCTGGAGAACCGGTAATTGGCTGGGGCCATGTGAGTGACCCTACGGGGATCCCACACTTTTTCCACGGTTGCTCCTCTCGGAAGCCCGTGTCTTTCCCTTGGGAGAGCCCTCCTTTTTAGGGATGGAGCCCCCCTCACGGCGGCGGGCTACGGCTCAGCTCGGTCCCCACATAACTCCCGTGGTATGATGTGGTTCCGCAGCGGCCCCCCATTGGGCACGCTTTCCCAGTGTTATCCAATAGTCACTGAGCGGGTCATGCGGAACAGCAGTGATGGACTTCTCGGTGTGAGCCCTGTCTCATCAGGTAAGAGAGCTCAGGAGGCTCACACAGGGCACTGGAAGGGGGCAGAGTCCATGGCGCTTTGGTAGGGATTCCTATTCGTCGGTACTCCGACGTGGCGTCGAGAGTGACCGACTGAATGGGAACGTCTCGGTTACGTATGTAACCCTCGTTCCCTGAAGGAGGGAACGGAGACGCCACGTCCCGTCGCCATGTCCTCTGTCCCTGCCGGGGCGCCAGTCTACCTACTCGGCTCCTCAGCAAAAAAGATAATTTGATGCAATCACCTGTGTCTCATTTATACCCGCGTGGCGTGGCATGAGCACCTGGTGCAATCATTGCATGCCAATGTGCATTGGCTCGTTTAGTTAGACTCGAAGTAGATTGGCTCTCGCAAGCGAGATTCCTATTCGTCGGTACTCCGACGTGGCGTCTCCGTTCCCTCCTTCAGGGAACGAGGGTTACATACGTAACCGAGACGTTATTTATTTTCAATTACAGCAGTATTTCATGTAAAAATAGACACAATGCCTTTAAAATCTAATTATTGAAGGCAGATTTGTTCCGTCTGGTGTGGCCTATGCAATGTCGTGGTGTAACCACTAAATTCTACTTAAGTACTTAATAAGTACTTCAATTTATTAAGTTGCTGTTTTAGATATACATTTAGACATTCTTAGGATCTACTTTTTAAACTATCAATTTTGCTATAGTGTTACAGCAACACCAGTTCAATTGTGTGTGTGTGTGTGTGTGTGTGTGTGTGTGTGTGTGTGTGTGTGTGTGTGTGTGTGTGTGTGTGTGTGTGTGTGTGTGTGTGTGTGTTTGAGTTGAGTTGAGTTGAGTTGAGTTGAGTTGAGTTGAGTTGAGTTGAGTTGAGTTGAGTGAGTGAGTGAGTGAGTGAGTGAGTGAGTGAGTGAGTGAGTGAGTGAGTGAGTGAGTGAGTGAGTGAGTGAGTTGAGTGAGTTGAGTGAGGTGAGTGAGTGAGTGAGTGAGTGAGTGAGTGAGTGAGTGAGTGAGTGAGTTGAGTGAGGTGAGTGAGGTGAGTGAGTGAGTGAGTGACATTTTTACATCCCCATGAGGAAAACATCTTATAAATCACACAGAAGGAGAAAGTTTTTTTGAGAAAGTAAAAATGCAGATTGTTTCCTGTGATGGGTAGGTTTAGGGGCAGGGGCACTGAGGGGGATAGGATGTACAGTTTGTACAGTATGAAATCCATTACGCCTATGGAAAGTCCCCATAAAACATGGAAACACAACGTGTGTGTGTGTGTGTGTGTGTGTGTGTGTGTGTGTGTGTGTGTGTGTGTGTGTGAGAGAGAGAGAGAGAGAGTGTGTCTGTTTTGTACTCTTGATGTTTTAGAGTGTAACCCCTTCCTTGCTGTGTTTTGTTTCTGCATCGTGACTGATTTGTAGGTTGTACACACACAATAAAATATGTTATAATATACTCAAGTGCAGTATATAAAATAATATACTGAAGTGCAGCTATTTGTTTTACGACAATTTAGCTTTTTTTTCAGGTCCACTTTTGTGTGTGTGTGTGTGTGTGTGTGTGTGTGTGTGTGTGGTCACAGTGACTGTTGTGAGAGTTTTGTATTAATCCGATGAAGAAGTAGTGATTTTTAAAATTTCAAAATGTATTAACATTTCTCCATATATAAAACTCTTTTGACCTTAAGGATTGTTCCAAACTGAATCAATAGGGTTCTAGGGTAAATAGAATCCCGCTAAACCTTTTTTTCTCAGTGTAAGAGTGTGTGATCTGACAAACTGGATCTCAGCTTCATATCACCACTGTGAGGAAGAACACAAACGTGCAGAGCATGCTGGGACATGACGCGCAAATTCTAAACAGACGTTAATGAGTGAAGTCCTCACAATCCGAAGGTCTGAACTTTGTCTTTCTCTTTCCCAGCGGATCAAGTGTTCTGCGAGATGGTCAAGTCGAACAGATTATGTGAGAAGAAGCTCTTCCGTCAGTTCTGCTGCCGGACGTGTTTGATGACCGCTGGATGACAGCAAGAAAAGAGGCCATTGGACTGACTTCCTTTCTCTTTGGTTGTATTATCTAATGTACATTTTAACCTAACTATACTGTGATTATTAATGACAGAAGTAATACTCATCATTTCAAGAAGCCCCATTAGGGTGCTATTTGATTTAATTAAGATATATTTTTAAGATGTTTTTTTAAACATGCAGTACATAAATTGCTTTTTTATTCAAATACACCTCTGAATTATAAAATAATTGTATACAAGAGAAGCCACCTGGAGCCGTCGTTCCCATAACTAATCATGTGATTTCCAGGCGGAATGATTACGTTGGTGTATGTCAGAAAACGTTTAAAGTGATATTGCAATGTTAAAGGGATAGTTCACCCTGAATTTAAAATTAGCCCATGATTTACTCACCCTCAAACCATCGTAGGCATATATGAAATTCTTCTTCTAGACGAATACAGTCTGAGTTATATTTAAAATATATCCTGGCTACTCCAAGCTTTATAATGGCAGTGAATGAGAGCCTAACATTTGATGCCCAAAAAAGTGCATCCATCTATTATTAAAGTAATCCACGCAAAAGTGTGGATTAGCCAGGACATTTTTTATATGACTCAGATTGTATTGAAAGAAGAAGATAATATACAACTAGGATGGCTTGAGAGTAAATCTTTTCATTTTTAGATAAACTATCCCTTTAAGAGAGATGAAACTTTCAAGGATCATCAAGCATAATTACACTGTACATTTAAAACGATGTATCTAATGATATTTGAAATATTTGAAGGTGGTATACGTCCATCAGTGCTCTGAAATATAAACTTTTCCTTGAAGAAAATTGCGTGGCTGAATTTCTCTTTTCCCACATTGTGGATGCATGTGCTGGTGGTCCATGTTCAAACGCTAATGATCATTTTTTTGTTTAGATTTCCAGTGTTTTTCCATGTTCTGATATCAGACCTTGTAAATATTTACTTTGGACATAACTGTTTTCAGTGCATCATGAACCCGCACTGATGCTTTGACGGCAGCGTCCTGAAGGGCAATTGATGAGCAAAAACACACTGATCATTGAAATGAAGGTTTAGAGCTGCTCTTAATAATCTCAGCACACAGACACTGACACATGGGCTGAATCCGAAATCGCCCCTAAACCCTCATTCACTATTCACAACGTTAGTCCACTAATAAAGTTTACTTGAATGAAAATAAATAAGTGTGTGAATTCAGACAGCCGTTGTGTGTAGCCTACATCGGCTGTACACACGTTATTGCGGTGCAATGTGGCATTGAATGAGTGTACTCAATAATGTCCACTATGGTTTTGGACCACTACAAATGGCTGTCCCCTTAAATAATGCCTAATTTGAGAGTATTACAGGGTGATTTCGGATTCAGCCACAATGTTAGTGATCTCTTCATGTTTTGGTGAATCTCTTTAATGATTCTGAAGTCCCTTTGTGTGAAAACACATGGGCTGAATCCGAAATCGCCGCCTATACTATGAAATAGGGCACTATTTAAAGGGTTAGTTCACCCAAAAATAAACATTTCTTTGATTAATGACTCATCCCAATGTCGTTCCACACCCGTAAGACCTCTGTTCATCCTCGGAACACAGTTTAAGATATTTTAGATTTAGTCTGAGGCCTTTTTCTCCTTTGAATGTAAGTATATGCCCACTTGCTGTCCACGTCCAGAAAGTAATAACGCCCAGAACATTGTGTTGGTCCCCCTTTTGCTGCCCAAACAGCCCTGACCCTAGGCATGTACTCCACTAAACCCATGAAGGTGTGCTGTGGTATCTGGCATCAAGATGCTAGCAGCAGATCATTTAAGTCCCGTGAGTTGTGAGGTGGGGCCTCCATGGATTGGACTTTGTTCAGCTGGGGAAAATGGTTTTTGATAAAAACTAAAGGAGTTGTCAGAAGATTCATGATGGTGACGTTACATTTGCGGGACTGTGGTGTTGTTTGTTTATAGCCTATAGCTTTTTACTTCTGGCAACTGCATTTAGGTTTTAAAATGCATTTTAAAATTCATGTTCATCTGTGATGATTATCTTTACAAAACATGCAAGTATAAAAAACTTTTTTTAATCGCGGAGCTTGTTTTGAACAATAATCCAAAAGCCTATATGGTAAAAAGCTAACTGCCGGTTGGCCTACAAAGTGACGTCATACCTGCACCACTCTTTAGCTGCACATTTTAAAGCGCTTGAGTGGGCCTTTGGGTTACTTTTTGCGATCTTGCAGGTCAATGTTTGTTTGTTTGTTTTTTTATGCTACTATAATCCCCCCCCCCCCCCCCCCCCCGCATTCATCATGTATTTTCATTCAACATGAAAAAAATACATGATGAAAGTATGAATTATAATTTATTAATTACTATATACACTGTAAAAAAAAAAAACTTAAAATTTTAAGGCAACATTTTTAACTCATCTTTGAGTCAGCTTAGGGTCAATAGTTGTACAAACTTTAAGTTATCACAACTTTTTTCATGTTAAATAGTTTAATAAACTTTAAAAGCTGAATTTGTCATACAAAACATCTGCAGATACAAACGTTCTGCTGATCCTGGAGCCAATCTGACAACCTCGAGTCAGGGGAGGGGAGGGGATACACCTGCAGTACCAGTTTTGGCCACAATCTTACATACACTTCCTTTGAGGTTAAATTCGTTATAGTTCACTGTAAAAAAAAGTGCACTAGCAGCTGGCAACACTACTGACTTTCTGATTGGTAGATAGGTGTAGGGCGGAGCTTCAGGCCAAAACATCAACATCAGTTGAAGGCTGCAACAACAACTTTTAAATGACAATATCCTGGGCGGACTACTGTGTTCAGTGATATATGTATTTGAAATTAACATGATTTCTTAATGTCTAGTAACATATCAGGGCCATTTTATGATTAATTGAAATACATTTCTTACATACAGTTCCTTTAAAATTAAATAACTATCGTGCAATACACAAACTTGAATTCAAAAGTTAGCGTAGGCCTATTTCTTTACTAAGGAGACAACAGTGTCCTTAAAGAGCTTGATATGAAATATGAAACATGATTGTGTGCAGGAGGAAAAACAAAGTGAAATAAAAGTACATTTTACTTGTAAAAAGAATGGTTTTGTTGTCTTTTTTTTTTTTACAATAAAAGTGTAATTTTTCCAGAAGTTAAAATATCATTCAATTGTATTTCATAAGACAAAAGTGATGAGACAACAAGAGCTAAGTTTACGCTCTTAAAAGTAAAGTCTCCAAAGGTTATTTAAGGTTGAAATGAAACCAGATGCCAATAAAGAATCGTTATTTTAAGAGTGTTCTGAACCTGAAATTAGAAACACTCAACATTTGCCTTTACATTTATTCATTTAGCAGAGGCTTTTATCCAATTTGTCTACTCCATCCAACCAATTTGTCATAAGAGCCAACACTTTTTATATGACACGCTGCCACATTTACAGTGTAAACTTGAGCACCGCCTGCCCAAGAAATGAAATGCCTTGGAGTTAAAAAGCTTGGACACTCTAAAAGATTAACAAAAAACAAGTAACAATACCCTGCTGGATTAATCACATTATCCAAAGCTGTTAATTTGATTCATCTAAATATAAGATCATCTGATGATTTACTGACTTTTACATTAAAAACATCTGCTGAAC
This sequence comes from Pseudorasbora parva, assembly GCF_024679245.1. Classification (NCBI taxonomy): domain Eukaryota; kingdom Metazoa; phylum Chordata; class Actinopteri; order Cypriniformes; family Gobionidae; genus Pseudorasbora; species Pseudorasbora parva. The sequence continues at coordinate 49,707,051 of NC_090172.1, forward strand.
TTTATCAAACTGTCCTTTATTGAAATGATGAGCATCTACAAAAACAAATTAAAGCTGCGAGCTGCGATGACGGGCCCAAGCCGGTGGCACCGCAACCCAGGTGGCTTCAGGGCAACTGTGCGCAGCAGGCAATATGCATTTAAACAGGAGAATGTTTAAAAACCGCTCAAATATGCTAGATTTACCACAGCAGCTGGTCCCACTATAACCGCAATCCACAGCCATTATGTCATTTAAATATAGATTATTTTTAATGTATTAGGATATAATAGAACACATTCAAATATGTGCAAATTTATCTTTTGCAGTTAAAAAATGTGTAAGTCGAGAAGGCCAGTATTTAATTAAAGATATGGAATATTTTTTTGTTGTTTTTTGTCATATGATATGAAAAGGTTACATTATGACAATCACGAGACAAGGTGACATACACATGGAGTGAAAGAGACACCCCCCACACACCACCACACGTGCGTACACACACACACACAAACACACACACACACACACACACACACACACACACACACACACACACAGAGTGGGCCCGAGAGAGTGAGGGGGAAGGGGGAGGGGAAGGACAGACAGAAAGAGAAAGGCTCAGTCTGATTCTGATTGAACAAGATTTAAAAGAACAAAAATAAAATGTACAATATAAAAATAACTCATTCTGTATGATTTATAAGCTTTTGTACCCATGGAGGCCTCAATTTAGGTCCACACAGTGACACGAGTCCCCATGAGTCTGTGTGCATTCCCCACCAGGCTAGAAAAACATGAATATTGAACAAATCTAAATGGTGGGAGAAAAGTTTAATTGTTTGAAAAAGACACTTAAATGTGTTTTTTTTAATGTTAGTATTTTTTGTGTTAAGAATTAATCTTCAAATACAAAATGTTAAAGAAAACCAATATATTGATTTAAAAAAATCCAAAAAGTACATTCATTTTAAAATTCATTCATTTCGAGTTTGGTGACTGTAGGTAAAACTAGCCAAGTGTTTGATCTTTATACCTCTTTTCTCAAGGACTTATCCAGCCTGGTTCATAAATAGGGCTATACTCCCACCTTCTTTGTATTAATGCAATTATTAAACTAATTATAAAACAATATTGTCAATGCCCTACAAATGAACTGGTTCTATACATTATGTTTTTTATTCAAACCCAGTGTGATATAATAACCAGAAGGTGGGAGTATAGCCTTGTTTATAAACCAGGCACATTTATGTGTCGCTCTTTTTTAGTCTTTTGCCATGGCAAGAGTATTTGAGATATCCATTATCTGTTCGCATTTTAGCATCTTCCGTATATTTACTCGTCTGTTATCCAGTTTTTTTTCAGATTCAAACCAAATTATTTTTTGAACTTCCTGTTGGTCAGAGCTAATGACTGTAAATTAGAAAGGTGTCCGGCTCAAAAAGTTTAATATATATACTGAGTTTGGTGACTGTAGATAAAACTAAGGCCTAGTCCACACGAACACGGGTGTTTTTATTACCGGAGTTTTTCCTCCTCCGTTTTAAAAAACAATCGTGTCCACACAAGCACGGTTTAAAAAAAAAATCTGTCCACTAGTGATGTGTCGTTCATGAACGATTCGTTCATTTTGAACGAATCTTTATTATGACTCGGGACTACCGAGTTGTCTCAGATAGTGATTCGTTCATTTTGTGTTGAACGCGCATGCGCATTACGCAACATATGGCCTCTGAATGAGCTATGAATCTCCGAATTATTAGTTCTTTTGAGTCTCGGGTTTGAGTCTTTCGTTCTTCCTGTTAGTCCCATAGAGTGTATGCTGTCAGTAACGGAAACAGAAAAGATTAGTTCTTTTGATCAAGTCTCGGGTTTGAGTCTTTCGTTCTTCCTGTTAGTCCCATAGAGTCTATGCTGTCAGTAACGGAAACAGAAAAGATTAGTTCTTTTGATCGAGTCTCGGGTTTGAGTCTTTCGTTCTTCCTGTTAGTCCCATAGAGTCTATGCTGTCAGTAACGGAAACAGAAAAGATTAGTTCTTTTGATCGAGTCTCGGGTTTGAGTCTTTCGTTCTTCCTGTTAGTCCCATAGAGTCTATGCTGTCAGTAACGGAAACAGAAAAGATTAGTTCTTTTGAGTCTCGAGTTTGAGTCTTTCGTTCTTGCTGTCAGTCACATGCTGTGTGTGTGTGTGTGTGTGTGTGTATATATATATATATATATATATATATATATATATATATATATATATATATATATATATATATATATACACACACACACACAGTTGATTCAAAATTAGTCTAATTGAATTTGTGATGTTAGACTTGAATAGTCAATATTCCCATATTTGTATATGTCTGATATTAACTGAGAATAATATAAAAAATAAAATAAATAACTACGTGCTTTTTACTAAAAAGGTTGTGAACTTGTGTTCTATACGGTGACAAGTCACGTGACAAAAGAACGAACGACTCAAACCCGAGACTCGATCAAAAGAACTAATCTTTTCTGTTTCCGTTATTGAAAGCATAGACTCTATGGGACTAACAGGAAGAACGAAAGACTCAAACCCGAAAGACTCGTAAGAACTAATCATTTTTGTTTCCGGACCTGTGTCACGCACGGTCCGGGCGGCCCAGCCCCCAGATCTGATCAGAGTCAGACACAGACGAGTCGACAGCTAACGTCTCGAGGAGCTCGAAGACACGAGAGGCGGAAAACAAACGTGATAAATATGAAGTTGCAAGAGAAAGAATGTTTTGGATCAGGAGGTGAGGTGAACTAACAGTGAAACTGCAATAGCCTGACCCAACAACTAATCAATTAATTAAACATTTCGGTTTCTTATAATTTGGCTTTGGTTGCTGTACCCTATAGTTTATTTGTATGTAGTTTTAAAATGTAATCAACATTTTCATAAGTACTAGATGTGTTGGGCTATTTAACATGTCATTTTGGTGAAATGAACGAAATGACTCGAAATGACTCGAAAAAAGATTCGTTCATTTTGCTGAACGAGACTCAAAGATCCGAGTCAGTAAAATGATCCGAACTTCCCACTACTACTGTCCACATGAGAACGCAAAACTATGCTATGATTGGCTGCCTGATTTCCACATGGGTCCCATTCACTGCACCGATGCACATTGCACTGACTGAGGGATGCCATGGGCTCAAGTGAAACCCTTCTACAAGTTCCTTTACTTTGGACTCAGTGACAGGTAACTGTACAGGTGCAGGGCCGAAGTGGACTGTAATAGCTTCACACACTTGCTTTACTATTTTGTATTATTGCATTCTGGCGCCTTTGTTCTGCAATACAATGAAATAACTGAACATCTGTAGGATATACATGTGATAAGCGCTGTTAGTGGAGTCCACCGCATAGAATCGACTCACGTAAATCAAAAGGAGATGTGGAAAATCTGACGTCAAACAAAGGAGAGAACGGCGCGCACTTCAATTTAAAAAGCCGAAATCTCCGGTTTCACCATCTACACGACAACGCTGTAACCGGAGTTTCTAAAAATCTTCACCCTGGCCGGAGTTTTCAAAAAAGTCCGGTTTTAGTAACCGGATACAGCGTTTGCGTGTGGACGAACAGCCAAACCGCGTAAAAAAGCTGCGGTTTTGAAAATACCCGTGTTCGTGTGGACAGGGCCTAAGCCCCCACTTTTGTCAAAAGATGGCACTACTGAGCACCTCCACCACACCCGTTTCTGAGTCTTTGCTTTCATCTTCTAAACAGCATGTCTGATGTGTGTTTCATGTGATTTCAAGCATGTCTCAAAAACACCCAAAAAGATTATTAGAATTTGACATGTTGCCATGGCTACAGTTTTGAAAATATCAGGAATCCATTCATATGTCTATATCTGCCATGTTTTGACATTGTACTGAGGAAGTTTGAAGTAAATTGGGTGAAAATAAGATGGTGATTCAAGGCATTTTTGAAAGTGACACACTTCTTGCTGCCAGTTGGTGGTGCTATAACGTGGCCGCGCCACGTCTTTAAACTGACAAAAGACACATCCATGTGATCGGCCTCTTACAACAAACACACACTGAAGTTTTATCAAAATGAATCAATGTATGCAAAAGTTATAACACGTCCTGTTTTCCTTCTCTCTCCATAAATTAATCTACTCGCCACGGCCTAACCGTTCGAGATATCAAAGAGCCGCTGGTAATTTAGCATCCTCATTGTCTTGACTTCATGCTGACAGAGTTTGGTGCTGATCGGATCAATTGTCTAGGTCTAGGAGGAGTATATCAAATTCCAGAGTATGCATTTTCCAAACAACCCCAAATAACTCACTTCCTGTTGGGCTGACGCTTAATAGCCAGAAAAAGGGCAGAAAAGCCTATTAGATGTGACACTGTAGATTATTTAAAAATGAAACGTGTTCAAATGATTGTTTCAGTAGATGAACTGAATGTAAATACACCATCTGTGGTTTTCTTTTCCTCCCTGGCCATTTATTTTATACAACTTTAATGCATTTCAACGAGGAACAAAATAAACTGGTTTAGACCATAGGGTTTAGACCAGACTGACAGGACTGTGCTGCGCTCTGGTGGCCTCGTGAGGGAGTTTGTGTTGTTGTGAGTGTTTAAGTTTTTTTTTTTTTTTTTATGTAATATTGAGAAAGATGATTTAATGATTATGATAATTTGATGATTTAAAAAAGGCTAAAGCACTTCAAATTATGAATTGAAAATTTTATATTTTGCAATTTATAGCAATTTACAGCAAATGAGGTAGGCTAGATATGTGTCGAGGTGTTTATATTATTGTGATATTGTGGATTTAATATAATTAGGGGCCAAGCACCGAAGGTGCGGAGGCACCTATTGAAATTGTTAGTGTTCCTATTATTATTATTCTGCTTCTTCTTCTTCTTCTTCTTCTTCTTCTTCTTCTTCTTCTTTTTCCGCCATAGGAGTCTCTGGCAGCCCATAGAACCGTATGGTAAAAAGTTGTGAAATTTGGCACACTCATAGAGGCCAGTCTGAGCTGTCACTATAGCAAATTTGGTGCCTCTAACTCAATCCCTCTAGCGCCACCACCTGTCCAAAGTTTCACTCATATTTATGCTTATAACTTTTGACCCCTAAGGGCTAGAAACAAAATTCTTTTTTCATCGGATTCCTTGGCTCAAGCCGATTCGATTTCACCCTATGATGTCATTTTCCGGTATGCAAATTTTCCCGCCATTTTGAATTTTCTGAAAAACCTACTTTTTCGAACTCCTCCTAGGCCGTTGCTCCGATTTTCACGAAAATTGAAACAGATCATCTTCAGAGCATGTTGACAAAAAGTTATGGAATTCAAGTTGATTCGTCCAATCGTTTTCAATAAACGCACAAACAAATTTTACGTGGAGGTTGCAAAAACACACTAAAGGCTATATCTCCGCAACGCTTTATCGTATTCAAACCAACCTTGGTACATGTCATCACAAGCATGACTTGAAGCAACATGCAGCGTTTCGGCGCAGCGCCACCTACCTGTCCGGAGATACGAAAAATGCCTATTTTGGCTTATAACTTCTGAACCGTTTATCCAAAAATCATAAAATTGGTCTCATTAGATTCAGGGCGTCATGCCGAGTCGACTGATATCCAATTTTACCATGTCGGCCATTTTGGATGTCGGCCATTTTGAATTATGTGCAAAAATGCTGTATTTTATGAACGCATGAACAGATTGTTATGAAACTTGGTATGGGTCATCACCACGATGCCCTGAAGTAGCCTGAGAAGTTTCGAAACAGCGCCACCTAGTGGAGAATTTTTTTTTTCAAACGCTTATAACTTTGGGTGTGGTTGACATATTTTGATGGGAGTGTGTTTTTTGGTCTCCTGAATCCTTGCCGACTCCAACGATACCAGACTTGCCAGGTTTCGGCATATGGTTTGCGCAGAGTTGTAATTTAGTGCTTAAAAAACATTTGCTGATATCTTCGAAACCGCTAGTCCGATCGAGACGAAACCAGCCTCAGAAGTTCGGAAACATAGGTCGATAGCTATATGCTAATGCCCAAATCTCAAAATATTGATAGTAAGGGGTAGTAAAATCCAATCAAAGTCAGGTGTCAGTCATTTTTTACGTGTTTTTTCATATAAATGTCTATAACTCCAAAACAAAATGAAATATTTTCACCAAACTTGACACACATATGTATGGGCTCACTACGAGGACACATAAAAAAATTGGTGGGATTGTGCCTCTTGGTGGCGCTATAATAAAACAAAACATGAAATTCCCATTGACTTCAATGCAGTATTACGGTTTAAAATGCTAATGCTATAATTTAAGAATGCACTAGTGTATCGTTACAAAACTCGGTATGTGTCTTCCGCTCTATGTCCCGAAGATATTCAAAAAGTTTCGGGGCAGCGCCACCTTGTGGTCAAAAGTTGTAATAAAATGTACAAAAATGCTAATAACTTTTGATTAAATTAGCCTATTGTAATGAGACTGGTCATAATACATTCATTGGCTCATGCCGAGAAGATAGATACCAATTTTGCCATATTTTGCAAACATATCTGTGCTCCATCTTGTTATTTGTTAAAAATCTACTTTTTCAAACTCATCCTAGACCGTTTGTCCGATTTCCACCAAAATTGATCCGTATCGTCTTCAGACCATGCTGACAAATACTTATGGATTTCGGATTGATAGACAAAACAGTTTTCATATACCACTGCAACAGAGTTGAGCCATGATGCAAAAATTACTCTTGAGGCTGTATCTCTGCAATGCTTTGACATATTGACACCAAACTTTGCATGTGTCATTGTCATCTCAATCTGACTAAACCACATCAGTTTCGTAACAGTGACACCTATTGGTCGAAAGTGATAAACCATTAAACCATTATTATTGACTGTATTTAAAATTTGACTGCTATTTTGCCTAAAATCAACTTAATAGGTCCTTAATGGCTCATTGTTGCAGTTGGCTTGAGACTTCCAGCCATGCTGGCATGTCTTGTCTTCTTCTTTGCGCTTGGCCCCGATAATGGCTGCTTGTTATTATTAGGGGCCAAGCACCGAAGGTGCGGAGGCACCTATTGAAATTGTTAGTGTTCCTATTATTAGGGGCCAAGCACCGAAGGTGCGGAGGCACCTATTGAAATCGTTAGTGTTCCTATTATTATTATTCTGCTTCTTCTTCTTCTTCTTCTTCCGCCATAGGAGTCTCTGGCAGCCCATAGAACCGTATGGTAAAAAGTTGTGAAATTTGGCACACTCATAGAGGCCAGTCTGAGCTGTCACTATAGCAAATTTGGTGCCTCTAACTCAATCCCTCTAGCGCCACCACCTGTCCAAAGTTTCACTCATATTTATGCTTATAACTTTTGACCCCTAAGGGCTAGAAACAAAATTCTTTTTTCATCGGATTCCTTGGCTCAAGCCGATTCGATTTCACCCTATGATGTCATTTTCCGGTATGCAAATTTTCCCGCCATTTTGAATTTTCTGAAAAACCTACTTTTTCGAACTCCTCCTAGGCCGTTGCTCCGATTTTCACGAAAATTGAAACAGATCATCTTCAGAGCATGTTGACAAAAAGTTATGGAATTCAAGTTGATTCGTCCAATCGTTTTCAATAAACGCACAAACAAATTTTACGTGGAGGTTGCAAAAACACACTAAAGGCTATATCTCCGCAACGCTTTATCGTATTCAAACCAACCTTGGTACATGTCATCACAAGCATGACTTGAAGCAACATGCAGCGTTTCGGCGCAGCGCCACCTACCTGTCCGGAGATACGAAAAATGCCTATTTTGGCTTATAACTTCTGAACCGTTTATCCAAAAATCATAAAATTGGTCTCATTAGATTCAGGGCGTCATGCCGAGTCGACTGATATCCAATTTTACCATGTCGGCCATTTTGGATGCCGGCCATTTTGAATTATGTGCAAAAATGCTGTATTTTATGAACGCATGAACAGATTGTTATGAAATTTGGTATGGGTCATCACCACGATGCCCTGAAGTAGCCTGAGAAGTTTCGAAACAGCGCCACCTAGTGGAGAATTTTTTTTTTCAAACGCTTATAACTTTGGGTGTGGTTGACATATTTTGATGGGAGTGTGTTTTTTGGTCTCCTGAATCCTTGCCGACTCCAACGATACCAGACTTGCCAGGTTTCGGCATATGGTTTGCGCAGAGTTGTAATTTAGTGCTTAAAAAACATTTGCTGATATCTTCGAAACCGCTAGTCCGATCGAGACGAAACCAGCCTCAGAAGTTCGGAAACATAGGTCGATAGCTATACGCTAATGCCCAAATCTCAAAATATTGATAGTAAGGGGTAGTAAAATCCAATCAAAGTCAGGTGTCAGTCATTTTTTATGTGTTTTTTCATATAAATGTCTATAACTCCAAAACAAAATGAAATATTTTCACCAAACTTGACACACATATGTATGGGCTCACTACGAGGACACATAAAAAAATTGGTGGGATTGTGCCTCTTGGTGGCGCTATAATAAAACAAAACATGAAATTCCCATTGACTTCAATGCAGTATTACGGTTTAAAATGCTAATGCTATAATTTAAGAATGCACTAGTGTATCATTACAAAACTCGGTATGTGTCTTCCGCTCTATGTCCCGAAGATATTCAAAAAGTTTCGGGGCAGCGCCACCTTGTGGTCAAAAGTTGTAATAAAATGTACAAAAATGCTAATAACTTTTGATTAAATTAGCCTATTGTAATGAGACTGGTCATAATACATTCATTGGCTCATGCCGAGAAGATAGATACCAATTTTGCCATATTTTGCAAACATATCTGTGCTCCATCTTGTTATTTGTTAAAAATCTACTTTTTCAAACTCATCCTAGACCGTTTGTCCGATTTTCACCAAAATTGATCCGTATCGTCTTCAGACCATGCTGACAAATACTTATGGATTTCGGATTGATAGACAAAACAGTTTTCATATACCACTGCAACAGAGTTGAGCCATGATGCAAAAATTACTCTTGAGGCTGTATCTCTGCAATGCTTTGACATATTGACACCAAACTTTGCATGTGTCATTGTCATCTCAATCTGACTAAACCACATCAGTTTCGTAACAGTGACACCTATTGGTCGAAAGTGATAAACCATTAAACCATTATTATTGACTGTATTTAAAATTTGACTGCTATTTTGCCTAAAATCAACTTAATAGGTCCTTAATGGCTCATTGTTGCAGTTGGCTTGAGACTTCCAGCCATGCTGGCATGTCTTGTCTTCTTCTTTGCGCTTGGCCCCGATAATGGCTGCTTGCAGCTATATTTAGGGGCCAAGCACCGAAGGTGCGGAGGCACCTATTGAAATTGTTAGTGTTCCTATTATTATTATTCTGCTTCTTCTTCTTCTTCTTCTTCTTTTTCTTCCGCCATAGGAGTCTCTGGCAGCCCATAGAACCGTATGGTAAAAAGTTGTGAAATTTGGCACACTCATAGAGGCCAGTCTGAGCTGTCACTATAGCAAATTTGGTGCCTCTAACTCAATCCCTCTAGCGCCACCACCTGTCCAAAGTTTCACTCATATTTATGCTTATAACTTTTGACCCCTAAGGGCTAGAAACAAAATTCTTTTTTCATCGGATTCCTTGGCTCAAGCCGATTCGATTTCACCCTATGATGTCATTTTCCGGTATGCAAATTTTCCCGCCATTTTGAATTTTCTGAAAAACCTACTTTTTCGAACTCCTCCTAGGCCGTTGCTCCGATTTTCACGAAAATTGAAACAGATCATCTTCAGAGCATGTTGACAAAAAGTTATGGAATTCAAGTTGATTCGTCCAATCGTTTTCAATAAACGCACAAACAAATTTTACGTGGAGGTTGCAAAAACACACTAAAGGCTATATCTCCGCAACGCTTTATCGTATTCAAACCAACCTTGGTACATGTCATCACAAGCATGACTTGAAGCAACATGCAGCGTTTCGGCGCAGCGCCACCTACCTGTCCGGAGATACGAAAAATGCCTATTTTGGCTTATAACTTCTGAACCGTTTATCCAAAAATCATAAAATTGGTCTCATTAGATTCAGGGCGTCATGCCGAGTCGACTGATATCCAATTTTACCATGTCGGCCATTTTGGATGTCGGCCATTTTGAATTATGTGCAAAAATGCTGTATTTTATGAACGCATGAACAGATTGTTATGAAACTTGGTATGGGTCATCACCACGATGCCCTGAAGTAGCCTGAGAAGTTTCGAAACAGCGCCACCTAGTGGAGAATTTTTTTTTTCAAACGCTTATAACTTTGGGTGTGGTTGACATATTTTGATGGGAGTGTGTTTTTTGGTCTCCTGAATCCTTGCCGACTCCAACGATACCAGACTTGCCAGGTTTCGGCATATGGTTTGCGCAGAGTTGTAATTTAGCGCTTAAAAAACATTTGCTGATATCTTCGAAACCGCTAGTCCGATCGAGACGAAACCAGCCTCAGAAGTTCGGAAACATAGGTCGATAGCTATACGCTAATGCCCAAATCTCAAAATATTGATAGTAAGGGGTAGTAAAATCCAATCAAAGTCAGGTGTCAGTCATTTTTTACGTGTTTTTTCATATAAATGTCTATAACTCCAAAACAAAATGAAATATTTTCACCAAACTTGACACACATATGTATGGGCTCACTACGAGGACACATAAAAAAATTGGTGGGATTGTGCCTCTTGGTGGCGCTATAATAAAACAAAACATGAAATTCCCATTGACTTCAATGCAGTATTACGGTTTAAAATGCTAATGCTATAATTTAAGAATGCACTAGTGTATCATTACAAAACTCGGTATGTGTCTTCCGCTCTATGTCCCGAAGATATTCAAAAAGTTTCGGGGCAGCGCCACCTTGTGGTCAAAAGTTGTAATAAAATGTACAAAAATGCTAATAACTTTTGATTAAATTAGCCTATTGTAATGAGACTGGTCATAATACATTCATTGGCTCATGCCGAGAAGATAGATACCAATTTTGCCATATTTTGCAAACATATCTGTGCTCCGTCTTGTTATTTGTTAAAAATCTACTTTTTCAAACTCATCCTAGACCGTTTGTCCGATTTTCACCAAAATTGATCCGTATCGTCTTCAGACCATGCTGACAAATACTTATGGATTTCGGATTGATAGACAAAACAGTTTTCATATACCACTGCAACAGAGTTGAGCCATGATGCAAAAATTACTCTTGAGGCTGTATCTCTGCAATGCTTTGACATATTGACACCAAACTTTGCATGTGTCATTGTCATCTCAATCTGACTAAACCACATCAGTTTCGTAACAGTGACACCTATTGGTCGAAAGTGATAAACCATTAAACCATTATTATTGACTGTATTTAAAATTTGACTGCTATTTTGCCTAAAATCAACTTAATAGGTCCTTAATGGCTCATTGTTGCAGTTGGCTTGAGACTTCCAGCCATGCTGGCATGTCTTGTCTTCTTCTTTGCGCTTGGCCCCGATAATGGCTGCTTGCAGCTATATTTATTATTCTGCTTCTTCTTCTTCTTCTTCCGCCATAGGAGTCTCTGGCAGCCCATAGAACCGTATGGTAAAAAGTTGTGAAATTTGGCACACTCATAGAGGCCAGTCTGAGCTGTCACTATAGCAAATTTGGTGCCTCTAACTCAATCCCTCTAGCGCCACCACCTGTCCAAAGTTTCACTCATATTTATGCTTATAACTTTTGACCCCTAAGGGCTAGAAACAAAATTCTTTTTTCATCGGATTCCTTGGCTCAAGCCGATTCGATTTCACCCTATGATGTCATTTTCCGGTATGCAAATTTTCCCGCCATTTTGAATTTTCTGAAAAACCTACTTTTTCGAACTCCTCCTAGGCCGTTGCTCCGATTTTCACGAAAATTGAAACAGATCATCTTCAGAGCATGTTGACAAAAAGTTATGGAATTCAAGTTGATTCGTCCAATCGTTTTCAATAAACGCACAAACAAATTTTACGTGGAGGTTGCAAAAACACACTAAAGGCTATATCTCCGCAACGCTTTATCGTATTCAAACCAACCTTGGTACATGTCATCACAAGCATGACTTGAAGCAACATGCAGCGTTTCGGCGCAGCGCCACCTACCTGTCCGGAGATACGAAAAATGCCTATTTTGGCTTATAACTTCTGAACCGTTTATCCAAAAATCATAAAATTGGTCTCATTAGATTCAGGGCGTCATGCCGAGTCGACTGATATCCAATTTTACCATGTCGGCCATTTTGGATGTCGGCCATTTTGAATTATGTGCAAAAATGCTGTATTTTATGAACGCATGAACAGATTGTTATGAAACTTGGTATGGGTCATCACCACGATGCCCTGAAGTAGCCTGAGAAGTTTCGAAACAGCGCCACCTAGTGGAGAATTTTTTTTTTCAAACGCTTATAACTTTGGGTGTGGTTGACATATTTTGATGGGAGTGTGTTTTTTGGTCTCCTGAATCCTTGCCGACTCCAACGATACCAGACTTGCCAGGTTTCGGCATATGGTTTGCGCAGAGTTGTAATTTAGTGCTTAAAAAACATTTGCTGATATCTTCGAAACCGCTAGTCCGATCGAGACGAAACCAGCCTCAGAAGTTCGGAAACATAGGTCGATAGCTATACGCTAATGCCCAAATCTCAAAATATTGATAGTAAGGGGTAGTAAAATCCAATCAAAGTCAGGTGTCAGTCATTTTTTACGTGTTTTTTCATATAAATGTCTATAACTCCAAAACAAAATGAAATATTTTCACCAAACTTGACACACATATGTATGGGCTCACTACGAGGACACATAAAAAAATTGGTGGGATTGTGCCTCTTGGTGGCGCTATAATAAAACAAAACATGAAATTCCCATTGACTTCAATGCAGTATTACGGTTTAAAATGCTAATGCTATAATTTAAGAATGCACTAGTGTATCATTACAAAACTCGGTATGTGTCTTCCGCTCTATGTCCCGAAGATATTCAAAAAGTTTCGGGGCAGCGCCACCTTGTGGTCAAAAGTTGTAATAAAATGTACAAAAATGCTAATAACTTCTGATTAAATTAGCCTATTGTAATGAGACTGGTCATAATACATTCATTGGCTCATGCCGAGAAGATAGATACCAATTTTGCCATATTTTGCAAACATATCTGTGCTCCATCTTGTTATTTGTTAAAAATCTACTTTTTCAAACTCATCCTAGACCGTTTGTCCGATTTTCACCAAAATTGATCCGTATCGTCTTCAGACCATGCTGACAAATACTTATGGATTTCGGATTGATAGACAAAACAGTTTTCATATACCACTGCAACAGAGTTGAGCCATGATGCAAAAATTACTCTTGAGGCTGTATCTCTGCAATGCTTTGACATATTGACACCAAACTTTGCATGTGTCATTGTCATCTCAATCTGACTAAACCACATCAGTTTCGTAACAGTGACACCTATTGGTCGAAAGTGATAAACCATTAAACCATTATTATTGACTGTATTTAAAATTTGACTGCTATTTTGCCTAAAATCAACTTAATAGGTCCTTAATGGCTCATTGTTGCAGTTGGCTTGAGACTTCCAGCCATGCTGGCATGTCTTGTCTTCTTCTTTGCGCTTGGCCCCGATAATGGCTGCTTGCAGCTATATTTCTGCTTCTTCTTCTTCTTCTTCTTCTTCTTCTTCTTTTTCCGCCATAGGAGTCTCTGGCAGCCCATAGAACCGTATGGTAAAAAGTTGTGAAATTTGGCACACTCATAGAGGCCAGTCTGAGCTGTCACTATAGCAAATTTGGTGCCTCTAACTCAATCCCTCTAGCGCCACCACCTGTCCAAAGTTTCACTCATATTTATGCTTATAACTTTTGACCCCTAAGGGCTAGAAACAAAATTCTTTTTTCATCGGATTCCTTGGCTCAAGCCGATTCGATTTCACCCTATGATGTCATTTTCCGGTATGCAAATTTTCCCGCCATTTTGAATTTTCTGAAAAACCTACTTTTTCGAACTCCTCCTAGGCCGTTGCTCCGATTTTCACGAAAATTGAAACAGATCATCTTCAGAGCATGTTGACAAAAAGTTATGGAATTCAAGTTGATTCGTCCAATCGTTTTCAATAAACGCACAAACAAATTTTACGTGGAGGTTGCAAAAACACACTAAAGGCTATATCTCCGCAACGCTTTATCGTATTCAAACCAACCTTGGTACATGTCATCACAAGCATGACTTGAAGCAACATGCAGCGTTTCGGCGCAGCGCCACCTACCTGTCCGGAGATACGAAAAATGCCTATTTTGGCTTATAACTTCTGAACCGTTTATCCAAAAATCATAAAATTGGTCTCAATAGATTCAGGGCGTCATGCCGAGTCGACTGATATCCAATTTTACCATGTCGGCCATTTTGGATGTCGGCCATTTTGAATTATGTGCAAAAATGCTGTATTTTATGAACGCATGAACAGATTGTTATGAAACTTGGTATGGGTCATCACCACGATGCCCTGAAGTAGCCTGAGAAGTTTCGAAACAGCGCCACCTAGTGGAGAATTTTTTTTTTCAAACACTTATAACTTTGGGTGTGGTTGACATATTTTGATGGGAGTGTGTTTTTTGGTCTCCTGAATCCTTGCCGACTCCAACGATACCAGACTTGCCAGGTTTCGGCATATGGTTTGCGCAGAGTTGTAATTTAGTGCTTAAAAAACATTTGCTGATATCTTCGAAACCGCTAGTCCGATCGAGACGAAACCAGCCTCAGAAGTTCGGAAACATAGGTCGATAGCTATACGCTAATGCCCAAATCTCAAAATATTGATAGTAAGGGGTAGTAAAATCCAATCAAAGTCAGGTGTCAGTCCTTTTTTACGTGTTTTTTCATATAAATGTCTATAACTCCAAAACAAAATGAGATATTTTCACCAAACTTGACACACATATGTATGGGCTCACTATGAGGACACATAAAAAAATTGGTGGGATTGTGCCTCTTGGTGGCGCTATAATAAAACAAAACATGAAATTCCCATTGACTTCAATGCAGTATTATGGTTTAAAATGCTAATGCTATAATTTACGAATGCATTAGCGTATCGTTACAAAACTCGGTATGTGTCTTCCGCTCCATGTCCTGAAGATACTCAAAAAGTTTCGGGGTAGCGCCACCTTGTGGTCAAAAGTTGTAATAAAATGTACAGAAATGCGAATAACTTTTGATTAAATTAACCCATTGTAATGAAACTGGTCATAATACAGTCAATGGCTCATGCCGAGAACATGGATACCAATTGTGCCATATTTTGCAAACCTATCTGTCCTCCGTCTTGTTATTTGTTAAAAACCTACTTTTTCAAACTCATCCTAGACCGTTTGTCCGATTTTCACCAAAATTGATCCGTATCGTCTTCAGACCATGCTGACAAATACTTATGGATTTCGGATTGATAGACAAAACAGTTTTCATATACCACTGCAACAGAGTTGAGCCATGATGCAAAAATTACTCTTGAGGCTGTATCTCTGCAATGCTTTGACATATTGACACCAAACTTTGCATGTGTCATTGTCATCTCAATCTGACTAAACCACATCAGTTTCGTAACAGTGACACCTATTGGTCGAAAGTGATAAACCATTAAACCATTATTATTGACTGTATTTAAAATTTGACTGCTATTTTGCCTAAAATCAACTTAATAGGTCCTTAATGGCTCATTGTTGCAGTTGGCTTGAGACTTCCAGCCATGCTGGCATGTCTTGTCTTCTTCTTTGCGCTTGGCCCCGATAATGGCTGCTTGCAGCTATATTTATTATTATAATTACTATAATAATTATATATATTATAGATTCAAGTAAATAATATAGATAGCCTGCTTTTTATGAGGCATATGCACACTATTAAGTGTGCTTTCTATTGAGTCCTTTATTGAGTGTCTGGCCTTATTCAAACATAAAATGTCTCGTGCTTTGTTTATGTGTTCAGTTGTGCGACACAATTACCTTTGGTCAGAGGTGGTAAAAGTACTCAAAAGTTATACTCGAGTGAAAGTATATATACCTAAATAAAAAAATACTCCAGTAAAAGTAGAAAGTCCTCCATTCAAACATCACTTGAGTAAAAGTACAAAAGTATCAGATTTAAAAGGTACTCAAGTACCGAAAGTAAAAAGTAAATATTCAAATTAACTGTAAATATCAATAAGCAGATAAAATCTTTTGGGACTGATATGCAATGCTTTAATTGAACAAATGTTAAGATTAGATACTGCAATTAAGAATTTGTTAGATTTGCAATTAATAGGAGACAATGAAGCACCTTAACGCAGTATAGGGGTTAAACTTAAAATAGACATGTTCCATAACATTAGCTCCATAAAACAGATGAGGACCAAGATACTATTAACTAATTCAAAATTAATTCAAAAGCCATAACCACAATGACATATTACGTAACAATTAGTTAATAGTCATGTGCCTCAACAAAAAAGTTATGATATAATTTTGCCAATTGTTATGATTAATGATTAATTAAACAGACAACTGAGAGCCGGAATGCATGGCTTTGAATACATGAATTTACATTATTAGTTCATGTAATATGTTATTAGGGAATTAATGATGTCATTTAATTAATAGCAATTCATATATTACTTAATCTATTAATCATAGAGAATGTTCATTAGTTGCTGATGCAGTAATCATTAATAAATGGTTTAGTTCTTCATTAGTAATACATTAACTCATGATTATCTGTGCATTAGTTAGGCATGAATTATAATAGTGCACCTGTATTGTAAAATGTTACCGATGTTTTCATAGTAAATAGTGTGCCGCAAAATAAAAAAGTTGGGGAAACACTGAGCTAAAGTTAGTGTGGCAAACCTGACTTGTCAGCTTTTCCAAGTCTATACCCGACTGGATCATCCATGACCGACCACACCGGTTTGGAAATCAAGTGTATAAATACTTAATACTTGGAGTGGGCATGGGGAAATGTATTGGAGTAAAAAGTACACTTTGCCTTTAATATTGTAGTGGAGTAAGAGTAAAAGTAGATGCAAATAAAATATACTCAAGTAAAGTACAGATCCCCGAAAAAAATACTTAAGTAAAGTATCAAAGTATTTTTACTTGAGTACTTACCACCCCTGCCTTTGGTGTGACAAACAGAAAATCATTTTACTATAGTACATAGATTACTGAAAAAAGTCTAGTAAAAACGAGTGATATAAAAGTTACATCATTCATTAAAGCAGTACGTTTTGCCTTTGTTGCCCATCTCTGTCTAAAACCTTAAATTTGGCAAAATTATCATCTTTGCGTGGGTTGTGCGTCGGCTTGGCTCCTCAGCGCGGATGAATCGAATCTTCGTCTCCTCCCTGGTGGTAAATGTTTTAAGGCGAGGGGTAAGTAGTCGATTTTGATACATTTTGATAAATAAACCCCCCAAAAAAACCTGCCTAGAGAGGCCTAAAGGGGGTCGCACACCAAACGCGAAGCTCAGCGCTGTTCTGCGCCACGTCTTTAAAATATTGAGCACCCCCATATTGCCAAAGTGGTATGATCCCCGTTTCATAACACCAGCGAAGATTCAACTGTGAGATCGGTGGTCAAATCCGGCTCCGCATGTCGATGCATTGAATCTTCGACTATTCGGGTCACTCCTAACACATATTACTAATACATTTTTGATATAGGCCTATTTCTTTCATTTGGCGTGAAAGAAAAATCTATAATTTTTACCTAGGCCTACAATGTATTGTTGGCTATTTTCAGACATATATAGCCTAGAAATTTAGACGCACCCTAGCGGCAGCAAATCTAATCTGCCCGCGAGTGTCGTCTAGCAACTCTCAATACACTTCTGAGCTGTAAACGCCTGTTACGTCCCTCAGCTCTGGTGTTTGTTGCTACACGTGTTTGAGTGAGTGAGTCCATGCAGTGTGTGTGTTGATTGCAGATGAGCCACACCTGAGCGGAGCCTGTATTAGCGCTATAAAAGATTTCCTGGAGCATTTCAGGGTGCGCACACGGATCCTTGAGAGTCTGCACAATCGTGCTCACCTGCTGGCTTTGGTTGCCGTTCAGCCGTCCACCCAGTAGAAAACGTTCCGTATTGATTGTTGTTTTTTTTTTGTTTTTTTTTGTTAAACTACCTTTAAGGTCCATTTTGTTAAATAAAGTACCCCTACATTATTTTTGATACGAGCTGGTTTGTGTGCATCTCTCCTTCATGTTAAGGGTGGTGTCCGACCGCCCGTAACAACGGCAAACTCTGGTCGGGCCAATCGATGTGATTTCCGCGATGTGTGTATAGAGTCGGTGGGCGGGTTGCGTTTGCGTGCTTCTAGTAAACACAGAAACCGGCGAACGGCGGTCTTTCGAATCAGCTTTGACCGCGACTCTGGAAGACTTGGAGTTAAGCTTTTCTCTGAGAAAAGAACAAAGAGCGGCACTGAAGTCATTCTTAAGAAGGGAAGATGTGTTCTGAGTTTTGCCGACCGAAAATGGCGAATGTTTAATCTATCAACGAGCTCCATTTCACCTTCGTTGCTCTGATTGGTTGTAGCGCTATCCTATTGCGTTTGAAAGACAACCGTTTATCCCGCCCCTCGGATTGAGCCCTGTCTATGGTGAGTTTCCAGACCAAACATCTTGATGTGGGTCTGGCTTGTCAGGCTAAGACATATACCCATGTAACTTATGACTGCTTTTGTGGTCCAGGGTCACATATTGTGTTAAACGATGTGGGTAAATTCTAGCTTAGAAATCTAGACGCAGCCTAGCGGCAGAAAATCGAATCTGCCGCAAGTGTCGTCTTTCCCCTCTCCTCCTCCCCCCCTGACTCGAGGTTGCCAGATTGGCTGCAGAAACGTTTGTAGCTGCAGCTGAGGTAACTAGATCAGAGATGGCAACCCGGATGCTGAAACACTACTGACTTTGTGATTGGTAGATAGGTGGAGGGCGGAGCTTCAGGCCAAAACACCAGAGGTGGTAAAAGTACTCAAAAGTTATACTCGAGTGAAAGTATATATACCTAAATAAAAAAATACTCCAGTAAAAGTAGAAAGTCCTCCATTCAAACATCACTTGAGTAAAAGTACAAAAGTATCAGATTTAAAAGGTACTCAAGTACCGAAAGTAAAAAGTAAATATTCAAATTAACTGTAAATATCAATAAGCAGATAAAATCTTTTGGGACTGATATGCAATGCTTTAATTGAACAAATGTTAAGATTAGATACTGCAATTAAGAATTTGTTAGATTTGCAATTAATAGGAGACAATGAAGCACCTTAACGCAGTATAGGGGTTAAACTTAAAATAGACATGTTCCATAACATTAGCTCCATAAAACAGATGAGGACCAAGATACTATTAACTAATTCAAAATTAATTCAAAAGCCATAACCACAATGACATATTACGTAACAATTAGTTAATAGTCATGTGCCTCAACAAAAAAGTTATGATATAATTTTGCCAATTGTTATGATTAATGATTAATTAAACAGACAACTGAGAGCCGGAATGCATGGCTTTGAATACATGAATTTACATTATTAGTTCATGTAATATGTTATTAGGGAATTAATGATGTCATTTAATTAATAGCAATTCATATATTACTTAATCTATTAATCATAGAGAATGTTCATTAGTTGCTGATGCAGTAATCATTAATAAATGGTTTAGTTCTTCATTAGTAATACATTAACTCATGATTATCTGTGCATTAGTTAGGCATGAATTATAATAGTGCACCTGTATTGTAAAATGTTACCGATGTTTTCATAGTAAATAGTGTGCCGCAAAATAAAAAAGTTGGGGAAACACTGAGCTAAAGTTAGTGTGGCAAACCTGACTTGTCAGCTTTTCCAAGTCTATACCCGACTGGATCATCCATGACCGACCACACCGGTTTGGAAATCAAGTGTATAAATACTTAATACTTGGAGTGGGCATGGGGAAATGTATTGGAGTAAAAAGTACACTTTGCCTTTAATATTGTAGTGGAGTAAGAGTAAAAGTAGATGCAAATAAAATATACTCAAGTAAAGTACAGATCCCCGAAAAAAATACTTAAGTAAAGTATCAAAGTATTTTTACTTGAGTACTTACCACCCCTGCAAAACACATGTCAACATCAACATCAGTTGAGGGCTGCAACAACAACTTTTAAAAGACAATATCCTGGCCGGACTACTATGGTCAGTGATATAAGTATTTGAAACATGATTAACAAGATTTTCTTAATGTCTAGTGACACATCAGGGCCATTTTATGATTAATTGAAATACATTTCTTACAGTTCCTTTAAAATTACTTGTTATGAGGAATTGCATAAATGCATTGTGACGTGAAATTTATAATACATATACAGCACCTTGTATTGTATTTATCCAATATTGTATTTTAAATTTTATGCTAAGAATTGTCAAATAATTAAATTTTAGGTCTGCATTACATTGTATTATAGAAGGTATATTGTATTGACCTTTTAATTTGAATGTTATTTGTGTAAAGCTCTATTAATTGCAATTCTGTACAAATATGAAAGAAAGAAAAAAACCTTCAACATTTAGTTGAAATTTTTGTTTGTTTACTTTGTTTGGCCTCTTCGGAGATATACTGGGGCCTATTGCATAAAATTAGGATAAAAGATTAAGCCGGGATATCTTGGTGATCCTGGCTCAATTTATCAGCTATATATTTATACCAAGATTTCCTGGCTTAATCTCCTATCCTAGGTTTGTAGCCTGGCAAGCCAGACCCACATCAAGATGCTTGGTCTGGAAACTCACCACTGACAGGGCTCAATCTGAGGGACGGGATAAACGGTTGTCTTTTAAACTCCCTCTGCACACAATTGGAAGCGCTTCAACCAACCAGAGCGACGTGAAGCGAAGCTAGTTGATAGATTAAAGGTCCCATTCTTCGCATGTTTTTGACGCTTTTATTATGTTTACAGTGTGCAATATAACATGAGTTCATGTTTTGCGTGTAAAAAAACACAGTATTTATCTGTTTCCTCTGTCCTAAAAACGGCCTGATGATTTCCCATAGACAGTAAAAGAAATGGACAGAGCTATCCCCTTGACTTCAACGGCGGAAAACTGAGGCCAATCAGAGGCACTCACTTCCTGATGGCTGAGCAAACTGCGCAGGGTCAGACTGAGCTTGACGACGTAGATGTGACGTAAGCAAACTGTCTGACAGTTGTAGGTCTTCTAGTAGTTGTGGAAAGTGAAATCCGAATCACGTTGTTTAAATATTTTCTCCCGTTGCTTTTGGCTCACTACAGTCACCTCCTGTCTATACGGTAATTTCTCAACTGTGCGACAGAGTCGCGTTGGTTATGACGCAATCGTTAGCCTATTTTTACAAAAACAGTCTTTTATGCATTGTCGTGTTTCTTTATAAATAAACAATGGACAAATGGAGTCTTTAAACGTCTCAGATGTAAAGTTATTCACTGTCAAAATGACTCAAAAATGAATGGGAGTCAATGGGATGCTAACAGCAGGTGATGGCTTGGTTAGCAATGGCCGCCCCTATGGGTGGAACGCTTTCCGAGTGCCTAGGCATATACGTGCACTCTTCTCCACGTGGGAGAGCAACAAGACCACGCCCCCTTTTTTGCGTGTTCTTGTGGGCGGAGGGTTAGTCAACAAACGGTTCTAGTAACGTCATTACATCCCTGCACTTCCTGCTGTAGTCCAAACCGGCCATTCGCTGTAGGCTTTGAAAGGGAAATTCTGTTAAATAAAATATCTCGCTTGGCATTGAACTTTGAGTTGTATAAATTTACAGGTATTATTGATGCTCTAACAGCAACATTACACACTAACTAAAGTTTGAAAGATGGAATCGCGAAGAACGGGACCTTTAAACTTTCGCCGTATCTGGTCGGCAAAACTCTGAACACATCTTCCCTTTTTAAGAATGACTTCAGCGCCGTTCTTTTCTCAGAGAAAAGCTTAACTCCAAAGCCCCGTTTCCACCAAAATTACCAGGAACAATTTGTACCAGGAACTTTTTTACAGGAACTTTTCACCCCCCCAGACCTGCAACTGTCTGCGTTTCCACCGGGATCTAAAGTTCCGTGAAGATTAGGCAAATTAGTCTGGTGAAGTAGGACTGCGCGCCACTGCTCCTCCAAGTCAGTGACGGACAGTATTCATTTTTGCGCGACAGCAAATAATGACATTTTTTGTACCGATTGAAAGATTTAGTGGACTGTTTACTGAACGTTATCTAAACCGATCTGGTGTTTAGATGTGATGTCTTTCAATCGCAATCATTTTGTCACATGCAGTTTGTCTGCCGCATCAAAAATGTCAACGCTGTTTTCTCCAGCAGCTGGAATGTGTTAACTGTAGCCATAGCAACTCTTAAGGGCCACCAGGACTATTATAGTATATAAGCTATTTATCTGTTGTAAAGTGTAATAATCATCTCAGAAAAAAAAAAAAATTCTTCTGTCAGGCGCAGTTAAAGTAAAAACTGCCTGGGGCAATATACACTGTGTCATTATTCCAACATTATCTTCATAACTTACAAAATAAAAAGTTTACCCCTCAGAAAAATGAGCTTTCCTCTCTTGTCAACACCTGTCACGTCATTTAAGGACGCACACTTAAAAGTAATCGGTCAGGTCGTTTACATGGTGAAAAATAGACTGTAAATAGATGAATAATGAGTATGGAAGAGATTCAAGCTGTGCTGCTTTTGCTGGCAGATTCAGAAAGCTTGTAAAGCTAAATTTAAAATGACAATGTATATTATTATCAGCTATTACGGACATTGAAAGTGAGATGGCTGAGATGAACGCGCGCCATCAGACAGAGAGCAAGACTGATATTTACTGAACGCAGAACGAACCTCACAAAAGACTTTTAAAAATGCCGGTTGAAATAAAATGCTGCGTGAGCTCAACCAATTAGCATGTTCAGCGCCCAAGTCCCGCCCTCGAAAGTTCCTGAACTTTGAAAAAGTACTACCTCGAGCAGGGTCGTTTTGGAGGGAGGAATATTTACCCGGAATTTGTTAAACTCGTCATTATGTTAAGCCCCGCCCAACGACTCTATACACAATGTGATTGGCCTGACCTGAGTTTGGTTTTTACAGCTCAGAAGTGTATTAAGAGTTGCTAGATTAGATTTGCTGCCGATAGGGTGCGTCTATATTTCCAGGCTACTAGTTTTTTGCAATTGGCCCATGATGTTGTAGGCATCCCTTGTCGGCGTGTTGCAGACAAAGCCTCATCTCTCCTCCAGTCCTCCTGGTGGCGCTGTAGTTTTCTTTCAAACGCGGGAGTTTGTGTCGAGAAGAACAAAAACAGACGCTTCCGTTTGGCGGCAGCGTGTGCGAATGTAATACGTATTTAACAACTTTAGTTCAAACACATTTCTTGTCTATCAGACTAACTATTCCTTTCAGCGGCCGACATGGTGAAGCTGACGGCAGAATTAATCGAGCAGGCGGCGCAGTACACGAACCCTGTGCGGGACAGAGAGCTCGACCTACGCGGTGAGTGAAGCGCCATCAATATAACCCCATTTAAGCGCACAAATCACATTTAAATCACCGATTTATGTCGTTAATCAAATACTAACTCGTGTGTTTTTAGGTTATAAGATCCCTGTGCTGGAGAATCTGGGCGCCACACTCGATCAGTTTGATACCATTGATCTATCCGATAATGAGATTAGAAAATTGGATGGGTTTCCACTGTTGAAGAGACTCAAAACACTCCTGATTAACAACAACAGGATCTGGTGAGAGAATCACACGGGTTATTATGAGCCAGCTCTATGCACTGTTTATCTTTATATGTCTAATGAAAGGTAACCATGCTACTCAGTCGTTGTTATAATGTAAATATATAATGCATGATGATAATATATTCATACAGTGCAGGTAAAAAAAAACAAAAACCTAAAACACTACAGGCTACAGTCTGATTTGTAAAAATACAATAAAAATTTGCATTACTTAACTCAGTCACATTTTCATTTCAATGCATCATGGGCTTGCAAAGAGGAGAAGTTTTGAGTTTACCCTGCAACTTTTGGTGTTTTTGTCTCGTTTATTGTCTCAGCCGTATTGGAGAGAACATGGAGCAGGCTTTACCAGAACTGAAGGAGCTCATTCTCACAAGCAACAACATCCAAGAGCTGGTGAGTGACACTACAGATGTGCCTTTATACACATGAATTGATGTGTATGTGTAATGCTTGCTTCTGGTGCTCAACAGGGTGATTTGGATCCTCTTGCGACAGTAAAATCATTGAGCCTGCTCAGGTACCTGCTGAATAAAGTGCTTTTTAAAAAAAATGTAATGTTCTAACCTTAATATTAATTTAGCTGATTTTCTGTTTTCCTCTTTTATAGTCTCCTCAGGAATCCAGTTACTAACAAGAAACATTACAGGTTATACGTCATCAATAAAATCCCACAGATCCGTGTTCTGGACTTCCAGAAGGTGAAACTGAAGGTATGATTAGACCATAATGTTTTATCTTCTAATTTTAACTACACTTAAGCTCATCATTGCATTAATTTCATCAAAAGTGACAGTAAAGACATTTATAATGTTAATTTTTTTTTTGTTTGAACCGTTCATTCATCAAAGAATCCTGAAAACTCACTATTTCCTCAAAAACATCATAACTGAGTTCATGATAACACTAAGAAATGTTTCTTGAGTATCAAATCATCCTATTAGAATGATTTCTGAAGGATCATGTGACCCTGAAGACTGGAGAAGAAAATAGTTATGTTAAATTGTAATGATGTTTCACAATATTATTGTTTTTACTGTTATTTTTGATCAAATAAATGCCGCCTTGTTAGCTAGAAGAGATTTTAAACTGAATCTTTCCAAAACTTTTGAACTGTAGTATACATCATGTTTTTAAATAATACACAAGTGGACATTTGTTTCCCCCTCAATGTTTGTTTACTGCATTTTTGTCAGTGTCTAGTTTTGGACCCGTTATTTTGCTTTAAATATATTTTTTCTATTATAGTAATAGATTGTTATAGCACTAATATTTTAGTGCTTATCTCTAGAAAAAATAATTATAGATCAATATTAGTGAGGGATTTATTAATGTTGTTGAATATCATCTGTAGTGCAAATACACCTTTTGGTTTTACTTCAGAACTGCAGTTGTTTTTACAAATCTGTATTTTCGAATAATTGTTTCGTACAAAATGTTTTAGATGTTGTTTTCTTGAAATGAACATATTCATAATGTATACTGCTTCCTTCAGACTTCAATTTCTGGAAAATTTCACACAGTTTTGTTTTTCAGTTTCTTTATCAGTGTGTATCACCCTGGGCCCTGTTCTTCATACAACGCTTGGTACATCCGGCATCACTTTACCCTGACATTACCCCTCTGGCTGATTTGTTTCTTTAAACACAAACACAGATTGAATTGGCTTGCTTGAGTTGTCTGTGATTCATTCAGATTTCAGTATTGCACGTGTGAAGAACGGGGCCGTCGTGGTCTGTTGTGAACGTTTGCTTGAACTTTCTGCTGTATCACCGCAGGAACGTCAGGAGGCTGAAAAAATGTTCAAAGGCAAACGAGGTGCACAGCTTGCAAAGGATATAGCCAAGCGAACCAAAACGTAAGATGAAACTCCTTGATCAAGCTCAGCTCTCCCGACTTACTGAACTGTGGAAGTTATGAACTCGGCATCTCGGAGAATGAAACTTGACCCTAAATTGGCTGTTAAAAGCTACATTTCCATGTTAAACTTCAGCAATGTTTCTCAGGGGAGCTGGCTCAAGGCTTTTCTCTCTTGTATCAGTTTATTCATATTGATAAGATACTCAAGATACTACACTCTTGATTGTGGGAACAGTGGTTGAGAGGCCGCAGAGGCAAATTTAACATGTACACATTGTTAAACTCCGAATTTACTCGGTTGCTCTTAGGTTTACCCCGGGAGCAGGACTTCAGACTGAGAAGAAAATGGGACCATCTGCTGCAGATGTTGAGGCCATAAAGGTATGGAAGATCCAGATTACATACCCACACATGCATATACAGGTCCTTCTCAAAAGATTAGCATATGTGATAAAAGGTAATTATTTTCCATAATGTAATGATAAAAATTAAACTTTTATGTATTTTAGATTCATTGCACACCAACTGAAATATTTCAGGTCTTTCATTGTTTTAATACTGATGATTTTGGCATACAGCTCATGAAAACCATGAATCAACTAATTAACTCTAAACACCTGCAAAAGATTCCTGAGGCTTTTAAAAACTCACAGCCTGGTTCATTACTCAAAACCGCAGTCATGGGTAAGACTCCCGACCCTGTCCAGAAGGCCATCATTTAAACCCTCAAGCGAGAGGGTAAGACACAGAAAGAAATTTCTGAAGGAATAGGCTGTTCCCAGAGTGCTGTATCAAGGCACCTCAGTGGGAAGGAAAAAGTGTGGCAAAAAACGCTGCACAACGAGAAGAGGTGACCGGACCCTGAGGAAGATGTAGAGAAGGACCGATTCCAGACCTTGGGGGACCTGCGGAAGCAGTGGACTGAGTCTGGAGTAGAAACATCCAGAGCCACCGTGCACAGCCGTGTGCAGGAAATGGGCTACAAGTGCCGCATTCCTCAGATCAAGCCACTTTTGAACCAGAAACAGCGGCAGAAGCGCCTGACCTGGGCTACAAAGAAGCAGCACTGGACTGTTGCTCAAATTTTGCATGTCATTCGGAAATCAAGGTGCCAGAGTCTTTAGGAAGACTGGGGAGAAAGAAATGCCCAAATGCCTGAAGTCCAGTGTCAAGTACCCACAGTCAGTGATGGTCTGGGGTGCCATGTCAGCTGCTGGTGTTGGTCCACTGTGTTTTATCAAGGGCAGGGTCAATGCAGCTAGCTATCAGGAGATTTTGGAGGACTTCATGCTTCCATCTGCTGAAAAGCTTTATGTAGATGATTTCTTTTTTCAGCACGACCTGGCACCTGCTCACAGTGCCAAAACCACTGGTAAATGGTTTACTGACCATGATATTACTGTGCTCAATTGGCCTGCCAACTCTCCTGACCTGAACCCCATAGAGAATCTGTGGGATATTGTGAAGAGAAAGTTGAGAGACGCAAGACCCAACACTCTGGATGAGCTTAAGGCCGCTATCGAAGCATCCTGGGCCTCCATAACACCTCAGCAGTGCCACAGGCTGATCGCCTCCATGCCACGCCGCATTGAAGCAGTCATTTCTGCAAAAGGATTCCCGACCAAGTATTGAGTGCCTAACTGAACACCATTATTTGAAGGTTGACTTTTTTGTATTAAAAACACTTTTCTTTTATTGGTCGGATGAAATATGCTAATTTTTTGAAGTTTTCATGAGCTGTATGCCAAAATCATCAGTATTAAAACAATAAAAGACCTGAAATATTTCAGTTGGTGTGCAATGAATCTATAATATATGAAAGTTTAATTTTTATCATTACATTATGGAAAATAATGAACTTTTATCACATATGCTAATTGTTTTAGAAGGACCTGTATATACACCAGAGGATGGACTGGGCTGTAAGTGTTTTTGTCATGGTTAATGTAAAGAGTGGATTATTGTAAAGCGAGTGCACATCCATGTACTGCGCCAGCACTAATCTCTTCCGATAGCAAATGGTTTTCCTTCGCTCAGATATCGCGTGTGCATGCTCTAACTGTGTCTCATGAGTGTGTTCTTGCTCTAGAATTTTCTTCTCTCCTAGATTTAATGTTGCCAGAATCTACCATCCGAATTTACCGATAAGATAATGACTGACCGATAAGATAAGACGGTATACCTTTAAACTATAAAGAAATAAAGGGTCCTCCTTTGTACGTCAAATAATTCTACATGGAATTTTCTTGTATGCAACTTTAACGAGGTAGCATTTTCAAGCTGATTTTAGTGAGCCAGTTCTCTAGTTAAGTATTTTATTATATAATAATTTAAGTGCTTACAGTAAATGGGTATTTATTTGGCACATTTTGGGGTGGAATGATGTATTTTGCCTAGTGCACCAAATAAGCCAGAACCCTAAGTAATATTGTGATGATAAATTATAATTTAAAATCACTACTTTCTATTTAAAGATATTTTAAAAATGAAATGTATCCTTGTTATGCAAAGCTGAATTTTCATCATCATTACTCCAGTCTTCTTCAGTGTCACGTGATCCTTTAGTAATCATTTCATCAACTTCACACTTTCAACCAATAATATTAAGCAGCATTAAGTTTTCAACATTTGTAATCAGAAATGTTCCTTGACCATCAAATCTGCATATTAGAAATCATTTTATTTGCTGATTAGATGCTCAAGGAACATTTCTGATTATTATCAATGTTGAAAACAGTGCTGCTGGGTTTTTTTTTGTGGGAAGTGTGATCCAGTTCCTTTCAGGATGCATTGCACAGAAAGTTCAATAGAACAGCATTTATTTCAGATATAAATCTTTTGTAACTTTATAAATGTCTTTACTGCTTTTGATCAGTTTGATGCGTTTTGCAGAATAAATGCTCCTCAAATATCTGTTTAATGTATTCATATAGTCTGATGTCCTGATATAATGTGCCTCTTTAAATGTTTTTCATGTAGAATGCGATTGCTAATGCCACATCACTGGCTGAAGTCGAAAGGTTGAAGGGACTTCTCCAGTCAGGTCAGATCCCAGGACGAGAGCTGAGATCAGGTATTTTGTAATATACATTTATACATGTTATTCAGTACCCACAAATGAATGGAAAAAACCCTTCTTTCTTTTTTTCCACGGGTAAACAAGTGGGAACTGTGTTGTAACCATGATGCTTCTTGTCCTGCAATCAAATAACATGCTCTCTGCTTTTAAGGACTAAAAATGATCAAGCTTTTCATGAGTCTTCTGTTTGCCCTTTTTCAGGAGCAACTAACATGGTAGAAGAGGAAGAGGAGGAGGAGGAGGTCCAGGAAGAGATGCTGGAATCAGTCCCCATGCAGGACATGAGAGACGAGGGAGAAAATGGAGACGATGATGACATGCAGGAAGATATGCATGTTAATGGATCATAGTTATTTCTGTTCAGAATCATTAATGCCTGGTGTTTATGCTGTTTAACACTTTTTTTTGTTTTGTATAAATTAAACTACATTAAAGTTCTGTTTTTTTAATGAACAACGATGTGAAAGCTTTCTTTATGTATGTTTGATTGTGGTCAATAATTTCTTCTGTTTATTTTCTGTTGTGAATAATCTTTAAAGACAAACAATTAAAATTAATCCATAATGATTTTTTTTCATCATTTTGAAATCTTTTCTAACTCCGGTTCTAAATGCACATCACATTTCTTTCCCAGTTATTGGCCTCACATTCTGCAAATGCTTAGGGGAAAAAAGTTAATCTCATTTAGAACAGTGTTTTAAAAAAAAATCTTTTAGATGCCACAAGTCTCCAGATATAATCATTCTCAGTAAAGGGGCCCTTATCCTGAAATTTAAAAGACATCACTAAAATGTGTTGTATAAATACCACGTCCCTAGAGCCAGTTTCCGTGTCCAGAGATCGGGTCGTCGGGGGCCTCGCCTTCGACTGTCGCCCGATCCACTATGCACCGGCCCCTTATGATCCCTCCTGCAGGTGGTGAGCCCACAGGAGGGCGGCCCCACGTCGCTCTTTCGGGCTGAGCCCGGCCGGGCCCCATGGGGGAAGGCCCGGCCACCAGGCGCTTGCATACGAGCCCCAACCCCGGGCCTGGCTCCAGGGTGGGGCCCCGGCTGTGCCTATTTCGGATGCCTCCTGGACGCCTTCCCAGGGAGGTGTTCCGGGCACATCCCACCGGGAGGAGGCCCCGGGGAAGACCCAGGACACGCTGGAGGGATTATGTCTCCAGGCTGGCCTGGGAACGCCTCGGGGTGGCCAGAGAGAAGGAAGTCTGGGCGTCTCTGCTTAGACTGTTGCCCCCGCGACCAGGCCCCGGATAAGCGGATGATGATGGATGGATGGATGGATAAATACCACAATGTATATTGTGAACAATACAGGCGTCTAAAATATTACTTTGAAAATATGTTGTTTCTAATGAGATTGTTGTTGTTGTTTTCTTCTTTTAGGACAGTACAGTTCATATTTATTTTGTAATTTAATTATTTTTTATTTATTTTTACCGCTAAAGGGCGCTATTTCAATATTTAGTTTTTTAGATACGTCCAATAACACTACCATTATCGAAAAGGAATAGTATTTATTTTGACTTGATTTGGCTTAGTTGGGCCTCCGTAGAAAGCCACGTAATCTTAACGCTGATTGGCTGTCTTGTGGCTGCGGAAGTGAGTCAGTGTGTTGTAGCAAGGTAGCGTTAGAGGATCTGAGCGGGATAAACATGATAATATGATATTATATATTCTTATAACAAAATAATACACATCTTAAAGGTGTTTTAATATGGAGGCAGAAGATGGTGCCCCTGTCAGAAATGAAGATGTTCCTCTTCAGAACCAGGATCTGAGTTTTCTGCAGTCATCTGGTATGTAAATATCATTGGCGTTTACTGACCTGTAATCGTTTATAATGAGTGTAATATAGTGTAATACGTTTGACTGGTATCTAATTTGTGAATATGGGGTATAAAAGAACCCTTGATGAAAACACTGGCATTTTGAAGCGATGTGACGCAGAGCTTATCAGGAAATCTAGAGCACAACCTTATAGGTCAACGAGAGTACAGTAACGTTATACAAGTCAATAAGATACATAAATCACACTTTAATATTTTAATAAGCCATCAAGTGAAAAAACATACAATGTTTAACAGACAAATAACATTTCTGTTTTTGTGAAATGTTTTGCTTGAAAAGTGTAATTCTTTCTTCAAGTAACGTTACTACGTTTGATATTTTATCAAATGATATGATAATCGGGCATTTTAGCCTTTCTTCCTTTCAATTACAATAGAAATGTGATGTCAAATAAGGCACAAATAAATATAGCACATTTTATACTTTTAATTTATAAATATATAGTTATTTTATAGTAAAGTGAAAGTATTATACGATACATTCATATGAACGTATATACGATATACGTGACATTTATGAATGTTTTATAATTTTATGAATGCTAATTTTATTAATTCATGAAAATTGTTAAATAAATAATGAACAGAAATTAAAAATAAGTAGTTTTTTTTTTTTTTAATTATTTTGTTTTAGGTTTTTAAGATTTGTAATTTTGCACTTCCCAAAAAGTAGGAGATATATATAATATTATTTATACATATAACATTAAAGCTTCATGACATTTTTTGTATTTTAAATGTTTCAAAATGAAATAGAATGTTTATGCTAATAACCTTCCTATACTTTTGGAAGGTGCTTATATACTTTACAGCGTCTGCAATATCAGCTTTATCTTTTTTCAACAGTTACTTCGTTCCTGTCTGACTATGGCTGGTATCTGGCGTTCCTGTGTGTGGGAGTCTATCTACTCATCCAGCATCTCCTCAAGAACAGATCCACAAGCAATCAGAGCTCGTCTGTCTCAGCGGTGAGCCAAGGTCAGAACCAACACTGTCTGCTGTTTGGAAATTGAAATGCCTTGAAAGAATTTTAAATATTAAGTATTGTTCATGACATTTGCAGACCCCGTATCTGTGGTGCGGCGTCAGGAGGCTCTGGAGGCGGCACGCCGCAGAATGCAAGAAGAGCAGGACGCCAGAGCTTTAGAATTCAAAGAGAAGCAGCAGAGGGTGAGTCTCATGTGGTGACGTGATCAGACAGGATGGACATTTGGTTTGCAGTATTCATGCTGGTTCATCTGTTCTCCTTAGCTTGAGGAGGAAAAGAGAAGGCAGAAAATTGAGATGTGGGAAAGTATGAAGGAAGGAAAGAGTTACAAAGGAAATGCAAAAGTTGCACAGGTAAGACTTCTAGTACAAATCTATCTAGGCCTCAGTTGGCAGGTGGTGCATTTACATGTATGTATATATATATTTCTTTTTTCTTCTCACAGAACACTGAAGAAGCCACTTCCTCCAGCTCACTGAAACCAAAGACAGACAAAAAGCCCCTTCGTAACAGTGGTATGCAGCATATCCACAATTTCCAACATTTTCTCGTATGAGTAGTTTTCTCTATTTAAACATTTTTGGGTCTTTATATACAATAAAATATTTATATTTATTTATAAATATAAAATATATTTATATATTTTATTTATGTGGCTTCTATTACTATACAAAATACAAACTATACAAGCCTTATTCCTTAAGCCTTATTTCCTTAAACATGGACTAATCAGATAAATTTGTTGTTTTACACATTTCTTATGTATATAAGCCGTGTGACATTTTGTCTGTTTAATAGTCTAATACAATTTTATTAATTTGAGCTACCAATACTAACAACAATGTTCAATCAGATTATTTAATATGCTTTCAGAAAGTGCATACAGAAATTTATTTTTCTGTTTGAGTGCACTAACCCAAAAAAATTAACCCATTTTCAAAATAGATCAAGATTTCACAGTGGGAAGTTATCCAGGTAATCAATATTGCAATAATATTTAGACATTAAAGGGATAATTTACCCTAAAATGAAAATTAAGTCATAATTTACTCACCCTGATGACATTATACATTCTTATATTGTTGTCTTTAAAAGTATATTTGGGACTATATACATATATATATATATATAATATCTGTCATTGACTCACCCTTATGTCATTCAAAACCTGTATGACTTTCTAAATAACACAATAATTCACATTTTCAGAAAGAAAAAAAATCCATATTCTGTAAAAGGTTGCATTACTTCCAGTCCAGATCTTTTTGTGCTAAATATAGATTTGTTTTCTAATATAGGGTACAGCCCTCTGTCTGGAGATGGAGGAGGAACGTGCTCCTGGAGACCTGGCAGGAGAGGACCGTCTGCTGGTGGATGAGGTTAAAGGTCGTCAGAGTAACCTCTGACCCTTTGACCCCATAGGAACACATTAATAATAACTGAATAAGGCTGTCAGCACTCATCATAGGACAATAGCAAACAGAGTTATTAAGGATCTTTATGAACACTTTCATTTTTTTCCAGTGACAGGCTAATTGGTTTACACATTGTCTAACTTTTTTTCCCACCCTCAATCCGTTCTATCTTATGAATTTAGAGGATTTTGAATATTTCTTTTGTTCATTTTTAAGCTGCATGATGGTTGTCCTTTTGTGTTTCACAATAACAGCATTTGCAGTCTGAATGACATCAGGGTGAGTCCAAAAGGACAGAATTTTGACTTCTTTTTTTTACTGTTCTTTTATTTTTTTCACATTATGATTAAGAAAATATTGCCTATTTGTATGATTGACAGCTGCTAATGACGCCTCCTCATCAAAAGTATTAATACTCCTGGGGCAGGCTGATGATTTTCAGTAATAAAGGTGTTCCTGTTTTTAGCTTTTGCACTTATTAAGGCTTTGCAAAAACAACATCTAAAGAGAGTAAATAAAAATACAAAGTACTACATTTATATCATTTGAAGTGTTTGTATTCTGTTGTAAAAGTAGGAATTGCTGTTGAATGACAGATCCATCAATGCAGTCGTTAGTGATGTAAAATAGCAGCCTATGTGGTGTGGGGTCTTTAGTGTTTTCGAAAGCATTTGTTTAGGAATGACGTGTCGAAGCCTGTGAGTTTTTCAGAATTAAAATGCATACTTACTCAATATTTGTCTATGTCTTATTTATCAGGACAACAAACCGTTTTATATACTGTTTCAGGCCATCAAAGTAACAATTTACACTTCAACATGATGGAAAGTTATTTTAAGACACAGGAAAGTCAAACACTTAAAGAGAAAATATTTTTTGTATTAAACAATGTGATTAGAAAAAGAATAAACATTTTATTCTTAATAAGTAAACCGGAATCTTTCTAAACGAACAGCGAATTGCTATTTAAATAACTTAATTGGTATATAAGGACCTGGCAGAAATCCGTATAACGTAGTGAGATTATTCAAATTCGCCCTAATGTTCGGTTAATTATTATATTGTAATAAATAAATAAAATAATGATTATGTTTTGTCCATACGTTGTGACAGGAAAATACACAACAGAAGAGGAAGAACACGCAGAATTACAAATTGTAATCTCGCGAGGTCACACTTTGTCCACTAGGTGGCGATATTACCACGTGATTTGGTCAGTCATAAACGGGAAGAATACTGTTACAAAATTAGACAATATCTTATGTTTAAGGAAACCTTAATATGAAATTTGACTTAAATAAGAAACATAAATACATAATTAACACATTGAATCAAAAATATAAAATAAACTCGACAAAACGTTTTATACGCGTATTTTATTGCAACATGCAGTATCTAAATATTATATTATGCCTCACAAATTCCTCACGAAATGAATGCTAGATTTGTCAATATTTATAATAAAATTTGTCACGTTATTTCTTTTTGTATAAGAGAAATATACAGAAAATTGAAAAGCAGAAGGTTGCACCTAAAACTCCACAGATGATGATGAAATCATAATCCAAAATAATTCCCAGATACAATATCTTTTCTTTCGTCCAGATTTGTAGCCTGTTTTTTATGGGAAAAAATATTTAGTTCTCTTCAGAAGATATATAAATATGCATCGACAACAACTTATTCTGAGACTAAAATCTTTGTTAAAGTCATGGTTAAAGTACTTTTGTAATTCTAGAAAAAAAAGCGGAAACTGGCTTGTTTTGAAAATTGACATTTAATAAATATATATTTTGTTATAAAATTTTATTTATTATATAAAATTTGAATGTAAGACGTTTGTCTCAATTACAATATAGTTTCATGGTGAATATTTCAAAGAACAGTTCACGCGAAAAAGGACGCTTTTCCATAGCGCTTTTCCCATGCATGAAACGTCACCAGCTAACTGTCCTCAGCCAATCAGGAACGAGCTACGGCGCCTCCAGCGTGTCAAAAACCCTTGACGGTTAAGCCGCGTCGCCGCAGACGCGTTTCAAGCACTCGCGCTCACTCACAATGGCGAGATAGTCGCGAGAACGAGGATGCAGCCGCACTTCTTTAGACAGCAGACCGTTAATTTCCCCTGACTTATCGCCGATTCAAGCTCGGAACGACGGAAATACCTTCACGAATCTGATCATGGCTCGCATGGAGCGGATAGCTGGTGATTAGATGGCAGTGGCTGGTGATATATGCGGACTGGAGCGCTGCAACGTACACGGCGGCAGTGAACGGTGATCAGTGGCGATCATGCTCGGACCCAAACCCAGTGTTCTGGACGGGACTGCAGCAGCGGGTGGCGTTTAAAAAAACAAGGCGTAAAGAAACAAAAGCGCTGACTGATCCGGAGGTTTGAGTATAAGCTGAAATGGCAGGCAGAAGTCGGAGATCGTGGTTCAGTGTGTTGCTGGGTCTGGTAGTTGGGTTCACACTGGCGTCCAGGCTCATCCTGCCCCGGGCCACCGAGCTGAAGAAAGCGGGTCACAAGCGGCGGGCGAGCGGTGGCACGGGCGGCTGCGGAGGTGGAGGAGGGATGATGATGATGAAGAAGGAGTATGGAGGGCTTCTTATGCCCAGCACGGAGAAGCCCGCGGTGCCTCAGTCCAACAGTTTCCTGTTCGTGGGCGTCATGACCGCGCAGAAGTACCTGAATAACCGCGCCGTGGCAGCTTATAGGTAATTCATTGCGTCCATTTACGAAGAATCACCATGGTAACCGTAGTTCCCGCCCAAATACAGCATTAGTTAAGAGAGTGCCGAAACCGTGCTGGTTAGCGCACATTTATTGTAGTAGTATTAGTGTATTAGTGACAATAATTCAATTGTATGGTATTTCGGCTGGTTACCAAAGTAAATTATGGTATGGATAGAGCTGTCAGGGTTATGCTGGAGCTAGTTTTTGAGGGGCTGGTGGGAGTTGATGGTAATTCAGCGCGTTCACGTACGATAAATCCCCACGATAAACGTAGTAATGCGGGATCTTCTTCAACAATATATTGATCATACTCTACATCATATAATTGGCAAATACCATTTGGGTTGGACTAGAGTTACAGGTAATGCGTTCACTTACATTGTAACCGTAATTTCCGCCTGAGTGTCAAAGTTAAATAGTAACCGTAGTAACAACAATTCTATGGTTATTCGGTGAGTCAATAGTTACAATGGTAACTGATGGAGAGAGGCCAGGGTTAATCTTGATTTCCGCTGTCTAATCAATATTGTAATACAACATATACAAATAGTCTAATAATCATAACTAATACGTCATCATCTTCACACAATGTAAAAGCCTTCAGATAATGTTTCTATTATATTGTATGACCCTTCTGCCACATTCCATTTTACCAGTTTTATTGTAGTACAAGGGTTTTTTTTTTGTTTGCATGTTGGTGTAAACTATAACCATGGTAAATCAAGTAAGGATGTTGAGTTAGAGAACATGGTAATTGTTTTTATTTCATCTGTCTAATCAGCAGTATTTCCTCTTGTTTGGTTTGATAAGGGTTTAAAAACAGTCATATATGAAGAATCGCCATGGTCAGTATCTTCCTTTCATTTTTAAATAGCACTTTTGGCTAATACCATATTATTTTAGAAATTAAATTTGTATGGTACTTTGGCTGGGACTATGGTTGTTACCATGGTAATCTATCTAAGGATGAAGAGGACAGAGTTGTGCTGAAGGAAGCATTTATGTCATGCGTTTAATCAGCAGTATTTCCTTGCCAGAGAGGTTTTTTGGGGTGTGTGTGTGGGGGGGTTGCCTCGGTGCAAAAGCCAGAGCATCATAGAAGTATTTTACAACGGCTGATTCTCTTGTTGCTGTATTTCCTACAAGTGCTTATAGTTCTGCACAGGAGCAATTTGAAGATGCAAAGAGATCTAGAGAATGTATTCTCAAAGGATTGCTGAACTGTATTATGTCCCCTGGATTGAAATCTCATTTATTGAATTGCTTTTATTTGATTTGTGTGTATAAGCAAGTTCCCTGAATGCTTATTTCGTGCAAGAAAATGAAGAAGGTTGTCTATCGAAGCAGCTTGGCTCTTTCTCATGCTTTTCAGTGGTGATTGTCAGAGCGGTGTCTGAAGTTTTTGAATATTTTAAATAAGTAATTACTTTACGACCCCTAAAAAAAATTCTATAAATGAATGTAATCTGTACATTCTATACACACTTTATCGTGTCACCACCATTCACAAATCCTCTTCCATGGCCTCAGAAAAGTAAAGGGTCCATCGTATGCACACTTCAGAGTCTAGCTGGAAGAAATAGGTCATCCGGGTACTTTTTGCCTACTCTTTCAAGAGTACTGTGAATTCGGACATACTACTTTTATCTCATACTGTTTTTCACCTTCTATAAAGTAGGGAAGTGTGCAATTTCGGATGCAGCTTATGTCGTCCACACTGCAGAAGTGTGCAAAAGGTTAACACGGGTATCTTTGGATTCCCCTTTAGTTGCAGAGAACAGGAAGCAGGGTTTTGGTGAAATTAGATGTTGGCAAGAAGAGGGGATATTATCTGAACAAAAACTGTAGTCTTTCCAAGTGCTGTCTTTCGGGACACAAGTGTATTTTAGAAACTCGTGCTTGAGTGTCTGGAACGCGCATCTCTGAAAGCTCTGCTGAACTGATTTAGTTACTGCAAGTGTCCTCCTACACTACAGGGTCATGGCAGAATGATGCCTTTGGCATTCTGCTCTTGTGTTGAGTACTGCATTTTGTTTATCTCTTGTCTTTACATATGTTTATAGTTAATTAGTGTGGGACTTTTTTAAAACCATCTGAATCATCCTATTGCTATTACTTGCTTAATCTTTTTGTCATCCTGATAATAACTTGAGGCATTATTTTTACTCAAGTCTTCAGTTGCTCATGTCAATATATTCTGAATAGAAAATAGGCTCGGTTTGGACACGTTAATATTATTGCTACATTATATTTCTTTATTTTATGAATTCATTTTAAAAAAACAATTTTTAATAATAATAATTATTATTATTATTACTCTTTTTGTTGTTGTTTTCCCATATTGAATGGGGAAATTGTTTTTTACAATAGTAAAAAAAAAGGATTTGTCCTTTGCTGATCACATTCCTGATAATATAATTTAATGATCGTGTGAATTCTTTCTCAAGATTATAGAAAAATAGACTGTTTTGAGGTACTATAGAAATTTTTTTCAGCACAAATAACTATTATATTGTGATATACTGTTGACATAATGTAAGTTTTAGTCATACCACACACTCCTAGGTCAATGTATTGTTCGATCAATCACAACTTTTGAACAAATATTTTCCTTTTTTTTTGTGTTGTGTAGGACCTGGGCCAAGACTATTCCGGGCAAAGTGGAGTTTTTCTCCAGCGAGGGTTCTGACACGACGATCCCTATTCCCATTGTGGCTCTGCAGAACGTGGACGACTCATACCCTCCACAGAAGAAGTCCTTCATGATGCTCAAGTACATGCATGACCACTACCTGGACCAGTTCGAGTGGTTTATGCGAGCTGACGACGACGTCTACATCAAAAGCGCTAAGCTGGAGAGCTTTCTGAGGAGTCTCAACAGCAGCGAGGCCATTTTTCTTGGCCAGACGGGCATGGGCGCCCGTGACGAACTGGGCAAGCTGGCCTTGGAACCGGGGGAGAATTTCTGCATGGGCGGCCCTGGCGTCATCATGAGCCGTGAGGTTCTTCGTAGGATGGTGCCCCACATCCGCCAGTGCCTGCAGGAGATGTACACCACCCATGAGGACGTGGAGGTGGGCCGTTGCGTGCGCCGCTTCGCCGGGGTGCAGTGCGTCTGGTCCTATGAGGTAAGATGAGATAAAGTTTGTGTGGCATGACGTGCAATACACCTGGATGTTTTTTTTTGTATAGTTTGTATAATTATTGGGCCAAACCATGTTGATCGCATGACCAAGATCGGGCAGGGTACCCGTAGCATAATTATTAGTGCTAATAATATTTCCTGCAGCTCAGGTTCGAGCTTTATAATGCATATTGTTCGAAAAATCAGCCTCTTCATTGAACTCCCAGAGCTGCAATTTTCAGGTACTGAAAATTATAGGTTGGAGCAAAGCAGAAAAAAAGCTGGGGTTTTTTTCACCATTAAAACTCCTAGGTGGCTTTGATCCTTCAAAGGATTTCGGCGATACCTGACCGGGTATTACAGAGAGAGCTGGACAATAGCGGAATGTGTTCAAACAGGTACATAGCCTGTCTGTGCCGTCGAGGAATTGTTGTTCTAGATCAGCTTTTTTTTCAAAGCCGTGATGGAGGTGACTCATAGGAAATGGAGCTTAGGAGTTAGGACATTGATTTTTTTGAAAGGGTGACCTCTGACCTTGAAGAGATGAGTCATCGTCTCTCTAATGGTTGAAGTTCAGAATCATATACTGTTATGTCCTCATCATCATCTTTATGTAAAAAAAGATCTTGATTATAATCAAGTAACTGTTACAGTAATGTGGTAACTAACTTGAGGAGGAAAAGTTGCTTAATTTTTATGAAAACATCTTACAATAATAGTCTTTTTCAGGCAAGTAAAAGAGCTGTTTAAGAATGAAATGATATTTGATTTTTGATTTTGAAATGTGACCTAGGCAATAGGCATGTTCCTCCATCTACAACTTCAGGTGTTTGCTATGGGAAAGGGAAAGGAAACTTTAGTTCTATTTGGATCTATTTTAATCTGTATTTCCTTCTTTTTTTCTTCATTTTTTTGATGTGTCTGCGCTTTCCCATTTTCTGTTAGATTTGAGTAAAGCACTTTGCATTTTTCTCCAATGTCTCAAATAAGTCTTTGCGTATCGTTTAGTCTACCAAGACCATCCGTCAAGGCAAGATTACCCTTTTTTCCATCTGCTCCAGATGAAGCAGCCACATACGCATTTCATCACCGTAAATGTGACATCGCTTTTCACAAATTTGCAAAACGGAAAAATTAAAGGGTTGGAAAGTTATCAGAGGTGCTCCATGAATCTTTTTCGGCTTGTGGAGTGGGGCGGAATTGGAACCTCTGAGTCTTAACGATTCTCCCCTGTGACTGGGGCCACTGGGACTTTAATGCGCATTTGATGTGTGCTTTAATTACAGCCGTGCAGGATTAGTTAGAGACGGCACAGCTGGGCAACCTGCTATTAATGTCGGAGCATTCTGCCTCTGGTTCTTTATGGAAACGGCCGAGACCTACTGCACTGCAAGTCTCGACGGGCCCTGTGAGGGCTTCAGCCTCGTAAAGTGACCTCAAAGACCTCACAGCTCAAAACGGCAGCTTGTTACTCCCTTAAATGCTGATATTAAGTGTCTTTGTCTGTTTGGAGTTCTTCAGATGTGTATCTGTCTGTGCTGCCTCTCAACTTGTTTGTTTATGGCCAGAGCGCAAACTGTCTCATCTGACCTCCGCTTTGGGCTCGCGGGTACTTGAGATGATTCCTGTGCTCAATTTAAGTGGGTATAACAAAATGTCACGTTTTTTCCGTTTGTTTTTCAGTGAATTTCCCACTTAGTAACTCATTTGTTTGCACATTGTTCACACCAATAACTATAATGACAATAACTATAATTGACCTAACGGTAAGCCCTTAGTTACTGTTGCTAACGCGGAGAAACAAACTGATTTGCTATGTCTTACAATGACAGCTGTCAGTGTGAAAACCTCATCCCAAGTTTTTGGATGTTTTTGGACACAAAATGTTGCGGATATAACTTTTCTTGTGGTTTATGAAGTTTATTACATAATTTTCAAAAAAAATCACCTGAAAAGCAGCTGAACAAACAAAGCGTGTGCATTACGTCTTATTCAGAAACTCTCTCCGTCGCATTATCATTAACAAACACCGCAAGTTACACAAAAACACTCATACAACTAACAATAAAAAAAACATATACAGACCATGTGCCTTTTCGTGGGTGCAGTTTATAACTGGTAAATCTGTATCTGCAAAACAACTCTGATAAACTGCGTGCAAGCGCTCCCTTTCACTACCCGTAAACTATAATACCCTTCAAAATAGTCCCTCAACTATAGTAAGACAGATAATGTAGATCTTAAACATATTTAAACTCACAAAAACGTAAAAAATGTTTACAAAACCAAACTAAACGATAAGAAGAATATGATTTGATATGAAGAATATGATAATTTGAAATGAGATTACGTGCGGAAGGGGCGTGGTTTAGTCAGGCACGAGAAGCTGCCTGCCTGCTTGTCCAGGCAGAGACAGCGAGAGCTGGGGAAAGATTGCTGAGAAAGTGTTATTGTACCGAGTTGTTGAGAGCGCTGTGTGTGTGCGAATTTATTTTGTTTGTATCTGAGAACTCTGAATAAACACGAGTGAACTTTGCACCGTTATTTCTCTTACAAAATGCTTTCACCGCAGCTAACAGCAAACAAACATGACATCGACATGAATACATTAAGAGCTTCTGTTGTAACGGCAGTTTGGACAAGTGTGCACTGCAGATATACGTGTGACTGACCGATCCGAACATTATAAAAAGTGTTCTTTGATCGCTCTCTGTAGTTTAATCATTTAAATAACAGATTTGTTTTATGCTACTAACAGAAACAACGTGAAGTTGGTAATTTTAGTCACTGGCTTGATAAACTGAAATCTAGACGGCCAGCGGAGAGACTGACAGTATTGAAGGATTTAGAAAGAAAGTCTGTGTGTACTTGAATGATTATCTACACATCACTTATCCTCCATCAGGCATTAATGAACACTGTTATTCACTGTTTGTGGCGGTGCTGTCGAATCCATATAGTAAAGCCTGTGCTGCTGACATCGCGACTGATAAACTGAATCCATTCTCTACTAATTCTCTGGGCAGGCAAAGCAGAGGAAGGGGAGGAAACCTTTCCTGGTATGACGTCAAAACAGGAGAATTCAAGATCAGCTCGTCTGGGCTCTTAAAGGCAGAGAAAGTCAGCCAGAACTCGGTTTACACCGATCAAAAAGTCTAGCCTCGTGGGGACAATATTTAGGCTAGGGGAACTTGTATTAATGTTGGAAAACCTCATAAAATTTAAATTTCATGCCATGGGACCTTAAATTTCTGCTCTGAAAGCCGCAAGACCATGCCGAACGTGGAGAGCGCAAGTTAGAAATCAGGAATGGTGAACATAGCGCTTTGTTTTTCATCTTTAAACCAAACTTGTCTTCAGCAGACAAAGTTGAAATCCCATTTGAACGCATGAGCTAGAGATTGAATGTGTTTTTCATTACCTCGATAAATTCGAATGTGGACGAGCTCAAAACATTTTAGACCCTGTTTACACCTGTATTTAGTGTTCTCCACAACTGATCCGAATCCGATCGACCAAAACGCATCTTAATACCAGGTGTAAACGGGGCCATTGAGACGTGTGGGTGGACTTTTCTGACTTGGTCCAGTAAGCAGCCACCCACCAGACAGACAGGCCTTTTATCTAATCTTTTTACACTTAACCACTGATATCAAACCTTAGCAGTGCTCAGCCAGACTATCGTCACCTGTGTTATATTAAACCTGTCGATCTGGGAACCTTCTCGCAGCTGCTCTCGTATCTCTGGCTTACTGACCTTGTCCTGTCCTGGTTGCTGCCTTCCACATAGTGTCTAAACATAACCATTGTGAGTCTGCCAGTCTTGCTGATGTGTCTGTTGCTTGATGGTAAATATCTCCTATATAAAATGACTTATGTGGTAATGTACTAGCTTTCAGTTTGGGATCAGTAAGATTTTTAAAATATTCACCAAGTATACAATAAAATTAATTTGATAAAATATTGTAGTTTTTATTATATTTAAAGGAGTACTTCAGCGCTGGGAAGATGAATCTCTATTTAAACTGGGGCATTAATGTAGTAGAAATGTGAAATTATTTTTTTTATTTGGTGCTTTCTAGACTGAGAAAAGACACACAAAAAAATGTTTTTTTGTGTCACTGCCCTATGAGGCCACTCCCAAAGCCACTGCTACTGGATTACTGAATCACTGATCACTTTCCCACCGTGACTGCGTTCATTTTCATAAAATCAGTTCAGTTAGAGAACCGACACTACAAATAAAAACTGAACGTGTGTGTTCAATATGTGATTTAGCCGCCGAGGGAGTGTCACAGCACAAACGCTGCAGGAGTCACATTGACAGTCATGGATGAGCTTGTGATGTGAGCTGAGGTAAACGTGACCGCGCTCGCAGCATTGGTTCACAGCGCATGTTCAGTCTGGTGCGTTTTCAGTTCATGCCTTTGGAAGCTTAACTTTTAATAGGAATTCATTTGAGAAGTGAAAACATGCAGAAATGGTTCCCTCTGCTGGCTGTAGTCTTTAGCCTCTGGCCAAAAATTCCTCCAATGACGCAAATATCGTCAATTTGCGTCATCGGAGGAATTTTTCCAGAAATAAAATGCATAAATCTCGTCTCAGGGGGATATGAGGGGAGGGAAGCACAATCATTCTAATATACTCCAGGGTTTCTACTGATGCAAAGCCATATGCTAATCGCTGAAGTAACCCTTTAAATTAATCTATTAATAATTGAATTCATGTATTGATGTATTATGTATTTGAATTCAATAATTGAAATGGAAATAACATTATAAGTGTCACTTTTAGTCAATTGAATGCATCCATGCTGAATAAAATATTATTTTCTTCATAATGGTATTCCCAAAAATGTAAACGGTTATTAATCATTTATGATAGTCCACACTTGTTCTCATGATGATAAATATTGAAGTTTGCGTCGTTGTGCTTTTTAGTAAAAGTTGTTGTTTAACACTCTCAGGGGAAAATATTTAAAATCCATTTTTTGAATCCGTTATTGAATGGTGATACACTAAATGCAGAAGTCCTGCTAGAAAAAGGGCTGCGC
This sequence comes from Pseudorasbora parva, assembly GCF_024679245.1. Lineage (NCBI taxonomy): Eukaryota > Metazoa > Chordata > Actinopteri > Cypriniformes > Gobionidae > Pseudorasbora > Pseudorasbora parva. Next base: position 49,750,953 of record NC_090172.1, read on the forward strand.
TTTGTTCAGCAGAGCAGTTTGGTTAATCTTTACTCCAATTATATTGTCACATGTTCTCTCTGAAGGACGTGTGAGACTTCTGCTCACAAATTACAACTGAAAGAAGAGCTGTCGTAGTTATTCCAACAAATGTGCCAATTAAGAGCGTGGTAAAGTGGTAGTTTGTTCTATTGAAAACAGAGAAAAGCCCTCAAGCAAGAAGAATGCAAGATGCTCATCGCATGTCTTTTTGTACAGCATTTTGTCTCCTGTTTTGTGACTGACTGATCGTTCACATTCTCATTGATATTGACAAGCCATTCTTCAGCCATTATTTAGTTGTCAGCCCATCTGTTTGCTCTGAAAACAGCCGTAAATGACAACACGAATGGAAGCTGAAAGCCAATATTGGGCTTTCAACATTTTTTTTTCCATGTGTGCCTTGATTTATGGCTCGTGTGTCACTAAACTGTCAGTGCATTTATTTTGCCTTTTCATTATCTTTGTAGAATAGACCTTCTCAAAATGAAATGATTCCGTAACTAATTGAATCAAAAACGATACTTTAGTTAATAAATACTTTTAAATACTTATAAATACTTTTATTCATCAAGGACACATTAATCATATCAAATGTGATATTTTATAATGTTACAATATATTTACATTTCAAATATATGCTGTTCTTTCTATTCATTTAAAGCATCCTGTAAAAAACATCAGTTTCAACAAATAACACAACATTCAAAATGTATTATATTTCTTGAACATCAGATCAACAAATTAGAATTAAAGTTCTAAATGATCATGTGACACTGAAGACATGAATAAATTATATTTTAAAGTACAAATATACAACAGTTATTTTAAATTACAATTATATTTCACTTTAAAAAAAAATCAAATAAATGCAGCTTTGAGCCTAAGAGACTTCATTCAAACACATTAGCCATATTTTATACTATCTTTCGTTTCCACAGTAAAGCCGCCTTTCCACTGCACACGACAAACGACCGCCGTCGGACCGGAAGTCATTCATTTCCAATGGAGAGTCGTACAGGGATTGCGTGGGGTGCCGACCATATGCGAATGCGGAATTTACGGATCCGATTTGAGCTTCGGATGCGTTCAAATATTTGAACTTGAGCGACTACACCGTATGCGACACACCGACCGGATGTGATGTATTTCAAAGTTGTCCAATCAAATCAGTGTGCGCGCAAGTTGAGAATTATTATTCTTTTTGTTTATCAGGTTTTATTTTGTTTTACAACCTTTTAAAAAAAATGCATAATAGATTAATATTAAATTATATGTTTTTCTAAATAAATCTGCCGAATGGGTCGGGGTCAGCCGGTAATTAAAACACACACACCATCATTATATTCAATGTGTGAATAAGAGTAAACGGTGTTATTTAGTGCTGATATTAGATCGGTCAGCGGCTGCTGTCTGGCTCTTGTGTAACGATCGCTGCGCCGCTCGTGTGTGTGTGTGTGTGTGTGTGTGTGTGTGTGTGTGTGTGTGTGTGTGTGTGTGTGTGTGTGTGTGTGTGTGTGAGAGTGAGTCACAGTTCACCTTAGCAGTTTAACTTATGTGATCTAGTTTAGTAGTTTGAGGCGGCTGGTCCGGTCCTATGGCTGTTGGAAGAATGAACAGATCAGAGAATAAATAAAAAAACACTTAAAAGACGCAGTGTGTCGTCATGTTTTTGTCTACCGTATATGAAAAGGTTGTGATATGATTCTAGAGAAGTATCATACAAATGAGACCGCAAGATCTCTGCCATGTTGCCGTGTACGATCATAATAACATTTCCGTGCGACTGCCACTAGGGGGCAAACTCCGACAGTCTTGTCCGAATGTCGTGTGCAGTGGAAAGGCGGCTTAAGACCAAGTAAATTGGGTGCATTTTGATTTCACATTATCAGTTTGAATCGTTTTTATTTCTCGGTGAGCTCCCACCGCTTCCATTTCCAGTGTAACGAGGATTGCACCTATCTGTGAGTTTTCAAACCCACGCTCTTATGTATGATTCAGATCTCTTATGTATGATTCAGATCCCTCTACTCAGCAGACCAGAAGTGAAACTTGTGTTGTAAAGTATCACATCTGTTGTGTCCAGTTGAACACGGGTAAATGTGACACTGAATTGTTTTAACCAATATTTTTTTGATCATCATTTTGCTAAAATATTGTGAAGACATACTTTTTTCATCAATTATGGAGTAGTTAATTGTTCCAGAAACATGTATTTAAAGGAAGTGTATGTAAGATTGTGGTCAAAACTGGTACTGCAGGTGTATCCCCTCTCCCCCTGACTCGAGGTTGCCAGATAGGCTGAAGGATCAGCAGGAACGTTTGTAGCTGCAGCTGTGGTAACTAGAGCAGAGCTGGCAACCCAGATGCTGAAACACTACTGACTTTGTGATTGGTAGATAGGAGGAGGGCGGAGCTTCAGGCCAAAACACAACATGTCAACATCAACATCAGTTGAGGGCTGCAACAACAACTTTTAAATGACAATATCCTGGCCGGACTACTGTCAGTGATATAAGTATTTGAAATTAACACAATTTCTTAATGTCTAGTGACATATCAGGGCCATTTTATGATTCATTGAAATAAATTTCTTGCATACAGTTCCTTTAAAGAAGCAAGTAGTTTTTGGTTTCATGTTGACTTGTCTATTTGAAATATTTCCTTTGATTGGAAAAATAGAACTTAAAAAAAAAAAAACCTTTTTAGGCAGATACTCAATATATTGACTATATTGTAATTGTATACATGGCTGAGAATGAAATTGAGATTCTTTTTTTTAGTTTTCTCTGTCTCCCAGCCACTTAAACTGCTTCATGATCCAGGCCTCCATTCTCTCACCTTCTATATGTCACATAGTGTGTCAAATAAGACTTCAGTTTTTTTTTTCTGCTCAGACATCCACAGGAAGTCAGCCACCCACACGCGTTTTCTGTTCTTCAAGCTCTGACAAACAAACTTCTGTAGTCGCGTCTATTTCTTGCCACTCGGCGAAGACCGGAATTATACTGCCAGTGCAGTCCTGTATTTTGTGGCCATTTTCATAGAATCTTTTTTGGAGATTTATGCGAGATGGGTCATTATTGCACTCAGTTATAGTGTTTTGAGGATTGGTTGCAGTGCACAGATATGTGAAGCTTTTCTCAAAAGCAAAAATATTTTGTGCCGACTCAAAACTTTACCCGCAATGTTTGTCCACCATAATAATAAAACCGTTATTGGATTCTTGTGCATTTTTATGCATTATTGTGGCATTATAACAATGGATGGAATTTTGTTTTCCATTTGAATTTGCTTTTATATCGTATCTGTTCCAAAAATCTATGTCGATGGGATTGAGGACATCGTAAGTGTCATGCGCTCCCAACATAAATTTAATTCAGTTCAATTCTAAGGCAGCATTAAATCTTTCTTAGATAAGGCTATCCCAGAATTCGCTGTTCTTAAAAAAATCTTACTGACCCCGAACATTAAATTTTTTAAATATTTTTGATTCAACAAGCAAACTTTAAATTGATTACAATTGACACTAAATATGTGTGTTACAAAATATTGGTTTCAAATACATGCTTTTTTTTTTTGTTGAACTTTGCAGCTTGCTAGAATTTGAAACGCTATAGTTTGTAGATGGTTGGGTTAAAGCCAAGTTGACCTTGACATCCCCCAGGATAAGTAGTCAATCATATTAAACATTCCCAATTATTTGATCCTCTGAGCTTAATTTGATTTGGCCTCTTTAGCTTGTTAAAGTTACAACATTAGCTCTTCATAGTTTTGCTCACCTATTTCCACTCGGTTTATTGATTTAGATGATGTACTAGCTAGCCATAGTTTGTTCTTTGGCCTTGTTAGAGCAATGAATGGGTTTACCGATGCCCTTTTTCCCCCCAAATCGTGACCTTTATTATTCACCCTTTAATTAGGTTTTACCAGTACTGCTGCTATATTTCACCAGACATGCGTTTTTACTGTCTCCAGCATTCTTTACACACTTTTAATTTGTCTGTCTAACGAGGAGCAACTAAACATGACATGTAGATCTTCACGTTCAGAATGAAAAGGTTGAGGTGTCTGTCTCTTTGGTTCACAACTTATTTCAGTTCTTCGCAGCAGACTGCCGTGTATGTGGCAAACCTCATGTATTTTCAGACATCCTGTGGCCGCTGGACTCATGTATGTGTTATTCTGTTGCTCCTCGGCGCACCCGAGTAGGATGCTAAAATTATAGCTGCAATGAGCAAATAAATGTTTACTAGCTTCATTTAAAAATAAATACAAACAGAGGTTAAAGGGGTTTGCTCGAGCATGAAAGCCAGCAGGCTTGAAATGCTCCTTCTGTGGAGTAACAGCCATAAATATCTCTCCAGCTGTTTGCATACTGATATGATTGCATTACGAAAAGAAATTGGCAATTGTGTAGTATGCTTTATCAGTGATATTGCTTTCTTATTCATAAACTCAAATAGCTTCTAAGTTTGTGTTGCCCCTTGAGAAGACAAACTCTCATTGTATTATGATACTTTGGTCTCTTGTCTTTTTTAAAGTGTCATTTATTCCTGTTATATGTAAAGCTGATTTTCCAGCATCAA